>NC_092167.1:40113864-40838864 GCF_045791955.1 Oncorhynchus clarkii lewisi | reverse complement strand
CATACACACAGAGAGATACACACACACACACACAGAGAGATACACACACATACACACAGAGAGATACACACACATACACACAGAGAGATACACACACATACACACAGAGAGATACACACACACACACACAGAGAGATACACACACACACACACAGAGAGATACACACATACACACAGAGAGATACACACACATACACACAGAGAGATACACACACATACACACAGAGAGATACACACATACACACACACACAGAGAGATACACACATACACACACACACACACAGAGAGATACACACACATACACACAGAGAGATACACACACACACACACAGAGAGATACACACATACACACAGAGAGATACACACACATACACACAGAGAGATACACACACACACACACAGAGAGATACACACATACACACAGAGAGATACACACACATACACACAGAGAGATACACACACATACACACAGAGAGATACACACACACACACACAGAGAGATACACACACATACACACAGAGAGATACACACACATACACACAGAGAGATACACACACACACACACAGAGAGATACACACATACACACAGAGAGATACACACACATACACACAGAGAGATACACACACATACACACAGAGAGATACACACACATACACACAGAGAGATACACACACATACACACAGAGAGATACACACACATACACACAGAGAGATACACACACACACACACAGAGAGATACACACACATACACACAGAGAGATACACACACATACACACAGAGAGATACACACACACACACACAGAGAGATACACACATACACACAGAGAGATACACACACATACACACAGAGAGATACACACACATACACACAGAGAGATACACACACATACACACAGAGAGATACACACACACACACACAGAGAGATACACACATACACACAGAGAGATACACACACATACACACAGAGAGATACACACACATACACACAGAGAGATACACACACACACACACAGAGAGATACACACATACACACAGAGAGATACACACACATACACACAGAGAGATACACACACACACACACAGAGAGATACACACATACACACAGAGAGATACACACACATACACACAGAGAGATACACACACATACACACAGAGAGATACACACACATACACACAGAGAGATACACACACACACACACAGAGAGATACACACATACACACACATACACACAGAGAGATACACACACACACACACAGAGAGATACACACATACACACAGAGAGATACACACACATACACACAGAGAGATACACACACATACACACAGAGAGATACACACACACACACACAGAGAGATACACACATACACACAGAGAGATACACACACATACACACAGAGAGATACACACACATACACACAGAGAGATACACACACATACACACAGAGAGATACGCACATACACACAGAGAGATACACACATACACACATACACACACACACACACACACACACAGAGAGATACACACACACACACAGAGAGATACACACATACACACACACACACACACACATACACACACACACAGAGAGATACGCACACACACACACATACACACACACACAGAGAGATACACACATACACACACACACACACAGAGAGATACACACATACACACAGAGAGATACACACATACACACAGAGAGATACACACACATACACACAGAGAGATACACACACATACACACAGAGAGATACACACACATACACACAGAGAGATACACACACATACACACAGAGAGATACGCACATACACACAGAGAGATACACACATACACACATACACACACACACACACACACACACAGAGAGATACACACACACACACAGAGAGATACACACATACACACACACACACACACACATACACACACACACAGAGAGATACGCACACACACACACATACACACACACACAGAGAGATACACACATACACACACACACACACAGAGAGATACACACACATACACACAGAGAGATACACACACATACACACAGAGAGATACACACACATACACACAGAGAGATACACACACATACACACAGAGAGATACACACACATACACACAGAGAGATACACACACATACACACAGAGAGATACACACACATACACACAGAGAGATACACACACATACACACAGAGAGATACGCACATACACACAGAGAGATACACACATACACACATACACACACACACACACACACACACAGAGAGATACACACACACACACAGAGAGATACACACATACACACACACACACACACACATACACACACACACAGAGAGATACGCACACACACACACATACACACACACACAGAGAGATACACACATACACACACACACACACAGAGAGATACACACATACACACAGAGAGATACACACATACACACAGAGAGATACACACACATACACACAGAGAGATACACACACATACACACAGAGAGATACACACACATACACACAGAGAGATACACACACATACACACAGAGAGATACACACACATACACACAGAGAGATACGCACATACACACAGAGAGATACACACATACACACATACACACACACACACACACACACACAGAGAGATACACACACACACACAGAGAGATACACACATACACACACACACACACACACATACACACACACACAGAGAGATACGCACACACACACACATACACACACACACAGAGAGATACACACATACACACACACACACACAGAGAGATACACACATACACACAGAGAGATACACACATACACACAGAGAGATACACACACACACAGAGAGATACACACACACACAGAGAGATACACACACACACACAGAGAGATACGCACACACACACACACACAGAGAGATACACACACACACACACACAGAGAGATACACACACACACACACAGAGAGATACACACACACACAGAGAGATACACACACACACACAGAGAGATACGCACACACACACACACACAGAGAGATACACACACACACACACACAGAGAGATACACACACACACACACAGAGAGATACACACACACACAGAGAGATACACACACACACACAGAGAGATACGCACACACACACACACACAGAGAGATACACACACACACACACACAGAGAGATACACACACACACACAGAGAGATACACACACACACACAGAGAGATACACACACACACACAGAGAGATACACACACACACACAGAGAGATACACACACACACAGAGAGATACACACACACACACAGAGAGATACACACACACACAGAGAGATACACACACACACACAGAGAGATACGCACACACACACACACACACACACACACACACACACACACACACACACACACGAGACGCACAAAAGGCTTGTAACCACACCCAAGTGGAGGCCGCAAGCCCCTGCGGTTGGTCACGCTGTGTTTTCGTCCTCCTGCCCGAGACGAACAGCGCAGCGGTGGCATCATACACACATACCCATTACACACTTCAAAGAGGTGGTGTAAAGTGTGTGTTTGTTTGGGGAGGAAGGGGGATAATTGGACAGCTCCCATACTGATTCTGAGAAATAAACGTGGCAGCTGCTCTTTTTGAGGGGGTTATACTCTGGAACAAATACAACCGAGACAAAACCGAGATTGAGAGCTGAGATAATGGGGAAAAGGACAGGATGTGGAAGGGAAAAGAAACAAAGTTATGGGGAAGAGAAAGTGAGTGATTTTGGATACCTAGGAGGATATAAACTGTTAGGAAGCGAGTGTTGCTCATGCTTTAGTGGATACAGAACCCAAGTTTCTTGACGTTCCTAGGACTGTACAGTATATATGCATACCAGACTTCATAACGACTCTTTACACATGTTATTTTTCAAGTCAGAAAAACTGAAATCCATCTACCTTTAATGCATTTTGTACTTCAATAACCTCTTGACTAAAATTACATTCATATTTATAAGTGTACTCAAACCCCCTTTTGCTGAATCCACTTTTGTCTCGCTAGCTAAAGGGGGTAGAAAAAGTTAAACAAATCCAAAAATGTAGTGTAACACATAAATCACACAGAGAAAGACTCAGAACAGGAAAAAGTCCCACAGGATTCTGGGAAACTCAGAGCGGCACAGTGGATGCTGCTAAGCCCGGCCCTTCAACACCAGCTCTGTGGGAGACGATTACGTCACCTCTCGCTTCTCTACCCCAGAGCGCAGAAGGAGGGAGGGAGGAGAGGAGCTATTGGAACACAAAAAGCTGTCTGAGACAAGCAGACCTCAGTGTGGCGTGATCTTACTGCGTCTTCCGACTCCATTCGCCTTGTCCTTTTCTATCTCCTTTCAGTGGAGGGGGAGGGGTCTTTTTGATTCGACATCAAGATGTAGGAAGCTCCGTTGAGGGTACTGGCCTAGGTGCGGCCTGGCCTCTGTGTTTCTCTTTTAATCTCTCTCTTAGGATCACAGAAATTGCCCTGCCCTGATTCCATCTCTATGTATTTCCTTGTACACTCCCTCTCTTCAACACGGCCTAGCAAATGGAGTGGGTCTTTGGTGGACACCAGGGGGCATCAGGGGGAGGGAAAAGGCCACAAGAATAAAAAGGTTGACTGATTCTTGTTTTATTATTTTCAATCCTTGGAAAAAATGAGATGAGTACAAGGACAACTGGAAGTGTATGGTCTACACTAGCCTATGATTGTCACCCAGTGGCCAGCTACAGTACATGTGCATAACAGCTACAAGTGTCAAGTCTTCCCTCCCTTTTTCTAGGAATGTTTTCCAGTTGTTATGCACAAGGTAAAAACTAACATGAACCTCGAAGCAGACCTGGACTGAAAGTCATCTGGCCACTCTATGGTCTTAGGTTAGTGACCCGGACTGAAAGTCATCTGGCCACTCTATGGTCTTAGGTTAGTGACCCGGACTGAAAGTCATCTGGCAACTATGGTCTTAGGTTAGTGACCCGGACTGAAAGTCATCTGGCCACTATGGTCTTAGGTTAGTGACCCGGACTGAAAGTCATCTGGCCACTATGGTCTTAGGTTAGTGACCCGGACTGAAAGTCATCTGGCCACTATGGTCTTAGGTTAGTGACCCAGACTGAAAGTCATCTGGCCACTATGGTCTTAGGTTTGTGACTCGGACTGAAATTCATCTGGCCACTATGGTTACTGGAGGTAACATAAGCTCACAAGATCGGCAATTGACACAAATACAGATTCTACTCCAGGCAAAAGGTTCGCTAGAGTTGCTGCTTTGTGAACGGGAAATAGAGGAATTCCTTCTAATGCTTCTATGCACTGACCTATAATGCCTAGTCCATCTAGTGTTAGAATGTTGCTAACACCTCAGAACCCCATGGAACGATCAGCACTCAGATGGCAGCCATACAGCCACTCACACACATCCACACACACATCCACGCCAAACAAGCAGAATCCCACCTCGGCGTTCACAAACAGAATTCCTAAATACTGTGCATGTTACCTGTTCATATAAAGCTCTCACAGACACTTGGAGCACAAGTTTACTAAAGCAATCACACATATCACACACTCACACAGTGTAATTTAATGCTCCGACTCCCACCATGTCGAATTATGTCCATTTTGGCTGATCCCTTCTGTCCCTAAAACAAGGCCTCCCCTGTATTTATATGCGGTCAACAGAATGGGAAGCGGACCGAAACAAATGATTCGCAAAACACACCCTGTTAGCTGTTGTTATTCTTATATTATAGATATTGTCGTAACAAGTTTGAGAGGACAATTAATCAAGCTCTAGAACTATTACTACTGAAAGACGTGAGAACAGAAACCAGAGGTGAATGGGGCGAGCCAGAGGAAAGGAGAGGGGAATGATGGATCTGTCTTTTTTCTCTCCTCCTCTTACTTCACTCCCCCACTTCCCATCATCCCTCCTCCTGATTCAACGCTTTGGCTCTGATCGCTACTTTACAAAAGAGAGGCAGGGGACTGTGCAAGTGTACGCACTACAAAGGAGCCGATGGCACCCTTCCTTCTCCACTACAGGGACTGGTCGTCCGCTTTGAAATATTCCTCCGATGTCATTTCTATATACACCTTCTACAACTTTCCGTTGCTGTTGTCCCGCTGTTTCTTGCTGCTGCCGCCGCTGCTGTTGTAGAGGCTGGGGTTCCCCACTAGGTGGTGTGGCGCCATGCCAGCGTAGGGACCAGCTGCAGCAGCGTAGTTGAAGAGGGCAGGGAGGAAGGGCAACGGCTCCACCTTGTCCCCCCCGGGGGCCATCATGTTCAGAGCCATGGGCAGGGTGGCCAGGTTGTAGGGGTAGGCCAGCAGCTGCGGCCCGTAAAGCAGGTGGTAGGGGTCGGGGTAGAACGGCAGTTTGGCAAGATCCCCGGTAGGCACCATCTTCCCCAGCGGCCCGAAGGCGAGAGGCCCCGTCGGGTAGGACATGAGCAGGTTGTCCTCCTGCTTCTTGCCAGAGCGGTAGCCACCCTGGACGATGAGGGGCAGCGGGTAGTCCTGCATGGGGTATCCCCTGGCAGTGACCTCCCCTCTGTGAGGGTCTCTCGATGGCGTTGGGGAGTGGTCCAGGGGCTCTTCCTCGGACGGTGGGGGGTCCCGGGGGAGCAGCAGGGCATGGGCAGAAGGGCGGTCGCTGCCACTGACCGACCCAGGGGGCAACTGAAACCTCTGGAGACCCTGTGTGCCACGCAGGGACTGGGCAACCTGTTGGTTGGCCTGCATCAGCAGGTCCATAGCAGTGGGGAAGTGGCTGGGAAACTTGGAGGGCCGCCTCTGCAAGGGTGGGCTGTTAATAGCAGTTTGAATTGGTGTGTGTATCGGGGACGGTGCGGGACTAATCGGCTCCTCTTTGGGTACCAGGAGGGTCCCCTCCATGTCTCTGGGCTGCTCCTGTAGTGATGCTCCCCTTGACTGCTGAGCCCTCTCCATCTCCCTTTCTCTCTGCCTCTCCCTTCCCAGCTCTCTGTCCATCTCCCTCTCCCTATGCTTCCTCCTTCCTAGCTCTCTGTCCATCTCCCTCTCCCTCTGCTTCCTCCTTTCTAGCTCTCTGTCCATATCCCTTTCCCTCTGCCTCCCCCTTTCCAACTCTCTCTCCATATCCTGTTCCCTTTCCAGCTCTCTCTTCATCTCCCTCTCCCATTCTCTCTGCCTTTCCCTCTCCACCTCCCTCTCCCTGGCTAGAATCGAGGACATGGTCAGGTCTTGTGCTTGGTTGGGACTGGGGCTCCTGGACAAGGGTGGGACCCTGAGATCTTGGGCCACTGGTGAGTTCTTAAAACCAGCATGATGGAGGAGGCCCATCCCACATCCCTCCCTCTGTCCTTTTCCCACAATATCACCCTCCTGCTTCACACCACAGACCCCTTGGAGGGGCACTGTTGTCATGGCAACGGACAGAGGAGCAGCAGTATGGCTGATTCTCATCTGCAAGGTCGGGGCCATATTTGGAGAAGTGACAGGTGCAGGGCTGGTCCTCCTGTGGTTCTGCCCCTCCAGACTCTTCTTCCTGGGGGTCCGGTAGTCCAGACATTCAGCTCCGCTGCTCATGACCAGCACACCCTGGAGGGCCGAGGAGCAGCAGAGGGAGGGAGATGGTGTCGGCCGGTCAGCTGTGGGGATCTCTGGAGGGGGCTGAATAATCTGAGGACTGGGCTCACTGTCAGGAATGGGAGTTGTGAGTTCATTAAGTTCTTTGAGTTCAGGGCCGCTGCACAGTGTTGGAGTTTGGTGCTCTGCTTTCACCTCGCTAGGCTGGCTCGCGCACTGCAGCGGCTCTATGGCCTCGCAACTATGCTGTGTCTCTGGGATAGGGTAGCTGATAACGGGGACAGAGTGAACAATGGGAACATGGTCACTCGTGGTGTCTACGTCTTTGCTAACAGTGCTAACTGTTGTCTCTGCTGCTGCTGCTGTTTTTGACTCTGTCTGCGTCTCATCCTTTTCTCTCTCCGGGGAGCTGCTTAACTCGTGGCGCCTCACGTGGCGGTTTAGCGCTGAAGATGTCTTGCACACCTTATGGCACTGCGGACAGGTGTGCCTCGCCAATGACCTCCTGCTTAGGCAACTTGGACTTCCCTTCCCTAGTATAACCCTCTCTCTCGCCCTGTCTACCTCTGTTAACTCCGTCTCTGTCTCCATGCCCTCATCTCGTGACTGACACCCCGCTCGGGATGGCACAGACGAGGGGTTGGGGGCTTTGGGGTGCTGGGCTCTCTGGTGGTCCTCTAGTTGGTCCCTGGAAGGGAAGGGGGCCCTACAGAGGAGGCACACAAACTCCAGCAGGTGGCTAAGCTCATGTTTATCCCGCTTCCTGGAACTGGAGAACCAGCGGCCACACGTATCGCACTCCGACGCACTTCCATCGGACCAGGGCCGGCGTTTTGTGTCCATAGGGGGGACTGAGGTAGACAATGGGGGCTGGGGAGAGACCAGGGGAGGATCAGCGAGCTTAAGGTGGGCTTCCCCGATTTCTTCCTCCCCCTCTTTGTCCTTCTCTTTTGAAGGTATAGAGGAAGTACTGAACGATTCAGGTGCCTCTCCCTCCTCCTGCACCATGTGATCTTTCACCTCCCCCACTTCCTGCTCCACCTCATCCATCTTTCCATCCTCCTTCTCTTGGTCTTCCTTATTCACATGGTCCATGAGTCTCTCTGCCCTCCTCATTAGCCGGAGGGAGCGTTTGTAGTGGAGTTTGCGTTGCCAGTTCTTTGTTTTGTGGGCATGAGGGGCCTTCCTCTTGGGCTTGTATGAGTAGTAGGGCCTCCAGAGGTTGTCCTCATCATCCTCACTCTGCCCCTGCTTGCGCACCTCCTGGCGGAAGTAGTACTCTCTGACCTTGCCCGTGGCTTTTGGGCTTTTCTTCCGGCTGTCCCCCTCTCCATTTTCTCTCTCCCCATCTCCTCCTCTCTCCCCCTCAGCTTCGACACTAGAGCTGCGATGGGAGCGGTGTTTGTGGTGGTGGTGGTGGGAGTGGCGAGGTTCCTTGGAGTCATGTGGGGAGGAGTCCATCCTTTTGGCTCTGGAAGGAGGGGGGCTCCTGTCCCTCTTGAGGTCCGTCTCGGAGATGCTGCGTTTGACCATGGCCTCCTCGCCTATCCGCACCGTGATCTGGCACAGCGGCCCGGCCCCTTTGCCCTCTGACCCTGTGGACGGCTGTTTGGCTGAGGAGCTGTCACTCTTGCTGTGCCCCTTGCGGGACTTATGATGGGACCTACCTGTTTCTGATCTCCTCTCCCCCTCCTCTGTGGCATCTGAACTATCCACTAATTTAGCTCTCTTCCTATGGCTCTCCGTACTTTCCCTGTGAATTTTAACAGGCTTTGCACTGACCTTGGGGAGAGTCTGGCTGTTGCTAGCTTCAGGGGAGGGACTGCTCAGGGGGCCTTTCCCGGCCCCAGAGGTGACCTGGTTGCTATGGACAATGACGGATGGCGCCGCTGTGCCATGCACTATGACGGAGGGCTTGGAGTGGCCGTATGTGATGACAGAAGACAAACCCAACTCTGGGCTACCGCTGACCTTGGGAGTTTTGTCTTTGTTACGAACGGATGCCTTGGAGCTGCTGCCACAGCTATCTACCTGCTCTGACTCTGTCTCTCTGTCAGCTACTCTCCCTAAGGCCATACCTGTTAGGGAGGGGGGCAGTGTGGGGATCTCTCCCTGCTCTAGGCCCACTGAGAGGGGGAAGCCAGCAGGGAACTCATCAGGGTCAGGCTTCACACCCTTGGGTAGAGAGCAACTGATGAGGCTGTGAAGGTCCAGGGAGCCGGGCAGGCTGCAGTCCAGGGGCTGAGGCAAGGGGACGGCAGGGGGGTCAGACGGGGGCAGCAGCAGGCTGTTGGCCAGGGAGTCACTGTAGGTCTTGTAGGGTCTCTTCTGGGAACGCATAGGAAGCAGGCGGTAGAACTTGAGGGCGTTGACCTTCTGCTTGTAACCGCCGTTGACTGTCTTTTCGCTGGAGATGAGGCCCGGGCTGATGCCGTGGAAAGCCTTCTGGTGGGTCTTCAGGTTGTAGTACGTTGCGAAGGCCTCCCAGCAGAAGATGCACTGGTAGCGTCGCTCGCCCGTGTGCCACACCTCGTGCTTGGTGCGGTACTCGGCCAAGGCGAACACCTTGTCACAGAAGTGGCAGGGATACTTGCGGCGCCACGAGTGCACGTTGGAGTGACGCTTGAGGCTGGACAGGGTCATGTAGGAGCGCTCGCACACCGAGCAGAAGTAGATGACATGGCCGTCCACCACCTTGACGAAGTGGTCCTCGTCCCCCACCAGCTCTGACACGTCGCCTTCATGCCGAACCAGGAGACCTCGCCCTTTTTTCCCTTTCCCAGGCTTCATATCCTCTTCACTTGCCCCCACAATCTGTCCTCCCTCCACCCTAACCTCCCCTTCCTCCAGGGGCTCCTCTTTGGCCAGGATGGGGAGAAGGGGGATGCTAGATGGGAGGGCCGGGTTCAGAGCGTGCGTGCAGGAGGCCTCGTGGGACTGCAGTCTCTTGTTGTGGATGAAGGCTTTGCCACAGTGCTGGCAGCTGAGGGCCCGGCCGCCACGGTGCAGCCGCATGTGGGCCGTGAGAGACAAGGCGGAGCTGAAGAGGCGGTGGCACACCCCACATATCAGCTCCGGCTCGGGGCCATCTGGGGGGGTGGAGGAGGAGTGAGGAGGAAGAGTGAAAGACTCAGAGGGGTGAGGAAGAGGAGGAGAAAGGTGGAGGTTGGGTGGACGTAGGTTTGTTCCAACTTGGGGGCTGCCCACCCTCCCTCCTTTTTTCCCTGTTTTCTCCTTTCTGTCTGTGCCCCGCCCCCCCTGGCCCCGATAGGCCACGGTGCTCAGGTTGAACAGGATCTGTGCAGTCTTTGAGGGTGAGGCCGTGCCATTGTTCAGTCTGTGACCCTCCCCTGGGTAACCACCTAAAGGCCCATTTGAAGACCTGGGGGGGAACCTGTGGAACTGGGAGTCCAGACCGGCTTTGAAAAGAGGTGGGGGGGATTTGATGTCCTTTTTGACCAGTGCGGTAAGATCCATAGGAGAGGAAGAGGAGGAAGGGGAAGAGGAGGCGGAGGAAGAGGACGGGGAGCTGTCCCGCTGGGGGGGGTTAAAGGGCCGCCGTTTGTCTGTGGTGGTGGCATCCAGTTTCCATGCTGACACCTCGTTGGACGCCTTGGAGGCCGAGGAGGAGTGTCGGCGGCGGGGGTAGGATGTGGCTGAGGAGGGGCGGTGGTTGTGAACGGTGAGGGCGGCGGGCAGGGCGGCACTGAGGGGGAAGCTGAGGGTGATCTTAGCGTTCTCGGGGCCGTCTGCCTCATCATTCATCAGCCCCTCCATCATGGCCTCCCCTCCTCGGCACTGCCGGCTTTTACCCTTCATCTGCCCTGGTTCCGCCTCCTCTTCTTCCTCAACCAGATTGGTCAAGATGGGCACCCTAAGGCTGAGGCCCGCCTCCGACAGATGCCTGGTCCCCTTGGAGCCCTTGCGGGCAACACGGGAGGAGTAGATGAAGTCAAGCAGGTTGGACAGCACACAGGACTGGAGGTTAGGCAGGTCCAGCTCAGCCCCCTGGATGAGCCTGGAAGAGGGGGTAGACGGCGGGTGGTGGCTGCCTAATACAGGAGTCGTAGGCGGTGGGGAAGACGTCGACAGCAGCAGCTGGCGGAAGTACTGGCAGCAGGCGGCCAACTTGGCGTCGCTGGTGGCGATGAGGTTGACGTCACAGAAGAGGGTGGGCCCGGCGGGCAGGCGCTGCTCGTTCAGGCGTAGCAAGAAGAGGCCTGCGTGGAGGGGGTCCAACACCTCCAGCCAGGACACCATGACCAGCCCCCAAAACCTGCGAAACGACAAGAAGAGATGAGTGTTACAGCTAGAATGGATCCCTGCATGCGAGTTTTGTAAGTCGCTGTGGATAAGCACTACATTTGAATGTATTGTACAAGAAAGAAAATACCCATTCCTATCCAAAAAAGATTCCTTCATGATGCTAAGGAAACGATGCTAAGGAAACGGTGCTAAGGAAATTATGCTAAGGAAATTATGCTAAGGAAACGGTGCTAAGGAAATTATGCTAAGGAAATGCTTAAAGTTGCTTAAGAGCGCAACAAACGTCAGCTGATATTAAAATCCAAAAAGGAATGGCGAGAGCAGGGAAAGAGAGAAGAAGAAGGAATATGTGGTAATGCTGGTTTAGATTTCAGCACACAGAGACTGGAAATAAATTCCAGGGATCCATCTTGGCTGTGTCACAACATTCACGTCACTTAATTGGAAGGCGTTCAGATTTAATCAAGATTTAATCAAGATTCCCTTGGAATAGAGTGTCGACTTGCATCCCATAGCCCTGTGGACTTAAAACAAATAGGTCCCGTTTAACAGACACGGTGGGGGGAAAAGGAGGGTGATTCTCATCACAGCCTGCTGGCCCATTCCTGGTAGTGGTCAGAAACTGCCGGCCATGACTCTAACCATTATTTGTGAAGGCAGAGGGAGAGAGAGAGGGAGGGAAGGAAAGTGGAAGCCAGGGAGAGAGGCAGGGAGGCAGGGTAGGGGAGGATAGTGGAGGAGGGGTGTTTTTCCGCCTGCTGCATCCGGTTCTGTCGCAGTTAAGCTCGAGAGGATGAGCAAAGATCGACGGGGCGCTTCCCATTTCCATTCTAATTCTAGCAGCGATTGCGGCAGATCCACTCGCCTGCTATCTATTCATACACGCCAGCTCGCAGATTCGCTTGCAATAGGCAATTTTATTGTAATTACTTATTTAGCACAGGCCGTTCTGTGGGGTCTGCAGATTGGGGAGATGGATGTTGAGGCCTTAATGATGCGACAAAAATAAAAATCCACAGTCATGCTTTTCTGCTTGTGTTTTCAAGCAGCAAGGCAGAAAGGCCTCTGTAAAATTCCACAGGCAGCCCTGAACAGGCAGAAACTAGGTCAGCACTGTTATTGCAGAGGGAAGAGGGAGAGAGAGAGAGGGAGAGAAAGGAAGAGAGAGGGCCAGGCTGGAAACAGGAACACACATACACACAGCACAGGCCGACGGAAAGGCAGATAGCGCACAGACAGACAGACACAAACACATCCCCATTGGCAGAAATGCACGCAGTCATATATACAGGCACCGGCAAGCACCCACAGCCACAAAAACAAACTACTGATGCCATGGGTGTAAAACTATACGTAAAACAATGGCGAGAAGCAGGGGCGCAATCCGCAACAGACAGAGAGTCTGTAGAGGTGGAATGAACTGAATTACAGAACAGAATAAGAGGATATAAAGGGGGAAAGGGACATGCCACCCATACACTGAAATGATACACAACGAAATACACAGTAAAGTCGCACAACTACGCTGCTAATCCCACTTGCTCAGTATTTACCTGGATATACAGGCAAACACAGTGACTATTTTGGCAACCTACCTCTATAGCCCTATTCGCGCAGGACTAGTATTACCAACGACGGAATTAGTTTTCCCAGACTGCCCCTGTATTTCTTTTTTTTTTCATTCAAAATGGACCGTTATGACAGAAGCCTGGAGGCTCTTCTTGTCGTAAAGATATTTCAAATGTCTAGGGATGGCCTAATGTTGACCTAATGACCTTCAGGTCAAAGACAGTCAGAATAACAATCCATATCAATGACAACCATGAACTAACCTACGCAGACATTTAAACGACCTGACGGATTTGGCAATTTATCAACTCATTGGCACAATATCGTCCACTTCATCTTAAAAAAAAAAGAGAAGTACGGCACCAGGAAAGTTGATATGTGACAAACCAGTTCCTTCATCTGTAGGCTACGGGCATAGCACTTTGTTATACGCATCAATTTGGTCCCGTGTTCTTCCCCAACCTGGGTGCAGCACCTGCTTAACGGGGATGACGATTCACACGGGACTATCAGAGGACCTGGGAGTTCAGCCAAAACACGGGGATGACGATTCACACGGGACTATCAGAGGACCTGGGAGTTCAGCCAAAACACGGGGATGACGATTCACACGGGACTATCAGAGGACCTGGGAGTTCAGCCAAAACACGGGGATGACGATTCACACGGGACTATCAGAGGACCTGGGAGTTCAGCCAAAACACGGGGATGACGATTCACACGGGACTATCAGAGGACCTGGGAGTTCAGCCAAAACACGGGGATGACGATTCACACGGGACTATCAGAGGACCTGGGAGTTCAGCCAAAACACGGGGATGACGATTCACACGGGACTATCAGAGGACCTGGGAGTTCAGCCAAAACACGGGGATGACGATTCACACGGGACTATCAGAGGACCTGGGAGTTCAGCCAAAACACGGGGATGACGATTCACACGGGACTATCAGAGGACCTGGGAGTTCAGCCAAAACACGGGGATGACGATTCACACGGGACTATCAGAGGACCTGGGAGTTCAGCCAAAACACGGGGATGACGATTCACACGGGACTATCAGAGGACCTGGGAGTTCAGCCAAAACACGGGGATGACGATTCACACGGGACTATCAGAGGACCTGGGAGTTCAGCCAAAACACGGGGATGACGATTCACACGGGACTATCAGAGGACCTGGGAGTTCAGCCAAAACACGGGGATGACGATTCACACGGGACTATCAGAGGACCTGGGAGTTCAGCCAAAACACGGGGATGACGATTCACACGGGACTATCAGAGGACCTGGGAGTTCAGCCAAAACACGGGGATGACGATTCACACGGGACTATCAGAGGACCTGGGAGTTCAGCCAAAAAACAGTTTTTGAGTTTTTCAGGACTGGAATAATAACTACATGCCAAGTAAACATGACTGACATGGCAGATTCAGACGGGACTAAAATGACAAATGTGGTGGGTTGTGCTCATGCCCAGTAAACCATATCCTGTCCGTACACGGCTTAACTTCCTTCATACTGGACATAGAGACATAAAAGTTCATCTGACTCTGGGGAAGTAGATAAAAGGCCTCATTGCCAAAATCCTGAAGTCTCTCTTTAAAGTAGATGTGTCTTCTTGAGAAATATGTGGATATGTTTACTGTGCAGTCTGCTCTGACAACACACTGTCACTTGGTATTAGTCCCGTGTGGCTCAGTTGGTAGCGCATTGAGCTTGCAAAACCAGAGCTGTGGGTTCGATTCCCATGAGGGACCAGTACGAAAAATGTCTGCACTCACTACAGCAAGTTGCTCCGGATAAGAGTGTCTGCTAAATGACAAACAAATGTCATTTAGACGCCAGCTACTCGTAGGCGGAGACGGCGTGAGACGGCGTGAGGGCAAAAAAATGTCACGATTTCATCTAGTGTTTACGCCGCAAATGGGAAAATGCGTCTGCCGCCCTCTCTCTCTTCATCTCGCTGTGACGCACACAACTGCCTCTCCACAAACAGGCCCTGAACGACGGTCTGGCCAAGCGTGACGGGGAGCTTTACACACACACACAACACAGTCACGCACCACACACAGTCACGCGCATGCATACACCCCCTCCCCCCTCACACGCAAGCAAGCATCTGACCCTCAGTGTGCCAAGGACCCAGCCTCGCCCCCCACAAAATACAGTGCCCTTCTGAAGCACAGTGTTCCGCACAAACAAACATGTCCGCTGAAGGATTGTACATCTATTTTCACCCACGGTGCTGAAAAGAGAAAAAAAACACACAAAAAAACAGAACAGCAAGTGCAAGTACGGTTTGTGTGGCACAAATGACTGACTAAGCTATGTAGATGAACACAAGGCAGAATCACAACGTCAGCAAGAGGAAAAACATCATCGCTACACTCGGGTCACAGTGACCATGCCACTATTAAAAGTACCTAGAGTCCTAATCAGTTAGTATGCAATGGCTCTGATCCCATCTCCTTTATATGTACAGCCCAGCCATAGACTAGCTACTGCAAGAGACTGGTGGGTGGGTTTCAGCCAGCACACAGGGGGAAATGTGGGGGGCCGGATTGGAGTGTGTGGGGGGGGGTTTACTCGTTCCGCACTGTGAGCGAGTGGAGTGGGATTGTGGAAATAGGAAGGTGTCGGTTGGGTTCTCCCCAGTGTGGAACGGCCAGCAAGGGGGGGCACCAGTTGGGTCGTGAAAAGGGGGCTGTCGTTGGAGACAGAGAGAGGGAGAGACACTGAACTCTCCATAACCCCCCGGCCCAGAAAACATGGAGGAGCCAGCCAGATGGGCAGAGGGAGGAGGAGGAGGAGAAGAGCAGGGGAGGAAGGGATGATGGTATGGGTCGGGGAGTGGTGGGTGGAGAGAGGAGGGTTGGAAGGGTAGATAGTGTAACTTCAAACATATCTCTTCCTGGTCCAGATTTCATGGTTTCCTTGTCTTTCAGATCCTGCTCAGCGTGTCAACATGCCCCCCCCCCCCCCCCAGTGTAATCTGTGGTATCGCTACAATTTGGCATGCCACTCCACGCACCAGCGAGCCTGCTCCATGTTAAAACGCCACACTCCATGGTCCGTTAGCTCTCAACCCGGCACATAATTATCATCATTCTGACCCCTGTAATAAAGAATGGAAACAACACCCACTGACCTTTTTGGGGTAATTTTCCCCAAAACCATTTTAAATTTTGCACACAGTCCCTCTGAAGACACAGTGCAGGTCAGTTAGGTTTGTGCAGCGTAAAACAATACAACTTTATTGTCCACAGTTACAGCGAACAACGGAAATGTGTCTTCTGCTCTCTTCATTTCTCAACCGTACGACTAGAGCGCATCACCCAGCAAAGGGACAAATCCTGACTTTATAGATGCATACATAACTCAAACCTCTGGTCAAATCATACTTCTGCGGAAGTCATTTATATCAACGAGAGATTTATGCGTAACATTGCACGCTGAAATCTCCATTTCCGAACTGGACAACTGGAATGGCTTAAGTGGAAATTGTACGCAGAACCAACATTGCCAGGGTATTCAAGTCTTCCATTGGATGCCATTGACATAATCTAGCCAGTATACAAACAACAAGTCAAACAGAAAACTGTTGGCTGGAAATTCATCAACTGCCACTGGCGCTAAGCAACGAGGCTCCCTATAACTCCTGACCTCTGACCCCTAAAGCCCTGTGGCATTGTAGGTCATATTTCCCATACAGTGAAGGCAGAGGCTTGGTGGCCATGGTGACCAGGAATGTGGAAATATTTGGCAGAGGGACTGTTGTTTTGGAAAAAGAAAGCAGGGTTGGTTAGGGAAACAACAATGGGTCTGTGACGTTAAAATGCCCTCCAAGGCTTAGCAAGAACCTCCTTCCGCTTCCAAAATAACAACCTGGCACTAGAAGGATATTTTGATGACACACCAAAGAACAGACAGGAGAGGCGAGAATAATTTAACCTTGGCGCTAGATTCGCTATCAGGGACGTGTATGTGCAAGTTTTTCACCAACTCCTTGTGTCAATTTGGGAGTTAAGTCGGCTGACCAGTCACAGTGAGAAAAGGTTTCTCACACAGAACCCATGTCATGCTCACGTCTACCGCCTTGATCTGATACACATTAGCTAGACCCCCCAATCTGGAGTGTTTCATGCAGATGCGAAAGACGCAGAGATTTTTTAAGTTTCATCACAATCTCTGAACGAGTCATCGCTCCTGAAAAAGAACTGCGTGGTACGCCAGCGAGACCGAGGAGGAGGGAGACAAGGCCTCTTATTGGCCCCACACACACAGTACACACACACAGTACACACACACAGTACACACACACAGTACACACACACACACACACACCAACCCTTACACACACTTAAAACAAATATTACATTTCTCCTGACATACAAAACAACCAGGCAATGGCGTGACTGAGAGAAACAAGCAGACGAAAAAGAGAGAGAAACATATCAGCCTCCCTTTCACTGCTAGGCAAGCACACAACAAGACAACGTACCTCGGAAAACCTCCTGCTGCATCTCTGCTGCGATGTGTTCTCCCTCCTCTCTCTCTTGCTCGCTCTATCCGCTCTCTCCCTCGGTCTGTGTGAGCGTGCGTCTGCGTGAGTGTGTGTGTGTGAGAGAGTGCAGGCAAGGAGAGACGGCGCACACACAGGCAGCAGTGTGTAAAGACAGAGGGCAGGAGCGACTCTCACACTCTGTCTCTCTCGGTCGCTCTCTCGCTCGCTCTCTCTCGCTCGCTCCCCCTCGCTCTCTCTCTCCCCCTCGCTCTCTCTCTCCCCCTCACTCTCTCTCTCTCACTTGCTCCACTCTCTTTCACTTGCTCCACTCTCTCTCACTTGCTCCACTCTCTCTCACTTGCTCCACTCTCTCACCTGATCCACTCTCTCTCACTTGCTCCACTCTCTTTCTCTCACTTCAGTTGTGCACATGATTGTCAGTATTTTTGCCTTTTTTTCCAGCAAGTGAATTCCCCCCCACACCCCGAATCCAATCCTCTTTTTATTTGGAAGTGTTGTTCTCCAACCACACACACAGACACACTACTTTATATACACAAAGCCCGGCAAGATAGGGAGGGCGAGAGAGAGAGAGAGAGGGAGAGAGAGAAAGGCAGAGGACGCCATTTAAGCAGTTTGTTACGAGCACTGCCAGTCCCCAAAATGGCTGAAAACAAACAGGAGCAATGCCAACAACAAAAAAATCCTGGGCACTAGGAGAGAGAGAGAGAAAGAAAGAAAGGGGGAGGGGGGAGAAAGAGAGAGACTACAGACAATAGTTGGATGGCCGATGGAAGTGAAGTTGCCGGAAAGAGGGAAGCAGAGATCAAAGAGAGTTCGAGAGAGTGAGGGGGTGGGGGAGAGAGAGAGAGGGAGAGAGAGGGGGGGGGGGAGGGAGAGAGAACGGCAGGGACACACTGTCTTTGTTTTTATTGCCTCTGTTTAAAGGGTTGAAGTTTATGGGGAGCGAGCGATGGAGAAGAAGTCAGGTGTGTGTTTGGGGTTCACTGCATGATTGAGTGACTCTAAATCCAACTCCACCCTGCTCTGCTGTATGATCGATTGTTTGACTGACAGTCAAAAGACATCTGCGTGGCCTTGCTGTGTTACTTTATGTCAAAATGATAACATCTTCCCTTGCCGTTGTCAGAATGTCTTTGAAACAAATTGAAGAAAACAAAGCGGGGAGGAACTACCTCAACTTGTCCAACAACAAACTAATTTCCGTTGAAATAAGTTTTGCTACGGTGTGCATTAGTGAATACACCCTTGGTTTGGGAACCATTCAAAAACGGTGTGAATCTTATGTTGGGGGGGGGGGTGAGAAAGAGGGGTAGTGAGGGAGAGAGAGAGCTAGCTATATTGCATGCTCCAATTTTTGGGAAAGTATGATTATTTTATACTAATATAATTGCTCAGAGAATAAGATTTTCTTTAACAAGTCATTTTTGTTAAATTATTGGCAACCCTGCTTTCAGTACTCCAGGACCTTACCCTTGCAAGGATAATGACACAGCCTTTTTCTAAAATTAAAACCACAGTTTTTCAATGGGGTTCAAGTCTGGAGGCTGATGGTGGTAAATTAACCATTTCTTTGTGGATTATGGGTTATTGTCTTGCTGGAAGATTCACTTGTGGCCAAGTTTCAGCCTCCTGGCAGAGGCAACCAGGTTTTTGGCTAAAATATCCTGGTACTTGGTAAACTTCATGATGCCATTGACCTTAAAGAGATTCTCTGGTTCTTTTGTATACTTTTTAGCCAGTAGTTCTGAAGGTAAAGCTCACGAGCCAAAAATAGCCTCCGAAAATTGCGCATTAGGTCACATACAGTGATCTCCAAAAGTATTGTGACTGTGACCATTTTTGTTATTGTTTTGGCTCTGTACTCCAGCACTTGGAATTTAAAATGATACAATGACTACGAGGTTAAAGTGCAGACTGTCAGCTTTACTTTGAGGACATTTTAAATCGACATTGGGTGAACTGTTTGGAAATTACAGCAGTTTGTGTACATAGTCCCCCCATTTTAGGGGGGGGACAAATTCACTTGTGTATTAAAGTTGTCAAACGTTTAGTATTTGGTCCCATATTCCTAGTACACATTGATTACATCACGCTTGTGACGCTACAAACTTGTTGGATGCATTTGCTGTTTGTTTTGGTTTAGTTGTTCAGATGATTTTGTGCCCAAAAGAAATGAATGGTAAATTGTGTATTGTGTAATTTTAGAGTCACTTACTGTAAATAATGTTTCTAAAAACTTCGACATTGATGTGGATGCTACCATGATTACGGATAGTCCTGAATGAACCGTGAATAATGAGGAGTGAGAAAGTTAGACACTCAAATATCATGCCCCCAAGACACGCTAACCTCTCACCATTACAATAACGGGGAGGTTAATTTCTTTTTTGGGGGGGGGTATGATATTTGTGCGTCTGTAACTTTCTCAATCACCATTATTCATGCCTTTCTGAATTATTAACAGACTTCATGTCTGTGACAGAGACACGCCTATGTAGTGAATTGTGCCAAGGCCTATCAAATTTGTCACTGTCTGAAGAGTCACAGTGACAGTTCAAAGAGGCAAGCGTTATTTTAAAGGCTGTATACATTATATAGGTGTGTCGGGGGTTACTGGAGGGTTTATTAACTGCATCCGGGTCGCGTGTGCAATCCGGCAGTGTCCATGTTTATTTTTTTTATGGCAACTTTGTGTGCAGTACACGTTAGACTAAAGGTTTCCACGGACAACATGTTTGGATAATGTGCTGTTTTACGTTTTGCTAATCTGATACTGTGAATGTTGTGTATTTTGTGGAATTGCATTAGTGGTGACACTGGTTTACTCATCTAATATGTATATACTGTATTCTACACTATCTATTGCATCTTGTCTATGCCGCTCTGTCACTGCTCATCCATATATTTATATATTCTTATTCCATTCCTTTACTTAGATTTGTGTGTATTAGGTAGTTGTTGTGGAATTGTTAGATATTACTTGTTAGATAATGCTGCACTGTCGGAACTAGAAGCACAAGCATTTTGCTACGCTCACAATAACATCTGCTACCCATGTGTAAGTGACCAATACAATTTGATTTGGGGGGGGAAATGTAATTTCCCGGGTCTTGTCATTTTATTTTTTCAGGAAATGTGAAGTGTTCCCGGGACAGTCCCGAGATCCCAAATACCCTTGTGATTCCCTAATGCACATACACTATATGTACAAAGGTAAGTGGGAACGCCTTCAAATGAGTGGATTTGGATATTTCAGCCACACCCGTTGCTGACAGGTGCATAAAAATCAAGCACACGCCCATGCAATCTCCATAGACAAACATTGGAAGTAGAATGACCTTACTGAAAAGCTCAGTGACTTTCAATGTGGCATTGTCATAGGACGGCATGCCAACTTTCCAACAAGTCAGCTTCTCAAATTTCTGCCCTGCTTGAGCTGCCCCGGTTAATTTTAAGTGCTGTTACTGTAAAGTGGACACGTCAAGAAGCATCACTGACTTAACTGTGAAGTGGTAGGCCACAAAAGCTCACAGAATGGAATTCCCAAGTGCTGAAACGCATAGAGCGTAAAAATCTTCTGTTCTCGGGTTGCAACACTCACTTCCGAGCTCCAAACTACCTCTGGAAGCAACATTAGTACAAGAACTGTTTGTCAGGAGCTTAATGAAATGGGTTTCCATGGCCGAGCAGCAGCACACAAGCCTAAGATCACCAAGCAAAATGCCAAGTCGGCTGGAGCAGTGTAAAGCTTGCCGTCACTGGACTCTGGAGCAGTGGAAACACGTTCTCTGGAGTGATGAATCACGCTTCAACATCGAGCAGTCCGACGGATGAATCTGGGTTTGGCAGAAGCCAGGAGAACGCTTCCTGTCCGAATGCATAGTGAATGCATAGTGCCAACTGTAAAGTTAGGAGGAGGAATAATGGTCTGAGGCTGTTTTTCATGGTTCGTGCTAGGCCCCTTAGCTCCAGTGACGATTAATCTTAATGCTTCAGCATTACAAAGACATTCTAGACAACAGTTTGGGGAAGGCCATTTCCTGTTTCAGCATGACAATGCCCCTGTGCACAAAACGAGGTCAATACAGAAATGGTTTGTCGAGATCGGCTTGGAAGAACTTGACTGGCATGCACAGAGACCTGACCTCAACCCCATCGAACACCTTTGGGATGAATTGGAACGCCGACTGCGAGCCAGGTCTAATCGCCCAACATCAGGGCCCGACCTCACTAATGCTCTTGTGGCTGAATGGAAGCAAGTTCTCGCAGCATTGTTACAACATCTCGTGGAAAACCTTCCCAGAGGAGTGGAGGCTGTTATAGCAGCAAAGGGGGGGCCAACTATATTAATGCCCATGATTTTGGAATGAGATGTACGACTTGCAGGTGTCCACATACTTTTGGTAATGTAGTGTATGTGTACATCAATGCTCTCTCTCTTGCACTGCTGTGTGTCACTCAAATGGCAAGTAAAATAAAGGTTAAATCAATTACAAATTAAAAAGAGGCCGAAGCTCATTGGCTAGGACTCGAATAGATAGGGGGCTGGCCCATGTGGGGGAAATTTAGGAGAAATGGCGCAACACATCTTCCAGGAAAACAGTCGCTTTTAAACTAAGGATTTTGTTGCTAATTGAGGTAAAACAGTAATTCTGCTCATAGATTTTGCATGTATGAACGACACATTGATACATCCAGCCTAAAGCTGGAGGTTTAAAAAATACTTAGTAGTCGCCAAAGTTCAGGAGCATGTCTTCAACAAGGGTCCCAGGACTAGTGGAAGCAAAATAGCCCCAAAACATCAAAGGTGCACCACCATGTTTTACCGTTGGTATGAGGTATTTTTCTGCATATGCTTCTGTTTTTTTCCGACACCACTGGTGTGCGTGGCTAAAGAGCTCTACTTTCACGTCATCTGACCATAGCACAGTCTGAGAGGTATACTACGAAGCAAGCTACATCTATTCAGGGTTTTCTAAAGCTAGACAGCTTCAGTTTGCTTCACATTCCAGCTCAGGCTTCATCCGATGGTGGATATTGTTCGTCCGCCTGCCGCTAACTCTAGCAGGCTTGTAACTGCGCGTGGACAATTCAGTGCCACATTTTCATTTGTGCCCAAATCAAAATGAAAGAAAAGTTATCTTCCAAATTCAGGAGGCTATGGTGTGAAATTAACTTTAAGAAGTGCAGTCTTTATTTTATTACTTTGGTGTGCTTATCGATGCAGAAGCAACGTTTTCCCACTCTTAACGATAAAATAATTGTATTAAGTCATACAAACGTTTTACTCTGCATGTAGTTTAACCTGTCGTTACTAAATGTGTATTTTGATAGGTATAAAAATGTAAACACAAAACACTTTGATTAATAAACAATTTAATCAGTTGTCTTCCCCAAAAATGTTATCCAAGCTCTAATCAAAATCCACAAAGAAATTGTTTAATTGACCACAAAAATCAACATTTTGCAATGGTCATCTCAGTCTCCAGACTTGAAGAAAGCAGACGATGGATATCAGGGATCTGGAATGATTCTGTATGGAGGAATGGTCCATCCCTCCCAACGTGTTCTCCAATCTCACAACACATTTGAGGAAAAGGCTCAGTGACGTTCTCTTCACAAGGGGAGTGTGCAGGAGTATTGAAAACGGGTGCCAATAACTTGAGCCCTATGTTTGAGATTTTTTTTTATATTACTTAAACAAAATCTCTTTCTCTGAGCAATTGTATTAGTATAAAATAATTTAACTTCTCAATTGTATTGTATACAGGTCAGTATTTGTATTATGTATTATATATGGTATTTTTTGCTCATGTTTATCAAGGGTGCCAATAATTATGGACCTGACTGTATACCAGCACACTTGTCTCCATGGGAACGGTGCTGGGATTGGGTGATGCTGCTGTAACCTCTCCAGCTCTTCAAAGAACTTTGTTGCTTTTCTCTCCCCTCCAATACACTCTTTCACCAATGGAGAGAGAGAGTCGGTGGGTTACAGAGTATGAGTGTGCTTGTGACAGGGAAAGTGTGTGCGTTTTTCACATAAAGTGGTGAGTGTGTGTGATTTGGGGGTTGGGTAATTGCGGCTGTTGGCGGTAATTATAGTGAGGGGTGTGCACACATGCTCACGTTACTGGAGTGTGGCTGACCAGTCCCACGAGTGTTTTTTCCCTGTCTTGTTGCAGTGG
This sequence comes from Oncorhynchus clarkii lewisi, assembly GCF_045791955.1. Lineage (NCBI taxonomy): Eukaryota > Metazoa > Chordata > Actinopteri > Salmoniformes > Salmonidae > Oncorhynchus > Oncorhynchus clarkii. Next base: position 40,814,695 of record NC_092167.1, on the reverse strand, counting down.
CGGCCGGCCACAAACTCTGTATTCAGAGGGAGTCCCGTCGTCCCTATTCATGCCCGTTTGCCCAAACATGATCATGGCTTTTCATGCTGTGCTACAAAGCGACACACACATCTGAATACACAGAGATGGAAGCGCCGAGGCAGCCATCTTGCTGGAAAACCCGAGCCATTATGGAGTGATACTTTCGGTCGAAGAGTTTAGAATGAGCTTCATTGTAAAACCATTCACCATTCATATCGTTTTAAAAAGTCGTGCCCAAAGGCAGTCTTGAAGTAAGTGTGTTGAAAACAGTACAAGAAAAAATACCTATTGGCTGTTTTGCTGGGCAATCTAAATGGCGTGCGCGACTATATTTATTTATTTTAATAGTTTACAATCTATAAACACAACATAAATATATGTTCTCGAAATGTATCATGGTTATTGTCAGGTTTGACAGAACGACTGAAAAATAGGGACCTGAAAAGCATTCAATAATTTCAACAGTGCAATTGATTTCAACAGTGAGCGGACATCATACATCCAACAGCACTTGACTTTGTATTCAATAGAATCCGGTCTCTACAGTATCTTTCATGAGTCCTGCTTGAAACCGCCAGTACTGTGGCTGATACTGATACCGAGACGGCAACTACTGCATTTCGATGTATTTGACTAGCAGCTTTGAATTCATGGCGGAAACCTAGAGAAAAACTAGAACCAAAACTACCCCTAAAAGAGACAAATCTGCTGAAGTGGGAAGTCCAGAGAAGTTTACCTCGGGTTAAAAGGTCAGGGGTCATCTTAAATGGGAACAGGAAGTGAGTCGCCCCACGAAGGGGTCAGGTTGGCGAGCATTCACTCTGTCCAGAAGACACATTTTTTTTATTAGAAAATCAATTACACATGCATACTTACATGGGCAGCACTTGCACACCCACAAACATGCAGAATTGCATGCAAGCAAATTTGCAAAAGCACACACACATATTGGAACTCTTCAATGAACACACAAATACTCTTGCATACTCTTGCATAAATGCACATGATTTACAGCGCACATCATGTCTGCCAAATGATTACCTGCATCAATTTGGCAGATGCCCCAAACCAGCAACGTGATCGAACATGCAGCATGTCACAGCGGATTAGGGTGGCATGCCTTCTGTCTGCGCAACCACAGCTAGTGTTGAGTCACACAACGTGCGCCTGGTGAAGACGGGAAATTCGAACTGGGCGGCGGTGACTAGTGGATAGTGATTTAGTTTAATACAGAGGTGAATAGTGGACAGGGATTTAGTTTAATACAGAGGTGAATAGTGGACAGGGATTTAGTTTAATACATAGGTGAATAGTGGACAGGGATTTAGTTTAATACATAGGTGAATAGTGGACAGTGATTTAGTTTAATACATAGGTGAATAGTGGACAGTGATTTAGTTTAATACAGAGGTGAATAGTGGACAGGGATTTAGTTTAATACAGAGGTGAATAGTGGACAGGGATTTAGTTTAATACAGAGGTGAATAGTGGACAGTGATTTAGTTTAATACATAGGTGAATAGTGGACAGGGATTTAGTTTAATACATAGGTGAATAGTGGACAGGGATTTAGTTTAATACAGAGGTGAATAGTGGGCAGTGATTTAGTTTAATACATAGGTGAATAGTGGACAGTGATTTAGTTTAATACAGAGGTGAATAGTGGATAGGGATTTAGTTTAATACAGAGGTGACTAGTGGATAGGGATTTAGTTTAATACAGAGGTGACTAGTGGATAGGGATTTAGTTTAATACAGAGGTGACTAGTGGACAGTGATTTAGTTTAGTTTAATATGGAGGTGACTAGTTGATAGTGATTCATATTATTTTAATATGGGGGAACCTAGTGGATAGTTTATTCAGTTTAGTACGGAGGTGACTAGTGGACATTGATTTAGTTTAATATGGAGGTGACTAGTGGATATTGATTTGATTTAATATACAACCAAGAGCAAACCTAAAACACATGGTTGCTTCGAGGGGAAAGGAAAGGAGAGGAGGAGAAGGGAACAGGAAAGGAGAGGAGGACAAGCGGAAAGGAAATGAGAGGAAGAGAAGGGGAAAGGAACGGAGAGGAAGAGAATGGGAAAGGATGAGAAGGGGGAAGGAAAGGAGAGGAGTGAAAGGAAAGGAAAGGAGAGGAGGAGAAGGGGAAAGGAAAGGGAACACCTCTAAAAGAGGCTGGAAAAGATTGGTGGAAAATCATCTGGGAGGGGTGACTGATATGGTTTGTGGTGGTGGTGGTGTTGAGGAGGAGGAGGAGGGAGAAGGGGGGTGAATTTTCCACTGCCAGGGAAAGAACGGCTAAATCAAATTAATTAGCTTCTTCATCTCCAGGCAGCTACTCAGGCATGCTGTACTGGCAAAGAGAGGGAGAAGGAGAGTGTACACAAGAGAGAGAGTGTAGAGAACTTGGAGGAGTGAAGAGCCTGTTATATGTGCTCGATTCAGGAGAGCTGGGAGGGTGGGGGCAGTGGGGCCTGGGTATTGGTGAGGGAGAAGTGGGGCATAATTCTCATATAATCAGGAGAGGGTTGTTTTGCTGGTTTTCAGCGGCGAGTAGGAAGTAGCTGTGCGTTGACTGTGTGGCGGGCGGGCCTTTAGTGCTGCAATCCGGGTTTATGATACTTCCTGTTCCTAAAACGGCATACTTTTTCAGAGCGCTGTCAACACCCCAGCTCTTCCGCAATGCCTCTTTAAATAGCAGGCACACCTCAATTTGACACCGAGAAAAGAGAATGGATGTGAAGAACAGCAAAAGAAAGAGAAAGGGAGTGTGAGGGAGAGCGGGGAGTGACTAAATCAAATCATTCCCCAGTGATAAAAAAAAGGACAAACACTATGATAATACCGTTGACATCAGGAGAAAGAGAGCGAGAAAGAAAGAGGCAGATGGTCAGAGGCGGTGGCACCAAGCCAGAGAAAACATAAGAGGCAGAGCAAAAAAACAGAGAGAGAGAAAAGTGGTTGGGCAAGGGGAGAGTCCGTGCAGCCAGCATCTGGTAGTCTCTACAGCTCAGTATGAGAGAGGGAGGGGGAGGCAGAGAAGAGATGGAGAGAGAATATGGGAGAGAGTGACAGAGGGAGGAAGAACATAAGAGAGAGGGAGAAGAAGAGAGAATAAAGGACAGGGGAGGCGGTGCGGGTGTGAGCCGAGGCAGCAAAAAGGGGGAGAGGTAAATAGAATTAGGGAAAGGGCAGGGCGTGAAGGATAGACAGACCAAGAGAGGGAAGGGGAGATGGCCGGAGTCAGGGGCAGTCCTCTGGGGGAGGATAGGAGGACTCAACCGTGCTGCTTGTGCCAGACTTTGTCGCACCGCACGGAGCCCAGATTAACACTAAACCGATTGTGACGGGAGGTGGGATCAAGTGCAATTAATTTAGCACCTCAGATAGTTCCGGAAAAGAAAGAGGCTCTAAAAGCCTTCACACAATGGAACATCACGTGTGTGAATCTCCTCCAAAAGCGCTCTGTGCCTCCTGCAAGAAGACAAAGTGTTCCCTCAGACTTGGATCTTTAAATATCAAAGCATCTTAAATTACTAGCATGTTTGCCAGACGACGCAAGAATGACAATATAAAATGCCTACGTGAGACATTAAGGTTGGATCTGATGGGTGGATGATTAGGGATGTCTAACAGAGAGCCACTTGGTGACATCATCAACACAAACAGTAAAGGAGACAGGACATTCCCTGGGCTCCCTGTGAAGGTCTGGGATGCCTTTCAAGAGAACAGCTCGCTTGTTCCGTTTAGATTTGTTAAACAAGCAAGAGCGTGCCTCTTACTAAATGTCATGATCCATTTTATTACGAAACAGCGGGCCAGTGTATATAAACTGAAACGTAATTTGTTTTTATGGAGTTGGAAGCTAAACATTTATGCTTGACCAATTAGTCTGTTAGATACTAATATTATCAGAATGGGCTGAATCCAAACATAAATGTCTCTTTTGATCATGTGATTAGACACGGGGTGTAATTCAATAATTGCGGATACTGGATTTCCACAAGGCGCCTTCAGAAGTGATTTGCACAGCAACGTGTCCTGAATGGAAGGAATTCACAATTGATTAAGAAACCGCAGTCCCATGTTGTGACCCGGTCAGGTGGCCTACTGATGGCAAACCTGGCTGAGAAATCATCAGGCACATGTAACAGGGCTGACCATTTCTAAATCAAGTGCGAATAAACAATGAGTATGATAGAACCACATTTACCTATGGTATTACATAGTATGTCATCTCATGTGTTTAGTTAAGACGCTTTATGCGTACCTTTAAAGTGTGGCAGACAAAGACAAGTATACACACACATAGTAAACCAAGCCCAATAGTTAGTAGTAGGCCTGCACTGCAGGTGCATGTGTACCTGGGACATTGGTGGTAAAGGCAGGAATAAAAAGCTACATAATCTAACACTCCATACCCACTTTTTCCTCCGGCTCTTAGCCTACCTTCCGTCGGAGACGTTTAAACAGGGGTCCAGAATCTCAGAGTCAAAATGGAGTCACTTCTATCTCCTCCCCTGCTGTTCCTGGGTCCCTCCCTATCTCTGAACGCCCCTCCCTTCCTCACTGTGCTACAGAGGACTCCCTCGCTTACTCACCCAGCTGTCGCTGGCTCGCACACTGCCAGGCAAACACTGAAAACGAGAACTCCTTCTGGACAAGGGTAATTTTAAGCCCTTCAATGAATATAACACGCAAAAACAAGCACACTCATGTACGTCACCCATCCCACTGAGGACACTAGTCTCAAATTTGAAGTGTTACACACACCCACAAATGACATACTCACAGATCAGTATTCACACGGTAGATTAGTCACCCTCTCTAGGAAAATAAGTCACAATTTACAACTCAAAGTTACTGAGTGATAAGGTCCACAATCTGGGCCTATGTGGCTCAACATAAAATGTGAACTAAGATATAGGCCTATATCATATGACAAAGACATTAGAATCCATTGACAACTTTAGGACCATGCAAGAGGGGTAGTGCTAATGAACCAACATTAACCGAGTATTTTGGACCAGGTTACCTGTTTTGAATAAGCATTATATACATATACTAAGCTGTTGGCATAATACAGTATATTGGACCAGGTTACCTGTTTTGAATGTAGGCAGCACCAGTAGGAGGCTGAGAGCAAGGCAGGGGACATTTCCGCATATGAACTGTTGTTGCGCAATTTCATTACCAAGCATGCCATTGGCATCATAGACCATAAGGGGGAGCCAAAAGACTGATAATGGTTTGTTTGTATAACAGCACAGTGGTATCCTTTTACAGGCCTTCAGAAAGTATTCACAACCCTTTACTTTTTTCCCCACATGTTGTTACAGCCTGAATTTAAAATTGATTAGAGATGTCACTGGCCTACATACAATACCCCATAATGTCAAAGTGGAATTGTTTTATCAACATTTTTTCTCATGAATTAAAAGTATTCAACCCCTTCGTTATGGAACATTCAGGAGTAAAGATGTGCTTAACAAGTCACAAAGTAAGTTGCATGGACTCACTGTGTACAATCAGTGTTTAACATGACTACTACCTCATATCTCATTCCACAAAGACCAGAGAAAAAGCAGACATTGAATATCCCTTTGAGCATGGTGAAGTTGTTCATTACACTTATGGTGTATTAATACAGCCAGTCACTACAAAGATACAGGCGTCCTTCCTAAATCGGAGGAAGGAAACCGCTCAGGGATTTCACCATGAGACCTATTGTGCCTTTAAAACAGCTAGAGTTTAATGGCTGTGATAGGAGAAAACTGAGGATGGATCAACACTGTAGGGGCTCCACAATACTAACCTAATTGACAGAGTGAAAAGGAAGCCGGTACAGAATAAAACATGCATCCTGTTTGCAACAAGGCACTAAAGTAATATAGCAAAATATGTCAAATCCAATACCACACATTAGTGAGTACCTCTCCCCATATTTTCAAGCATAGTGGTGGCCACATCATAGTATGGGTATGCTTGTAATCGAAAGGGCTGGGGATTTTTTCAGGATTAAAAAAAAGAAACGGAATGGTGCTAAGCACAGGCAAAATCCTCAACCTTTCAGCAGGACAATAACCTAAAACACAAGGCCAAATATGCCCTGGAGTTGCTTATCAAGAAGACAGGTTATGTTCCAGTGGCCGAGTTAGATTTTCAAATAGATTTGTCAAAACTATGGCAAGACCTGAAAAAGGTTTTCTAGCAATGATCATCAACCAATTTGGCAGGGCATGAAGAACTTTTAATTTTTTTTAAATGGGAAAATGTTGCACAATCCAGGTATGGAAAGCTTAGACTTACCCAGAAAGACTCACAGCGGACGCAGGGGTGTGAATACTTATGTAAATGAGATGCATTTCAATTTGAATGAAATACCAAACATTTCTAAAAACATGTTATCAATATGGGGTAGTGTGTAAGAGAAAAAAAAACATTTAAAATATATTTTGAAATCAGGCTGTACATTTTTTTTTTATCAAAGCACTTGGAAATAATAAGGATACAGCTGATCTGACTACTACAACAGCTTGAGGGTGGGAACTTGACAACTGTCATATACAGTCTGCCAAATAAATGAGAGCAAAGTGGCATGTTCATGCTGTCAACAGTCAAACACCCTTCAATTCCCAAACACAAACAGAGTCAATAAGTAACTTTGATTTCTTTATTACTTTAAACAAAATAGTTACTACAATCCTTTCATTTAAATCGCTCAACAATCGGGGTGTACATTTGCAATTACCATTCTATACATTAAAAAGGAGCAGCATACAGCCTAGCCACTAAGAAAAGTATTTGCAAATCGGTAATGCAAACTGATTGGTTTATGGACATGTCGTTTAAAAATCAACCGATGCAGTGCAATCAATGTGATCATATATCTGTAACAACTTCCCTGTTAAACCTACTTGCTCTAGTCTTTAAAAAGTCCTCCTGGCTACACACTCATGCAAGAACAAACAAAAAAGTTGTTAAAGGGGGACAACATTCTACAATATGTCACATCAGCTTTTAGGTGTACATTTTTAGTTGAAGACCTCTTGGTCTTGTGGTAATGTTCTGTAGCAAGAGTTTTGTGAACAATGTCTACAGTGGCTGGTCCACTCCTGAGTCAGTCAGTGGCAACAACCACGTCCTTCCATGGTGAAAACACTTCTGGTACCTAGTGACACAGGAAATTCGTGAAACGGAGAAATAGCTCGCTACCTAGTTAGTACAATCCCTGAACCCATGGTACCTGAATATATAAGCTGTCAACGTTATACAACACATCTACTATTTAAAAGTATATCAAACAACTGGTCTGCTTGAACGCTAACTTTCAGTTTTTCTGGTAGCTAACAGGACTCCATTTTTCTTGCCAACAAGAAGCACAAGCCACAACACCGCCATGTTGAGACGAGGTTTCAACGTTGAATGTACAACGTTAAGTTAGTTGGTAGTAGCTAGCAATTAAGACGGGAAACAAAATGGTCCCAAAAAAAAAAAAACATTCATTGAAATTCAAGTATCAAACAAAATAAATGTATAGCAACGATATTGAAAAAAAAAAAAAAAGACGACCAGAGAATGTCATGAGCTGCTAGTTAACTACTCCGTCCGAGAGACAGACAACCAGCAGTGTTTTGACCATGTTGTATAGATTAAAGTTAGCATGCCAACTCTGCTAACTAGCAAGATTACACAACACGTATACAAATAACTTAAGCAATTCGGTAGCCAACTATCGTAACTATATCAAAACTAACAAACTCCATGCCAACCTTTTTTCTATGAATTTACAGACGTAGCTAACATATTTATACAACTGACCAACAGGGTAGCTAGTGACTGGGGTTGGCTAGTTAACGTTACCTGGTCGCTCCGGATGCCATTTTGCTTGCAACTAGCTAGGTATATTAGCTAGATGTTTTCCTATTTAAAAATGAAACACTAACTAGCAAGCCAATGCGTCTCTATTGTACTCGGTGATATTTAAACAAAACCAGCGCTAAAATAGTATAAAACATTTGTTGCTAATTTTCCATCGTTAGTTACATAGCCTATTCAATCGCGGGTTTTAACAGTGCCTACAAAGGGGTACCGAGGTTAGCTAGTTGGCAACGAACATGAGCTACATCGTGCTAACTACTTAGCCAGGGGTAGGCAACCCTGGTCCTGGAGTGAAAAGGGAAAGTGTGTTGAATTTGGGCAATTGCCGAAATGACCAATTAGTTGGTCAGGTGTGGTGCCTAATTGGAACAAACTCTTGTTTTCTGCGGCACCAAATATTCTAGTACTATGTAGAAATCTGATTTTACATAGACTTTGGCTTGCCATCTAGACACTTACCGCCAAAGCCAAGCTGGGTCACTTCGTTTTAGACGTGGCCTTCCAATCGCGTCCCTATTTCAGAATATAAATGTACATAACATTAACGAAATGTACTCTAAACACTAGTATTTCAAGCTTTCCCGTTATAATTACGGTAAAGTCTTTCACCGTTAATGTATTAAACACCGCAGGCTTTTGTCGGATTTTCCCAGTTGGAATACTTCAAATAACACTGATCACGCCGGCATGGTTTCCACTTGAGACCGAGGATTCTCGCGTAGTCCCGTAAAAAAACAAAATGTTGTTGTAAAGCAATAGTAACTTCGACATCTTCTTAAAAAATAAAGAAAAATAACTAGTTTTAACTGGTTTAAAAATAATAATACTAAGCGAAAAAACACTTTAAATATGTATTTGATTTCCGAAAGGTCGAGGTAGGCCTCGTGAACGAGCTTCTTTTCCAAGAGTTGTAGCCGATCCAGAGCGAGACGAACGAGACAACACAGATTAAAAAAAAAAAAAAAAATTGCTTAGAGAGGAAAAATAAGAATCGGTGAAGTTCGGCAAAAATCGGAAATAAGGCGGGTTTTTCCAACGCCATCGTATCTCTATAGCCATTGGCTAACCTTTGCGTATTAATGTATATTAATGATGTAATTGACCAACCACACTGCATTTTATTGAATATTTATAGTACCACAACCATATTTACATTCTAGCCACGCCTCTGCTCTGTTCTGACCAATGGTGAGCATTTCAATCAATGCAGTGCCTGCTTTGTGTTTCAATTGGCTAAAGAAGAAAACGTAAACTACAATTGGTCATGCGTCTTATGAAATGTATTATTCATGTTATGATCTTGTGTAGCCAATTAACGTTTTACTACAAAGATCCATAACCCGCCTCCTGACTGTTCAGCCCCTGCTTCGTAGAGTGTGTCAACCTGTACCAAAGTATCCAGTCTATATAAACACGCGTTGGCTACTTTCAAACTCAGATGCGCGTAGAGCGCACTGGAGTGTAGATCAGAAAAAGGGAAGGGGACAGCTGGTAGCCATAGTGGCTAGGAGTAAAACGTAAATAAATAGACTCCAAGGGCAATAACCAACGTGGGTCTTCGTGATATCGCCTTCGGAGACATTCCGGTCACCGTTGGCGGCTTGGCCAGAGTCCTGGTGGCATTTAAAGCTGTTCTTTCTTACAAAAGCGGCGTGCCGAGGGAGGACGCTTCTCTTTGAATAGACAGGATGCACGGACCGCCCTCCGGCGACAGCGCATGCCCATTGCGCCTCATCAAGAGAGTGCAATTCGGCATCATCAGCCCAGATGAGCTTGGGGGGATTCGTTTACTTTATGAACGTTCTCACATTGATCTTACCTGTACATGATAATACCTAGAATGTATTATGACAATGAAATGGATGTAGCAATTCGTTTGCAGATAGCCTAGCTAGCTAAGCCATGTTGGAGCTTGAGCTAGCAACAGCATGTTGTAGGAAGTTCGACCAACTTTCAGCACACACAGTATTTTTCATCTGAGCTAAGCCATATCATGAATCAAAGTCCCTTTTTATATGGAAAGTTCTACATGTAAACAAAGACAACTTTTAGCTACTTTTACTGAACTTGGCTATTTTGCTCTGCTATATTGGTGTTCCCTGAAAGTTAAATGCACAAACATTAGCAAGTCTAGATGTTCCCTCTTGTTATGACCTACTATATATATGTGGGAGCTACATCCTAATAAAAGGTCACGTCAATAAAGTCAAAGTTATGCATGTTTCTTTACTTTGTTTTATTATTAGTTTTGTATAATAGAATACGTTGTTTACACAGTCCTTAATCATTGCATTGTCAATTCCCCGCCTCCAATTGATGTTCATCTAATGAGTTGGTCCTCACACAAGTGATTTGTCAGATAGTACCAATATTGGTTTAGAAATGCAACTGATCGAAGTGTACCACCATGTTTTAATTGAAGTGTAGGTACTGTCATATCTTGATTCAGTTACTGATTTTGTAGCAGTTATTTATTTGAATTAGTTTCCCATGTGGCCTGAAAGAGGTTGGTTTGAGAAATATGTAAGCCATTTTCCAATGTTGTCGTAAACTTGTGACAGCTTTATTGTTTTGTGTATGTACTTGGGCTATTCATATTTTGGAACCGGATTTGATGTTGACCATGGATGTGTCACTGTAGAAACGGATGTCGGTCACAGAAGGGGGAATCAAGTACCCCGAGACCACAGAAGGAGGACGTCCTAAACTTGGTGGGCTGATGGACCCCAGACAAGGGGTCATCGAACGATCCGGAAGGTGCCAAACGTGTGCAGGTACCCAAAGTTACCAGGGCAATCCATTTTCATCTCAATGATAATAAAACACTTGTTTTGAATTTGATAGTCTTTTTTTTTTAATTCTCAAACCCAAACAGTTGTGGTTAAGGTTAGGTCACCACTACTGTATTGGAATGTTGTCAACAAAGCATTGTTGTTTTTGCTATTCAGGCAACATGACAGAATGCCCGGGCCACTTCGGCCACATAGAGCTGGCAAAGCCTGTCTTCCACGTGGGTTTCGTCAACAAGATCATGAAGGTCCTCCGATGTGTCTGCTACTCGTGCTCCAAGCTTCTGGTCGACACGGTCAGTAACCCTCCATTCCCAACTCATATCACTACCTACAGTGCAGCTACGCAACCTATATGTAACATTTACTCATCCGCTCCAGCATTCGATTCTCTTGTGAGGCTAATGGAAATTGACCAGCACTATACCTCTAAACATCTGCGCTGCACAGCATACACACAGAATATATAGCACTACATTAACTCCTGATATGTGTAACTGATTGTCATTTTATGGGTATAAGCACTATTGAATAAATCGTTCTGATGATTGCATATTAGTCCTGGGAATTGCGTTACACATATTCCAATGACTTGTTGATTTTATATATATTTTTTATTTAACCTTTATTTAACTAGGCAAGTCAGTTAAAAACCAATTCTTATTTTCAATGACGGCCTAGGAACAGTGGGTTAACTGCCTTGTTCTGGGCCCTAACAACATATTTTTACCTTGTCAGCTCAGGGATTCGATCTAGCAACCTTTCAGTTACTGGCCTCAACGGTCTAACCACTAGGCTACCTGCTGCCCCATAAATTATGTGATGGTGTGATGTGATGGTCTTTCCTTCCTTCTAGAATAACCCAAAGATCAAAGACATCCTGCAGAAGTCTAAGGGGCAGCCCAGGAAGCGTCTGACCCACGTGTACGACCTGTGTAAAGGCAAGAACATCTGCGAGGGCGGAGAGGAGATGGACAACAAGTTTGGAGTGGACCAGCAGGAGCACGACAGTGAGGACATCACTAAGGAGAAGGTACTTTCACCGGCGATGCTTGTCGACATGTCATTTATAGGCCATCGATACTTAAAACATGTCTTTTTTTTGTTCTCTTTGTCTGCTTCATCCCCCTTAGTCACATGTGTCTGATTCTGTTTCCTCTTGTAACACACACCCTCTCACTCTCTCCCATGCACACACACTCTCTCCCTGACACTCCCAGGGGCACGGTGGCTGTGGGCGCTACCAGCCGCGTATCCGCCGGTCGGGCCTGGAGTTGTATGCCGAGTGGAAGCACGTGAACGAGGACTCGCAGGAGAAGAAGATCCTGCTGAGCCCAGAGCGCGTCTACGAGATCTTCAAGCGTATCTCGGACGAGGAGGATGTCATCCTGGGCTTGGACCCCAAGTTCTCCCGGCCCGAGTGGATGATCGTCACAGTACTCCCCGTGCCACCACTGGCTGTCCGGCCCGCCGTCGTCATGCAGGGCTCTGCTCGTAACCAGGTGGGCCTGGAAAGACTAACTGTTAAAGAGAAAGTTTGAGATTGTTTAAGTTTTTACCTCTGTCGTTTACCTCTGTTTAACCACATCGTATCCTTTTTGTTTCTTTCGCCCAGGACGACTTGACACACAAGCTGGCCGACATCGTCAAGATCAACAACCAGCTGCGGCGGAACGAGCAGAGCGGCGCGGCGGCCCACGTCATCGCCGAGGACGTGAAGCTGCTGCAGTTCCACGTGGCCACCATGGTGGACAATGAACTGCCAGGCCTGCCCAGGGTACGCACGGCTGCAGTGACACTTGGGAGGGCACCAATTGGCACAACATTACTGTACTATTTACCCTTGCCGATGTGTAGTGTTACTATAAAGATTTACTCTTACTGTTTTTGTTTGAATTGAAGACTGTTAAATTAAATTAGAAGTAACACCAAATAAAATTTCAGAATACATTGAAAAATACATTCACAGACTATTGGATGCTTTAAAAGTGTTATTTTGTTAAGCTGATAAGACGGACAACGATTCAACCCATAACTGGGTTTATTTAGTTTTCAATGATTACTGATAGTTGTAAAGGATCATCTGTTCTGAATATGCCTGTGCTGATCTCTGACTTAATCTCAACTCCCAGGCGATGCAAAAATCGGGCCGCCCACTTAAATCCCTCAAACAGCGTCTGAAGGGGAAGGAGGGGCGAGTCCGAGGTAACTTGATGGGGAAACGTGTGGACTTCTCCGCCCGAACCGTCATCACCCCCGACCCCAACCTCCAGATCGACCAAGTGGGTGTCCCGCGCTCCATCGCAGCCAACATGACCTTCCCAGAAATCGTCACACCCTTTAACATTGACAGGTACACCCTTTAAAGTTGACAGGCACACCCTGAAACGTTGACAGGCACACCGTGAAACGTTGACGGGCACACCCTGAAACGTTGACGGGCACACCCTGAAACGTTGACGGGCACACCCTGAAACGTTGACGGGCACACCCTGAACTGTTGACGGGCACACCCTGAACTGTTGACGGGCACACCCTGAGATGTTGACGGGCACACCCTGAGATGTTGACAGGCACACCCTGAACTGTTGACGGGCACACTCTGAAATGTTGACAGGCACACCCTAAAACGTTGACGGGCACACCCTGAAACGTTGACGGGCACACCCTGAAACGTTGACAGGCACACCCTGAAACGTTGACATCTACCTATATTTCATTGCGATAAAGTAATTGATTAAACTGACAGAATTGTGTATTGGTTCTAATGCTGGCTGTCCTATATGTCTCCAGGTTACAGGAGTTGGTGCGCAGAGGCAACAGCCAGTACCCCGGAGCCAAATATATCATCCGCGACAACGGGGACAGAATCGACCTGCGGTTTCACCCCAAACCAAGTGACCTTCACCTGCAGATTGGCTACAAGGTAACCCTCAAAAGACCAGATGGTCGTAATTTATCATGTAATGTTTTCTAAGGAATATGATTGACATGAACTTGATGTAATGCAATGTCACTTTTACAAACTCATTTTTGCCTCCCTCAGGTGGAAAGACATATGTGCGACGGTGACATCATTATCTTCAACAGACAGCCCACGCTACATAAAATGTCTATGATGGGGCACAGAGTCCGAATCTTGCCCTGGTCCACCTTTCGAATGAACCTCAGGTACTACTATCAAGTCCTGAATGATCCATTCAAGTCTGTCAGCCAGTTACAGGCCACGCCCAGTTACAGGCCACGCCCAGTTACAGGCCACGCCCAGTTACAGGCCACGCCCAGTTACAGGCCACGCCCAGTTGGGATACCTGAGGAGTTATTGTTTGTTGGTGTAAACACTGACAAGAGTGTTGGTTAGAAAATAGATATAGAAGCTATTGTCATCAAATATAATTTCTCAACTTAAATTTTCTCAAATTGAAAGCAAATGTTAACGCATAAGACACACTACATATCATTGAACATATGACATCAAACAGATCCTGGATGGTGACATTAACCACTTTGGATCCCTCCTCCCTCTTGCTCCACAGTGTAACCACCCCGTACAATGCTGACTTTGACGGGGACGAGATGAACCTGCATCTACCCCAGTCCCTGGAGACGAGAGCTGAGATCCAGGAGCTTGCTATGGTGCCTCGGATGATCGTCACCCCCCAGTCCAACAGGCCCGTCATGGGCATCGTGCAGGACACCCTCACCGCGGTGCGCAAGTTCACCAAGAGGGATGTCTTCCTAGAGCGGGTAAGGAGGGCCGCATTAGGGATCGATCAGCCCAAAGTCAATGTTTGTCAGGAATTTTAGACATCAATACACTGCGCTATGTTGTACATGTTAAACAAAAATGGAACACTTGTAAAAGTTGGAGTAAGATTGTTGAAGACCCTCACAAAAAACACACACACACACACACACTTCAGAAAAACACTCATCTTCCTACACTCATTCTGGAACATGATCTGTCCCCAAGGGCGATGTGATGAACCTCCTGATGTTCCTGTCCACGTGGGATGGCAAGGTGCCCCAGCCAGCCATCCTGAAGCCCCGGCCACTCTGGACGGGCAAGCAGATCTTCAGCCTCATCATCCCAGGCCACATCAACGCCATCCGAACACACAGCACCCATCCAGACGAGGAGGACAGTGGGCCATACAAACACATCTCCCCTGGGGACACCAAGGTAAAATACTGAACACTCAGCTGGCTAAACACCCTGAGATGCTCATGTGGTAATGAGGATTTGTAGAAAAAAATCCTCTTGTATTGTTAGTGTGTGCAGAATACAGGGTCTTATTTCTGTCATTGTGTACATCCCAGGTGATTGTGGAGAATGGAGAGCTGATCATGGGCATCCTGTGTAAGAAGTCCCTGGGTACCTCTGCTGGCTCCCTGGTCCATATCTGTTTCCTGGAGATGGGCCACGACGTCACCCGCCTCTTCTACTCCAACATCCAGACGGTGGTCAATAACTGGCTGCTCATTGAGGGTAAGGACCTGGGTTGGGCTGAGCTGGGTGGGTACTGGAGGAGGGCATCAGTGGGTGGAATGGTCAGATTAGGAAAAGGCAACTCATTTGAAATCCACTTGAAGTAAACTGGTTCCATTTTGTGTATAAGCTAATCTAAATGCAGATATTTTAGTCAATATTACTTCCATTTGTTCTTAATTATCATATACTCTCTCTAGGTGCCTCTATTGGTATTGGTGATTCTATTGCTGACGCAAAGACTTACCTTGACATTCAGAACACCATCAAGAAGGCCAAGCAGGATGTAATAGAGGTAAGTCCCTTCTCTCATCGGGAGCTTTCTTCAAAGTTCCAGAATATTCCTTGAAAAATAATTCCTCTTGTACTCACGATGGGGAAATCCCCTGAAAATTCCTTAGAAAAAATATAGAATGGAGTAGAATAGATGTGATCCCTAGCCAAGCTCCAATATCTAACTCTGCCACATTTTCTTCCTGCATTTCTCTCCAGGTCATTGAGAAGGCCCACAACAATGAGTTGGAGCCCACCCCCGGCAACACGCTGAGGCAGACCTTTGAGAACCAGGTGAATCGCATCCTGAATGACGCCCGTGACAAAACGGGTTCCTCCGCCCAGAAGTCCCTGTCTGAGTACAACAACTTCAAGTCCATGGTGGTGGCTGGCTCCAAAGGCTCCAAGATTAACATCTCTCAGGTACGCCCAGGGGTCTTTAAAAAACAGGGCTGTGTTCAGAAAGGTGAAACATTTTTGAAACAGGCAGGGACTACCTCAACCTATCCAATAAGAAATGCACATTTTTGTTTCCCATTAAAAATGCTTTAAAATGTTTCACTAGAGTGTGCTCTACCGAGCACGACCCAGGGTTGTTTCAGACATCGATGGGTCACTATGGCACAAAATCATTGGCACTTTATTCCTATATGGATGACGGCAGAAAACGGTCCTCAATTTACACCCACTAACTTCAATTGTCTTCTTTGTCTCACCATCTCTGTCTCTGTGGCCCTCAGGTTATTGCTGTGGTGGGGCAGCAGAACGTGGAGGGTAAACGTATCCCCTTCGGCTTCAAGCACCGCACGCTCCCCCACTTCATCAAGGATGACTACGGCCCTGAGAGCAGAGGCTTCGTGGAGAACTCGTACCTGGCTGGCCTCACGCCCACAGAGTTCTTTTTCCACGCCATGGGAGGCAGAGAGGGGCTTATTGACACGGCCGTGAAGACCGCCGAAACTGGTGAGTGAAGGGGCTGAGGCATGAGAGATGTTAGGGACAGAGACTGGAAGGGGTAGGAGTTAGGGTTCAGGGTTTAAGCTGGTTAGAAGCACTGGTTAATGAAGGTAAGAAGGGGTGAAGGTTACGACCCCGGCACGATTAGGGAGAGGGGACTACAGACGTGATCGCATAGCTAGTTGACTCGGTGGTTGAAATGCTCTTCGAACCTCTTTCCTCATCTGGTTCCTTCAGGTTACATCCAGCGTCGTCTGATCAAGTCCATGGAGTCTGTGATGGTGAAGTACGACGCCACCGTGAGGAACTCCATCAACCAGGTGGTGCAGCTGCGCTACGGAGAGGACGGCCTGGCCGGGGAGGCTGTGGAGTTCCAGAACATGGCCACGCTCAAACCCTCCAACAAGGCCTTCGAGAAGAAGTGAGTGGTGAAGGGAAGTGGGATTGCCGGGGAGGACAATGACGGCTAGAGTTTTGGGTGTGGTGTAATTCGGCTCACCTACCCCGGTACCAGATTTGTTTGAGGTCAGGGTAACAAGCATAGGAGTTAGCTGTATGGGAAAGACAGATCTGGGACCAGACTGGGGCTCTCACTGAATTCTGTGTTAATGTCATATTGCATCTTAGTCATTCGAGGATTCACTAAGGTTCTTGAACTAGTACAAGTCCTTCTCATCTCGTAATGATTGACAGTGTAACGACAACCCCAAACACTGGATTTCATAGTCTCCACCTCTCCACGACCATCTTATTTATCACATAGACTCTAATGCCAACACTCTTAAGGACAGCAGCTCACTGTCCACAGGCCACACATTCAGGGTCAACTGGCTTAGGGTCTCCCCTCTTATCTCATCCCTCCCTTAACCTCTTCCCCTCTTATCCCGTCCCTCCCTAAACCTCTTCCCCTCTTATCCCGTCCCTCCCTAAACCTCTTTCCCTCTTATCCCGTCCCTCCCTAAACCTCTTCCCCTCTTATCCCATCCCTCCCTAAACCTCTTCCCCTCTTATCCCGTCCCTCCCTACTAAACCTCTTTCCCTCTTATCCCGTCCCTCCCTAAACCTCTTCCCCTCTTATCCCGTTCCTCCCTAAACCTCTTCCCCTCTTATCCCGTCCCTCCCTAAACCTCTTCCCCTCTTATCCCGTCCCTCCCTAAACCTCTTCCCCTCTTATCCCGTCCCTCCCTAAACCTCTTCCCCTCTTATCCCGTCCCTCCCTAAACCTCCTTCCCTCTTATCTCGTCCCTCCCTAAACCTCCTCCCTTGACCACTAGGTTCAGGTTTGACTGCACCAATGAGCGGGCGCTGCGGCGCACCCTGCAGGAGGACGTTGTGAAGGATGTGATGACCAATGCCCAGGTGCAGAGTGCCCTGGAGAGAGAGTATGAGAAGATGAAGGAGGACAGAGAGATTCTGAGGGCCATCTTCCCCACTGGGGACAGCAAGGTGAGAGGGAGACTGAGACACACACGCACACAAGCATATGAACACACTTGGGCCTCCCGGGTTAAGGGCGCTGTACTGCAGCGCCAGCTGTGTCATCAGAGTCCCTAGGTTCGCGCCCAGGCTCTGTCGTAACTGGCCGCGACCGGGAGGTCCGTGGGGCGACGCACAATTGGCCTAGCGTCGCCCGGGTTAGGGAGGGGTTGGCCGATAGGGATAACCTTGTCTCATCGCGCACCAGCGACTCCTGTGGCAGGCCGGGCGCAGTGTGCGCTAACCAAGGTTGCCAGGTGCACGGTGTTTCCTCCGACACATTGGTGCGGCTGGCTTCCGGGTTGGATGCGCGCTGTGTTAAGAAGCAGTGCGGCTGGCTGGGTTGTGTATCGGAGGACGCATGACTTTTAACCTGTTGCGTCGACCAAACCCGGATCCGGGATTCTATTTACAGACCTAAGCTCATTACCATAACGCAACGTTAACTATTCATGAAAATCGCAAATGAAATGAAATAAATATGCCATCTCTCAAGCTTAGCCTTTTGTAAACAACACTGTCATCTCAGATTTTCAAAATATGCTTCTCAACCATAGGAAAACAATCATTTGTGTAAAAGTGGCTAGCTAGCGTAGCATTTAGCGTTAGCATTAGTGTTAGCATCCAGCATGCAAGATTTCAACAAAAACATAAAAGCCTTCAAATAAAATCATTTACCTTTGAAGAACTTCGGATGTTTTCAATGAGGAGACTCTCAGTTAGATAGCAGATGCTCAGTTTTTCCAAAAAAGATTCTTTGTGAATTCGAAATAGCTCCGTTTTCTACATCACATTTGGCTACCAAAAAAAAAAACGAAAATTCAGTCCTCAAAACGCGAACTTTTTTTCAAATTAACTCCATAATATCGACTGAAAACATGGCAAACGTTGTTTAGAATCAATCCTCAAGGTGTTTTTCACATATCTCTTCAATGATATATCGTTCGTGGAAGCATGGTTTCTCCCCTCAATCAAATGGAAAAGTACAAGCAGCTGGCGTTTGCGCACCGAATTCCACGCAGGACACCAGGCGGACACTTGGAAAATGTAGTCTCTTATGGTCAATCTTCCAATGATATGCCTACAAATACGTCACAATGCTGCTAACACCTTGGGGAAACGACAGAAAGTGTAGGCTCCTTCCTTGCGCAATCACAGCCATATAAGGAGACAATGGAAAACAGAGCTTCAGAGATTCTGCTCATTTCCTGCTTGACGCATCATCTTGGTTTCGCCTGTAGAATGAGTTCTGGGGCACTTACAGACAATATCTTTGCAGATTCTGAAACTTCAGAGTGTTTTCTTTCAAAAACTGTCAAGAATATGCATAGTCGAGCATCTTTTCGTGACAAAATATCGCGCTTAAAACGGGAACGTTTTTTATCCAAAAATGAAATAGCGCCCCTAGAGATCCAACAGGTTAACCTTCGTCTCTCCCGAGCCCGTACGGGAGTTGTAGCGATGAGATAAGATAGTAGCTACTAAACAATTGGATACCACGAAATTGGGGAGAAAATGGGGTAAAAAAAAAAAAAGCATAGAACACACACTGGCTTATTTGCGCATCTCCTGATTCTCCACACATGTACATATCTCCACACACGTACATATCTCCACACACGTACATATCTCCACACACGTACATATCTCCACACATGTACATATCTCCACACATGCACACTCATTCACTTCCATGTATTCCCAGGAACTCTCCCACTCCCACATGTCACCACTACAAACATATCCCACTGATTCAGCCCAATGCATTAACTTCTTTAGTATTGTAAAGACCGATGTCCCTGCGCCCCACTAGGTGGTGCTTCCATGCAACCTGGCCAGGATGATCTGGAACGCCCAGAAGATCTTCAGGATCAACCCCCGCACCCCCACAGACCTCAACCCCCTTCGAGTGGTAGAGGGTGGGTACCACAGTCATACACTCTGCATTCACCATAGACCCATATTCTAGACCATCTAAAGATGTGCCATGTAGTCAGAGCCAGAACACTTCTGTTTCTAACCCGGGGACTGATTCAGACCTGGGACACCAGGCGAGTGCAATTATAACTATAGTTAGAAACACTAAGCAGACCGGTACTGATTAGCCCTGGTGTGTTGTAAAAGGTTGATGCCATTCATTTTCTATGGCCACTTGGATTGTGAATAGGCCTCTGAGCTATCACACCATCACATGAAGTGACCTTGATAGGTGAAAGTTGATCACACCCATTGTCAACCATGTCATTCATTGGAATGATTCACAAATCATGTGGACAAAATGATTCTAGTCTGGCCTGTGGCCTACCCCCAAGCTGCACTCCTTACAGACATCTTCTGGTGCCTGACCATAGTCCCAACACTATGAAGACTAGGGTGCTGAGAGAGGTGGTGTGATCCTTTACTCAGTACTGCACTACACGGTGTACAGTATTGTGCTTCAAGGGCCCTATTCAGACTTGGAAGTAAGTTGACTTGATATGTACTGAAGTCAGAAAATGTTGGACTCAAGTCCATGTTTTATTAACTTAAATCCACGTTAATTCTACGTATCTCAAGCCTGAATTGGGCACCAAGTGCCTCGGTCACAGTAACGTTTGTTGTCATGAAGACAAAGACGTGTTGTGTTTAGAAGACCATAGCACTTGATATGCTACAGTAAGAGGTTACCCGATTCATTTTGTCATTCCAATGACTAACCTTTTTGTGTACAATGCATCTATCTAGATTTTAAAAAATAAGGACTTGCTGCACTTCGTTCAGTAACTAAGTAAATGTTGTTGACATATCTGCCATCTTGTACCAAATTTCTCTCGCATAAAGCAATTTTAACTCGGCCGCTAAGCCAGGCTAAATAATCCTAAAATAAAATGACACGGTCTGACATTCTAAAACGTCTCCCCGCTCTTTTACACGCCGCAGGTGTCCAGGAGCTGAGTAAGAAGCTGGTGATTGTGAACGGCGAGGACCACCTGAGCAGACAGGCCCAGCAGAACGCCACGCTGCTTTTCAACATCCACCTGCGCTCCACGCTCAGCTCTCGACGCATGACAGACGAGTTCCGACTGAGCACTGAGGCTTACGACTGGCTACTGGGGGAGATCGAGAGCAAGTTCAACCAGTCTATTGTGAGTAGAGCTATACACGCACAGCATGCTGGGAGAGACTGGAAGGGGGAGGGTCAACACCAAAACTGGTTGCTATGAACTAAAGATGTTATTAGATTGAAATGGACCGTGTAAATGGATAGTGTGAAGGAGTAGAAAACCAAGCCTAGAGCTTGATGGGATATTTTTTTATTACACTAATCTAATTAAATCATAATAATTTAATGTAATTACTTCTCTACCTCCCTCTCTGTCCTCTAGGCCCACCCGGGTGAGATGGTGGGGGCGTTAGCAGCCCAGTCGCTGGGAGAACCCGCCACCCAGATGACCCTGAACACCTTCCACTACGCCGGTGTGTCGGCCAAGAACGTCACTCTGGGCGTGCCGCGTCTCAAGGAGTTGATCAACATCTCCAAGCGGCCCAAGACCCCCTCCCTAACCGTGTTCCTGCTGGGTCAGGCGGCCCGCGACGCCGAGAGGGCCAAGGATATCCTCTGTCGGCTGGAACACACCACCCTCAGAAAGGTGAACAGTGGAGAATGTGATGTGGTAGACCACAGTCAACAACTTTAGGCCAACTATCTCCTTTCTTAGGTTGTTCCTTTTCTTTGCTTACTGATTTATACAACAATTATCAACCTCTCTCTTTCTCTCCTCCTCTCTCCAGGTGACGGCCAACACAGCCATCTACTACGACCCTAACCCCCAGAGCACGGTGGTGACGGAGGACCAGGAGTGGGTCAACGTCTACTATGAGATGCCCGACTTTGACGTGACTCGCATCTCTCCCTGGCTCCTCCGCATCGAGCTCGACCGCAAACACATGACTGACCGCAAGCTGACCATGGAGCAGATCGCAGAGAAGATCAATGCAGGTGGGGATGAGTGAACACAAGCAAACACCGATTGATGGATCTATAAGGAAGTGTTGTAAGTAAAAGGGACCATATAATCCCTACACAACCTATTGCAAAATGCAACCTTTTTTCTCCCTGAAGGTTTCGGAGATGATCTGAACTGTATCTTCAATGACGACAACGCCGAGAAGCTGGTCTTGCGAATTCGCATCATGAACAGCGACGAGAACAAGTTCCATGAGGATGAGGAAGTGGTGGACAAGATGGACGACGACGTGTTCCTGAGGTGCATCGAGTCCAACATGCTGACGGATATGACACTGCAGGGCATCGAGCAGATCAGCAAGGTCACCGAGGGGTCATGTGCACACACACACACACACACACACACTCAAAATACACCATAATGTCTGATGTCTTAACTTCACTAGGGCACCATTTTACATCTCAGCCCCTAATACTCCTCAATTCTTTTGGATGAATCCCGGAACATGTTCCAGTCTGTGCTAGTAAAACAGTCCTGTAGCTTAGCATCATCTGACCACTTCTGTATAGAGCGAGTCACTGGTTCTTCCTGCTATAGTTTTTGGATAAAATTATGGTCAGATTTGCCAAATGGAGGGCGAGCTTAAGTTTCTGTGTGTGGAGTAAAGGTGGTCTAGAGTTGTTTTTTTTTTGTCCTCTGGTTGCACATGTGACATGCTGGTAGAAATGAGGTAAAACTGATTTAAGTTTGCCTGCATTAAAGTCCCCGGCCACCAGGAGCGCCGCTTCTGGATGAGCATTTTCTTGTTTGCTTATGGGCTTTTGCACTCAACGAGCTGTATAAAGCCATAAGCAGTCAGCATCGTTTGTGGCGGTAAATAGACGGACACGAAAAATATAGATAGTGTGGTCTAACTCGAGACTTACTTAATATTAGACATTGCACACCAGCTGTTATTGACAAATAGACACCCACCCCCACCCCTTGTCTTACCAGACGTACCTCACTTATCTACCTCTTCGCTACCTCTCTTATCCTTTACTACATTACCATCTAATACTCTAAGATACCTCCCTTATCTGGTACTACATTATCACTGACTTAACACACACTGGTTCACCTTAACAATATGGCTGAAACCTATCCAGATCGTTAACCCATCAGCTATTGATCTTCGTCCTGTCTGTCTCCTCTCCCTAGGTGTACATGCACTTGCCCCAGACTGACAACAAGAAGAAGATCATCATTACAGAGGAGGGAGAGTTCAAGGCCCTGCAGGAGTGGATCCTGGAGACAGATGGCGTGGGACTGATGAGGGTCCTCAGTGAGAAGGACGTGGACCCTGTCAGGACCACCTCCAACGATATTGTAGAGATCTTCACGGTACGGATAGATTCCATAGTTACCGATAGCTACGCTAGTTGTGATAGTTACCGATAGCTATGATGGCAACCGATTGCTACGGTAGTTATGGTGTTACGAAACCTATTAACTAACCTGCTAATATTGTAGCACCCGCTAAGACTAGGGGTCGTAGGCCTACCTAGGTACATGGTCTGTAACCAAAATGTGTGCATTAATGTGAGAAATCAGCATTTTTAGGACCGTGTTGGATGCACATGTGCCCAGGGAGGAGACAACCTTCCGTTGTATCCAGGGCCAGCTCTGTCTTGACTCCTTTGGGTCGGTGAGCCCTAGTGAATTATGTCAGGATGGTGACAGAAACCAATTGATACAGGAAGGAAAACGACAAAAAGGCATGCCTAAAAAATCTAATGGCCACCAATCTCACAGCTTGCAAGCTGGGACATTGACTCACAATCTTAAATGATAACAAATAAAGTTAAAAAAATAAATATATATATATATACAGTGCCTTGCGAAAGTATTCGGCCCCTTTGAACTTTGCGACCTTTTGCCACATTTCAGGCTTCAAACATAAAGATATAAAACTGTATTTTTTTGTGAAGAATCAACAACAAGTGGGACACAATCATGAAGTGGAACGACATTTATTGGATATTTCTAACTTTTTTAACAAATCAAAAACTGAAAAATTGGGCGTGCAAAATTATTCCGCCCCTTTACTTTCAGTGCAGCAAACTCTCTCCAGAAGTTCAGTGAGGATCTCTGAATGATCCAATGTTGACCTAAATGACTAATGATGATAAATACAATCCACCTGTGTGTAATCAAGTCTCCGTATAAATGCACCTGCACTGTGATAGTCTCAGAGGTCCGTTAAAAGCGCAGAGAGCATCATGAAGAACAAGGAACACACCAGGCAGGTCCGAGATACTGTTGTGAAGAAGTTTAAAGCCGGATTTGGATACAAAAAGATTTCCCAAGCTTTAAACATCCCAAGGAGCACTGTGCAAGCAATAATATTGAAATGGAAGGAGTATCAGACCACTGCAAATCTACCAAGACCTGGCCGTCCCTCTAAACTTTCAGCTCATACAAGGAGAAGACTGATCAGAGATGCAGCCAAGAGGCCCATGATCACTCTGGATGAACTGCAGAGATCTACAGCTGAGGTGGGAGACTCTGTCCAACAGAAATATGACATTTACATAAGTATTCAGACCCTTTACTCAGGACTTTGTTGAAGCACCTTTGACAGCGATTACAGGTTGGGTCCAAGTCCGGTCTCTGGCTGGGCCACTCAAGGACATTCAGAGACTTTTCCCAAAGCCACTCCTGCATTGTCTTGGTTGTGTGCTTAGGGTCGTTGTCCTGTTGAAAGGTGAACCTTCACCCCATCTGAGGTCCTGGGTGCTCTGGCGCAGGTTTTCATCAAGGATCTCTGTATTTTGCTCTGTTAATCTTTGCCTCGATCCTGACTAGTCTCCCAGTCCCTGCCTCTGAAAAACATCCCCACAGTATGATTCTGCCACCACCATGGTTCACTGTAGGGATGGTGCCAGGTTTCCTCCAGACTTGGCATTCAGGCCAAATAGTTCAATCTTGCTTTCATCATAGCAGATAATCTTGTTTCTCAAGGTCTTTAGGTGCCTTTTGTCAAACTAAGCGGGCTGTCATGTGCCTTGGTCACTCGACCACAAAGGCCTGATTGGTGGAGTGCTGCAGAGATGGTTGTCCTTCTGGAAGGTTCTCGCATCTCAACAGAGGAACTCTAGCGCTCTGTCAGTCACCATTGGGTTCTTGGTCACCGCCCTGACCAAGGCCCTTCTTCCCTGATTGCTCAGTTTGGACGGGCGGCCACCTCTAGGAAGAGTCTTGGTTGTTCCAAATTTCTTCAATTTAAGAATGATGGAGGCCACTGTGTTCTTGGGGACCTTCAATTCAGCAGAACCTTTTTGGTACCCTTCCCCAGATCTGTGCCTCGACACAATCCTGTCTCGGAGCTCTACGGACAATTCCTTTGACCTAATGGTTTGGTTTTTGCTCTGACATGCACTGTCAACTGTGGGACCTTATATAGACAGGTGTGTGTCTTTCCAAATCATGTCCAGTTGAATTTACCACAGGTGGACTCCAATCAAGTTGTAGAAACATCTCAAGGATGATCAATGGAAACAGGATGCACCTGTGCTCAATTTCGAGTCTCATAGCAAAGGGTCTGAATACTTATGTAAATAAGGTATTTCTGTTTGACATTTTTAATAAATGAGCAAACATTTAAAAAAATCTCTTTTCATTTTGTCATTATGGTGTATTGTGTGTAGATTGCTGAGGATTTTAATTTATTTAATACATTTTAGAACAAGGCTCTAACGTAACGAAATGTGGGAAAAGTCTGAGTACTCTCCGAAGGCACTGTATATATAAAAAATGTTGCTCCACTGCTAAACCTGAAAAGTACATGAATTGCCGCATAGCCCAAACATGTCAGTCAGTATTTTTTGCGATATTCATAACTCATTCCCCTCCTTTCTAGGTACTGGGTATTGAGGCTGTACGTAAGGCGCTGGAGAGGGAGTTGAACCACGTCATCTCCTTTGACGGTTCCTACGTCAACTACCGCCACTTGTCGTTGCTTTGCGACACCATGACGTGCCGCGGTCACCTGATGGCTATCACACGTCATGGCATCAACAGACAGGACACGGGACCGCTCATGAAGTGCTCCTTTGAGGAGACGGTAAGAGTCACGTGAGGGGACAGGGAAAAGTGGAAGGGCGGGGGGAGGATGTTGCAGAGGTATTGGTATAAGTTTGTTTGTTTCATTAGAACATATTTACGACTTGCGTAACAATTCTAGTCACCGTCCTTAATAGTAGGAGTACTCAAATGTCCAGTACCTAACCTGGGGGTCCAGGTGTCACTGATTGGCCAGAGATTCCACTCACCTTGTTCCCAGGTTTGGATCGGACCCTAGTGGGAAACAATGAAAATCAGCATTAAGCTACTTTTGACCTCAAGGTCTGGATTTGAGAAAAGGGGGCCTCCTGTTCTTACACTCCCTCCCTGTCCCAGGTGGATGTGCTGATGGAGGCGTCATCCCACGGGGAGAGTGACCCTATGAAGGGTGTGTCTGAAAACATCATGCTGGGCCAGCTGGCCCCCTGCGGGACGGGCTGCTTCGACCTGCTGCTGGACGCTGAGAAGTGCAAATACGGCATGGAGATCCCCACCAACATCCCCGGGATCAGTGTGGCTGGACGTGAGTGGCTACAAATATTCCACACATTGAATAATAAAATTAAGCAAGAATTGAAATGGAATTGTTCACCCTGTGGACATTTTCAATCACCAGATTTACATTTTCGATTGAATGTTGAAATGTATTGGTGTGGACACGTATGTTCTCAGAATGTCTGTTTGACTTCAAAGTATCCATGCATTTATCAACTCATGTATATGGATACATCTCAATGAAGATAGATGATAAATTATGCACATAAGAAATGTGGTCTAAAATGTGTCTTAATTTCCACAGCCACCGGAATGTTCTTTGGCTCGGCGCCTAGCCCCATGAGTGGCATGTCCCCTGCCATGACCCCCTGGAACACTGGAGCCACCCCCGCCTATGGTGCCTGGTCCCCCAGCATTGGTAAGGCTCAACCTGGGTGGACTTTCTCTCAACTGTTCTGTTGACTCATGCCCTGACTCTCTCTACTGTTCCGTTGACTCATGCCCTGACTCTCTCTACTGTTCCGTTGACTCATGCCCTGACTCTCTCTACTGTTCCGTTGACTCATGCCCTGACTCTCTCTACTGTTCCGTTGACTCATGCCCTGACTCGCTCTACTGTTCCGTTGACTCATGCCCTGACTCGCTCTACTGTTCCGTTGACTCATGCCCTGACTCTTTCTGACCTCCAGGTAGCGGGATGACTCCCGGAGCAGCAGGCTTCTCTCCCAGCGCAGCGTCCGACGCCAGTGGCTTCTCTCCGGGCTACTCCCCGGCCTGGTCCCCTACCCCTGGATCTCCTGGGTCCCCGGGGCCAGCCAGCCCCTACATCCCCTCTCCAGGTTGGTCACCATACAAAACAACCAGTTTGGTTCGAAATACCAACTGACACAGGAGTGACTGCATTACTTTTTTCCATGTTATATGAATAACACTGAAGCTTGATGTTCTGTGTACAAGTTTTCTTTATTTCTCATGTCTCTACATTTCTACTTTTCCAGGAGGTGCGATGTCTCCCAACTACTCGCCCACCTCCCCGGCCTACGAGCCCCGCTCTCCTGGGGGATACACCCCCCAAAGCCCGGGCTACTCCCCAACCTCCCCCTCGTACTCCCCAACCTCCCCCTCGTACTCCCCCACCAGCCCCAACTACAGCCCCACCTCCCCCTCGTACTCCCCAACCTCCCCCTCCTACTCCCCAACCTCCCCCTCATACTCCCCAACCTCCCCTAGTTACTCCCCCACGTCCCCCTCCTACTCCCCAACCTCCCCCTCGTACTCTCCAACCTCCCCCTCGTACTCCCCCACGTCCCCCTCTTACAGCCCTACATCCCCAAGCTACAGCCCTACGTCCCCAAGCTACTCCCCCACCTCGCCTAGCTATTCCCCCACCTCACCCTCCTACTCCCCCACCTCACCCTCCTACTCCCCTACCTCACCCTCGTACTCCCCCACCTCACCCTCCTACTCCCCCACCTCACCCTCTTACTCCCCCACCTCTCCAAGCTACAGCCCCTCTTCACCCAACTACACCCCCACCTCCCCCTCCTACTCCCCCACCTCCCCCTCTTACTCACCCACCTCCCCAAACTACACCCCCACCAGCCCCAACTACTCCCCGACCTCCCCCTCTTATTCCCCCACCTCCCCGTCCTACTCTCCCTCCAGCCCGCGCTTCACCCCCCAGTCCCCCACCTACACCCCCAGTTCTCCCTCTTACAGCCCCAGCTCGCCCTCCTACTCACCCACCTCGCCCAAATACACCCCTACGTCCCCCTCATACTCCCCCAGCTCTCCAGAGTACACCCCCACCTCCCCCAAATACTCCCCCACCTCGCCCAAGTACTCTCCGACCTCTCCCAAATACTCACCCACCTCCCCAACTTACTCACCGACGACGCCCAAGTACAGCCCCACTTCGCCCACCTACTCGCCCACCTCGCCCACCTACACCCCCACCAGCCCCAAGTACTCCCCTACCTCCCCAACATACTCTCCAACCTCACCCAAATACTCTCCCACCTCCCCCACCTACTCACCAACTAGCCCCAAAGGGTCCACCTACAGCCCCCTGTCTCCGGGCTACAGCAACCCCTCGCCCAGCTTCACCCTCACCAGCCCGGCCATCAGCCCAGATGACAGTGACGAGGAGAACAACTGAGGGAGCCAGGAGAAGAGGGGGCTGACTGCCCCAGTCCAAGCTCCTGGGCTGGATAACTGAAGGATCGCCTTTCTGCTGGAGGTGTCGCTGGTTTGGATGGACAAAGAAAAAAACTAAACCCTGGGCATCCCACTTGTGAATTTTATATTTTGGGGACCATTGTACCCCCAGCCTTGTCCAACTTGGGGGGTGGGGGGTCCCTAAAAATATTTCCTACTATTGTATTTGATAGACTTGAACAGTTTAGCCAGGAGAAATGGCTGCCTTTTGAACTAGGCGTTTTGTTTCTGTTATTAATTTTCATGCAGGGGGCTGAAGCAGAGTTCTAAGTACCTAGAGGAAAGCAGAGGGGAGGGAGGGAGATGTGGTTACCACATTGACAAAAACCTCCCTCCTTTTCACCCCCCTGTTTCCCAGCACCCAGTCTCTCTCTCTGAACTTCACTGTTGGATGTGTAGTTGTAGGGGAGAGTATTGCCAAAAGCCTTGAAAAATCTACCAGTGGATTGTATTTCTCTCCTTAAAAAGCATTTAAAGAGACAGAGTAGAAGAGTTGAGGTGATCTTTATTGCATATTTTACTAAAACGTATCTTTTAGTTTTTCTAAATCTACAGTTGCTGTTTTGGTTGGAAGAAAAAATTGAGCTAATGTTTCTCATTTTATTTGTCACATGCACCGAATACAACAGGTGTAGTAGACCTTACGGTGAAATGCCTAGTTACTACAATCCCTTAACCAACAATGCAGTTCAAGAGTTAAGAAAATATTTACTAAATAAACTAAAGAAGGCTGGCCAGTGTTGAGGTGAACAGCATAAAAGATTACAAATGTTCAGGACAGTGGCAGTAGAGTAGTGGAAAGGGTTGCCATGATACTGCAGGTGATAATGAATAGGTGTATTCCTTGCAGCACATAGTCCAGGGCTGAAGACTGCCTAGGACGACAGATGGTCAGGTCATGGATGCAGAAACCCGAAAGGGGGATGGTGACGTATTGTCACCTCTCTATGACATTCCAAATAAACCCCTTTACCCTCACTCCAAAGACAAGCCTGAAAGATGTCAAAAACAGCCACCAGCATCCCTGTGCTCTTTACCATTAGATGAGACTTGTGTACAACAGCAAAAAGCTGATTTTTACAGCAAACCACTTCTTTCTTAAAATACTGGGAAGTGTGAGGTTTATGAAAGACTTAGAATGGAAAATTGAGATAATATTATTACTATTTGATTCTGTTTGGTTTCAGGAGAGAATGGGGCGTTTCTAGGTGGAAGAGGGATACTAGTTGGTCGGTGTTGTTGCTTCTGTCATTGTTTAGGAATGAGTAGCAACCTGCTAATACATTTTAATTATCCAGATTCAGGTTGAAGCGCTCTTATTTGAAATCCCTCCCACCTTTCAATAATACGTGTTCCATAATTCTAATTAGGAAATGTAAATGAGTTCTCAATACTTTGTTCAATACTCGTTCAATTTATTTAAGAAAGAGAAGAGAAACGTACTACTTGTGTGAATCAGTATAGAGGATAAATTGAGAATCCAATTATTTTTTTCAAAAGTTTTTTTTTCTCATTTGCTTCTGACTTGGTAAGAGCTGTTTGCAAAGAGGGTCTGTGTTCAGGTACTTTGGATGAAGGGGCAGGGAACGGAGGGGGGTATGTTCGATTTCTCCCCCTTAAGGTCTCTCTTCCATTCTGTTTCCCAATCGCCCTGTTCAGTTTCTGCCATTCCGGCTCCAATTTGGGCCAAGATGGCCGCCGCGTTCTTGTTCAGTTGTAGAAAGGCAAATTTTGCATGCAGTCCATTCATGAGGCTTCCGCTAAGTGGCTCTACTACAGTTAAGGAAGAGAATTCAATGTTCAGCTTAGTGTTTTCAGTTACGCTCTTGACCACTGGAGGGCGACATAGGCCCTCAGTTGAGTTGACAAAACTTCTCTAGAAGCGGCAGTTTCAGTTCAGTGATTTTTAACAAAGGAGACCAGCCATTTCAGGGCACTTTTGGCCTCTAAATCCCCCTACCCACTACATCAGTGTGTCAGTGAATCCTTGAAGTTTATGAAAACCACGGACCAAGCATAGACCAGCTTAACATTCACTTCCGGGTGCTCTTTACACTTTACTAGGCCTAGTTTGATTGATGAAGTGGACAAGTGTTTGATTCTCTTGCCTGTATGACTATGGAACACAGATTGTGTTTCCTCTGGTGTTCCCTCCAAGCAATAGGCCAGGCTTTTGATTGGACTAGCTGGCTTTCCCTCCCCCCCTCTTCATCCACAAGTGATACTGATTATTTTCTGAAATCGGTGTTTGTCCTTTTTTCTACCAGTGTATGTACCTGTGATTGGTAATCTCGGCGTGGGTGGGAGGGAAGGGGGTGGAGTACTGTACGGAACTGGGAGTCCTGAGGGAATGGAATTCGATGCCTGTGGACTTCCATGATGGGACTGGTACTCTGATGCAGTCTGACTTTGTCGGGATCTTAATCTGAATCATGGTCGGGAACGTATGCGTTTCAACAGGGGTGATTTTGTATTGACTGGACTGTACCACCTGCATTGGATACAGGTGTTGGCAATACACTGTTGAAATCCATGCAGTTGGTCTCTCTCATCATCGCCTCATGACATGGTGACTCTGTCCACTACCATCATATCCCATTGATTTACCTGTCGTCCAGTCAATTCAAACATACCAGGACTCCTGGGAGTGTGTGTGTGTGTGTGTGTGTGTGTGTTGTAGGAGAGACAGGGTTTTCTTGAGTTGGAGAAAAGACTGGACAGGGTGTCTGGGGAAAAGGAAGGATTAAAATTGCCACTGTATTGAAATCAATCCAGTATGTCATTCATTCTCTGTATGTTTTGTTTTTTTGACTTGAGAAAAAAATAAAGTTTTACTACAGGTTGTGTGTCTTATTTGTAAGAGTTGTCAGCACTACCAGTAAGCTGAGTGATTTAACAAATCCCTTTTATATAAGTGGATATGTGTAAGAGGAAGTATTCCATAGATCTTACCTTCTACTGGGT
This sequence comes from Oncorhynchus clarkii lewisi, assembly GCF_045791955.1. Taxonomy (NCBI): domain Eukaryota; kingdom Metazoa; phylum Chordata; class Actinopteri; order Salmoniformes; family Salmonidae; genus Oncorhynchus; species Oncorhynchus clarkii. The sequence goes on along the minus strand of NC_092167.1, from coordinate 40,783,075 downwards.
AAACCTAGAATTTGGGGTTAGGGTGAACGCATTCTGGATCTGAGGTTTTGATCAATAGGCCCCATATGACTATACAATAAAACCACTATAAGGGGCTATTGGTTTCTTTTTCAGGGCACATCACTATAGATATCATAGCTACTGCTATACAAGTCATCTCCTAGTTAACAACCCTGCATGACAGGAGAGCTTGCTTCATTTCCTTACACATCTTCTCCTTGGTTTGTGGTTTAGTGACATAGAGCCAGCTGTCGCCATGGCTACAGATGTTAGGGCCTAGTTCCATTTCAAACATTATCCGCTAACCCTAGCCCCTAAATGTTCCGTGTCAAAAGATCTGGAAAATATGAATAGGTGAAAGGAACATGGTAGACACTCCATTAAGCCTATGAGACGGCTTGGTGGGACCATTGGTTATTTGAGATCTGTGAACACAGTGTAGGGGCTGAAATGGAACTGGAGCCTAATACTGATTGAATTCCAAAGATGACTATTTTCCAGTCACCTGATATAGTACACTGAATCACACACTTGAGTCTATTTAGAATGTGGACTTCTCTTTTTCCATCTTGGTTGGTGTATTTCGTAATCAAAATGGGATGTTCCAGGGAAATACTGAGGATGTAGACGGGCCTCAAAATGTGCCAGTTTAGGTTGCCTTGATTAAATCAATACATATCAATATAACAGTCTGAAATATTGAATACTGAAATAGCAGACACCATTGTCTGGACTGACCTTACAAAAAAACGTACTATGTGGAACAAGGTTCAAGTTATGGAGTTTGCTGGACACCACTCCTAAAAATCAGTGCCCCACATAAGTAAAAAATGTAAGTGTTAAGAAATAGTAATGTCAGCCCAGCCCACTATCATCATTAAGGAATCCCCAAGGGTCAAAGTGTAATTAGGTCCCTGTAGAACCACATAAGAATGTCCTGGCTGGTGATTGTGCAGTGTGTCACTGTGTAGGAGGTCATATCACTATATATTGGGCACTCAGTCAGGTAAGTGTTCCCCATACAAGGTGTGTCTATGGGAGAGGCCATATGAATACTAGTTAGTTTAGTTATGTTGCTATGGTGAAGGAATAGTGGCTGAATCAATAAGATAAACAAATTCTCATGCCACAAAGTCATTCACAACTCTTTCTTATTCTATTCTGCTAATTTTGTCTCACTAATGCCACACTCTCACACCCTGTTCTTACTCTTTTCAGCCCTTCTCTCACTTTCTGCTTCCTTAGCTTTTCTCTCTCTCTCTCTCATTACTTTTTCTGCAGTTTATTTTTTTCTGTAAACCAGGGGGCTGGGCTATGACTGTTTGAGACAGAGACAGGAAGAATGTGTGGTTGAGATTGTTTGTGTGTGTGTGTGTGTGTGTGTGTGTAGACGTTCCCTTTGCATGACTACATTTCCTCTCTCTCTCTCTCTCCACAGACGTGTCCTAATCCACTACCTCCTCAACTAAAGTTACAAGGTAAGATCTACGAAATAACTTTTTTCTTCACATTTCACTTGTCTTTTGTCTTTTTCTTTTCTCCCCAACTTGTCCTGAAACAGGATGCATCCATCTTGCGTTCTTTCTTCAAATTAGCTGAGGAATCTGAGGGAACACTGAAACTAGTTACACTTCACTTACCTCCCTTTTCCACCCCTGACTTTAACACCCTCCATCCTCTCTCGATATCTCTATCAATCATATTGTTAGCCATCTCTTCATTCTCCTCTCTGTTTCTCTCTCTCTCTCTCTCTGTTTTACAGATTGTTTATGGACTCTGCTCTGCACGTATTCCTTTATTACTTGTTATCTCAATGTGATTATTTCTCCCTTGAATATCATCCCTCGCTATCTACCTCACACACACACAACTTGCACACACCACAGGAGGTTGGTGGCACCTTAATTGGGGAGGATGGGCTCGTGGTAATGACTGGAGCGGAATTGGTGGAATGGTATCAACTACATCAAACACACGGTTTCCAGGTGTTTGATTCCATTCCATTTGCTCTGTTCCGGACATTATTATTAGCCGTTTTTCTCCTCAGCAGCCTCCACTGGCACGCAGACTCACATATATACACACACACACACACACACACACACACACACACACACACATTGTCATTTGGCAAATTGGGCTCCCGAGTGGTGCAGCGGTCTTAGGCACTGCATCTCAGTGCAAGAGGCGTCACTACAGTCACTACACTACAGGGGCGGCAGGTAGCTTAATGGTTAGTGTTGGAGGTTGCTGGATCGAACCTCTAAGTTAACAAGATAAAAATCTGTTGTTCTGCCCCTGAACAAGGCAGTTAACCCACTGTTCCCCGATTGCTGTCATTATAAATAATAATTTATTCTTAACCCACTTGCCTAGTTAAATAAAGGCAAAAAAATCATCATTACACTCATATCTCCCTATGTCTGTCTGTGTATTGTCACTCCCTCTGATTAAGAATGCATGAATGATCTGATTGGCTCAGTGACCCCAGCACCCTATCTCTGACCCTGTCTCTCTCTTTAACCTGAAGCCAAATGCCCTCTGCTGCCCAGGGCCAAAGGCCTAGCCCAGCAGACACATAATGTTCTGAGAACCATATTGGTGAGGGCGTGGTTGTTCCTATGGTTATTTTGCATACAAACTACCCACAATATTCTGGGAATGGTACAGGATACCCAGATAGCTCATAAAGTTCTAAAAGCAGCTAGCACATAATGTTCTCAGAACCATATCTTTCTTAAGTGAGAATTTCAGTACTTCAGTATAACGTTTCCTACAGTTTCTCATATCGTTAAGAAAACTTTCCAGAAAAAACACAAGAAAGCATTAGTATTGTTCAAAGAAGGTTCTACGGATGTTATTTAAAAACATACACATTCTGTTCTCGGCATCAACAAAACTATTTCTATCCTCTATCTTGTTAAGTGTGTTCACACCTGATCTCAATGAGTGTTTTTTCTTTGCAACGAGGCCTGTTAGAATAGACTAAAATGAACAGCTTGCATGAGTTTAAAAAAACTGGCATGCTAGCTCTATCCTGGTGGTGCAATGGATTGATTCCATGGATAGAGAACAGAAGACCATAGGTTTGAATCCTACTGATGCCATTCCAAAATAAAAATGAATTGTGTTTGCATGATTAATGCCTAAGCGAATGCATTTCTGTGTGTCTTACAAGTGCTTGGAGTTCAAAACAGTTCAACTAAGCTAGCAGTGTTATTAAAAGTCATAGTGAAACATTCTAAAAACTTTATTTAATTACCTTCTCAGAGCGTTAATAACACCTCACAGGAAAACTTTAAGAAACCATAGCAAAATGTTCTCAGAACCTCCCTGCAACCTAAAAATGTATGTTCCCAGAAGAAACTAAATGTTCACTTCCATTCCCAGAACCTTTAAAAAATGTCCAGTTTTACTGGTCAGGAAGCATATGGCTTTGTTTCCAGAAATAATGTGAAACCAAAAATGTACGTTCCCACAACTTCCAAGGAACCAAATGTGCTAGCTGGGAGGTTCCTGTCTCTAGGGTTACATCCCATTTATCTTACATGGTCTCCTTTGCTCGTAACCTTGTTTATTTTTGTTTATCACTGATCTGGTTGGGAGATGCAATGGAGACTAAGGATGTGTTTACACTAATTGGTCTTTGACCAATCAGATCAGCTCTGAAAAAGAGCTGATGTGAAAAGATCTGATGTGATTGGTCAAAAGACCAATTAGTGGAAAAAAATATCATAATTGGACTTGTGTATATGCACCCCAATTGTACTGTCCTGTCCTGTCCAATCAATGCTCATGAGAGACATGAGATGAGGAAAGGAGGGTGCTCATTTGTTAGGGACTGTGTACAAATTGCCTGTCGCACCAGTTAGACATCTGTCAGTGTCAAGACGCATCTTCTTTTCCCCTCTCTGATTACTCTGCTCTGGCCCATGGAAAGTGGTTAGGCATTGAAGATGGGGGAGCCAGCCCAGCAGTCATCATTGTCACCGTGGTGTTTAGCGTTTGTCAGGAACCCGACTCTTCCCCCATAGGGCGCCCTTGCCAAGGCTGCTCAGATCACTCTCCGGGCTCACGTTGCCTTCCTCATATAATCTAACCAGGCCAGTTGAGGAGCAACGATACACTCTGCCTCGCCCAGGCCTCCTCTGTCCACTTACAGTCACAAACACTCGAGCAGCCATCAGGCAGAATGGAGCTGGAGTCAAGTGCGGTGCCGGAGCTAGCCGAGGGGATCATGCAGTTAAGTTTCTCTCGTCTTAACCTCCTCTTCACCACGCTGTCTAAGCGTAGTAACCCTAAACCCCACCGCCGGACACCTGCAGCCCTATGTGCAGTGGTTGGTGTCCCATTGGCTATGTGTCCTACATAGGCTAGCATGTGTGTTCAAATATTTACTTTTTCTATCTTTGTATCTATCAATCTTTCTCTGACTGGTTACTTTTACCAGCTTGTTTTTGTTCTGTTTATTGATTACTTGGAGCTGGCCAATAAATTTGATCTGTTTTGCTAATTGGAATTAGGGCGCTTCTGTTTTTTTACGAGGGCATGGCCTTGCTGATAGGCTCTATTTTCACTGGGTTGTTGCTACGTGCATGAACTTCCGTATACCTACATCCCTACCTGTGATGTAGAGACATTTTATTTGGGTTAGGTGAATATGTTAAAGTTTTAGTGTGATTGACTCCGCTATAGTAGTATAGGGAAAGAGGTTGTGCTTATGGTATCCTGTGATGTGACTACCTGTAGGTGGGGAAATACCTGAGAAAGTAACGAATTATTCAAGTAAAAGTATTTGGTTTTAAATATACAACACTTCAGTATCAAAAGTAAATGCAATTGTGGAAATATACTTATGTATCAAATGGCACAATTCTATTTTAATTTCCTGATAGCCAGGGACACTCCAACACCCAGACATAATTTACAAACAAAACATGTGCTTAGTGAGTCTGCCAGATCAGAGGCAGTAGGGATGACCATGATTTGGTTATCTTGATAAGTGCTTGAATTGGACTTTTCCTGTCCTACTAAACATTCAAAATGTAACAAGTACTTTTGGGTGTCAGGAAAAACGCTTGGAGTAAAAAGTACATTTTCTTCAGGAATGTAGTGGTAAAGTACATATACCCCCAACAATTACTGAAGTAGTACTTTAGTAAAAAATAATTTAAAGTACTTTACACCACTGTGGCTCACCAACACTGAAATACAATCGATCAAATGTATTTATAAAACCTTTTTTACATCAGCAGTTGTCACAAGTGCTTATACAGAAACTGAGCCTGAAACTCCAGCGAGCAGACAATGCAGATGTAGAAGCATGGTGGCTAGGAGAAACTGTGGCCACAAGTGAAATGTCTCCTTTTTAAGTAAGCATTTCTGAACCTGGTAACCATGCATTTTAATGCCTTGTGATGAAATATGCAATTGTGAAAGATTACTATAAAGAAATTGCTCAACCGGATACATTTCATCTAAAGATTGAGGATAGGGAGGAGGACTTCAGCTTGTTGGCACCTCTATCGTTCTCAGTAAGAACCATTGTTAGACACAGTGGCGTTTTAAGCTCTAGGTGAGTGTTTGGAGGGAGAGTGTGAGTCAGATTAGCAGTTTCCATAGAAGCTGATCAAACGGCCACAATCTCTGTTAATGGGGGTGAAGCTTTATCTAAAAAAGCAGCAGATTTAAGTTTTATTGTCTGAAGCTACTCCCCGTAGCCATCATCTTGCCTCAATACAATATGTCGTTGTGCCAATCAAACTTTATCAGTACTGGGTTTTTCACTGGCCCCTGTGAGTGCAAAACTGAAATGAATTGAGAGCATTTTCATTTCTTTGGGGGGAACATTTTACAGAACGTTTCCATTTCAGACAGGCTTCTTTCACGGTTACCCAATACCCAGGCCATTTCCCTTTATGCTGTTAGAAGTACATACATTTACATCATTTAGCAGACTTTCTAATCCAGAGCGACTAACGGGAGCAATTAGGGTGAAGTGCCTTTTGATATCAACAGTCGGCTCTGTGATTTGAATCAGCCTCCTTTCCGTTACTAACCCAACAATCTTAACCACTAGGCTACCTGCCACCGATGACAAGTCTTTGCCAGTCTGGCTCCCATTTTGCATGCTGGTTACCTAGTGTTATAGGGTTAGCCTAGTGTTAGGGTTAGCCTAGTGTTAGGGTTAGCCTACAGTGTAATTATAGTGCAGCACCACATGTTCTGTGAGAGTTGGGTGTTCCCTTTGGTGAGTGTCACATAGTTCATTCCGGAAACCTTTTGGCCAGCTAACTCCAAATGTTGTAGTTTTGTTTGTTCTAAATAGTTTATAGGACACTAAAATGTCAGTCTGCATGCCGTGTGTGTGTGTATACAGTACAGGTGGATCTCAAACCTTTTATTTCATTGTGATCCCCCTTAAAGGCTTTTGTGTTTTTATATTTGTTCTGTTTTCCATAGCCTACTCCATTTCAAGTGTCTAACAGTGCACTTACTACAAGTGTAATACACCACATAGTAGGCAGAACCTGCATGCTTATTGACCCATCTACACCTTACAGTTGTTTGTTTGGTTAATAATGTGACAGGATATCCCATTGAATGTGGATAGACCATAGAAACAATCAACATGGTGCTGTGATTCAGGGGGAATAATTTCTAATGGACAACATCAATACTTCCTGTCAAATGATTCCACCTGCCTTCTGTTTCATAGAAAAACAAATGCCTGGCAAGGGACACTGTGCACCTTCAGTATAGACAAAATCAGTGTTTAAGGCTTGGTGACTTGAGTTTATCAAATGTTTCAACATTGATTTATCTTTGAATATGACTAATTTATTGAATCCGATTGTTACAGGGAAGTAACATTGACAGAGGTGATCGGAGGAATCATAAGTGATTTGTTTTTGTCTGAGTAACATCAGGAATGCTTAAACATGGAGAGGGAGAGAGAACTTAGTTTTCAGTGTCGACATGTGAGACGTGATAAGACCTGCTCTATAGACACACCCTCTTTTGTACAATGAATGACTAGTGCATTATGGGTTGGTATGCCTGCTATGGTATTGTATTACACAACAATGATGTAGCCCCATCTACCCTTATGCACACTGTATATAGACTTTCTATTGTGTTATTGACCGTACGCTTGTTTAGTCCATGTTTAACTCTGTGTTGGTCGCACTGCTTTGCTTTATCTTGGCCAGGTCGCAGTTGTAAATGAGAACTTTTTGTCAACTAGCCTACCTGGTTAAATAAAGCTGAAATAAAAATAACTTGACCCCTCATTTGGGGTCTTCTCCTATTCATTTCTACCTTTTTTTTATTTCCTGTTTCTGAGTTTCTGCAGAAATAGTTATTCATGTCATGACATGATTATGAGTTCTCACCTATCCTTCACTGCCGCTTTCTGTGTTTTGTATGGACTCCAATATGGAAATAAGTATTCTTGCCACGACAAGTATAAGCAACTTTCTGCCACCTCTAGCGGCAACAACTCCCCATGTCTATTTGTCTCACTCATTTCATAGCAAAGATATACACCCCCCTTCCCCACCCCAAACAATAAAACACTCTACTTCTTTACTATCTATTGCATCTTAGCCGCTTTCACTGCTCATCCATATATTTTAGACTTATATATTGTGTGTGTTAGGTTTTGTTCTGGAATTGTTCGTTACTGCTGCACTGTCAGCTCTAGAAGCATAAGCATTTCGCTACTCGCAATAACATCTGCTAACCATGTATGTGACCAATAACATTTGATTTGACTTACACCCTCGCTCTTCCAACTCTTCCCTCCCCAATCTACCATTTGTTTATCCTCCCCTGACCCGCTCTCCCTCTACCCAGTGCAGAATGCTCCCTATCCAGGCAGTCCCCTCCCCATACTCCTACATCCATCCTCCACTGACCCACTCTCTCCTCTCCTTCTCCCTGTACAGAATGTTCCCCAACATGGCAGCACCCGGACAGTTTGGGCCAGAGACGCAGGAGCCGGGGCTGAAGGTGTGGCGGGTGGAGAAGATGAAGGCGGTGCTGCTGAAGCAAGCTGAGGTTGGAGCCTTCTTCAACGGCGACTCCTACCTGGTGTTGGAGCACAGGGGGGACCAGGGGGCCGACCTACACATGTGGATAGGTGAGATGTAGGAAAATGGATGCATGTTGTGTGTCAAATAAGTAGGGTCAAGAGTTTTACTTGACCAGGGTCTGTATTGACAGAGTAGGAGTACTGATTTAGGATCAAGTTCCTCTGTCTTATTCATTATGATCTAAAAGGCAAGACTGATCTTAGATCAGCACTCCTTCTCTGATAGAGACTCACGTGGCCATGATAAACTTTGTGCCCCACTAAGGTATAAAAAGCTGTATAACTTTGTAATAGAATGCTCCACCTTTATGGAAGTGCAAAACAATGTTTTGATCCATACTGATATTTGCTAGAACTTCATTAGAAACCGCTATAGGAGCCTTTGAGTGTGCTACTCCTCGATCTGTTATTAAATGGGTGAGTTGTGGTCATCATGGGGGATGGGGAGGACGGGGATATCTGTGTACATTAGTAAGTGTGTACATGAGTGGAATGAAACTGTCTGTCTCTTGGGATAAGAGTATTTTATTATCATTTATGGATGGTGTTTCCTACACTCTTAGAAAAAGGTTTCAAGAGTTCTTCGGCTGTCCCCATAGGAGAACCCTTTTTTGGTTCCAGGTAAAATCCTTATTGGGTCCTGATTGGTGCAGCGGTGTAAGGCACTTCATCACTACAGACCCAAGTTCAAACCTAGGCTGCGTCTCAGGCGGCTGCAACTGGGACACCCATGAGGCGGGGCATAATTGGCCCAGCATCGTTAGGGGAGGGTTTGGCCAGGCGGGATGTCCTTATCCCATCACGCTCTAGCGACTCCTTGTGGTGGGGCGGGTGCATGCACGCTCGCTTTGGTCGCAAGTTGTACAGTGTTTACTCCCAACAAATTGGTGCGGCTGGCTTTCGGGTTAAGCGAGTAGTGTGTCAAGAAGCAGTGCAGCTTGGCAGGGTTGTGTTTCGGAGGATGCATGGATCTCAAAATTCTCCTCACCCTTTTAGGTTCTAGTTAGAAAATAATTTGCTAAGAGTGTAAGCTTGTATCCAGTATTGCTCTGTAAATCCAAACGACACTACTTGCCAAAAGTATGTGGACACCCCTTCAAATAAGTGGATTTGGTTATTTCAGCCACACCCGTCGCTGACATGTGTAAAATCGAGCACACAGCCATGCAATCTACATCAATGCCCATGATTTTGGAATGAGATGTCCGACGAGCAGGTGTCCACATACTTTTGGTCATGTAATGTACTAGCCAACCCACTGTTTCCACGCCATATTAAACGACTTATGTGAGGGAGGAGACTAAGACTGACAAATGGAAGGATGATGACAGAAGAAGGATGGGGGGGGGAATTAAAGAAGAGCTCCTTAAGGAAGAAGGGCTGGGTTTGTGTGTGTGTGTTCATAAAAAAAATGCACTAAGCTGATTGTCAGTGCTCCTCTCTAAAAGCCCCCCTCTCCCTGTTCTCTGTGACCCCTACACCCACCTTTCACATGAGCCCGGCCCGACCCCTATATGGCCTTTAGCCCCCAGGTCCAGAAAAGTGGACCACAATAATAAAGGTCCCAACGTTTCTGTGCATGGGCGGGATTCTCTACTAACCCACATGCTCTGCTCTAGGCTGCTCGCTTAATAAAGTTAGATCGAAGCTGAATGTCTGCAAGATCACATTATGATACAGAATACAGTTACATAGTATATATTTATTTAACTGTAGCTCACTCATTCGGTATGTACCTTTCTCCTTTTCTGTCCTCCTTTTTCAATTCTTATGTAGGTAGGCTTCCTCCATCTTTCTCGCTCCCTTTACCTCCTGACTCTAACTCTCCCATTTCTCCCTTCCACAAATCGCTGCTCCTGCTTTCATTCTCCCGCCGCTATGTGTCCGTCACCACCCCCCTACTCCCCGCTATGTGTCCGTCACCACACCCCTACTCCCCGCTATGTGTCCGTCACCACACCCCTACTCCCCGCTATGTGTCCGTCACCACACCCCTACTCCCCGCTATGTGTCCGTCACCACACCCCTACTCCCCGCTATGTGTCCGTCACCACACCCCTACTCCCCGCTATGTGTCCGTCACCACACCCCTACTCCCCGCTATGTGTCCGTCACCACACCCCTACTCCCCGTTATGTGTCCGTCACCACACCCCTACTCCCCGCTATGTGTCCGTCACCACACCCCTACTCCCCGCTATGTGTCCGTCACCACACCCCTACTCCCCGCTATGTGTCCGTCACCACACCCCTACTCCCCGCTATGTGTCCGTCACCACACCTCAGACTCACACAACTCACCCCTCCCCTCTCTTCCTTTCTCTCCAGGTGAGAAGTCATCTCGCGATGAGCAGGTGGCGTGTGCTATGCTGGCCACCCAGCTGGACAGCTTCCTGGGTGGTGACCCCATCCAGCACCGGCAGGTCCAGGGCTACGAGTCTCCGGCGTTCATGAACCTCTTCCCCAGGGGGGTCAGCTACAAGGTGAGCAGGAGAATATCCTTGGTTCATACTTACTGACAACACAGGGCCCATCTGTTTAAGAAATGTACTTGCATGGGAATTTGTGCGCAAACTTTTGTTTCTCTTGGACATCAATGTGTGATTTCCTGTAATCTATTGGTTTCCCACATTAGATTTGGGCCCACTGAGTCATGGATGTGTATCTAAAGTATTAGGATTGAGTCCTCTACGGATAGCTAATGTATTTTTATTTTATTTTTCAAATCCATGATTGATGAAATGACTTTAAAAGCACTACTTTTCATGACCTCATCACATGCTTCTGATTTGTCATATCATTCCACATACAGTGGGGCAAAAAAGTATTTAGTCAGCCACCAATTGTGCAAGTTCCCCCACTTAAAAAGATGAGAGGCCTGTAATTTGTCATAGGTACACTTCAACTATGACAGACAAAATGAGAGAAGAAAATGCAGAAAATCACATTGTAGGATTTTTAATGAATTTATTTGCAAATTATGGTGGAAAATAAGTATTTGGTCAATAACAAAAGTTTCTCAATACTTTGCTATATACCCTTTGTTGGCAATGACAGAGGTCAAACCTTTTCTGTAAGTCTTCACAAGGTTTTCACACACTTGCTGGTATTTTGGCCCATTCCTCCATGCAGATCTCCTCTAGAGCAGTGATGTTTTGGGGCTGTTGCTGGGCAACACAGACTTTCAACTCCCTCCAAAGATTTTTTTATGGGGTTGAGATTAGGAGACTGGCTAGGCCACTCCAGGACCTTGAAATGCTTCTTACGAAGCCACTCCTTCGTTGCCCGGGCGGTGTGTTTGGATCATTGTCATGCTGAAAGACCCAGCCACGTTTTATCTTCAATGCCCTTGCTGATGGAAGGAGGTTTTCACTCAAAATCTCACGATACATGGCCCCATTCATTCTTTCCTTTACACGGATCAGTCGCTAACTTTGTATTTTTCCTTTTATTCACTCTCTCCCTCAATCACACGTGTAGGAGGGTGGTGTGGAGTCTGGCTTCAGGCGGCCCCAGGGCGGGTCAGGGCCCGTTCACAGGCTGTACCAGATCAAAGGGAAGAAGAACATCCGTGCCAAGGAGGTGGAGCTGAGCTGGGAGAACTTCAACAAGGGAGACTGTTTCATCCTGGACCTGGGAGAGGTGAGCGGGGGGGAGGGAGGTGAGAGTGCGTGTTACTAATTCCCTGCGGGAGGCTCTTAGCAGTGAGGGCTTGGAGAACTATATTACATTGCCTTGAATGGCACATTCCTTAATTAGTGATCAGTAAAGTAGGCCTACTAAATCGTACTGTGCATTTGGAAAGTATTCAGACCTTGACTTTTCCCACATTTTGTAACAGCCTTAATCTAAAATGGATTTAAATGTTTTTTTTCGCCCCTCAATATCCCCTCAACACAATATCCCATAATTACAAAGCAAAAACAGTTTAGAAATTGTTTGCATATGTATATATTTTTTTTAAACAATTACATTTACATAAGTATTCAGACATCTTTACTCTACTGTGTTGAAGGACTTTTGGCAGCGATTACGTGTCTTGGGTATGACACTACATGCTTGGCACACCTGTATTTGGGGAGTTTCTCCCATTTTTCTCTGCAGAGCCTCTCAAGCTGTCAGGTTGGATGGGGAGCATTGTTGCAGAGCTATTTTCAGGGGTCTCCAGAGATGTTCAATTCCGGAATCTGACTGGGCCACTCGGCCATTTAGAGACTTTTCCCAAAGCCACTCCTGCAATGCCTTGGCTGTGGGTTGTTGTCCTGTTGGAAGGTGAACCGTCATCCCAGTCTGAGGTCCGGAGCACTCTGGAGCAAGTTTTCATCAAGGATCTCTATACTTTGCTCTGTTCATCTTTCCATCGATCCTGACTCGTCTCCCAGTCCCTCCTGCTGAAAAACATCCCCACAGCATGATTCTGCTACCACAATACTTCACTGTAGGGATGGTGCCAGGTTTCCTCCAGACATGACGCTTGGCATTCAGGCCAACGAGTTCAATCTTGCTTTCATCAGACTAGAGAATCTTGTTTCTCATGGTCTGAAAGTCCTTTAGGTGCTTTTTGGTCAATTCCAAGTGGGCTGTCATGTGTCTTACTGAGTGGCTTCAGTCTGGCCACTCTATCATAAAGGCCTGATTGGTGGAGTGCTGCAGAGATGGTTGTCCTTCTGGAAGGTTCTCCCATCTATACAGAGGATCTCTCGTGCAAATTATACTGTTTTCAGGTATAATATAATCATGATGCTATCAGTTGCTGACGTTATGTTGCTGGGTGGACTTAATGGCTGGACAATGAGGAAATAATATCTGGGTTTTTGCCATTTGTGAGATCCTGCTTGACTCACCTGTGTTTTCAGCCTGGGGTAGTTCATCTGTTGGATGAAGTGATCTGCCATTTTCAGGGGGATAATGGTCTCCATGTCTTACCTCAGTCTGACCCATAGAGGTCTCAGTAAAGTCTCGACACCATAATGTATATTCACTGTATTCCATACAAACCCTGATTTTAAGTTAGTATTTCATTAGACAAGGCCCTTTCCCCCCCCGATTGCTCAATTTGGCCAGGCGGCCAGCTCTAGGAGGTGTCTTGGTGGTTCCAAACTAATTCCATTTAAGAATGGAATCCACTGTGTTCTTGGACCTTCAATGCTGCAGAATTCTTTTGGTACCGTTCCCCAGATCTGTACCTCGACACAATCCTGAATCGACGCTCTACGGACAATTCCTTCCACCTCATGGCTTGGTTTTTGCTCTGACATACACTGTCAACCGGGGGACCTTATATAGACAGGTGTGTGCCTTTCTAAATCCTGTCCAATCGATTGAATTTACCACAGGTAGACTCCAATCAAGTTGTAAAAACATCAAGGATTATCAATGGAAACAGGATGCAGCTGAGCTCAATTTCGAGTCTCATCGTAAAGGGTCTGAATAATTATGTAAATAAGGTGTTTCTGTTTTAATTTATAAAATGTTCTAAACCTGTTCTCTTTGTCATTATGGGGTATTTAGTGTAGCTTGATGAGGGAAAAAACATGTGTTTAATACATTTTAGAATAAGGCTGTTAGTTAATGTGGTAAGTCAAGGGGTCTGAATACTTTCTGAATGCACTGTATATTATTCACTTCAGATGAGACAATAAAAAAACGTCTTATGTCTTTAGACCATATTTTCCTGGATCGGCTCGCAGGCCAACATGTTTGAGAAGCAGAAGTCGCGTGAGATCGCTAGCCTGATCCGTGACACTGAGAGACATGGCAAAGCACGCATCACTGACGTCAATGAGGGGGAGGAGACGCCGGAGATGCTCAAGGTACAATCGCCGGCTTAGTCCTTTAAGCTAAGCAAATGAAAACAGTCAGACCTAATGCACAGGAGGCTTCTGAGGGGAGGACAGCACATAATAATTGGCGGAAAGAAGCGAATGGAATGGCAAACGCATGCAAGCTACAGTGTGTGTGATCTATTTGATACCATTCTGCGCCATCCATTGCCATGAGACTCCTCAATTGAGGTGCCAACAACCTCCTGTGACCTTGAGACCTGTCAATCCTGTAATATCTAAGCATATTTAGAGACTTTGAAATCGAGTATAGGAAGGTAATGAGTCGATAGTCATGTTTTGTGATCGGAGGTTGCTGATAGGATTAATGAAGATCTAACTTTTAAAATATATACAAACCAGTGGAGCCTGCAGAGGGGAGAACGGCTGGAATGGAGTGAATGGTATCAAAAACATGGTTTGAATTTGTTTACCACTCTATTCCAGCCAATAATGTTGAGCCATCCTCCCCTCAGCAGCCTCCACTGATAGAAACCTCACCACAATCCATGTTTCACTCTGCCCTGTGATTGACAGGTGCTGGGACCAATGCGAGAGCTGGCAGAGAGCACTCCAGAGGAGGACAGTCGCGCAGACATCTCCAACTCCGCCTCCCTCTACAAGGTAGCTGGACATTACAATTCCGTTGGTAAACAGTTCTCTCCAGAACTGTTCTATTGCATCACATAATTACTGTTGGATTGTTCACCTCAATAACAGAATTTGAGATATTTTGGATTCTAGACTGCACAGCTATACTTTGGAGATCTTTTTTTCCAAGATAAACTATATTTTTTGGGGGCAAACTAGTTCACAAAGGAACTAAAAGTTATGGCCTGTGTTGCTGTCTTCCACAGGTGTCCGATGCGACAGGTCAGATGAAACTGACCAATGTCTCGGAAAAGAGCCCATTTGCCAAGGACCTTCTGGTGCGCGACGACTGCTTTATTTTGGATAACGGGGCCAACGGAAAGATCTTTGTTTGGAAAGGTGAGGAAAGCACGTGAACCTCGACTAACATTTCTGCTCTGTGAAATGTATCCCTAGAATGTCTGAGATATCCAATGTCTAATGAAATACTAATTTAATCAGGGTTTGTATTGAATAAAGTGAATATACATTATCGTTTCGAGGCCTTACTGAGACCTCTATGGGTTAGACTGAGGTAAAACATGGTGAGGCCATTATCCCACTGATTGACAGGTATGGGAGCAAATGCAGAGGAGAAGAGGGAGGCCCTGAAAATGGCAGATCACTTCATCCAACAGATGAACTACCCCAGGATGAAAACGCAAGTGAGTCAAGCAGGATCTTACAAATGGCAAAAACCCAGACATTATTTCCTCATTGTCCAGCCATTAAGTCCATACAGCAACATAACGTCAGCAAATGATAGCATCATGATTATATTATACCTGAAAACAGTATAATTTTGCGCGTTTTATGTGTATGACGCAGTAGATACAGTCATGCCTGGGTAGTCAAATCTCTGTTCTCTCTTACAGGTGGAGATACTACCACAAGGGAGGGAGACAATCATCTTCAAGCAGTTCTTCAAAAACTGGAACTGAACTACAATGGCTCTCAGAAAAGGGTCTCAATGACGCCCTCGTAAAATATTATGAAATTGAGACCTGGAAAATGAAATCTCAATGTTTTGGTCTTCTCAGGAGTGACAGCATCTCAAATTCTAAAACTTTTTTTAAAATGCGTTTAGTTATATGTACATATTTGTAAGGTACTATACTCATAGAAAACAATTCTTTAGTCATGCTGAGAGCAAAAAAACCTCCAGATAATAAGAGCATTTATGATTTCACACCAAATGGAACCGAAGTCACTACTTCTGCTTCCGACTGGGAAGGAAAACGTGTACTCATTTAAAGCCAAGATGACATTCCACAAACCCTTTAAGTTGAATTTGTTTGGTTTAGTCTTTTTTACTTTTTTTACATTTGTTTAAGAATAACAGGACATATTCTACTAATACATGTAGTAGGCTGCAGGTTATGAAAATAAATGGAAACTGAAACAACACGTACAGTGTGACTTCGTGCTTTGGTTCCTGACAACTTTATGGCATGTCATTGTCTGTGTCCCAAACGGTACCCTATATAGTGCACTACTTTAGACCGGGACCCTAGGGCAGTAGTGCACTAAAAAAGGAATAGGGTACCATTTGGGACACCGCAATGACTAAGTTGTAATTACTTGTGTCAATTCTCTCCTGCTTGTTTTCATTACTGAAATAATCAATGTGTTTCACCTTTCACCCGGTGAGATGACGTTGCTTCGGTTGTTACACCTCTTCCCATAGTTCCCTGGATAAACACTTAACAGGTTAAACCTGCCTACACCTAAGGGAACTACCAGTAGACTCAACAGTTTATTTAAGTAACCTTCAGTAAAACGTTGGTTGTCAGAGAGCCTATGTTAATGTCATGTTCTAAAGCTGTATCCAATGCCTTCAGAAAGTAATCACACCCTTGACTGTAACACTACAAAATGTGTGTGGGGGGGTGGATTTAATTGTACATTTTGGTCAACGATCTACACAAAATACTGCCCCACCTGGATTGTACAATATTTGCCTTTTATTTATTTATTTTGTTTATTATTCAAGCTCTGAAGTTGACCATTGCTAGAAAGCCATTTTCAAGCCAAAACTGTAACTAGGCCACTCAGGAACATTCAATCAAGTCTTGGTAAGCAACTGATGTGTTTCAAGTTATTGTCCTGATTTTAATTTTCCTTTGATTTAGCAGACACTTATCCAGAGCAACTTACAGTAGTGATTGGATATATTTTCATTTTTCCCTGTACTGGTCCCAGGTGGGGATCAAACCCACAACCCTGGCGTTGCAAGTGCCATGCTCTACCAACTGAGCCACACAGGTGAATCTCCCAGTGTCTGTTGGAAAGAACACTGATCCAGGTTTTCCTCCAGGATTTTGCGTGTCCTTAGCTGTATTACGTTTCTCCCTCCCGCCAAAACTAGTCCTTGCCGATGACAAGCATACCCATAACGTGATGCATCCACCACTATGCTTGAGAATAAATAGTAATCAGTGATGTGTTGGGTTTTCCCCAAACACAACGCTTTGTATTCTGGAGAAAAAGTTCATTTCTTTGCCACATTTTTTTGCAGTATTACTTTAGTGCCTTGTTGCAAACAGGATGCATGTTTTGGAATATTTTTATTCTGTGCAGGCTTCCTTTTCACACCCTGATCTTTGGTTGAATCTGTGCTTGAAATTCATGACTCAATTAAGGGACCTTACAATTACCTGTATGTGTGGGGTACAGAGATTGACTACCCAATATAAAAAATGTGGGCTGTAACACAGCTAAATGTGGAAACTAAAGGGGTGTGAATACTTTCATAATGACTTTCTTTGACTGGGGACTGAGTTTTTGTCCTGAAGTGGAGGTGACCGTTGATCTCAGTTGGAACATTGGACTCTGGAGATAATTAGGATAATAATGACCTTAATTCCATTGATGTATGTGCGACACGCACTGCCGCTCTCTCAGATGGATAGATCTCACACACACAGAGCCGCCCGCTGGGTGCTGACGCTGCTGCAGCACCCCCTGAAAAATCATATTTTTTAAAGATTTGTATTTATTTTTTCGGCACAAAGTAGTGCCTTTCCTAGTCCTGCGCACACACAGACAATTTTCACTTATGGAAAAACATATCCACAAGACCTTGATCAATTTCTGGCCTATTCCTGACACTTCGCCTGGCAACACTAAAATATTCAGGTGTGTGTGATGATTGGTCAGTATGATGCGAAGAGCCAAAGCTAATTCTCAACTGTGATCCATATTATTTAAAATGTATGCTCCCTATTGCCTTTAGGTCTTAGTAACAGTAAGGCAATTATTTAGCAGTTCAGATCAGGAAATGCCAACGTGGCAGTTCTATGATTGTTTATTCAACAGAGAGATACCCATCATAAAGCAACATTAAACCTTACTCTATCATAGGTAGCTTATAGTTTGCGTCACAATGCGGTACCGATGATGTAAAGATGCGTGTAAGGTCTATTAAATGAATGGCCTGTGATAAGCCCATTAATGTGTGAGCTGGCAGGAGTGTTTGTTTGTGTGGCTCTCCCTCGTTTCTAACCAACCGTATTACTGTCGCTGAAATGGATGGCTGAATGGAGAAAGCAGCCACATCATGGGAGAATCAAGTATGAGTGTACACAAGATAAGGGGCCCTCTTTTCCAATACCAGAATATGACTCAAATCCTAAATGTATATGCCATCACTAAATGAAACTATGTTAGGGATAGAGAAGAGATTCATACAAAATACAATCCTTTAAAACCTCTTGGCGCACAGATCCCTTTAGCGGAATCATTTTCGTCAACATCCGGTGAATTGCAAAGCTCCAAATTCAAACTAAATTGCTAAAAATATTACATTTTCATAATCACAAGTGCAATATACCAAAACACAGCTTAGTTTGTTAATCCACCTGGCGTGTCAGATTTAAAAAAGGCTTTACGGTGAAAGCAAACCATGAGATTATTACAAACAGCTAGCAGCAAAGTAGATTGGTCACGAAAGTCAGAAAAGCAATCAAATTAATCGTTTACCTTTGATCTTCGTATGTTTGCACTCGCGAGACTCCCAGTTACACAACAAATGTTTGTTTTGTTTGATAAAGATTATCTTTATATCCAAAAACCTCCCATTTGGTTGGTGCGTTTTGTTCAGAAATCCACAGGCTCGTGCGGTCACGAAGGGCAGACGAAAATTCCAAATAGTACCCGTAAAGTTTTTAGAAACATGTCAAACGTTTTTTAGAATCAATCGTCAGGTTGTTTTTACAATAAATAATCGATAATATTTCAACCGGACGGTAGCCTTTTCAATAGAAAAGAGAAAGAAAAGGTCTCGCTCCAGGCGCGGGCGCATGCACAAATTTGAGGACACTGACGCGGTGTGATCATTCTCGACCATTTTTTCAGAATAAAAGCCTGAAACTATGTCTAAAGACTTCACACCTTGTGGAAGACATAGGGAAAGAAATCTGGTTGATATCCCTTTAAATGGAGGATAAGCTTGCAATGGAAACGTGTAGTTTCAGAAAAACAGCACTTCCTGGATGGATTTTCCTCAGGTTTTCGCCTGCAATATCAGTTCTGCTATACTCAGACAATATTTTGATAGTTTTGGAAACTTTAGAGTGTTTTCTATCCGAATCTGCCAATTATATGCATATTCTATTTTCTGTGCCTGAGAAATAGGCAGTTTACTTTGGGCATGTTTTCATCCAAACATCAAAATACTGCCCCCTAGCCTCAAGAGGTTTTAATTTAGACATGAAAATTGGGATACTGTTCTGTACAGGCATAAGTGTATAATTGCTAATGATTGATCCACTAAAATAGCATCAAAGATGGTGAATCCGCGTCACATCAACATGTGACCTTCGTGACCCCTTATCGCTATAATATCTCGCGCTCTCTCTTTGGTAAAGCCAACAGTGATTGCTAGGAAGGTAGACTGATACTTTATACTTTATATCCTTGCAGAAAAGTCCCCCCCTCCATCTCAGTGCCAAGGACCATAAAAAAGTCCAAAGATCAAACTGCAAGCACTGTAACAAAAACAGCAGACTTGGGAGGGTTTGCTGTACAAACTACCAAGAACACGCACCAGACCGACCTTCACACATAGGGTAGGATTTTGATTTCTTTTTCATTTGTATCTTAAATGTGTTATTCTTTGTCATTTGATCTAATATAATGATAAACCCATTGTCATGTTTCGTTTTAATTGTGATAAAGATTATATTTATGATATTTCCTTATCTACTGAAGTTTTTTTTCATAGCTTCAACAATGTCACCTGTCATTGTTTTTAGTTCTGCATTTTGAATTTTGTGTATGTGTATTTCATTTCAATGTATATTCAAAGCTTGGTAGTAGACTTTCAGTTTTAAGTTAAGCGTATTTGACATGTGACCGTCGAATTTGCCATTTTGTACAATTCAACGTGGATATGGATAAATAAGTTCAATCTTTGGTGGCCTCAACTGTCATGGAATATTTTGTAAGGAGTCAATTTATGTTCATGCAGGATTAAGGATGGCAACTTTCGAAATGAAGAGCATTCTGAAGGTGTCGAGTAAGTATTTGTCCCCTTTCCTTACTGAGATATATATATATACATACAGTGGGGATAACAAGTATTTGATACACTGCCGATTTTTAAGGTTTTCCTACGTACAAAGCATGTAGAGGTCTGTAATTTTTAATCATAGGTACACTTCAACTGTGAGAGACGGAATCTAAAACAAAAATCCTGAAAATCATATTATGATTTTTAAGTAATTCATTTGGATTTTATTGCATGACATAAGTATTTGATCACCTACTAACCAGAAAGAATTCCCGGCTCTCACAGACCTGTTAGTTTTTGTTTAAGAAGCCCTCCTGCTCTCTGTATTAACTGCACCTGTTTGAACTCGTTACCTGTATAAAAGACACCTGTCCACAAACTCGAGTGGAGTTTAGACCAAAAAGCTCTATTTTTGTCTCATCAAACCACATGACCTTCTCCCATTCCTCCTCTGGATCATCCAGATGGTCATTGGCAAACTCCAGACGGGCCTGGACATGCGCTGGCTTGAGCAGGGGGACCTTGCGTGCGCTGCAGGATTTTAATCCATGACGGCGTAGTGTGTTACTAATGGTTTTCTTAAAGACTGTGGTCCCAACTCTCTTCAGGTCATTTACCAGGTCCTGCTGTGTAGTTCTGGGCTGATCCCTCACCTTCTTCATGATCATTGATGCCCCACGAGGTGAGATCTTGCATGGAGACCGAGAGTGATTGACCGTCATCTTGAACTTCTTCCATTTTCTAATAATTGCGCCAACAGTTGTTGCCTTCTCACCAAGCTGCTTGCCTATTGTCCTGTAGCCCATCCCAGCCTTGTGCAGGTCTACAATTTGATTGACTGATGTCCTTACACAGCTGTCTGGTCTTGGCCATTGTGGAGAGGTTGGAGTCTGTTTGATTGAGTGTGTGGACAGGTGTCTTTTATACAGGTAACGAGTTCAAACGGGTGCAGTTAATACAGGTAATGAGAACAGGAGGGCTTCTTAACGAAAAACTAACAGGTCTGTGAGAGCCGGAATTCTTACTGGTTGGTAGGTGATCAAATACTTATGTCATGCAATAAAATGCAAATTAATTACTTTAAAAAATCATACAATGTGATTTTCAGGATTTTTGTTTTAGATTCCGTTTCTCACAGTTGAAGTGTACCTATGATAAAAATTACAGACCTCTACATGCTTTGTAAGTAGGAAAACCTGCAAAATCGGCAGTGTATAAAATACTTGTTCTCCCCACTGTATGTGTATACACACGTGTGTTTATATATGTACATATATATATCTTTATATATACACATGTATATACTACCGTTCAAAAGTTTGTGGTCACTTAGAATGTCCTTGTTTTTGAAAGAAGAGGATTTTTTTTGGTCCATTCAAGTAACATCAAATTGATCAGAAAACCAGTGTAGACATTGTTAATGTTGTAAATGACTATTGTAGCTGGAAACGGCAGATGTTTTATGGAATATCTACATAGGCCCATTATCAGCAACCATTACTCCTGTGTTCCAATGGCACGTTGTGTTAGCTAATCCAAGTTTTTCATTTTAAAAGGCTAATTGATTATTAGAAAACCCCTTTGTAAGGATGTTAGCACAGCTGAAAACTGTTGTCCTGATTAAAGAAGCAATAAAACGGTCCTTCTTTAGACTAGTTGAGTATCTAGATCATCAGCATTTGTGGGTTCGATTACAGGGTCAAAATGGCCAGAGACAAAGACCTTTGTTCTGAAACTCTAATTCTTGTTCTGAGAAACCAAAGGCTCTTCCATGTGAGAAATTGCCAAGAAACTGAAGATCTTGTACAACGCTGTGTACTGCTCCCTTCACATAACAGAACAAACTTGCTCCAACCAGAATAGAAAGAGGAGTAGGAGGCCCCGGTGCACAACTGAGCAAAAGGACAAGTACATTAGTGTCTAGTTTGAGAAACAGACACCTCGCAAGTCCTCAACTGGCAGCTTCATTAAATAGTACCCGCAAAACACCAGTCTCGACGTCAACAGTGAAGAGGCGACTCCGGGATGCTGGCCTTCTAGGCTGACTTGCAAAGAAAAAAACATCCCAGACTGTCTGATTAAAAATAAAAGTTTAAGATAGGCAAAAGAACACAGACACTGGACTGAGGAAGATTGGAAAAAAGTGTTCTGCCTAGAAGGCCAGCCACTTCCCTGTTGACGTTGAGACTGGTGTTTTGAGGGTACTATTTAATGAAGCTGCCAGTTGAGCAGTGTTGCCAACTGATTTTCAGGGTAAGTTGCTAGAGGCAGGTTGACTTGTTGCTTAAAGTTGCTAAATGACGTTGTGATGTCATTACGTAGAATACACAATAACGTTACTCAAATATGATTTGACATTTGTTCAGGTACAGACTCCCACTCTTTTCTGTACAATTTTGATTGAGACATATTGATTGATGTTGTAAGTTCTGTTCAAGATCAAACATTCGTGACCAACTATATTCATTGGGTTTGGCTCATCGAACCGTACCTCTGCTGCTGTCAGCAAACAATGATTTGCAATTTGCTGAAATTGCTGGTCTGCTGCTGCCTGTGCATGAGCTGAGCACCTGCTGCTGACGTCACTCACAATGCACTTTTGCAGCATGGCACGTGTTGTTACTGAGTGTGACAGAGAAAATAGTTTTTGTGTCATTTAGAAGGAAAATGCGTGCATTTTAGCATTTGAGTCTCTTTTCAAAAGTTGCTAAAAGTTCAAAATCCATTTTTAAAAGTAGCTAAATTTGTTGCTATGGTGCTGTTTGAAAAAAAAGTTGCCAGGGTAGTCTGAAAAGTTGCTAAATCTAGCAACAAAATTGTTAAATTGGCATCATTTGTAACGATTTTCATCTGGAGAAGAGGACCAAAACGCAGCGTGGTAAATGTTCGTCATACTTTTAATTAAAACTGAACACTACACAAAATGAAAACGAAACAGTTCTGTGTGGGAAAACAATCACACACAACCAAAATGGGGAAAACAGGCTACCTAAGTATGATTCTCAATCAGAGACAACGATTGACAGCTGCCTCTGATTGAAAACCATACCAGGCCAAACACAGAAATACAACATAGAAAAAAGAACAGACTACCCACCCCAACTCACGCCCTGACCAAACTAACACAAAGACATAATAAAGGAACTAAGGTCAGAACGTGACATCATTTGAGGACGTGTGTGTGTGTATGTGTATATATATATTTTTTTTTATGTGACTTTTTTAGTTGACCACAAATCAAGTAATCTTTATTTAGAACTATTTTGAATTGCCTGTCATCCTATTAAACATGACTACATTGGTAGTTATTTATTGTTGTAATATGACTCTAGAATTGATTCCAAACTGGTATTCAGTCTTTATCAGAACACATCACAACCGTCCAATAGTGAGGCAATCATTAAAAACAAGCATAGATCAATCCATTTTAGAACACTACTATCTATCTACTACTTTCTGTGTACTATATAGCACTGCCAGTGTAGGGAAGACCAGAGACTTTTACTCTAAATAACTAGGTCAGTAATTTGACTCCTAATCATTCATACCATTCACAGGTCTGTACATAAAACGGTCGGTTCACAATATTTTAATCCGAAAATGTTTTAATCCCCCCCCCCCATGCCAGGGGCACTTAAAATGAACTCTGAAATGTATCTGTGTGTCCCCACCCCTCTAATCTCATTTTATCACTGTTTCACCTCCAGAGCTGAAGTTGGAGAGCTCTACCCAGAGTCACTCCATCGGGGCGGTGCGATGGAACCTTCCTGAAGAAGACCTCCAGGCCCACAGCTCAGCCCCTACCAGCCCCTCCAAGAGCTGCGCCCCCTCCTCATGCCGCTTACGGGTAAGTTACACACAAACCTCCATCCACTCACAGCATCACATTTGATTTGTTTATTTAACCAGGCAAGTCAGTTAAGAACAAATTCTTATTTACAATGACGGCCTACCCCGGACGACGCTGGGACAATTGAGCGCTGCCCTATGGGACTCCCAATCACAGCCGGTTGTGATACAGCCTGGATTTGAACCAGGGTGTCTGTAGTGATGCCTCCAGCAATGAGACGCAGTGCCTTAGGCCACTGCGCCACTCGGGAGCATCCAGTCTATTTAAAAGTCGTTCTATTCATTTGTGTACTCTTCTACCTGTATGTGCTTGTTTGTACTGGTTTTCTACATTTGCCTGCTCATCCTGTATATATGTGTCTCTTGTAGCAACATCATCGTCAAAACGGCCTGAAGAACCTGCGCAGCCTGCAGGAATGTGTCCGCTTCATCAACCACTGGAAGGAGCAGGTGGCCGAAGTCTGTAAGGTAAGTAGACCCCTGAGAGGGAAAGAGAGCGAGAAAGAGATTGGGGGACAGGGGAGACATATATTTATAGAAAGAACAAGGGGAGAGGGATGTGGTAAGAGGATGAGGAAACAAAAGCCCCGACAGACCAGGGATACACATTGATTTCCAACGTTGGTACGATAGTTTTAACGATATTTTTGGCGATTGTATTAACGATACTATTAGCGGTAGTATTAATTTGACATATATTTTGTATTGCAAAATGCCTCTGGAATTATGGATTGTGAGGGGGAAAAGGACAAGTAAATACACAGGGAAGTTCGATGTGCGATGAAGGAGAAACAGTAGGCCTGGTTTAGTGGGGATGGCGTCAATCATTGGGGAACCATGAGACAGGTGTTGAATGAAGCCTAGATAGTGAATAAGGCCTGTCTGTCGGTCAGGGATTGTTCACAAAAATGATGCAACATTTAATTTAGTGACTTTACAGAGAAAGGAATAAAAAAATATATATATAAAAAAACGGGGTTTGTTGTCCCCAAGGGGACTTTAGAACTGTCTCTTGAGTAAAACAGGGTGAAATGACCCATTTGGGTTGATCACCATGTTATTATAGCTTGAACACCTGGGTCGACACCTGGGTTGACTGTCCTCTAGTTAGTCAACATGTTGACATTTTGGACCGTTTAATACTTAGAAGAAAAAGTATTGATTCTCATTACCAAATTGTTCTTAGCGGGACAAACTTAGCTTGTTTATTACCTTTACATTTGACATGTTAGTCATTTAGCAGACCCACTTATCCAGAGTGACTTACAGTTAGTGCATTCATCTTAAGATAGCTAGGTGGGACAACCACATATCACAGGGATATAAAATAAATTATTCCTCAATAAAGTAGCTATCAGCAAAGTCAGAGCTAGAAGGGGAAGGGAGGAAGTCAAGTGCAAGTGTTGGTTCACCGATATTGGATACACGTTGCTAAGCAAGACAGATGACAGTTAAATGAGGTGATGGGTAAGGAGGGTACTGATACAGGGGTTCTTATCACCCTTTACAGCTCTGTTAACCCATCCCAATGCCCCGTGGGGCTGAGCTGAAACAAACAGGGTTATAGTCAAACTATGTAACTTAAGCAGATACCCCTCCAGGGTGGGAGAGGAGCTTACAGGATTACATGGAAGGTGGATTTTTACAATTGGGCCAGGTGGGGGTTGGAGGTAAGGCGCGGTCGGGAGTGCTGAGCTGGCCTCTGGCGTATAACTGCCAGGTGGGAACAGGGTTACTTAAACGAAAAACACACTCAACCATCCCATTTTGCATTTATTTGATCTAGTTTTGCAACGCACGGCTAGACGTTCGCCTTGTGCCTATTTTCTTTGTGAATCAAGCTACATTACACGCACAATCACATGCTGTACTATCAATGGACAACACAGTATTGCTACGACAATAGTGAGATGGTTGACATACATGCTATTGAGAATGTACAGCATGATATTGACCTTGTTGCTGTTTTGTGTTGTTGCAGAGTGGCAGTGATGCAAGGGAAGGCACCAGTAAAGGAGAGACCCCTGAGGAACTGAAAGACCCAAGAACAGAACGCAGTCTGGAGGAGAGCAGGAAACTCATTCTCCTGTGGGCCAATGAGCTCACAAGTGTCGACAAGGAGTTGACGAAAAGCCCCTGGGTGCAGGAGAGAAGTGGGAAGGTGGAGGAGGAGGAAGAAAACAGGGATGGAGAGGAGGATCCTAACGAGGAAGTGCAGCAGAGGATCATGGAATGGGCCAAGGAGCTGCAGAGCGCCTCAGAGGTGAGAGATCAGGGGTCAAGGATACAAATGTATATAAAGAGTTAAAGGAACACCACTGAGAAAAGAAATGGAGGAAATACGTGTTCCCTAATGATAGTCATTTCTATAACCTAAACAGCCTTGGGCCAGGTGGGGGTTGGAGGTAAGGCTGGGTCGGGAGTGCTGAGCTTGCCTCTGGCGTATGACTGCCAGGTGGGAACAAATCTGCTATTTGCAGATTTTCTAGCAAAAACTGAACACTTATCATAAGGGGTAAAATATCAAAAAAAGTGTCATTTATTTTTTACATTTATTTCACCAGGCAAGTCAGTTAAGAACAAATTCTTATTTACAATGACGGCCTACATCGAACCAGGATGTCTGTAGTCATGCCTCTTGCACTGAAATGTAGTGCCTTAGACCGCTGCACCACTCGGGAGCCCAATAGGAGACCCATAGAGATGACTTGGTAGTAACGTCCACGTGTCTGTGTCTACACAGAGCTGTGGGGTGCAAAGCGATGAGCTCGGCAAGGTTCTGCGTCTGCTGGGCCTGAGGAAGAAGAGACTGGTCAACCTCCTGCCCTTACTGGAGTTCATTACCTGGTCACTGCTAAAGGAGGACTGCAAGGTGAGCTCCAGACACCGACGCACGCAGGCGCACACAACAACAAAAAAGAAGGGGAGAAAAAAAGAGGTCAACATTTATATATTGGAGAACTAGTTTAATAGTTTATTAGTTGAATAGCTTATTAGTGGTCTTCTCATTAAACATAATGTTATGTTTACAGTGTTTTATTTTCTGAAGTCGTACCCTCACCTGAATCCATTATAATTAGTTAGCAATGTTCCCTCTTAAACATTCACATTTCTGTTGATTGAGGATCAGCAATACAATTATATAGTCTATACATGCTCAAATATGCATACCTCCACCAGGTTAAAAACCTAGGTGTTATTTTAGATTCTGTACTAAATGTCGAGTCACACATTAGGAATGTGACCAAAATAGCTTTTTACCACCTGAAGTACATTGCCAAGGTGCGGCCTTTTCTCTCTCAGGCTGAGACAGAGACATGCTTTTATTACAAGAAGGCTTAAATACTGTGATGCTCTCCTGTCTGATCTACCCAAGAAAGCCATTGGTCAACTACAAAACATACAGAATGCTGCAGCATGGGTACTGACCAAGACCAGACAGAGAGCACACATTACACTGGTTTTAAAATCTCTGACTGGCTGTCTGTGAGTTTTAGAATTAATTTTAAAATTATTCTATTGGTTTTTAAATCAATCTACGATTGTGCACCCCAATACATGTCAGACATGCTTTTAAGTTATGTACCCAGTATGTCCCTCAGGTCCGCTGGCACTGGCCTTTTAACTATCCCAAAGCCTAGAACCAAGGGTATCAGACCTCAGGATAAGACCCAGATGCAGACAGTTCGAAGTAACACAGGTTTATTACAAAAACAGGGGGCAGACAAACAACAGGTCAAGGGAAGGTTGAGGTCATTAATCCAGAGCAGTGTCACAATGTACAGAACGGCAGGCAGGCAGGCTCAGGGCAGGCAGAGGTCATTAATCCAGAGCAGTGTCACAATGTAAAGAACGGCAGGCAGGCTCAGGGCAGGCAGAAGTCATTAATCCAGAGCAGTGTCACAATGTACAGAACGGCAGGCAGGATCAGGCTCAGGGCAGGCAGAGGTCATTAATCCAGGGCAGTGTCACAAGGTACAGAACGGCAGGCCGACTCAGGGTCAGGGCAGGCAGAGGTCATTAATCCAGAGCAGTGTCACAATGTACAGAACGGCAGGCAGGCTCATGGCAGGCAGAGGTCATTAATCCAGGGCAGTGTCACAAGGTACAGAACGGCAGGCAGGATCAGGGTCAGGGCAGGCAGAGGTCATTAATCCAGAGCAGTGTCACAATGTACAGAACGGCAGGCAGGATCAGGGTCAGGGCAGGCAGAGGTCATTAATCCAGGGCAGTGTCACAATGTACAGAACGGCAGACAGGATCAGGGTCAGGGCAGGCAGAGGTCATTAATCCAGAGCAGTGTCACAAGGTACAGAACGGCAGGCAGGCTCAGGGCAGGCAGAGGTCAATAATCCAGGGCAGTGTCACAATGTACAGAACGGCAGGCAGGATCAGGCTCAGGGCAGGCAGAGGTCATTAATCCAGAGCAGTGTCACAAGGTACAGAACGGCAGGCCGGGTCAGGGCAGCCAAAATGGTCAAAACTGGGAAAACAAGAAAATGGGGTAAGGTCAAACGCTGGTAGGCTTGGCGAGACAAGACGAACTGGCAGCAGACAAACAGAAGACACAGGTATAATACACATGGGATAATGGGGCAAATGGGCGACGCCTGGAGGGAGTTGGAAACAAGCACAAAAACAGGTGAAACAAATCAGGTTGTGACAGAGGTATGGAGAGGCAGCCTTTAGTTATTATGCCTCCAGCCTCTGGAATAGTCTGCCAGAGAACCCGAGGGGGGCTGGAACTGTGGACAAAGTTAAGAGATCTTAAGATTTAAAAGAACAAACGGAACAACTAAAAACCCCATCCTAAGGAAAAGCAAAGCTAAAAAATATGTTTGTTGTGTCGTAAATATTTCCGCTTTTATTTTCATTGTTTATTTATTTTTTCGTGTAAAGATGTCTATGTCTGAAATGTGCTGTATAAATAAAGCTTGGTTTGATTTACTACCCACCTACTTACCTAAAGTGTTATGAAAGCAGCTTACATAACCAGTGATATACCGCTCCACTAATAAAGCTGTAAAATCATAACTGGGTGGGCTACAGAGTGTTAGAGGTGTGCAAATGGTGACAAGGTTTGTGGTGGAAGCATGACACAGATCAATGCTCCACCAGAATCTGTAGGGCTTATCACATAGAACTGATTAGCTACCTACCTGGTCCACAGGAAATCTAGGACTCAACCAATCATAATCTATTTAATCCATGTTTGTGTTTCATAATATTTGCTCAAGGTACTATTTATTTATTCATAATGGTAGGGAAATTAGGAGCAAAAGTAAAGTTCTTTGGCAAGATCATGATGGATTAGATAAGAGGTATTTTTTTAAATGCATTTAAACCACCATATCAAAGTGTTTTTTTTCTTTCAATTCAATATCTAGTAATAATATTGGGATATGTTACAATACAAAACATTTTAAATGAACATCACAAGACAGCCATCCCAAAACCAAACTCCATACAGCCCTATCTGTCTCATCACCCATACAGTGAATGATTTGACCGTTGTCTTGTCTAAACTTCACGTCCGTCGGACCTTCGCCTTGTTGTGATAAGGCCCCAGGTCATTTGATATAGTGCACTAAAACATAATGTCGAGAGAACTGCCAGTCTAGCATGTCATTTACGTCCTACTTCTCCTCTGTATCAGCATAGTGTACTCTGTAGGTGTGATCTGCCTTGTTGGTCAGGGTTGACGGGAACATGTATACATTTTAATCTGTTGATCTGGTCTGTCACTGATCAGTACATTTCAAGTCACAGTAAAAAGGTGAAAATGAAACTCTTAATGCCAATTGTGTTCCTGTGTTCCTATTTTCAGGGTGTTATTGCTCATCTGTGGCTGTCAGCCAAGCAGCGCACCTGGAAGGCAGGCACTGCAAGATACATCCCTAACTCGGTGTGGAACTGGATGGTCAGTGCATCAGGTAACTATCCTCCTATTTGGAAATGTACTCTAATTTAACATATTAATTAAAACAAATAAAAAGCACTGAAAATAAGAATGAATAGAATATTCAATATAAAGCATTTTCCAAACATTTTGCCCAAACCTTGAACTACAGTTTACATAATGGTAATAGCTACTAGCATAGAAAAGTAGAATAGAATAGAAAACAGATGACGATGTCATTTAAAATCATGAAAGTAAGAAATGTGCGGCACATTTCAGAAAGCTACCAACTCAACCAACTCTCTCCCCCCTCCTCCCTAAAGCTGACGTGACCCTTGACCCCATGACCAACCACTCATGGCTTCAGCTCTCCGACGACCACCGAAAGGTCCAGGAGGGCATATCCGAGTCCAACCTGCCCTTTAGTCCCCAGCGCTTTGACGCCTGGCCTGGCGTGTTGGGCTGGGAGGGATATGCCTCTGGACGCCACTACTGGGAGGTCGAAATAGCCAACAACGGCTACTGGCGGGTGGGCCTGACCACGGCGGGCGCCAAACGCCACGGCCGCTTCCCCATGAGCCCCCAGATGGGCTATTGGACTCTGTGGCGCAGCACCCACCAATTCTACGCCTGCACCAAGCCTGAGACGCCTCTGCCCCTGGGTCTGGTGGCCCGCCGGATGGGGATCTATCTAGACTATGAGGAAGGACAGATTTCCTTCTACAACGCGGAGACCAAGTCACACATCTATACATTTACAGACACCTTCAAGGAGAAGCTGTACCCGGTGTTTTCCCCTCTGGACGGGCGCACACTCATCACCGTCATCTCGCCGCATAAGGTCTCTACATTTTGAAGACATCAGGTTCCTTTGGTTTGTAGGTTCTCCCCAAACATCAGCTCTGTTAGCTTATTTTCCTTTGACTTTCAATCACTGTCTGATTTGGACATGGAAAACCAGGTGTGTCATCATGTGCGTGTGCGTGTGCGTGTGCGTGTGTGTGTGTGTGTGTAATGAGCAGCTTGCTCCAGTAACATTCTGTCTGAACTGCACCATCTGCAGAAACTCACTTCAACAACTTTCTCCCTCAAGGGTTTTCTCCTAAATTATTACTTTCCCTCCTCTCTCTCGCTCTCTTTCACTCACTCTCTCTCTCTGTCAGCATCAAACTAACTGCCCGGCCAATCAATAACATGAATTAATCAAGGAAGTGTCAAGAAGAAGAGAAAACAATAGGAGAAGCAGTTGACACTGACCATCACAGACTTGGGTTGCGCATGGGCCCTGTTCCCAGATCAATCCCTAGCCTTGGCCTAGACACTTCTGGACGGCCCCTTATAGATCTGAAATAACTGAATGGATAGAATCAAAAAGGAAGGAACTTCACACTCTAATAAAAAAGTGTCTGTTAACACGGACATTTGACAAGTTAGATTTAAACATCAAATGTTTGAACAGCCCCACATTTTTATAACCTTTTTGTAAAATACTGTATGTATATAAATTGCATTATGACACTAAAACAGCTAGCTAAATGGAAGATGGAAAATGAGGAGAACTAGTTATTTTAAATCCAGTGGTGTGAAGTACTTAAGTAAATATACTTTAAAGTACTACTTAAGTTGTTTTTTGGGGTATCTGTACTTTACTTTGCTATTTATTTTTTTGACATTTACTTTTACTTCACTATGTTCATAAATAAAATACTATATTTTTTACTCCATACATTTTCCCTGACACCCAAAAGTACTCGTTACATTTTGACAGGAAAATGGTCCAATTCACACACTTATCAAAAGAACATCCCTGGTCATCCCAATGCCTCTGATCTGGTGGACTCACTAAACACAAATGCTTCATTTGTAAATGAATGTCTGAGTGTTGGAGTGTGCCCCCGGCTATCCGTAAATAAAAAATTGAATAAAAATGGTGCTGTCTGATTTGCATAATATAAGGAATTTTAAATTATTAATACTTCAACTTTTGATAGTTAAGTATATTTTAGCAATTCCATGTACTTTTGATACTTAAGTATATTTTAAACCAAATAATTTCAGACTTTAACTCAAGTAGTATTTTACTGGGTAACTTTTACCTGAGTCATTTTCTATTAAGGTATCTTTACTTTTACTCAAGTATGACATTTGAGTACTTTTTCCACTACTGTTTAAATCAACCTATATATTACTGTGTATCTGTTTAAATCAACCTATATATTACTGTGTATCTACCTATATAAATATGTATTTCTATATTTATTAACTTTATAATGCACTGGCATAATCTGCAAATACAAAATTGTCACCAAGTACAAATATTTTTGTCGACAAAACATGGATTTATTTGTGTGCATCACATTTCCTCTCTGACTCAAGTAGGGCAGACCCTAATTAGTCGACTGGTCGATTGTTTAGTCATTAGGCTGTTGGTAAACCAAGATTGTTTTAGTCTATCAGTAACAAATATATTTTTATTTGCGCACCTGGTCCTGGGACCCAAAGGTGGGCACATTTTTGTTTTTGCCCTAACACTACACAGCTTATTCAAATGATCAACTCAAAAGGCTTTGATGATTTGATTCAGGTGTGTAGTGCTAGGGCAAAAACTAAAATGTGCCCCCTTTTGGGTCCCAGGACCAGGATTGAGAACCACTGATTAATCCATTGCGGAGGCCTAGACTAAAAACCAATCTATGCTTGATCCGAAAATGTGTTCAGAGGCTCCATAGGGAGGGTGTGATGCAATTGCGGAGCCTCCAGAGGCAGACATAGGCCACATCGAGCTCCGTGCCACATCGGCATGCGCCTTCTACATTTGTAACAATGCGGAGGGCTCTGTATAGGGCGGTACATCCTGTAGAAAACAAACTCACTTCCTTGACAACAGCTCGGCACTGCTCCGCAAAGCCGAAGAAGTATGAATGAATGCCCTGACTTCTGTTGAGGCCGTATCACCCACCGTAAGTGCTGCATGGCCAATGCAGACCTCGATTGACAATGCCCAGATGCACAATGGACTTCTCTTTCCAGAATGCGCTTCCTCCCGCCAACTTAATTGTGTAAATTGTTTGCGTTTGATTGTAAGTGTATATCAATGACTCATTACATAGAAATTCCTATAATTTCCTGGGAATTTGTTAATGTATTCAATATTATTATTCCAGTCTTCCCGTTTTCATTGTCGGAGTAAGGATGCACATGCATAGAAGTAGGCCTATAGGCTTCCTGGCCTGCGCGCAAATGTATGCATATGAAACCGAGGTAAAGACAGTGTTGGATATTCGACGGATATTCGCGCTTTCAAACCACTTGAACCACAGACTCCAAATAAGTGTCATGATGTTGGAAAAATTGCGCACAACATTGCACGTCTTATTTTCACGATTTGGACATTAATTCGCTTTCCAAAGCTAATAAACGTGGAAATGTGAGCAGCATGTTGTATTCCTAGTTGAATTAGTTAGGGAGCGTAAACAAAGTACAACTTTTTTACATTCAAATTTCAATAGCTCCTTGGTCATGTGACCTACTGACTTCTAACAAGGTCCAGAATGTCCACTGACTACCCTTCTATATTGCACAACCTTTAGTTTGTTAATTTCCATCTCACAAGATTTTACATGAATTTTTCCAAATGTAAAGTTTCAATAGCTCCTTGGTCGTGTGACCTAGTGACTTCAAACACGGTCCAGAATGTCCACTGAGTGGGCTTACATATTGCACACCCTTTAGTTTGTCCATTTTCATCTCACATGGTGTTACATGAATTTCACTGGTCACCCCCAAAGCCAATTCCTACTTTGGCCGCCTTTCCTTCCAGTTCTCTGCTGCCAGTGACTGGAACGAATTGCAGAAATCACTGAAGCTGGAGACTCATATCTCCCTCACTATCTTTAAGCATCAGCAATCAGAGCAGAGCAGAGCACCTGTACGTAGCCCATCTGTAAATAGCCCATCCAACTACCTCATCCACATATTATTTATTTTATTTATATATTTTTTTTTTCTCCTTTGCACCACAGTATCTCTACTTGCACATTCATCTTCTGCACATCTCACTCGTGTTTATTTGCGAAATTGTAATTATTTCGCCACTACGGCCTATTTATTGCCTTACCTCCTTAATCTTACTTCATTTGCACACACTGTATATATACTTTTCTATTATGTTATTGACTGTACGTTTGTTTATTCCATGTGTAACTCTGTGTTGTTGTTTGTGTCACACTGCTTTGCTTTATCTAGGCCAGGTCACAGTTGTAAATGAGAACTTGTTCTCAACTGGCTCACCTGGTTGAATAAAGGTGAAAATAAAAAATATTGTATATGGGAATGTCTGTCCTACATGTAGTGTTGGTACATGGAATATTCCTCAACTGCATAGATCATAAATTGCTATTGCAAATAGAAGTATTATGTTCAACTGACATTTTCAGATATTATTTTGACAAACACACTTTGGGGCTTACAATTCATTCTCTATTGTCATAGATTTGGTGGGCACTGTCATCTGTGATCTTTGTGATAGGACTTTTTTTAAGCACGTACTGATGAAACTGTCACTTAATATTTTGTTCTTAAAGTCTACAAACTATACATTTATTCACTCTGTGATATTGTTGGATCCAAAATGCTACTTTTATTATTGTCCTGTAAATGGTTCAGTGCCTATAATTTAGGCTGTGTGTAGAATGGGGCATAAAGGACATTACCTCTACTAATAAATGACTACTAGATTATAAGGAATATAAGGAAAACAGCATACAAATTTGGCTTGTGTATTAATTTGCCTATAACTAATCAGAATTCCATTATGTTTACATAAAAAAGAGAATACTTCAAAATGAGATGATCCTTCCATGGAAAAGACGACTGGGTGGACATAAAGTGGAAAGGAGGGTAAATAACTCCCACCATGCAGCAGGACACCTTCAGCTGCGGGGTCTTTGTAATGCAGGTTTGATAGTTATATTTTCAATAATGAATGGCGTCATGACATTGGCCTGTTGGGGGAGGTTTATGACCCCCATAAATACCTTTCCCTTTTCTCTCTCTACTTTATAGAGTTGACTCTTGGAAAACCTTTGTTAACATAGAGTCTGGTAACATCAAAAGGTGGGAAATGAACCATATTTCGGTAATCCAACAAGTTGAAAACATGCATTGGTACTTAATGAATATGATGTCAGATCAGTTGTTGTCTGAGACATTACTACTAATGATGGTATGACATAAACTGTATCTTGGAAAGTCTACACATTCTAGTTATCAGATTCACATGGAATTGTTGTGCAATTTAAATGTTTAAATGTAATTTTAGCTTCTAAAATGAGAGAATTGGTTTGTCATGGAGTAAACTCTGCTCACTCAGAGGCCCCGCCCAAGTGAACAGACATCGGTTGTAAACTATGAAACGCCCTTCTCTTCACCACTATATAAACCCGTTGACGGAAATTCAATATTCTGTTCCAAGGACGTGAGGACTTGCGGTCCCTGCGTTAAAAGGGCAAGATCACCTACAGAACTAAGCCAACCTCAGTGTGAGCTCTGGTTGAACGACAAGAACCTAACGAAATTAGAATCGAATTTCAATGTGAAGATGACGATCAACACGCCCGAAATGATGAATTTCGACTATACCAGCCAGAATATAGCGTGAGCTTAAAGTATGGCAACTTGGTATGAACTTTGAACTCTTATTCACTAAAGAAGTGATACCTTCTAGCCGATTGATTTAGCCGCAGCAACTGTAAACGTGGGCTAGGAAAGGCCGGACAACGTATCCAGTCTAACACACAACAACGATACTATAATGTATCCAGTTTACCACCAGAGACATTCTTCAGAGGACAAGGAAGATCTCTGTTGAGCAACACGGCCTTCCATCTACGACCAACCTATTGAAGCCGCAGCTCAGAGTAAATATTCCTTGCATTTTTTTTCTCCAAATGGGTAGTTATTTAGAATGCGTAAGATTCTCTATTTACGATAGCATAACTTCTCCCTCTGTTACTCAGTCTTCCCGCTCTTTCATTCAAAACCCAAAACCCTTTCTTTGTGTAACCAGCCATCATATCTGTTCCGTCCGCTAGGGACGTTTTCCTTTATGACATAATTTGTAATCAATGTATGATACATTCTCTGTATATGTAATTCTGTGTGATTATTTAGTAAATAAATAATTAAACCACATTTTGTATTGCTGATTCAACATGTTAGCCAGGGTTTGTGATGAGACTGAAGAAGGTGACGATTAATAATTGACTGCTACTGATGTAAAAGACTACCAGGTCTTTAAGAGTTTATTCGGAAGATAACAGCTCTATAAACATTATTTTGTGGTGCCCCGACTTTCAAGTTATTTACGTTTACATGATTAGTTTAATAAGGTAATATTAATTACAGAGAAATTATTTTATAGAATACCATGTCATATCACTTAATCCGGCATAGCCAAAGACACGACAATGGTTAGCTATTATGTGACAATTAGGTCAAAAACTCTATTTTATTTTTTGGTGTAGATGGTCAAGGAAGTTGCACAGAACTTCCTCAACATCCCCTCCCAAATTGATGTGGAACCTTCAAAAATACATGGAGCAACTGTGAAAAGAAATGGCTGAGGATATACTAAAAATGTCTGGTATGTAATGACATTTAATTCAAAGTAAATGTAAATTCTTTATTTTTATGTGCTTGTGTGGGACAGCCTATGATTTCAGAGTTCAACAAAGCCAACAACTGCTTCATGTGTGCCACTGATAAATACCCTGGATGTAGCCCAAAGACTGACTGGGTTAGTAACTTTATTTATCATGTTTATAATCTTTTGACAACAGTGACTGGGTTAGACAATTTATGATATAACACAATGGATGGCTAATTCGTCATTCGTCATACTGCATTGATATTTGATATTATTTATAACGTATTACGCTTTGTTTTGTTTTGATTGAATGTTTTGAATGCCAACGGTGGTTCCATGTGCTGTGCCTAGAAAGGAAGACAAAAGAGTTCAACAGAGTAAAGAACACAAACTGGAAGTCCAGTCTTTGTTGTTGAAAATGTATGCTATACCCCATCCACACTGAAGAGGCTCTGACATGTACATCAACCAGGGTTAAAGAGAAAGTTAACACTGTGAAATGTTTCATACCTATTTGAAGTTAAGTGTCTGTTGACATGTTGGAAAAGATTAAAGGTCTACAATTTCTGTTTCATTTGTCAATATTACAATTTTATTCATTGATTTACTGGCCACCATTACTGTGGTTACATGTTCAGTATATGTATTGACCAGTCTACCTCACCAGCTCACTCTCCATCCCTGCTTTGGATAATTAATAGCATGACTCTCGTACTTTGCCCTTTTCCTTTATGGTTGATATTAACGACGAAAGGAGATATTATGTGTCTCTCTCCTATTGTGTACCACTGTTAAATACCGTGGGAAAGAAACCAAAAAACAGGGGAAATAAGTACTTACAACTACCAATTATTTTAGATAAATATTAAAGAAAAGGGTAAACAGAACACTGGACTGAACCCCTTAATTGTCAAACTAATATTAATGTACAACAATATAGAAGATACATGACAAGAGGTTATGCAATATGGGTGTATATCCTCTGCATGCTTCTGAGGTGTGTAATTGACATGACCAAGGAGCTACTGCAAATTTGAAACTAATTTGAAACTAATGTAAGTGGACATTAGGTCACATGACCAATGAGCTATTGAAATTTTACATTTTGAAAAATGTATGTAAAACCATGTGAGATGAAAATGGAGGTGGGTGTGACCAGTGAAATTCATGTAACACCATGTGAGATGAAAATGGACAAACTAAAGGGTGTGCAATGTGTATGCCCACTGAGTGGACATTCTGAACCTGGTTTGAAGTCATTAGGTGACATGACCAAGGAGCTATTGAAATGTTTTTTTTTATTTTTTAAATTAATGTAAAACCATTTCAGATGAAAATGGACAAACTAAAGGGTGTGCAATGTGTAGGCCCACTGAGTGGACATTTGGAAACTTGTTTGAAGTCACTAGGTCACATGACCAAGGAGCTATTGAAATTCTAAATGTAGAAATATTCATGTAAAACCATGTGAGATGGAAATGGACAAACTAAAGGGTGTGCAATATGTGTCTATGCCATCGGGTTAGCTACAACCTGTTTTGAAAGTGTCAGGAGTAATGGTTAAAAAGCTATTGAAATTTGAAATGTTTGATTTGTCACGATGTTGATGGTCCCTAACTGCTGTTGGTGGATGTAAGGAAAACTACAGGCAAATATCCAACCTAAAACTGTCTTTACCTTGGTGCATATAAATGTGTCCATTTGGGGGTCTGATTGTGTTTTTGATTGGCTTAATGTGTAACAGGGTTATATTGGTGATTCCCCTTGCCACTTTATTGTTAAGCCAATGGGTTTTTGGTTTGAGTTTGTCTTGCCTTCACCTACTCAACATGGCATCTTATTGGCTGGTTTGCGTAGCTTGCTTACGAGGGGGGATGTTCCAGTTAGAATCGTTCCAGTGAACAAGCACCAAACCAGCGGTAAGTTGTTGGTTGCAAAGCACTGTACATCAAAAGTGATTTTTATACTCTCAAGTGATGATGTAAACGTACAATTTATATCAAATTGTTTGTAAATGTTATTCGAACATCACACATAAGATTCAGCGGTTTTTGGAGAATATTTGTTGTGCATTTTGTTGTAGAGAATTCCCGCCAGTATTAGCTAGCAACTTACTGTGTCTGGTGGGGGGGTTCATATATTTTGTACAGTGCGTGAGTGCAGAGTTGGATGGTGAGACGTGCATTGCATGACGTGCAATTTTGTGTCGTTCTTATCAGAATAAAGCTACATGACTGGTGCTACATGTTGGAGTTCCGTGTCGATGACTGATTGTACACAACGCAAGACGAGTACTGTTACAAATGCACCACCGCTAATGACCTGTGGAGCTTCTCAAAGTAATGTTTTCTTCAGCTCAAACAGCAAGCAAACAAAGTCAATTTTTACATCCATTGAAAATTACAACAGTTCCTTAATGTATTAGAAAAACTGTCCAGCTATTTCCTTTTCCAAAACAACTCAGCGTGAAATGGAAAAATGTAATGCCCTGATCCGGTGGAAACATCATAAAATAGGCCTACCTGATTACTTTTTATCAGTGCTTGATTTGGACTGAAATTGGTTCCGGTCCTCATTTTGGGTGCTGCTACTGTTTATATGTAGGTGCAGGAGCTCTACAATACTTTTTAGCTTATAAGAGGAACAGCTCAAGCAGTAGAAAGTCTGAGGTGAGGGTACTCAGCTCCGGTGAGCTCCTGCCAAAGTCAAGCACTGCTTCTTATCCCTTGTGCAAATTGCAATGTTTTTATTTTTTGGCTCTATGCAGGCTATTTTTACATATTTGGCCAAGTAACTTTTTAGGTTTATCATTTTAATTTAGATTTGGATAACATTTTGATTAAACACATTGCAATGATTTTGAGATATGAAGACGTTATTATAAATTAAATTAAACTGTTTAATGAAAATGTGCATATAAAAACCATAACTGGCAAGCAGATTGGTAGAAATTGTCAAATAAATTGTCATTCCACATGAGAAAGTTGGCCGACTCCACGCGTAGCCTACCACCGGCAACTTCTGGAGAGTAACATCAGAATCTGTGAAAGCCAGCATGAGAACAGTTAAGGTTTTTTCTTCTTTTTATCTATACAGTGCCTTGCGAAAGTATTCGGCCCCCTTGAACTTTGCAACCTTTTGCCACATTTCAGGCTTCAAACATAAAGATATAAAACTATTTTTTTGTGAAGCATCAATAACAAGTGGGACACAATCATGAAGTGGAACGACATTTATTGGATATTTCAAACTTTTTTAACAAATCAAAAACTGAAAAATTGGGCGTGCAAAATTATTCAGCCCCCTTAAGTTAATACTTTGTAGCGCCACCTTTTGCTGCGATTACAGCTGTAAGTCGCTTGGGGTATGTCTCTATCAGTTTTGCACATCGAGAGACTGAAATGTTTTCCCATTCCTCCTTGCAAAACAGCTCGAGCTCAGTGAGGTTGGATGGAGAGCATTTGTGAACAGCAGTTTTCAGTTCTTTCCACAGATTCTCGATTGGATTCAGGTCTGGACTTTGACTTGGCCATTCTAACACCTGGATATGTTTATTTTTGAACCATTCCATTGTAGATTTTGCTTTATGTTTTGGATCATTGTCTTGTTGGAAGACAAATCTCCGTCCCAGTCTCAGGTCTTTTGCAGACTCCATCAGGTTTTCTTCCAGAATGGTCCTATATTTGGCTCCATCCATCTTCCCATCAATTTTAACCATCTTCCCTGTCCCTGCTGAAGAAAAGCAGGCCCAAACCATGATGCTGCCACCACCATGTTTGACAGTGGGGATGGTGTGTTCAGCTGTGTTGCTTTTACGCCAAACATAACATTTTGCATTGTTGCCAAAAAGTTCAATTTTGGTTTCATCTGACCAGAGCACCTTCTTCCACATGTTTGGTGTGCCTCCCAGGTGGCTTGTGGCAAACTTTAAACAACACTTTTTATGGATATCTTTAAGAAATGGCTTTCTTCTTGCCACTCTTCCATAAAGGCCAGATTTGTGCAATATACGACTGATTGTTGTCCTATGGACAGAGTCTCCCACCTCAGCTGTAGATCTCTGCAGCTCATCCAGAGTGATCATGGGCCTCTTGGCTGCATCTCTGATCAGTCTTCTCCTTGTATGAGCTGAAAGTTTAGAGGGACGGCCAGGTCTTGGTAGATTTGCAGTGGTCTGATACTCCTTCCATTTAAATATTATCGCTTGCACAGTGCTCCTTGGGATGTTTAAAGCTTGGGAAATCTTTTTGTATCCAAATCCGGCTTTAAACTTCTTCACAACAGTATCTCGGACCTGCCTGGTGTGTTCCTTGTTCTTCATGATGCTCTCTGCGCTTTTAACGGACCTCTGAGACTATCACAGTGCAGGTGCATTTATACGGAGACTTGATTACACACAGGTGGATTTTATTTATCATCATTAGTCATTTAGGTCAACATTGGATCATTCAGAGATCCTCAATGAACTTCTGGAGAGAGTTTGCTGCACTGAAAGTAAAGGGGCTGAATAATTTTGCACGCCCAATTTTTCAGTTTTTGATTTGTTAAAAAAGTTTGAAATATCCAATAAATGTCGTTCCACTTCATGATTGTGTCCCACTTGTTGTTGATTCTTCACAAAAAAATACAGTTTTATATCTTTATGTTTGAAGCCTGAAATGTGGCACAAGGTCGCAAAGTTCAAGGGGGCCGAATACTTTCGCAAGGCACTGTATCTCGTGGCGCACTCTCGATGCATTTGTCTTATTTCATCAAACCGTAAGCTTTAAGCATCAGACAAGCTCAATGAATAAAGTTGATTTTATTCAAACACATAGGGTGTGTCTATATACGGAAAAATACTAGTTTAAAAATGTTAAATAAATTGGTCGAAAGAACTTTCGGTTCAACAATATTTTTTTTTAGTCAGGGACAGCCATAGACTCATGTATATGTCCTTTCGCTTATCTTTATCCAACCATTTATTGACAGTTTATAGTGGTGATGGTCACGGTGCATACCAAGGTCACATTACATGTAGTTCTGTCCTTGAGCTGTTCTTGTCTAATGATGTTCTGTATTATGTTTTGTGTGGACCCCAGGAAGAGTAGCTGCTGCTTTTGCAACATCTAATGGGCGATCCTAATAAAATAGCAAATTTCATGAGACAATTCAGTATATTACAAGTGTGCCAATACAGAAACATCTCTATATAATGTGATACTAATTTCTAGAGTTTCAATGCATGAGCACACTCCCCTCCCCCTCAAGATAACTACCAATAGTATTGCAATATCTACAAGGGTGGGAGTTGAGTATGTTTTAGTTACTTCAATGAAAAGTTCTAAAAGGTTGGGGATGATTTAAACGGGTCCCATAAGTGGACATATACCGGAGGTTTTTGGTACCATGTGTTTGGCATTAGGCCTCACACATCTAGGGTCCGTAGGCCTCACAGTCCACATTAAACAGACCCGCCCCGTTGACTTTTCCACATTTTGTTACGTTACAGCCTTATTCTAAAAATGTATTTAAAAAAAATGTTTACTCAATCTACACACACACATAATGACAAAGCAAAATAAAAAATGGAAATATCACATTTACGTAAGTATTCAGACCCTTTACTCAGTACTTTGTTGAAGCACTTTTGACAATGATTACAGCCTTGAGGCTTCTTGGGTATGACAATACAAGCTTGGCACACCTGTAGTTTCTCCCATTCTTCTCTGCAGATCTTCTCAAGCTCTGTCAGGTTGGATCGGGAGCGTCGCTGCACAGCTATTTTCAGGTCTCTCCAGAGATGTTAGATCGGGTTCAAGTCCGGGCTCTCGCTGGGCCACTCAAGGACATTCAGAGACTTGTCCCAAAGCCACTCCTGCGTTGTCTTGGCTGTGTACTTAGGGTCGTTGTATCTATACAGGTACAGGTACAGGTACAAATGTATCTATATCCACAGTAAAACAAGTCCTATATCAACATAACCTGAAAGGCCGCTCAGCAAGGAAGAAGCCACTGCTTCAAAACCACCATAAAAAAGCCAGACTACGGTTTGCAACTGCACATGGGGGCAAAGTTCGTACTTTTTGGAGAAATGTCCTCTGGTCCTATGAAACAAAAATAGAACTGTTTGGCCATAATGACCATCGTTATGTTTGGAGGGGGATGCTTGCAAGCCGAAGAACACCATCCCAACCGTGAAGCACGGGGGGAGGCAGCATCATGTTGTGGGGGTGCTTTGCTGCAGGAGGGACTGGTGCATTTCACAAAATAGATGGCTTCATGAGGGAGGAAAATTATATGGAAATATTGAAGCAACATCTCAAGACATCAGTCAGGAAGTTAAAGCTTGGTTGCAAATGGGTCTTCCAAATGGACAATGACCCCAAGCATACTTCCAAAGTTGTGGCAAAATGGCTTATGGACAACAAAGTCAAGGTATTGGAGTAGCCATCACAAAGCCCTGACCTCAATCATATAGAAAATATGTGGGCAGAACTGAAAAAGCATATGCAAGCAAGGAGGCCGACAAACACGAGCTCTGTCAGGAGGAATGGGACAAAATTCACCCAACTTATAGTGAGAAGGCTACCCAAAACGTTTGACCCAAGTTAAACAATTTAAAGGCAATGCTACCAAATGCTAATTGAGTGTATGTAAACTTCTGACCAACTGGGAATTAGATGAAAGAAATAAAAGCTGAAATAAATAATTCTCTCTACTATTATTCTGACATTTCACATTTTTAAAATAAAGTGGTGATCCTACCTGATTTAAGACAAGGAATCTTTACTAGGATTAAATGTCAGGAATTGTGAAAAACT
This sequence comes from Oncorhynchus clarkii lewisi, assembly GCF_045791955.1. NCBI lineage: Eukaryota > Metazoa > Chordata > Actinopteri > Salmoniformes > Salmonidae > Oncorhynchus > Oncorhynchus clarkii. Next base: position 40,739,820 of record NC_092167.1, on the reverse strand, counting down.
GAGTTTAAATGTATTTGGCTAAGGTGTATGTAAACTTCCGACTTCAATTGTATATTGACAATGTACTTTGACATTGAGTCAATAGATCATAATAGCCAACTAACTCAGCCGAGATAGATTGATTGCATTGTACATTGCCTTCAGAATGAGTTCACAACCCTTGAATTCTTCCACATTTTGTTGTGTTACAAGGTGGGATTACATTTTTTTTTTATCAACTAAGTGGAAGGAAATTTGTTTAAAAAAACTATTGAACAAATAAAACACACATATATATATATATAATGTATTGATTCCTTCGGGAAGTATTCATACACCTTGACTTATTACACATTTTGCTAGAGCTTGAATTCAAAATGGATTAAATAGAATTTCTCACCCATTTTTATTTTTATGAATTACAGAAATATCTCATTAACAAAAGTATTCACAACCCCTGAGTCAATACATGTTAGAATTACTTTGGCATCGATTACAGCTGTGAGTCTTTCTGGGTAAGTCTCTAAGAGCTTTGCACACCTGGATTGTACAATATTTACACATTATTCATTTGAAAATTCTTCAAACTCTGTCATGTTGGTTGTCGATCATTGTTAAACGGCAATTTTAGATTATTATAGATTGTTTAGCCGATTTAAATCAAAACTGGAACATTCAATGTCATCTTGGTAAGCAACGTTGGTGTATATTTAGCCTTGTGTTTTGGAGTATTGTGCTGATGAAAGGTGAATTTGTCTCCCTGTCTCTGTTGGAAAGCAGACTGAACCAGACAGCACAACCTGTGACACAGTGTGAAGGATTACCTGTCCCTTGCCCTCTTCTCCTTTGCTATCCTCCCAACTTTTTTTTGTGTCCTCTCCTATTCTCGTCCTCTATGAAATGGGACAGACACAGATATGTGCACCAGTGTTTAGTACCTTTTGAACAACCCTGTTCAACAAATTAGGTTATGCAAAAACAATTTTTGAAAGCCTTATCTTCTTTGACATATGTATTTGCCAAAAGTGTCTACTATCTAGACTATCTGACTGGACCCTATGCTTAGCCGTTCCAACCTCTTCCTTCTTACAGCCGACTCCCAATCACGGCCTGATGTGATACAGCCTCTTCTCTGCTGTTATGTTTGTGTACCACGTTTATCACATTTCTTCACGTTTCTTTACGGTTTTAGACTATTCCCATCAGCGCGCATTATGTCAAATACTCTGGAGGTTGCCTTGTCTCTCAAACAGGAGATAGGTGTCAGCAAGCCACAGGCCAGCTTATTCTGAAGGTTCTACCTCACACTATAGCCGTTTTACTATAGCTGTCCATTACAATAGATACAAAGCTATATTAATAGACAGCTATAGTAATTAACAACTACAACAACTACCTATAGGAAGGACATCAATGGATCTGAGTGGATACAATTAAATTTTCAACATTGAGCAACCATACAAAAGTAATCCACTGCCCCGCCTAACATGGCCAACCAATTAAATAAAAAATACATGTAAAAAACTATTGTCACATGCTTGCTGGGGGTCCAACATCCAGCAAAGATGTTGAATTGAATAACCAACTTCCAACACATATTCGTCCTTAACATCAGGTGCCTTCTTGATCGAGATGCAAAAACCTAGTTAACGAAAACACTAGTAAGAAAAAAAAGATATATATACTGTATATAATGCACACCAAGACAGTCAGCTTTTTATTTAGTAATTTGGTCAGAGAAAATACCTTACTAAAATGCATTTGTAAAACATACATCACATCCTGAAAACAAGCAAAACAAGGATAGACAAGAAATTCAAAACACATACATTCTTGGCACACATCCAACTTTTCATTTATCTATTGTTAGAATTTTTTATTATCAAAATACAATTCATCTTAATCTTGACTAAGAAATGATATTGAATAGATTGTGATTGTGTGTGGTGTGTGGTGTGTGTGTGTGTGTGTGTAATTATGCCCCTCGCCACTCCAGTTCCCAGAACACCTTATCAACCAAAGTTTCATTTTCCATCTTGCTGAACCACTTGCGGAAATGGCTAATCAACTGTAACAAAAAAAGTACAGACATAAAAATACAGAACAAAAACTTGTTTTGTATTCAGCGTGTAAGACAATATATTCCTTTTGATTTATTCAGTATGTGATGGAGGAAAACATCTGACTGTACTTCTGTACGTATTTTTCTCTATATTCTCACTAACTACTGTTGCTCATTGCAGCTTTTTACAAAAATATTTTTCTTGCAATTATCCTGCTATGTGGTTGTTTTACCAATTCATTGTATGTGGCTCTGGATAGGAGCAGCTGCTAAAAATGACTACACTATACATGTCATGTGATTGGAGGATGTGGTGATCAATGTAATGTAATTGGAAGATGTGGTGATGAATGTAACGTGATTGGAGGATCTGGTGATGAATGTACTGTGATTGGAGGATGTTGTGATGACCTCACATTTTGCAGGACCTCTGTCCGTGTGCCGCTATCCTCACAGATGGAAGGTTCGCTGGAGGAACACGCCAGAGTCATAGTTCGAACTCTCACCGTAGCACCTGGCAGAGAGAGGGGGGAAGAGAAGGGAAAGAGAGAGCGAGCGAGAGATCCATGTGAGTTAAGATGTAATGTAAGGGAGTGATGAAGAAAGGTCACCCACAACAAACATTGTCACCGATCATTATTAGATATGTAAGCAAGATATTTCAACAACATGTAAATACGTCTGATGTGGTGAGTAATTTACTTGTGGTCTGTGATGTTTGGACGGGCTGGCTTTCCTGGGTTCCCGCCTTCACTCGTACTTCGAAGGTGTAATTGGTCCCAGCATGCAACTCATGAAATGTATAGTTGGTTGCGTGTGTCTCGTACGTCTGCGTATCATTCCAGAATTCAGTTATGTATTTCACCAGGTACATTATTTGTACACCTTGGGATGCCACGGGGGCTTTCCATGACAGGGTGACATGACTCTTATTGAAGAAATTGATTTGGGCTGATTGCGGTGGGAGAGGAACTAAGGGAAGGAGACAGGGAAGAACGATAGAGAGAGGAGTGACTTAAAAGTAGAAGGGAAAATCATACATTTCAAAGTGCAAAACCTCTCAAAGGTCAAAAGCTTTTGAAATTCACATCAGCTGTTGCCCTTTGACACTGTACTGTACATTGTAAGAATAATATTGACTAGATGTCAACAATAAAAAGTCTAAATGTCTTTCTTGTATTCTTATACTACTGCTATGTATCAATATTGATGGAATGTGTTCATCTATTCAAAGAGAGAAAGATTAACTAGTAACTCACGAGTGAAATTTGCAGTGGAAATTGGGTAACTCTTGAGATACCCATTCAGAGTGGTGACTGTCACTAAATATTCAGCTCCTGCCTTTAGCTTGGTGAATGAGAGTTGACTGTTAGTTGTATTCTCTGTTTCCACTTCCTTGTTAGAAGCGTTTAGCTTGAGCTGAACACTGAATGTCTCGTAGTTTCCCTGAGGAGGTGTCCAGGACACTCTGATGGTGTCCTCAGTAATGTCCAGCAGTAAGTTTGTAACTTCACCTGGAGCTATGGGGGAGAAAGGGAAAGAGGGAGAGAAGGATGAATGTGAGACAACAGAAAGATATAAAAGTGACAAATTGAGAATAATAATGGTAGTGTGAAATGATTAGGCTATTGCTATAATAATATTCAGTTATTATACACCATTCACAAAAATACTATCCACCTTACCAATCAACCACCAAATAAATCCACTACCCAATCAACCACCCCTCTCAATGAACTAATGCCTCATTATCGTCACTCCGGCGAGAAGTTTCCCCCAGGTACGGGTCTAGGATCAGCTTCGCCTCCCCAACCTTAACCATTAGTGGGGGAAATGCTAAACTGACCCCCGATCAGTGTGTCCAGGGGTAATTTCACCTTACACCATTATCATCTGTCCATACTCACTGGTGCGGCCAATCGCTTTGCTGGGTTCTCCCTCAACCGATCCGTCGGGCACCAGTGCCACAACGCTCAGCCAGATCTTGGCACCTGGCGACTGGTTCCCCACCGTCAGAGTCGTGTATGTCAGTTCCAGCCTGAATATGTCAACCGTTCTATACTCAAAATAAACAATGGCCTTGTGTCAATCCTGTTCACATGCGTCCTTGTCATACACTGTAGTTCAGAGTCTGTTCTCTGTTCCATAAAGCAGGGTAATGGAGTGTGTTCTATACATTACATTTCTATGTGAATTTGCATGCCATTTGTACATGCATGTTCTGACTGTTCCCATGATGCAACAGTTGGGTCTGTTTATTTATGAAAGAATTAGCAGTAGAAAGTCAAATGGCAAAGCTGGGACCCGAGAGACTGAACAACAGCTTGTGTCTCAAGGCCATCATACTGTTAAACAGCCATAACTAAATCAGAGAGGCTGCTGCCTACATACAGACTTAAATCACTAGCCACTTTAATAAATGGATCACTAGTCACTTTAATGTTTACATACAGTGCCTTGCGAAAGTATTCGGCCCCCTTGAACTTTGCGACCTTTTGCCACATTTCAGGCTTCAAACATAAAGATATAAAACTGTATTTTTTTGTGAAGAATCAACAACAAGTGGGACACAATCATGAAGTGGAACGACATTTATTGGATATTTCAAACTTTTTTAACAAATCAAAAACTGAAAAATTGGGCGTGCAAAATTATTCAGCCCCCTTAAGTGAATACTTTGTAGCGCCACCTTTTGCTGCGATTACAGCTGTAAGTTGCTTGGGGTATGTCTCTATCAGTTTTGCACATCGAGAGACTGACATTTTTTCCCATTCCTCCTTGCAAAACAGCTCGAGCTCAGTGAGGTTGGATGGAGAGCATTTGTGAACAGCAGTTTTCAGTTCTTTCCACAGATTCTCGATTGGATTCAGGTCTGGACTTTGACTTAGCCATTCTAACACCTGGATATGTTTATTTTTGAACCATTCCATTGTAGATTTTGCTTTATGTTTTGGATCATTGTCTTGTTGGAAGACAAACCTCCGTCCCAGTCTCAGGTCTTTTGCAGACTCCATCAGGTTTTCTTCCAGAATGATCCTGTATTTGGCTCCATCCATCTTCCCATCAATTTTAACCATCTTCCCTGTCCCTGCTGAAGAAAAGCAGGCCCAAACAATGATGCTGCCACCACCATGTTTGACAGTGGGGATGGTGTGTTCAGCTGTGTTGCTTTCACGCCAAACATAACGTTTTGCATTGTTGCCAAAAAGTTCAATTTTGGTTTCATCTGACCAGAGCACCTTCTTCCACATGTTTGGTGTGTCTCCCAGGTGGCTTGTGGCAAACTTTAAACGACACTTTTTATGGATATCTTTAAGAAATGGCTTTCTTCTTGCCACTCTTCCATAAAGGCCAGATTTGTGCAATATACGACTGATTGTTGTCCTATGGACAGAGTCTCCCACCTCAGCTGTAGATCTCTGCAGTTCATCCAGAGTGATAATGGGCCTCTTGGCTGCATCTCTGATCAGTCTTCTCCTTGTATGAGCTGAAAGTTTAGAGGGACGGCCAGATCTTGGTAGATTTGCAGTGGTCTGATACTCCTTCCATTTCAATATTATCGCTTGCACAGTGCTCCTTGGGATGTTTAAAGCTTGGGAAATCTTTTTGTATCCAAATCCGGCTTTAAACTTCTTCACAACAGTATCTCGGACCTGCCTGGTGTGTTCCTTGTTCTTCATGATGCTCTCTGCGCTTTTAACGGACCTCTGAGACTATCACAGTGCAGGTGCATTTATACGGAGACTTGATTACACACAGGTGGATTGAATTTATCATCATTAGTCATTTAGGTCAACATTGGATCATTCAGAGATCCTCACTGAACTTCTGGAGAGAGTTTGCTGCACTGAAAGTAAAGGGGCTGAATAATTTTGCACGCCCAATTTTTCAGTTTTTGATTTGTTAAAAAAGTTTGAAATATCCAATAAATGTCGTTCCACTTCATGATTGTGTCCCACTTGTTGTTGATTCTTCACAAAAAAATACAGTTTTATATCTTTATGTTTGAAGCCTGAAATGTGGCAAAAGGTCGCAAAGTTCAAGGGGGCCAAATACTTTCGCAAGGCACTGTATCTTGCATTACTCATCTAATATATATATATATAGATTTACACACACTGTATTTTATACCATCTATTGCATCTTGCCTATGCCGCTCTGTCATTGCTCATCAATTTATTTCTGTACTCAGCAAAAAATGAAAGGTCCTTTTTTCCAAGACCCTGTCTTTCAAAGATAATTCGTAAAAATCCAAATAACTTCACAGATCTTCATTGTAAAGGGTTTAAACTCTGTTTCCCATGCTTGTTCAATGAATCATAAACTATTAATGAACTTCTTGACGCTACCCATCCCGTTAGCGGGATAATTTTCTGAATAGCATAGCGCGACAGTCAAATAATATTACAAAAAAATATTCATATTCATGAAATCACAAGTGCAATATTGCAAAACACAGCTGAGCCTTTTGTTAATCCACCTGTCGTCTCAGATTTTGAAATTATGCTTTACAGCAAAAGCAATCCAAGCGTTTGTGTAAGTTTATCGATAGCATAACATAACATTATGTACACTAAGCATTAAGTATCTAGGTCACGAAAATCAGAAAAGCAATCAAATTAATCGTTTACCTTTGATGATCTTCAGATGTTTTCACTCACGAGACTCCCAGTTACACAACAAATGTTCCTTTTGTTCCATAAAGATTATTTTTATACCCAAAATAGTCGCGTTATGTTCAGAAATCCAGAGGAAAGAGCGGTCACGACAACGCAGACGTATATTCCAAAAAATATGCATAATGTCCACAGAAACATGTCAAACGTTTTTTATAATCAATCCTCAGGTTGTTTTTAAAATATATATTCGATAATATATCAACCGGGTGTGTAGGTTTTTCAATAACAGCGGGAGAAACAATGGCCGCTTTACTCTGTAGCGCACTCTGAGAGCCCCCACCTATCCACTTACGCAATGTGATCTTTCACGCTCATTTTTCAAAATAAAAGCCTGAAACTATGTCTAGACTGTTGACACCTTAGGGAAGCCACAGAAAAAGGAATCTGGTTGATTCCCTTTAAATGGAGGATAGGCATGCATAGGAACAGAGAGGTTTCAAAATAAGAGACACTTCCTGATTGGATTTTCCTCAGGTTTTCACCTGCAATATCAGTTCTGTTATACTCACAGACAATATTTTTTACAGTTTTGGAAACTTTAGAGTGTTTTCTATCCTAATCTGACAATATATGCATATTCTAGTTCCTGGGGCTGAGAAAAAGGCAGTTTCAAATGGGTACGTATTTTAGCCAAAAATAAAAATACTGCCCCCTACACGCATTAATGAACATGCACCTGGGGAACGGTCGTTAAGACACTAACAGCTTACAGACGGTAGGCAATTAAGGTCACAGTTATGAAAACTTAGGACACTAAAGAGGCCTTTCTACTGACTCTGAAAAACACCAAAAGAAAGATGTCCAGGGTCCCTGCTTATCTGTGTGAATGTGCCTTAGGCATACTGCAAGGAGGCATGAGGACTGGAGATGTGGCCAGGGCAATACATTTCAATATCCGTACTGTAAGACAGAGCTATAGGGAGACAGGATGGACAGCTGACCGTCCTCGCAGTAGCAGATCACGTGTAACAACACCTGCACAGGATCGGTACATCCGAACATCACACCTGCGGGACAGGTACAGGATGGCAACAACAACTGCCAGAGTTACATCAAGAACGCACTATCCCTCCATCAGTGCTCAGACTGTCCGCAATAGGCTGAGAGAAGCTGGACTCAGGTCTTGTAGGCCGGTTGTTAGGCAGGTCCTCACCAGACATCACCGGCAACAACATTGCCTATGGGCACAAACCCACCGTCACTGGACCAGACAGAACTGGCAAAATGTGCTCTTCACTGACAAGTTGCGGTTTTGTCTCACCAGGGGTGATGGGTCAGATTCGCGTTTATCGTCGAAGGAATGAGCGTTACACCGAGGCCTGTACTCTGGAGCGGGATTGATTTGGAGGTGGCGGGTCCATTATGGTCTGGGGCGATGTGTCACAGCATCATTGGACTGAGCTTGTTGTGCGCGTTAACGTGCTCAATGGACTGAGCTTGTTGCTGTGCGTTACAGGGAAGACTTCCTCCTCCCTCATGTGTTACCCTTCCTGCAGGCTCATCCTGACATGACACTCCAGTATGACAATGCCATCAGCCATACTGCTCGTTCTGTGCGTGATTTCCTGCATGACAGGAATGTCAGTGTTCTGCCAAGGCCAGCGAAGAGCCCCAGATCTCAATCCCATTGAGCACGTCTGGGACCTGTTGGATCGGAGGGTGAGGGCTGGGGCCATTCCCCCCAGAAATGTCCGGGAACTTGCAGGTGCCTTGGTGGAAGAGTGGGGTAACATCTCACAGCAAGAACTGGCAAATCTGTTACTTTTGATTTTGACCCCCCCTTCTTCAGGGACACATTATTCCATTTCTGTTAGTCACATTGTAGAAAAGGCCCATAAAGTTGGTGGAATAATCATTTAATTCATGGCCACTTGCTCAGCTGGGCTAGGGGCGCTTTAATTAGGTCAGGTGGAAATGTCCAACAGATCTCAACTCCATAAAAGGAGGAAACCGCCATGGCCTGATCTCGCTGCTTTCTCTTTCTTAACTCCATCTGATCCAGAAGTTATGTGCATCCATGAATCCACACTACCCAGTAAATACACCACTTTATGGTTAAAGGAATTCCTGCCTCAGTCTCACCCATTCCTCTGTCACCTGACCAGTGACCACCTGTTTACCTTCACCGTCAGTCATCCTACCTGTCCAGCTACTCAGATTCCACTAATCTTTCTGTGGAACTTGTTTAGTTTGTCTCAGTTGTTGAATCTTATGTTCATACAAATATTTACATGTGAAGTTTGCTGAAAATAAAACGCAGTCGACATTTCTTGTTTTGCTGAGTTTATGTACGTATAATTATTCTATTCCTTTACTTAGAGTTGTGTGTATTAGGTAGTTGTTGTGGAATTTTTAGATGACATGTTATTTATTGGTGCACTGTCGGAACTAGAAGCACTAGAAGCATTTTGCTACACGCAATAACATCTGCTAACCATGTGCATGTGACCAAACATTTTATTTGCCGTTTGTTTTGAGCTACGACTTGTTAACGTTCTATAGCGGCCAAAAATACTGGATACAGTTTCTATAGTCTCCTCATTCATTCATTTTATTTAGTTAGCCAGGATACTGCACCCAGTAACAATTGCCACTGTTTTCAAGGGAGTACTGACTTCCAGCCTATATACTTGATAACATGTCTATAGTAAACAACATACCGTAATTTCCGGACTATAAGCCGCTACTTTATTCCCACACTTTGAACCTCGCGGTTTATACAATGACGCGGCTAATTTGTGGATTTTTCCCGCTTTCACAAGATTCATGCCGCCAAAAAAACTGAGTACCGTCACATAATGTGACGTAAATCGAGCGCGCTTAAACTTCCCATCATTCTGATTACGGTAGTAATTTTGTCACCCTCATCATGGCAAAGACACTGAGAAATGCATATGATGCAGCTTTCAAGTTGAAGGCGATAAATCTGGCTGTTGGAAAAGGAAATAGAGCTGCTGCACGGGAGCTTGGCCTTAATGAGTCGATGATAAGACGTTGGAAACAGCAGCGTGAGGAACTGACTCAGTGCAAAAAGACAACAAAAGCATTCAGAGGGAAGAAAAGCAGATGGCCCAAAGTATTTGCAGCCACTCAACATCAGTGTAAATCGTGCATTTAAGGTGGCGCTCTTTGTTCAGTGGGAGGCTTGGATGACAAGTGGGGAGAAATCATTCACTAAAACGGGCCGCAGGCGAAGAGCATCTTATGGTCAAGTCTGCCAGTGGATCCTGACAGCGTGGAGCATTGTCAAAAAATCCACTATCATCAATGTGTTTCGAAAGGCTGGACTGCTGCGTGTTGAAGGGGCAGCATGAGCTCTGCGGGGTATTTGCCTCCGGATGAAAGTGACGAGAGCAACAATGAAAACGATCCAACATCGGATGAAGCTATTCAACTCCGACACCGAAGGAGATGGCTTCAGTGGTTTCAGTGAACAGGAGGAGGAAGATAGTGACCAATGACTTTCTTGGTAGGCTACTGTTTTAATTTTTGTTACAAGCCGTGTTTCGTTAAAGCCTATTTATTTTTGTTACAAGCCGTGTTTCGTTTAAAGGCTGTGTAAAGTTCATTTGTTTCAATGTACCAGTAGGCACCTGTGGTTTATAGACATGTGCAGCTTATTTATGTACAAAATACATATTTTTTAATAATTCAGTGGGTGCGGTTTATATTCAGGTGCGCTTAACAGTCCAGCAATTACGGTACTTGGTAACGTTCTATAGTAGCACACATACTTGTTAACGTTCTATAGTAGCACACATACTTGGTAACTTTCTATAGCAGCCTACATACTTGGTAACTTTCTATAGCAGCCTACATACTTGGTAACTTTCTATAGCAGCCTACATACTAGATAACGTTTCTATAGCAGCCTACATACTTGGTAACGTTTCTATAGCAGCCTATATACTTGATAACATTTCTATAGCAGCCAAAATACTTGATAACGTTTCTATAGCATTCTACATACTTGATAACGTTTCTATAGCAGCCTACATACTTGATAACGTTTCTATAGCAGCCTACATACTTGATAACGTTTCTATAGCAGCCTACATACTTGATGTTTCTATAGCAGCCTACATACTTGATAACGTTTCTATAGCAGCCTACATACTTGATAACGTTTCTATAGCAGCCTACATACTTGATGTTTCTATAGCAGCCAACATACCCGTTGTTTCCTTCTCTCCAGGCGTACGCTCTGTACCCAGAGGTGTTACCTGTCGGCGGTTCCCATTGGAATCGGACACTGTCATTAGTAAGAGCCGTCGGCTTTAAGTTTGACACCATTCCTGGTTCTGAAGGGGAAAGGAGAGATCAGTGTGTGTGAGCTGCACTGAACATTTTTATTTTATTCTTAACTGCAAATATAAATGTATAAAACTGAACTTTTCAAATCAAATTACATTAACTTTCTCAATGGAATGAAATTCAAATGGAATTTGAAACAGAAAGTCTTATTATTTACAGTTTCCCCTATGGAAACTTTCCTCTAGGAAAACAAGTTAAACATTTGCATAGGAAAAACAACAACAGTGCTCTGACTCACTGGTGTAGGAGGGGATATGCAGCCGATCTCCCTCGATGGACTTGTCCTCCACCTCGGCATTGACCTCAAACGTGTAGAGCCCTCCTGGTATCAGGCCTTTGACCAGGGCGCTCTCTGTGCGTGTGGTCATTTTCAGGTCGGGTTCACCCCTCACCTGAATGTTGTACAAGTCATGGTTGCCCTCAGGAGCGAACCAGGTCAGGAAGATGCTTGTTTCTGAGACATTGGCGACATTGAGTTTTTGGATCACGCCAGGCTCTGAGAGAGAATTCATGATCAGTAGTTAGCATAATCGTCATCATTGATATCGATGTCTTCATATTGTTACAGTAATATCATAATAAATATCTACCGGTACACAAATATATCTGTCTAGGATCTCTACAACTACTAGTATTAGAAGTAGTGGAACAGTAGCAACAACAGCAGCTGTAGTGGCCCTATTCAACATTAACATTTGCTACTAGTGGTATTCCCCATATTCACTGGTGTAGAAGGAGACGTTCTGTGGGTTGAGGTCTCTTCCACACTTAATGGGGAACACCTGGACTCTGTACTGGGTTCCGGCGGTGAGGTTAGAAAGGTCATAGGTCTGGTTCAGACTGCTGTGGTTTAGGGTCAGGTTGTAGTCAGTGGACTTGACCTCCATCCTGTATCCGCTGATGTCACCAGGCCCACGGGTCCAGCTCAGAGTCGCGCTGTGTAGTGTCTTGTTGGTCATGGTGGCATTACCGTAGAAACGGTCTACATACACAGGTGAGATGCGGTTGTTGATTGGGGTGAGGGGTAAAGAGAAAGAGGGGGAAAGGGGTGCAAGTCAAAGAAAACACATCAATATGTGTATCAGTAAGTTATGCACACCAAACATCAACATCTCAGTCCACTTCAAGGGAACATCACAGTAAATTAGAAACATTTTTTTTTTTTTTTTTAAACCACCCCCCTACCTTCATAGCAGATATAAGGAAGAAGCTCTGAGCAGATTTTATCGAACCAAAGTCCAAAACTGAGCATGGCTATGCAAGGCTCCTCAATGTACACGTCTGTCTCAGTTTCATTCGTCCCATTGTTCCCACTAGTCATATTGGTGCCATTGATGCCACCAGTAACTCCAGTAAAGAACGTTGATCCCGTCATGGCAGACGTCATCTTTGTCACGGCTGGTGTCTTCGTTGACGATGCAGTCATGTTTACCTTTCCTGTGAAAAGGTAATCTGTAGAGTTACCGAAGTCAGTACCATGGTAGCTACTATTAACAGTAGTTACCGGGGGAACACTGGTAGAGTTGCTGTTATTGGTGCAGCAACACCCACAGTAATTGGGGCGGATGGAATAGTAGTTGTTAAAGATGTTCACAGGATTCTTGGGCTTGGAGAGTATGGGGCGACCGGGGTACCAGTTCTGGAAGGCGAGGGGGTTTCCGTTGGACCAGCGGGACCAGGGGAAGGAGCCGTTGTTCATGGTTTTGCGGAGGCCGATCCAGTAAGAAGAGGTCAGGTTCTGGGCAAGTTGCTGGATGTTTTCAGGGGTCAGGCTCACCATCTCCTTGTAGCACACCTAATAGGACAAGGATAATATCAGGTATATTGGGTCAGTACTGGTCCTAGAGGGCCACAATGTGTGCCAGCTTCTGTTCCAGTCCAGCAATAATATTTGATAACATCATCATCTAATCATTGTCCTCAATCGAGTCACTGGTTTAACCAGGCGTTTTAAAGCTAGGTTGCGGTTGACAAAAGCCTGCACACATTGGACACTGCTGTTTTACATTGCGTACAAGAAGTCTGTGTGTCCAGGAAAAGTGTCCCATGGGGACAATAAAGATGTTTCCATATTTTAGTGTTCTACCTGGCAGTGTAGCCTGGCCTGTTCCCAAGTGGAGGAGTTGGACTGGAAGAAGTACTGTCTCTCAGCTACACAACACACCACCAACACAGCTGGAAGGAGGGAACGAGGAAGACATCTGAATATGATTTTGAGTTAACATTCATATACAGCTTAGAGTCATTTTCAGTTTCAGTATGATAATCAATGATCCTATTCAGCAAACTTTATAATGCAAGGCTAAAAGTCATGTTAAAATTTGACTGATTGATTTTTAGCACCTGTGTATCATTCAGGGCCATACTCATAATGCATATCATGATTATAAGTGCTGATATAGGATTAATTTAGCCTTTTACATCATATTGATTATAATTACATGGACACGGGGGACCTGATCCTAGATCAGGGGCCATTTCAAGTGTCTCAGTGTAGGAGTGCTGATCTAGGATCAGGTTCCCCCTGCCCATGTAATCATGTTCATTGTGATATAGAAGGCAAAACTGTTCCAAAATCAGCACTATTGATTCAAAAGGTAAGTAAACTGACACCACTGTTATTCCATGTCTACAACTGGGTGCCATTAGATTTGTTTGATGGGATGTCTTTGCATGAGTTTGCATATGAGGGAATGCTAGTCCAGGAAGTTTGGGATATATTTTTTCCAAACAGAATATCCATTGTAAATGTCCCTTGAACATTTTTTATTAAAAAGAATGAAACAATTCTCACTCTTGCGCCTTTCTTTCTGGTTTAATAACCTGCCAAATACAATATCTGCTTTCCATGTTAGTTTTGCTTTCCTTGTTGGTAGAACTTACTTAATGATTGTTTGTTTTTTTAGACCCTAAAAAGGTTCACCTTTCTGTAGACCTTTAATCAACACATGAAAAACAATACATTTGTGAAACGCAAGACTTGAGCTCACCCCATAATATCAGGTGTTGAATCCTGCCCATCCTTCGACTGGAACGATTCAGACTTCTTTGTTCTGGTCACCGTTTTAGATATTCACACGGGAATACATTTAAATCAGACAAACAGCTGTTGAAATCCACTAAATGTATCCAAGATGAACTGAAGAGGTTAATCAATATCCCAAAACTTACCAAAAGGAGTGAGAACAAACCAACTGCGGACGCAGCATTTGATCTTTACACCTGTGTAGGCAACGTCTCGCTCTCATTTGAATATGGACACACGGACTGCATTCAGAATGAGAGGATGAGAGAGAAGACTCACAGGGAGTGTCATTGGAGTATTCAGAGTATTATTGGAAAACACATTGACGTGAACAAGTTGAGTCCCCCTAACATGTCAAATTATATTTGATTCCTAGAGCATTTAATATCCCATGCTTATTTGTATGACTTATTCAAAACTGTCCATGAATGGCTGCAAAAATACATAGCCTCATATAATTAATTTACAAAGACAAGTTGTCACATCAGATTTCAAATATGTGATAACACTGGCAACATTGGGAAGTGGAACTATAAAATAAGTGTGGGGAATAACAGTAGTGTTCTTGATGACAAGCACAGGAATGACCCTATATTGTTGCTCATTGTTAAGAATGACAATTGTTCCACTGATCAGACTAAATATAGCAAATATCCCAAAGACAAGATGACAAATCTGCCCCTACACACTAAATTATGTTTCTATTTATTACCACCCTCTAGATTAAAATGTACACTTTTGGGTTCATAACCTGTTTGACTAAATTATTTTTCATAGTTCCAAATCAGGTCACTGTACCAAACGTCCCTGCTAAAACATACTCTGGGTCTGTCACAGCCTAAATGCCAATCACCAAAATCACTTTTGCTAGTGTGGATTAAATATGCTGTCAAAAGGCTGCATTCTGCAATAGGGGCGGGAGTAACGGCAACCTAATTTTGTTGACAACATTGTACATACGTTTTTTTTAGTTTTAAACTCAGTGATAAAGGTTCTATCGCCATTCATTTCCACTCTAATCTTGAGGGTTGTTTCTTTAAAACATGCATCCAATCCCCTTGATCCTTAACATAACTTCACCAATAATATGCTTCAATGTTCCGCATTTCACCGTTGTAGCAAGACAGGATAGAGGTTCGCTCGTGATGTTCAATTGCAGTCGCAGATGCTCCGATTTCAAAACGATTTGGAGCACAGTTGAAAAGTTAATGCACTGACTATAATGGACTAATTAGAAGAATAAAAGCAGTACTTTTCAATGCGCGTTAGATAAGGTGTGCAGTGATTAGTGTTTCACGGCCTGAGAGTTGGCAAAAATGTAAAACAGAAACATAGACCTATTTTTGAAATCCTGGCCAATTTTTTCCCCCGCATTCTGTAGGCTACTGCGCATTTTCCATATTTGCGGGTTTGGGTCCAGTGCGGGCTTCAGATTTTCACTTTATCGCATAGTGTGTCGGGTGGTTGCGGATGGATCTTTAGCTACTGCAGGTGGGTGCGGGTGAACAAACAGCTCACCCGCGAATTACTAGTGCTCAGCCCATTTCTGTACTACTTGTACACCCATGACTCCAACACCATTTAAGTTTGCTGACGATACTATAGTGGTGGGCCTTACCGCAGACGTAACAGCCTACAGGGAGGTGGTCAAGAGTCCTGGCAGAGAGGTGCGAGGAAAACAGCCTCGGTCTCAATGACAGTAAAACCAAGGAGTTGATGGACTACAGGAAACGGGGTGAAGGGGCGACGGGGCTGCAGTGGAGAGGTTCAAAGGCTTCAAGTTCCTTGGTGTGCACGTCACAGATGACCGGGTATGGTCCAGTCACACCACCACCGCGGTGTTGAAGGTAACAGCGCCCCTAAAACCTCAGGCGACTGAAGAAATTAAGCATGGGCTCTCGGGTTCTCAAGAAGTCCAACAGCATACAATTTAACATTATTCCACTGCGTGACCAAGACACTACCCACTTTATATTTGTAAATACTAATAGTCCATTATTACTATGAATACTACCTCTTCTATGACTTGTTATTTATAACTTGACTGTTTTTGTCGTCATTAACTGATAATGTCCTGAACTGCTGAGGGAGCTCCCGCAAGTATTTCACAGCACCTTTTATACCTGCAGTAATCTGTATGTGAAGTATAAAATGTGATTTGGAGCGAAAACCACTAATTGAGTTCTTGCCACAGGAGGCTGCTGAGGGGAGGATGGCTCATAATAAAGGCAATGGTATCAAACACATAGAAACCATGTTTGCCATTTTCGATACCATTCCAGAGATTCCATTCCAGTCATTACTATGAGCCCGTCCTCCTCAATTAAAAGGTGCCACGGCCGCCTGTGGTTCTTGCATAACCCACAGTTGTACCACAAAGGTTCTTTTGAAATCAACGACCGCTCGATTACAGATGGTAGTCATCTATCAAATACCAGAAACTATCTCCCTCCCATTTAGGAACTTATCTACTGGATCAACATGGCTCCCACATGCAAACAAAATGGAACTACAAAGAAGAATTTGTTAAATGGATGCAAGAGAGATACTTGGTTTTGCGTTATTCCTCCACACATGCAAAGCATGCTGGGTCGATATGTAAACATAGCAGTAGGGCTCCAGAGTGTCGCAGTGGTCTAAGGCACTGGATCTCAGTGAAAGAGGCTTCAGTTCCCTACAGTTCCTGGTTTGGATCCAGGCTGTATCACATCCGGCCGTAATTGGGGGTCCCATAGTTAGATAAAGGTTAAATATACTTAGAGAATGGTCTGGGACAGTGAAGTAGGTCAGCTGAAATAATAGAGTACGCAACATTTGGTTCTGGGTTCCGAGATTACGGGTAGTCTCTAGACAACCTTGTCACGCACCCATGTCACCTTGTTCATCCGCAGGGACTTTGTATATTAAAAAAACCTCATAACTCAAAAGACTGCAGGTATTGAGAAAAGACTGAGGATTTTAAGTATTACTTAAGAAATTGCTTTAATTGATTTTAAAAGTTCCCTGAAATGTTTCCTTTCCCACTAAACAAAATAGAGCCTCATGTCTCAGCACCGAATGACATCAAAAAGAGTTTCCATCAGAGAACGATAAATTAAACAAATATACATGTGCTAAGTGTATCATAATCATAGTATCAGACCGCTTCACAAGAGAGAGAACTCAAATGTATTTTTTTTTTTTAACAATGACAAAACATTCTAACCAGAGCTACAAGTAAAAAAAAATAAAAAAATAAAGTCAAGGTTTCAGGGGGAGGGATAACAGCAGTTATGTTCAACAGGTATAAAAATACTAACAGGCAACTGGCCAATTAACTGGTAACAAAGCATCGTGGCTAGGCAGGTCAAGATATGAATACTTGATTTAATTGGTCCAAATCATAAAAGCACAAGCTAAAGTGCTGTTTGGGGGGCAGGTGAGGAGGAGGAAGTCCCACCAGATGGTTAAGGCAGTGGGAGGAGGGGTCTTAGCTTACCTAGCTATTTCTAAACCAAACCCTAGGCCATACACTTACGCAGTTTGTGTTATACTGAAATTGTTGGACTGGTATCCGAAATATGGTGAAAATCCCAACATGGTACTTGTACTATTTGAGAAGGTCCGGTCACATTTTTCCTAGCTGTTAAAAGCTCCGGATGGACAGTCATTTACCGCCATATAAAAAAAACAATACAATAAAAAATAAAACAACTTTTTACACAGTTTGAACTGTTTTGAAGCTAATTTCCTGCAATTCTACACATTTTGCCATGTCTTGCGTGTTCATATGACAACATTTATTAAAATGTTGGTCCGTCCCTATTGACCCCTTTCTGGGTCCAGCGTATGGCTGTCTAGGTGGAGCTATTACTATCTTGCTAATATCTATCCTTTCAGAAGTGCCTACATGTAGGGACTAGGGTTTGGTATTGGGCATTTAACTTGGGAGTCGCAACTTAATGTTGGTCTGGAATAGACAGGAGAATAAGGACCGACGTGTCCTGGCCTTAGTCCGAGTCGCTCCTGTCTTCCTTTGTAAGCAGCCGCTTTCCGCTCTTCGGGGCCATTGCTTCTTGCTTGAGGATCTTTGCAGAACTAAGAAAGACAAATACAGGACAAACAGAGGGTGAGACGGTTTAACATTGAGAGGAGAACATGTATGTTGCAGGTAATAGATGTGGGTGGGGGTGGGGGGGGAGGTAATGCATGTAAATGGTACATGGGGATTTTAGGGAGAAGTTCCTGTCGTCAGGATGGCTGCCGCTGGTAGCTTACCCTTTCTTCTTGTATTTCTCCTGCTCAGCGGGAGGAATGTGGTCCATCAGCTCCAGACTGTCATTGATCTTCTTGAGCCACTCATAGTGCTCTCGGCCACGGACCTGAGAGGAGAGAGGGAGGAAGTGAGAGGGGATTTCCCTTGGGCACAACCATGCAGTAGAGATACACAAATTCTCCCTCACAAAAGTGCCTCTGTGTGTCTGTCAGCTTGTGTGTGTGTCATTCCCTCACCTGCAACAAAAATACATTGTCCTTGTCTTCATCCTCGGTGCTGGAGCCATTCTTAATCTTCTTGCTGGTGCCTGGAGGGGGCAGGGCCTGTTGGGACTCTGAGGAGAGAGGAGACAAGGTCAACAATGACATAGGAGACGAGGGTTGAGACGTGGCCCGAGTCTTACTTCTCTTGGAGCCGTTGGTGGTCTTGGTCCCGTTCAGAACTTTGTTTGTGTTCTCTTCTTCGGTCTTGCGGTCCCGGCCGGGACAGGCACACACACGGACCTCGAAACAACGGCGACCCAAAACCTGACCCCTAGAAAGGAAGCAAAGGGGTGAAGAATAGTGAAAGTTAGAGGCAATAAACTCACGGGGAGCAAAACACACTAGGGATGTGCATC
Source organism: Oncorhynchus clarkii lewisi (assembly GCF_045791955.1). NCBI lineage: Eukaryota > Metazoa > Chordata > Actinopteri > Salmoniformes > Salmonidae > Oncorhynchus > Oncorhynchus clarkii. Next base: position 40,720,887 of record NC_092167.1, on the reverse strand, counting down.
TTTCACTTCCAAGATGATTCGATATGCATCTAGATACAGTGCATTCGGAAAGTATTAAAACCTTTTTGGGATAGGGGGCAGCATTTTCACTTTTGGATGAATAGCGTGCCCAGAATGAACTGCCTTCTACTCAGTCCCAGATGCTAATATATGCATATTATTATTAGTATTGGATATAAAACACTGAAGTTTCTAAAACTGTTTGAATGATGTCTGAGTATGGCAGGCGAAAACCTGAGAAAAATCCAACCAGGAAGTGGGACATCTGAGGTTTGTAGTTTTTCAAAGCTTGGCCAACCGAATAGTGTCTACGGGGTCAAGTTGCACTTCCTAATGCTTCCACTAGATGTCAACCGTCTTTAGAAACTTGTTTCAGGCTTCTGCTATAAAGGAGGGGGGAATGGGAGCTGAATGAGTCATGGGTCTGGCAGAGTGTCTCAGGCTCGTGATGCGCGCTCACGACAGAGTTAACTCTCGTTCCAGTGCTTTTTTTTCAGACAATGGAATTCTCCAGTTGGAACCTTATTGATGATTGATGTTAAAAACATCCTAAAGATTGATTCCATACATCGTTTGACATGGTTCTACGACCTGTAACGTAACTTTTCGAGTTTGTGCCTGGACGTAGTGCTCGTGCCTCATGAAGATGGATTACTGGGCTGAACACGCTAACAAATGGCTATTTGGACATTAATGATGGACTTTATGGAACAAATCAGTCATTTATTGTCAAACTGGGATTCCTGGGAGTGCATTCTGATGAAGATCAAAGGTAAGTGAATATTAATGTTATTTCTAACTTCTGTTGACTCCAACATGGCGGATATTTCTTTGGCTGGATTGGGCTCTGAGCGTCGTACTCAGATTATGCTTTTTCCTTAAAGTTTTTTAGAAATCTGACACAGCGGTTGCATTAAGGAGAAGTCTCTTTAATTCTGTGAATAACACTTGGATCTTTTAATCAATGTTTATTATGAGTATTTCTGCAAAATCACCGGATGTTTTGGAATCAAAACATTACTGCATTTAACGCACCAATGTAAACTGAGATTTTTGGATATAAATATGCACATTATCGAACAAAACACACATGTATTGTGTAACATGATGTCCTGAGTGTCATCTGATCATCAAAGGTTAGTGATTAATTTTATCTATATTTCTGCTTTTTGTGACTCCTATCTTTGGCTGGAAAAATGGCTGTGTTTTTTTGACTTGGCTATCACCTAACAATCATGTTGTGCTTTCGCTGTAAAGCCTTTTTGAAATCAGACACAATGGGTAGATTAACAAGAAGTTTCTTTCATTTGCTGTATTGGACTTGTTAATGTGTGAAAGTTACATTACATTTCGCGCGCTGCCTTTTCAGCGGAATGTTGTCGAGGGGTTCCGCTAGCGGAACGCCTGCCCTAGAAAGACCCCTGGACTTTTTCGACATCGTTACGTTACAGCCTTATTCTAAAATGGATTAAATTGTTTCCCCCCTTTAAGCTACACACAATACCCCATAATGACAAAACAAAAAGTTTATTTTTTAGCAAAAAATTATAACCTGAAATATTACCTTTACATAAGTATTCAGACCCTTTACTCAGTACTTTGTTGAAGCACCTTTGGCAGCGATTACAGCCTAGCCCAAGAGTCTTCTTGGGTATGACGCTACAAGCTTGGCACACCTGTTTTGGGGGAGTTCCTCCCATTCTCTGCAGATCTACTCAAGCTCTGTCAGGTTGGATGTGGCGCGTCGCTGCACAGCTATTTTCAGGTTTCTCCAGAGATGCTCGATCAGGTTCAAGTCCTGGCTTTCACTGGGCCACTCAAGGACATTCAGAAACTTGTCCCGAAGCCACTCCTGCGTTGTCTTGGCTGTGTGCTTAGGGTCATTGTCCTGTTGGGAGGAGAGCCTTTGCCCCAGTCTGAGGTCCTGAGTGCTCTGAAGCAGGTTTTCATCAAGGATCCCTCTGTACATTGCGCCATTCAACTTTACCCTCGATCCTGACTAGTCTCCCAGTCCCTGCCGCTGAAAAACATACCCAGAGCATGATGCTCCCACCACCATGCTTCTCCAGACATGACACTTGGCATTCAGGCCAAAGAGTCCTTTAGGTGCCTTTTGGCAAACGCCAACGGGGCTGTCATGTGCCTTTTACGGAGTGGCTTCCGTCTGGCCACTACTAAAGGCCTGTTTAGAGGAGTGCTACAGAGATGGTTGTCCTTCTGGAAGGTTCTCCCATCTCCACAGAGGATCTCGGGTTCTTGTTCACCTCTTTGACCAAGGCCCTTCTCCCCCAATTGCTCAGTTTGGCAGGGCGGCCAGCTCTAGGAAGAGTCTAGGTGGTTCCAAAATTGGAAAATGGAGGTCACTGTGGACCTTCAATGCTGCAGACATTCTTTGTTACCCTTCTCCAGATCTGTGCCTCAACACAATCCTGTATCTGGAGCTCTACGGACAATTCTGTCAACCTCATGGTTTGGTTTTTGCTGACATGCACTGTCAACTGTGGGACCTTATATAGACAGGTGTGTGCCTTTCTAAATCATGTCCAATCAATTGAATTTACCAAAGGTGGACTCCAATGAGTTGAAGAAACATCAAGGATGATCAATGGAAACAGGATGCACCTGAGCTCAATTTCGAGTATCATAGCAAAGGTTCTGAATACTTATAAAAAAATAAAACGTATTTACATAAATTAGCAAAACCCTGTTTTCGCTTTGTCATTGTGGGGTATAGTGTGTAGATTGAGTAATTTATTTCATTTAATCCATTTTAGAATAAGGGTATAATGTAACAATGTGGAAAAAGAAGGGGTCTGAATACTTTCCCAATGCACTGTATACGGGATACAATACATTTTTAGTTTGAAACGATTCAGTGCGATTAGAGAAACGAATCGACGTGATAAGATGCACTAACTTCTGTTGCATAAACATTCACTTTCCATTCTAAATTCAAATCTGCTGCTGATGGAGCTCATGAGCTGGGCCTCTCCGAGTTGGATCTGTTGGAGCAGACTTGTGCGCGTACATGCGTAAATCGTGTGTATGGTTGTCTCTCAAGTTTGGCGTTCAGCTTTTTCGCGCCGGACGCCTTATCTGCTCCACCACGCACCTGTCTGGTAAGGTTGAACGCCTCCTCTCCCACTCAGCCTCCCGACCAAAGCTCTCCCAAGCGGGTGGGCCATCTGCTCCAGTTACCTGCTGCTTGGATCCCACCCGGCGATCTACTCCCCGTCTGCCCTGGCAGACTGTCTCCCAGTCTGGTACAGGTACCCCCGCCACACTCCAAGCTTTCGGTTGGCTCCAGCACACACTCACGCCGTAGACTTTGGACTGATCTGAATTTTTACCTAGGCTAATTCACTTGTGAATCTTATGTGAGCTTTATTCAGAAATGCTTTTCATTAACTAGCATCGGTCTACTATTTATTAATCTCAGACTTTTATAGCCTATTGGACTCAGAGCCACGTTATTGTGTTGGGGCGATTGACTTAACTTACAATGTCTAGCCTCAAGACATTTCACTTTTTTATTGTGCTATTTGCTCCATGACTCCTGCACACTTTGTTGAGTATGTGGTTGCTCATTTACCAGAACGTGGATTAGACAATGTTCGTTCCCACCCTCGCGACAAACTTCTTTATTGGTTACATGTACTCTAGGCCTCCCATCCTATTCTAACCCTCTCTCGCTGGCTTTGTATTCATGTTACCTGATGAAATTGCTGTACAATATAATCTTGTTGCCACCTGATGCACATTCAAATGTCATTAAAAATATCAACACTGCAGAGCTCTCCGTGTCCTCTACCGTGCCCTGGAAATGTGCATGAACACACTGGCCCGTCTACGGTTGCTAGTCACAATTCTGATATTTGCTTTGATGATTTCTGCCCTTGTAACAGCCTTGGTTGTCTGCACGTTAACACTAGACGCGTATTACCTGAAATGGATCAATTGAAAGTGTGGGTTCACAGCTCCAATCCAGATATGTTGGTCATTATTGAGACATGGTTAAGAAAGAATGTTCTGATGTTAAAAGGTTATAACCTGGAAGTTTTCGGCAAGACAGATCTTCCAAAGATGGGGGAGTGGCCATCTCTACCAAGGATCACCTTCAGTGCTCGGTTGTCTCCAACAGGTCCCCAAACAATTTGATTTGCTGGTTTTAAGCATTAAGCTTTCAAATAGCTCTTTGTTGACTGTTGCTGGGTGCTATCGTCCTCCATCAGCACCAGCCTGTACCCTACCTGCCCTAAGCTCTCTCATGGCCCTTTACACCAAGTCTTAATTTGTCCTGCTAGGTGACCTAAACCAGTACATGCCTAAACCACCTGGCCAAGTTAAAACAATGGGACTCCCTAAATCTCTGATCACCAATCCCACATGGAATGACCCCAAATACCAAGAAAAGTCTACTCTCCTTGACGTTATCCTCACAAATAATCCTGATTGGTATCAGTCTGGTGTTTTCTGTAATGACCTTAAGTGATCAGTGTTTTACAGCTTGTGTTCGTAATGGCTGCTCAGTGAAAACGACCTCTCCGGATTCGTCATAGATGCTTGCTGAAATGCTTTCCTTCATGACCTGGCCTCTGTAAATTGGTATAGAATCAGCTTGATCCCCTTTGTTGAAGATGCTTGGAACGCAATTTATTTTGTTGCATCTTTTCAGTGGTATTGTTAACAAGCATGCCCCCATAAAGAAAATTAACAACAGGATCAGACCCTGGTTCGACCGTGATCTGGCAGTGTTACTCCACCTCAAGAACATCATTTGGCGAAAGGTTCTGAAAGAGCGTATGGCTAGGGCCTCCCGGGTGGCGCAGTGGTCTAGGGCACTGCATCGCAGCGCTAGCTGTGCCATCAGAGACTCTGGGTTTGCGCCCAGGCTCTGTCGCAGCCGGCCGTGACCGGGAGGTCCGTGGGGCGATGCACAATTGGCCTAGCGTCGTCCGGGTTAGGGAGGGCTTGACCGGTAGGGATATCCTTGTCTCATTGAGCACCAGCGACTCCTGTGGCGGACCGGAAGCAGTGCGCGCTAACCAAGGTTGCCAGGTACACAGTGTTTCCTCCGACACATTGGTGTGGCTGGCTTCCGGGTTGGATGCGTGCTGTGTTAAAAAGCAGTGCGGCTTGGTTGGGTTGTGTTTCGGAGGACGCATGGCTTTCGACCTTCGTCTCTCCCGAGCCCGTACGGGAGTTGTAGCGATGGGACAAGATAGTAATTACTAACAATTGGATACCATGAAATTGTGGAGAAAAAGGGGGTAAAAAAAAAAATGTAAGAAAAGAAAACAAAGAGTATGGCTGAGCTCTTCAAAAATCACTTTATAAGTCAGGATTCCTATGACTCAGACACGCCTCCTTCATATACCAGCCCTTCTAATGTGACTATTCCCAATGCGCCACCCTCTTTCCCCCCTGCCTTGCTACACAGCTTCTCCCTAAACTCATTTAGATTGTTTCTTCTGTGTGGTTGTAGTGGTTGGAAGGCAGTGCTTAGTAGGCAGTGCTTGGAAGGCAGCCACATTGGGTCCTTTATTTAAGGGGGAGATCAATCTTAACTGTTATAGGCCTATTTTTCAAAAGTGTTGGAAAAACGTGTCAATAAACTGACTGGCTTTCTTGATATAGTATTCTTGATATAGTATTTCTTGATATAGTCTATAGTATTCTCTCTGGTATGCAATCTGGTTTCTGCTCAGGTTATGATTGTGTCACTGCAACCTTAAGGTCCTCAATGTCACCATTGCCTTTGACTAAGCAATGTTGTGCTGCCATCTTAATGGACAAAGCTTTTGATACGGTACACCATTCCAAACTTCTGGGTCGGCTAAGGAGTATTGGTGTCTCCGAGGGGTCTTTGGCCTGGTTTGCTAACTACCTCTCTCAAAGAGTGCAATGTGTAAAGTTAGAAAATCTGCTGTCTCAGCCACTGCCTGTCACCAAGGGAGTACCCCAAGGCTTGATCCTAGGCCCCATGCTCTTCTCAATTTACATCAACAACATAGGTCAGGCAGTAGGAAGCGCCCTTGTCCAATTATATGCAGATAGTATTTTACTCAGCTGGCCCCTACACAGATTTTGTGTTGTAGAGAGTTCAAAAAAAGCTTTCAGTGTTCAGACAGCTTTCTTTGCCCTTAACATTGTTCTGAACACCTTCGAAACCAAAAAGGTATTGTGGTCGTGTAATAATATTTCACCACTGTCTCATAATTTAATGGTATAGACCAGTGGTGGGCAAACTTTTTGGCTCGAGGGCCACATCGGGATGGTCGTATTTTTTGGGGGACCAATTGTTTGTTAAAATCAATTTGCGGGGGCCTCCCGAGTGGCGCAGCGGTTTAAAGGCACTGCATCGCAGCGGTCGTCACTACAGACCCGGGTTCGATCCCAGGCGGTCACACAGCTGGCCGTGACTGGGAGACCCATTGGCCCAGTGTCGTCCAGGTTAGGAGAGGGTTTGGCAGGCGGAGATTTCCTTTTCCCACCACCATCTAGCGACTCCTGTGGCGTACTGGGCGCACGCACGCTGACCAGGTGTATGGTTTTTCCGCCGATACATTGGCGCGGCTGGCTTTCGGGTTAAGCAAGCATTGTGTCAAGAAGCAGTGTGGTTTGGCTGGGTCGTGTTTTGGAGGACACACGGCTCTCGACCTTCGCCTCTCCCGAGTCCGTACTAGAGTTGCAGCAATGAGACAAGACTAACTACCAGTTGGATACCACGAAATGTCTCGCGGGCCGGTTTGAAGTGCCCGGCGGTCCGTATGCCGCATGCTGAAAGTGACATGCAAATATGGCAGATCAGGAATAGGCCTACTTTTCATTACTCAGTGCTCGTAGCTGCGCACAGTATGCAGTTTTACTAGGCTACTGATATTTTCGTGGGGTTGTTCGGCATGCAAAATGACTAGAGATCAATGAGTCAAAACAATTACATGCTGAAGGCACGGACGCAGTTGTCACAAAATATGAGGTATTTTCAGAAGGTAGAAAGTAATTTAGCACATTGTTTTTGTAGGCGATTCTTAACGTTTGAACCAATTTTGTGACAGATGCATGCTACATTTGGATCGGAGTCCCGCTGACAGACGCACTCATATCTTACATTTTTCAACCGGGGACAGATCATACATCCCTAAAAAAAACACACATTACGGAAAATGTAACGCAAACTCAGACCCTGATGCGCAATTTCCAAAATAAACACAGTGAGAAGGGATATGGAGAGACACTTACTCCTGGGTCTCCAGGGTCAGGATGGTGAGGATGGGCCGCCTGTTCATACCACCCATGCAACTAGAGTTACACATGAAGTTCAGGAGAACAGTAGTCGTTTCAGAGCCCAGCTATACAAACACATATACACAATGGTAAGCTTCACTTGAACGTACATTGACAAATGCAAAATAGACAGATGTCTCAATAAAAGTGTCAAGAGAAATGGCAAATAAAATACCATTGATAAGAATGAATAGAACGGTCTTGGAAGCTCAAATCCAGCCAATTTAACTGGTTAAAGCATGGGTCCATAATGGCTTCCTGGTATGGTGATATAATGATTTCCATGGTAATGTAGAATGTTCATTCAAATGATACAAACTGACGTGGCTATTGTTTAAATAATTTCATTTGAGTTGATTCAACAAATCGCAGAACAGATTGATGGGGTACACTTCCTGCCTTGCTCATCTGGGTACACTTGCAATGTCCGCCAGTCCACCCATTATGCAATAATTTACTTGAATGGGGAGGACCGTTCTATTAATTCTCTTTCTATATGGTATACCTGAGGAGGCTCATAGGGCAGCAGCACACTTTGACGCTTGGTGTTTCCATCCTCCAGGTATTGAGCCCACTGGCTCCCCTCCACCCTAATCAAGTGACTGCGGTGGACCACGCCTAGACAAAAAAAACAGGAAGTAGACAAGTAGTCAGGAGGAGTCTCCTCTGTTTCTGGGACAATCTTTTACATGAGGTATACCTTCACTCCATCTCTCTGACCATGGAGAATATTATGATTAGATTTGCATGGGTTTCATTTCCTCTTTATTCATTTACATGGCTAAATACAAAAACTGAGCCAAAATAAAATCATGCATAATAGCCCATTTTTTACCACTCTAAAGGCAAAATACTTATTATCTTCATCAGTTTTGAATGTTTACCTTAGACAATAAACACACACCCACCTTCATTGTTATCTGAGGCGCTCTGGTGGTGGGGGCAGCGCCGGACCACCTCAGAGACATGCTCAGACTTCTTGTAGATAGCGGTGGCCCTGAGGATGGCTCCTGGCGGGGGATCCATGGCCATCAACACCTCCACAGGGCACGTCTTAGCCAGCTGGCAGTACAGCTTGTTCAGCTGCACAGAATACTGGGAGGGGAGCGAAAACAATGAGCAACCAGTTGTATGTGTCTATAGGAATTTTATTTTGTGAAACAAAGTGGTGAATTGAATTGATAAAAAGTGGAAAAAATAAGCACTTTGGTGAAGTTATTTCACCGTGGCGATATTTTGTGTGTGTGAGTATTATCCATTTATAAAGTTTACATAAAATACTGAACACTAGCAAATGGTGGGCTTAACACCTACAGGTATAAGATCATAACACATTAACAATTATATTAATATTCTGAAGAAATCGTAAATACCCTGTTTATAACTATACATTTTGACCAAAAGGGCTGCATTTTAACCCTTTCCATAATGGAGCCCTTGTGTGGAACATGCCCTGTCATGTCAGACCCATGCATTACTGCAACCTACCAGCATGCAACTCCTCAGTTCCAATGAATGAGTTGCAGGGGGCGTTCGTTTGAGGGCAGCACACCCTAACTCAAGCCTGATAGACCTATCATAGTACGGTGACATGTGAGTCACTGTGGAAACCTTGCTGCTATTGGCTGTTTTAATCCAAATACTTTTTCGCCAAAACCTTGAGTTTCAGCAAATCGTCACAATGAACTGGATTCCAGTTGAATGCAACCACAGGGAATTAGAATGAGTGGAATATCTTTCATCTCTGTCGGAGGTAAAGTAACTGCAATTTACTGTAATTAATTGATTGAAATGAGACCATGGTTTAACAAACTGGTTTGAAGCCATTTTACTGTTACTTTTTTGACAATCACAATAGGTACCTTAATCAAAATACTTCAAAATAGATGTTTCCTCTAGAAGAGAAAAGTAATTTTATATATATTAAGGCTTCTTAAAGGGTGGGGCTGGACCCCATGGAAGGCTGTGTTTCATTCCTATAGAGTACCAAAGTATGAGTCATAATACCCATAAAGCCTAGCAGTCAAACAAGGAAAGGGTTCCAACCATTTGTCCACCATAAATTGTTCCCACTGGGCAGTGGTTCCCAAACTGTGAGGCTCATTCTAGCTTTAAACATCCTCTTGAAAATTGCAATAGTACAATGCACAAGGTGCAATTTCTATATGTGGCAGCGTGCATCATCAGTTTCTCTTGTCATGTTAGTCATTGCATACCGTAGAAAGCAATTTATAACTTGCCAGAAATGTCCAGATCAACTAGTCCATGTCAGCCAAAGTGTTTTTAGGTAGGTTTTGTAGCCCATAGATATTGTAATTTGTGTCACTCAAATATCACCTGAATACCCATTAGACATGCCAAAACGTATAGAATTGCTAGAAAATCTACTTTAAACCTGCTAAATGTTCTCCGCCAACAAGAGGGGTGTGAAAAGTTTTTCATGAACATTGTTAGTGCCCATAGAAATAGACGTGGCGCAGAACGTCCCCCAATGCTAGGGGCCCTGAGGGAAAAAGTGTGGGAACCCCGGCCATAGGGGATTTTAGGAACACTTAAAATAAGGGCTGTGTTTTGTTTAGACTTACCCTGGTGTGACGTTTTGAGAACCACGTAAATCGCTCTAGGACAAGGTGACTTATAATATATTCGCCTGTATTTACCCCTCAAATTAAATTTGCAGCTATTTAGTTGCTAATGTGGCTATCGTAAAGAACTATAAATGCCGTGATGATCTGGATGAGACTGACTTGAGGCAAAGCTAAGAATCTTTGGATTAATTATCTAATGTTAGTTAAGATTTGTAATGATTAAATTGGCTAAATGTCTTTAAAATGTATAATTCTGTGAAGTGTCTTGGGCAAGTTTTAAATGGGGCGGCAGGTAGCCTAGTGGTTAGAGTGTTGGACTAGTAACTGAAAGGTTGCAAGATCAAATCCCCGAGCTGACAAGGTAAAAATCTGTCGTTCTGCCCCTGAACAAGGCATTTAACCCACTGTTCCTAGACCTTCATTGAAAATAAGAATTTGTTCTTAAAGGTAAAAAAAAAATACATATGTTTTAATGGACACAATACCTGTTAGCAAAGGAGTCAGCTAGAGATGACGTGCAGGAGCTGGCAGGGATTTGTAGTATTCCATCATGTCTACTTTGATGCTAATTAGCATTTTCGAAACAGAATAAATAGAGCCGAATATATTGATTGAAAAGGTCACCTTGTATGAGAGAGATTTACATACTTACACGCCAGGGTAAGCCCACGCAAAACACATCACTTATTTTAAGTGATAAATTACCATATTATCATGAATTATAAACTGGGTGGTCTGAGCATTGGTAAAATATTTTCACTGTTCTAATTACGATAATAACCAGTTTATAAAAGGCAACTCTGGAGTTTGTGGTATATGGCCAATATACCACGGCTAAGGGCTGTATTCAGGCACTTCTGTTGGGCAGAAGAACAGCCCTTAGCCACGGTATATTGGCCATATATACCACACTTCCTCGGGCCTTAACTATACGTGTGTGCATGTATTCAGGCATGAGCATGTGCAGTAAGCCATATGCATGACACTCACAGTGGAGGTGACAGACTTGGCGGTACCCGACTTCTGGAATCGCAGCTGGAAGCCGTGCTTCCCAGGGTAGTCGTTGGTGGAGGGGACGGTGGAGGCGGGGGGAGGCACGCTGTCCAGGGTTGACACAGAGGGCTCCACAACCGGGGGCTCCAGCAGTTCAAACAGCACCTCGTCAAAGACCTTGTGGAGAGTCGCGTCGGGAAGGAGCTGTGAGGGAGGTAAGTGGATGCCATTTATCTACAGAGGAGTAAAGCATTCAAGTTATCAGTTGCTTGTTACATTTCTGTCTGAATAATGAAACAGGAGTGCCCACCATGGAAATCAAATTACCAGATAATTTTTTTTTTGCCCATTCTAAAAACATGTGGCGTCACGAAAATACTTCCTTTACGTCATGAGGTAGACAATCAAACGTACCGAGACATCCAGGTCAGACCAGTTTTCAGTAGCAACCAGTGGAATACTGGGCCCCTGAGGTGTCATACTATAAAAAAAGAAATCACCGGATCAGTCATTATTATTATGGCCCTGAAAAGACCTATGCAGAAAAGGTGCTTTAATACATTGGACAATGTCTCTGGGCTTCCACTCACAGAACCACCTCGACCTAGTCTAGAAGTAGCTACCTACCTTGGTAGTCTTAAACATAAGTCTGTGGTCCTAAAGGTTGTTCAAAACTTACTTGCTCTCCCAAATCTGCTGGAAGGAACATTGGCCCAGGGGGGGGCTGAGCTCTTCCATCCTGTATCCGTTCACTTTCTCGACAGTTCGCAAGACCGTTTGGGAGGAGAGGATTGGACACAGGGACACAAGGAGGGAGGGAGGAAGGCGATAGGATCTAGGAGAGAGAGCACACCCATGTAATTAGTTAAGAAAAAAATCTATACTAGTTTTAGCAGCTACCGGTGTCTTCAAAACAATACATTTATGGAATGAGTGGGGAAAGGGGGACAACAGCTCCCAAGTGGCAGTGCATCTCAGTGCTAGAGGTGTCACTACAGACCCTGGTTCGAGTCCAGGCTGTATCACAAACGGCAGTAATTGGGAGTCCCATAGGGCGGCGCACAATTAGCCCAGTGTCGTCCTGGTTAGGGTTTGGCCAGGGTAGGCCGTCATTGTAAATAGGAAATTGTTCTTAACTGACTTGCCTAGTTAAATAAAAAAATAAAAAAAGGCTAGAATGCAGGTAATGACCGACTGGGTTGTGTAGTTAGCTAGACAGCAATGTGAGCAAGTGGTATTAGGCTAATCCTCATCTAAATCTATGATTAACTTGCAACCCACCCTGTACAGAGAGAAATAATAAAAGGTGTCTTTATGTATGCCATGGTTCATTGGACAGAGCCTATGAGGTAAATTACCGTCGTTGTTGTAGGCCAGGGATCATCAACTAGATTTCTACATTTGTATATGATCACATGTATCTCTCTTATGCGTGGGAATACTTGGGAAATCATCACTTGAAGCGGATTTCCTGGGGGTTTTGCAGTCATGTCTGACAATGAGAACTTGGGGACAAAATAAAACCACCTGTGGGCCAAATCCAGTTGGGGAACCTTGTTCTAAGGTAAAGTTAAATGAATACACGGTGAAAATAAGATCTATGGTAAACACAGGCTTAGGATATCTCATTTCTTGTTCTATGAGAACCAGCTAAATAACTTTTTTGTAAATTCTATAGAATGTATGTAATAATAAAAACGGTTTCATAATTCATAAAGATCATGTTAACTGGCATAGACAGCTTTCGGTGTTCCCAAACATTGCCGCACGAGGGAGATGCGCGCAAATTGTTAGATAAAAGTTATTATTATAAATATTATAAATATGAATTTCAGTACCCTGCGGAAAGGCCGCAGTTGAACACGAAACACATTGGTACAGATAAGCGTTTTCAGAATTGACCTTTTTACAAGTATCGACTGAAGGTGGCTCAATCTTGTTAGTGACAAATCGCGCGAGGGTTTGAGCGTTCCTCAGTTATGGCCTAGCATGTCCTAGCTAATTAGCGAGCAGGTTAGACACCCAAAACAGTCTGAAACGTAAGCGATTCGTGATCATCATCCCACTTCCATGTCATATAATACTACAATGTGTAGTGGTTAAATTTGTATTAATACAACGAAATACAAGACACACCAAACTTCACCCACCATCTTCCACTAAAATCTGCTAGCTCAGCTGTAAGCTTGACTGGCTTTTTTACTAGAATCTCAAATCAACAACGACCACAAACTTTTCCAGGCAAAATAATTTGCTACGCTGCCTAAAATAAATTAAACATGGATTTATACCTCGCTTCCCGTTTATGAATCTTTTCTTGCAGCACCTTGGTTCTCTGTCAATGCAATCCGTAGCAGCTATAAAGCAAAATATTTTGTTTCAGTGAAAAGCGTGCATTTCGGGGATTTCCCCAATAACCAGAATAGGGGAGGGGCTGTGCAGAGTTCACAGGCCACCAATCAGAGGCCGCGCCCACCGAGGTGTATGTTTTTAAATGAAATTGCGCGAAATGTTCCAAAAACAAAATATTAAGTGGATACATTTTACATTTTGGTATTGCTAAATTATATTGGCTGAATGCAGGAATGAAAACAAATATTGTGGCGTTTGAGGCACATCATTCATTGCTGGTTATCATGCGTTGTATCATCACATTGAATTGCATAAACACTGCATGTTTTGTGATAATGTCTGATAATGATGTCTAATTTCTCAGATTATGTGCATGTCCAAAGATTATGAACTCATGAAAAATGATTTCCTTCAACATAAAAAATAAATATATAAAAAGTTGCATTCATTTAGAAAAGACATGCCTGCTCCTCAAAATGTCCTTATTTCAACTGTTATAACGGCTTAATGTAATTCACCAATATTCATTCTTCCACCCTAGTTGATATGCCTAAATTATGGAATATTGTTGATGATGAGTCGATAGGCTACTAGCATTGATGGCACTAGTAGCCCTGCTATTAAGAGGGATAGCTGACTAGCTGACGTTTGAGTGAATATTCAAGCTTGTTTATTTGTCATGTACACATGATATGAGAATAAGAGCACCTCCTCCCAGCTGCCAACTGCACTGAGGCTAGGAAACAGTGTCACCACCGATAAATCCATAATAATTTAGAATTTCAATAAGCATGTTTCTACGGCTGGCCTTGCTTTCCACCTGGCTACCGCTAACCCGGTCAACAGCCTCGCACCCCCCACAGCAACTTTCCCAAGCCTCCCCCATTTCTCTTTCACCCAAATCCAAATAGCTGATGTTCTGAAAGAGCTGCAAAATCTGGACCCCTACAAATCAGCCGGCTAGACAATCTGGACGCTCTCTTTCTAAAATGAAAAAGGCTATTACTAGCCTGTTCTCTTTGGTATCGTCTGAGATCCCCAAAGATTGGAAAGCTGCTGCGGTCATCCCCCTCTTCAAAGGGGGAGACACTCTAGACCCAAATTGCGACAGACCTATATCTATCCTACCCTGCCTTTCTAAGGGTTTCGAAAGCCAAGTTAACAAACAGATCACCAACCGTTTCGAATCCCACCGTACCTTCTACCCTATGCAATCTGGTTTCCGAGCTGGTCATGGGTGCGCCTCAGCCACGCTCAAGGTCCTAAACGATATCATAACTGCCATCGATAAGAGACAATACTGTGCAGCTGTATTCATCGACCTGGCCAAGGCTTTCGACTCTGTCAATCACCACATTCTTATTGGCAGACTCAACAGCCTTGGTTTCTCAAATGACTGCCTCGCCTGGTTCACCAAGTACTTCTCAGACGGAGTTCAGTGTGTCAAATTGGAGGGCCTGTTGTCCGGACCTCTGGCAGTCTCTATGGGGGTGCCACAGGGTTCAATTATCGGGCCGACTCTTTTCTCTGTAGACATCAATGATGTCGCTCTTGCTGCTGGTGATTCTCTGATTCACCTCTACGCAGATGACACCATTTTGTATACTTCTGGCCCTTCTTTGGACACTGTGTTAACTAACCTCCAGACGAGCTCAATGCCATACAACTCTCCTTCCGTGGCCTCCAACTGCTCTTAAATGCAAGTAAAACTAAATGCATGCTCTTCAAGCAATCGCTGCCCACACCTGCCCACCCGTCCAGCATCACTACTCTTGACGGTTCTGACTTACAATATGTGGACAACTACAAATACCTAGGTGTCTGGTTAGACTGTAAACTCTCCTTCCAAACTCACATTAAGCATCTCCAATCCAAAATTAAATCTAGAATTGGCTTCCTATTTCCAAAACAAAGCATCCTTCACTCATGCTGCCACACATACCCTCGTAAAATTGACTATGCTACCGATCCTTGACTTCGGCGATGTCATTTACAAAATAGCCTCCGACACTCTACTCAGCAAATTGAATGCAGTCTATCACAGTGCCATCCGTTTTGTCACCAAAGTCCCATATATTACCCACCACTGCGACCTGTATGTTCTCGTTGGCTGGCCCTCGCTTCATATTCGTTGCCAAACCTACTGGCTCCAGGTCTTCAAGTCTTTGCTAGGTAAAGCCCCGCCTTATCTCAGCTCACTGGTCACCATAGAAGCACCCACCCGTAGCACGCGCTCCAGCAGGTATATTTCACTGATCATCTCCAAAGCCAACACTTCCTTTGGCTGCCTTTCCTTCCAGTTCTCTGCTGCCAATGACTGGAACGAATTGCAAAATTCACCCATCTGTAAATAGCCCATCCAACTACCTCATCCCCCATACTGTTATTTATTTTACTCCTTTGCACCCCAGTATCTCTACTTGCACACTCATCTTCTGCACATCTATCACTCCAGTGTTTAATTGCTATATTGTAATTAATTTGCCACTATGGCGTATTTATTGCCATACCTCCCTTATCCTACATCATTTGCACACACTGTATATATAGACCTTATCTATTGTATTATTGACTACATGTTTGTTTATTCCATGTGTAACTCTGTGTTGTTGTTTGTGTCACACTGCTTTGCTTTACCTTGGCCAGGTCGCAGTTGTAAATGAGAACTTGTTCTCAACTGGCTTACCTGGTTAAATAAAGGTGAAATAAAACAAATTAAAATAAATATACATGGATGCAGAGTGCAATAAACTGCTTAGCATTCTTTCAGGTTCACCTCTGGAAAATGCAACAACAATAGAAAAGTAAGCTATTAAATACAAAGAGTAGGAAAAACACAAACTTTATGAAGTAAAAATAGAATGATAATTTAGATAAAATATAATACAAGAAGGCACTCAAGCGAATTGACGTTGGATATTTACACATGCATGTGCAGGACCAGGAAATGATATTGATGGTACCAACCAGCAGTAAGAACCTAATCCTGATTATAGTAGTAGGCTACTGTATATAGACATATCTAGGATATACAGTGCCTTGCGAAAGTATTCGGCCCCCTTGAACTTTGCGACCTTTTGCCACATTTCAGGCTTCAAACATAAAGATATAAAACTGTATTTTTTTGTGAAGAATCAACAACAAGTGGGACACAATCATGAAGTGGAACGACATTTATTGGATATTTCAAACTTTTTTAACAAATCAAAAACTCAAAAATTGGGCGTGCAAAATTATTCAGCCCCTTTACTGTCAGTGCAACAAACTCTCTCCAGAAGTTCAGTGAGGATCTCTGAATGATCCAATGTTGACCTAAATGACTAATGATGATAAATACAATCCACCTGTGTGTAATCAAGTCTCCGTATAAATGCACCTGCACTGTGATAGTCTCAGAGGTCCGTTAAAAGCGCACAGAGCATCATGAAGAACAAGGAACACACCAGGCAGGTCCGAGATACTGTTGTGAAGAAGTTTAAAGCCGGATTTGGATACAAAAAGATTTCCCAAGCTTTAAACATCCCAAGGAGCACCGTGCAAGCGATAATATTAAATGGAAGGAGTATCAGACCACGGCAAATCTACCAAGACCTGGCCGTCCCTCTAAACGTTCAGCTCATACAAGGAGAAGACTGATCAGAGATGCAGCCAAGAGGCCCATGATCACTCTGGATGAACTGCAGAGATCTACAGCTGAGGTGGGAGACTCTGTCCATAGGACAACAATCAGTCGTATATTGCACAAATCTGGCCTTTATGGAAAAGTGGCAAGAAGAAAGCCATTTCTTAAAGATATCCATAAAAAGTGTTGTTTAAAGTTTGCCACAAGCCACCTGGGAGACCAAACACCAAACATGTGGAAGAAGGTGCTCTGGTCAGATGAAACCAAAATTGAACTTTTTGGCAACAATGCAAGTTTGGTGTAAAAGCAACACAGCTGAACACACCATCCCCACTGTCAAACATGGTGGTGGTAGCATCATGGTTTGGGCCTGCTTTTCTTCAGCAGGGACAGGGAAGATGGTTAAAATTGATGGGAAGATGGATGGAGCCAAATACAGGACCATTCTGGAAGAAAACCTGATGGAGTCTGCAAAAGACCTGAGACTGGGACGGAGATTTGTCTTCCAACAAGACAATGATCCAAAACATAAAGCAAAATCTACAATGGAATGGTTCAAAAATAAACATATCCAGGTGTTAGAATGGCCAAGTCAAAGTCCAGACCTGAATCCAATCGAGAATCTGTGGAAAGAACTGAAAACTGCTGTTCACAAATGCTCTCCATCCAACCTCACTGAGCTCGAGCTGTTTTGCAAGGAGGAATGGGAAAAAATTTCAGTCTCTCGATGTGCAAAACTGATAGAGACATACCCCAAGCGACTCGCAGCAAAAGGTGGCGCTACAAAGTATTAACTTAAGGGGGCTGAATAATTTTGCACGCCCAATTTTTCAGTTTTTGATTTGTTAAAAAAGTTTGAAATATCCAATAAATGTCGTTCCACTTCATGATTGTGTCCCACTTGTTGTTGATTCTTCACAAAAAAATACAGTTTTATATCTTTATGTTTGAAGCCTGAAATGTGGCAAAAGGTCGCAAAGTTCAAGGGGGCCGAATACTTTCGCAAGGCACTGTAGATACCATGAATGGTGTTAGTAAGGTCACTTCAGAGCAATGCAAACAGATAGAAAATAACTACATTTGAGTTGTACGGTGCACACAAGCACCTAATTCGATCATCACCATATCTAAATGACAAACACATGCTTAACCATTCTGAATGAGACAGCAGTACTAACTGATTAAATAGCAGCGTGTAAAGATATTATAAGAACATAATAAGTACTTACTAAACTTTTATAGTTTTCAGTCTTATAAGTCTTGGCCAAGTTTGTGTGAATGGATTTCAGACAGTTTTATGATTAAGGCATTAATAATACAAGTCGATCTATCATCATATTATTATGGTTTTACACAGTGTACAGTAGTTTACAGGGATGGGACTGCATAGTTGAAGTCGGAAGTTTACATACACCTTAGCCAAATACATTTAAACTCAGTTTTTCACAATTCCTGACATTTAATCCTAGTAAAAATTCCATGTCTTAGGTCAGTTAGGATCACCAATTTATTTAAAGAATGTGAAATGTCAGAATAATAGTAGAGAGAATGATTTATTTCAGCTTTTATTTTTTTCATCACATTCTCAGTGGGTCAGAAGTTTACATACATTCAATTAGTATTTGGTAGCATTGCCTTTAGATTGTTTAACTTGGGTCAAACGTTTCGGGTAGTCTTCCACAAGCTTCCCACAATAAGTTGGGTGAATTTTGGCCTATTCCTCCTGACAGAGCTGGTGTAACTGAGTCAGGTTTGTAGGCCTCCTTGCTCGCACACGCTTTTTCAGTTCTGCCCACACTTTTTCTGTAGGATTGAGGCCAGGGCTTTGTGATGGCCACTCCAATACCTTGACTTTGTTGTCCTTAAGCCATTTTGGCACAACTTTGGAAGTATGCTTGGGATCATTGTCTGTTTGGAAGACCCATTTGCAACCAAGCTTTAACTTCTTGAGATGTTGCTTCAATATATCCACATAATTTTCCACCCTCATGATGCCATCTATTTTGTGAAGTGCACCAGTCCCTCCTGCAGCAAAGCACCACCACAACATGATGCTGCTACCCCCGTGCTTCACGGTTGGGATGGTATTCTTCGGCTTGCAAGCCTCCCCCTTTTTCCTCCAAACATAACAATGGTCATTATGGCCAAACAGTTCTATTTTTGTTTCATCAGATCATAGGACATTTCTCCAAAAAGTACAATCTTTGTCCCCATGTGCAGTTGCAAACTGTAGTCTGGCTTTTCTATGGCGGTTTTGGAGAAGTGGCTTCTTCCTTGCTGAGTGGCCTTTCAGGTTATGTCGATATAGAACTTGTTTTACTGTGGATATAGATACGTTTGTGCCTGTTTCCTCCAGCATCTTCACAAGGTCCTTTCCTGTTGTTCTGGGATTGATTTGCACTTTTCGGACCAAAGTACGTTCATCTCTAGGAGACAGAACGCGTCTCCTTCCTGAGTGCTATGACGGCTGTGTGGTCCCATGGTGTTTATACTTGCATACTATTGTTTGTACAGATGAACGTGGTGGCTTCGGGTGTTTGGAAATTGCTCCCAAGGATGAACCAGACTTGTGGAGGTCTACAATTTTTTTTCTGAGGTCTTGGCTGATTTCCCATGATGTCAAGCAAAGAGGCACTGAGTTTGAAGGTAGGCCATGAAATACATCCACAGGTACACCTCCAATTGACTCAAATTATCTCAATTAGCCTATCAGAGGCTTCTAAAGCCATGACATCATTTTCTGGAATTTTCCAAGCTGTTTAAAGGCACAGTCAACTTAGTGTATGTAAACTTCTGATCCACTGGAATTGTGATGCAGTAAATTATAAGTGAAATAATCTGTCTGTAAACAATTGTTGGAAAAAATACTTGTCATGCACAAAGTAGATGTCGTAACCGACTTGCCAAAACTATAGTTTGTTAACAAAAAAATGGTGGAGTGGTTGAAAAACTAGTTTTAATGACTCCAACCTAAGTGTATGTAAACTTCCGACTTCAACTGTATCTACTTTTTGAAACCAGTCCTACCGTTACACAAGGACAGATACAGGGAACGGGTCCTAGTCGATGAGAATACATTTTTGCTGAGGCGTCTGTGTTATTTGCAGAAGAGAGGCGGTGATGGGATTTTCAAACAGAGCGGTTGCCAGGTAAAAACATTGCTAAAATAAAATGCCTTCAATATTGTGACTCTGGCTGATTGCTGAACTTTGAAAATATCCCATTGCTAGGAACTGATTTAGGTTATCAGGCTAGTCTACTCTTCACACTAGAGTTTCCTCACCATTAGTGAGCTACCACTGTCTCTGAAAAGAGGTACCTGGAACCAAATAGGGTTCTTCAACGGATTCTCCTATGGGGACAGCTGAAGAACCCTGTAAGGTTCTAGATAGCACGCTTTTTTTTCTAAGAGTGTGTGTTTGCTCTTATGGTTACATGTCTCAAGGAGTTGGCTATACAAGTCTAACTAGTTATAATCAGTATTTTATTTAGAGTCTAAGTTAAGCATAGATAGACATCCATACTAGTATAGCATGTGCTCCTTTTTTGCCAATAGACACCATTGCTTTCTAAGTCTGAGACTTGTTGAACGCACAATTGGCTATAATGCGACATCCGTTTTCTGTCACACGTCACATTACTGTAAAGTGTTTAAGAACTGGCACTGGCACTCTGGCCACCCCATTTTGCTAATCACACACACACACAGTGCGGGAGCGAGTCATTACAGAGGAACAGTAATCACATCGCCTGACACACAGCAGGTCACCTGTTTGACTGGCGGTGGGGCAGTCACATGGTCCGTGTGCCTCGGTCAGTGTGGCGGTGTGACTTTCCATCAGATAACACTCTCTGATTGGTGTCACTTCCAGTTTTGGAACAACACAACTGACATTTGCACTGTGACTGCCCAAACATTGTATATTTGTTCTGTTTTCATTTCTTTGTTTGGGCCAGTCCTGTTGTTTTTTTTTATCTTTGATTGGGACAGTTGGTTCTAACAGGCACCACTGTGTATTATCTGTGTCTGTCCCGGGATACAGGTATGTAGGTCTACATAGACCCACACACTCTTAGAGAGAAAAGGTGCTATTTAGAACATAAAGGTGTTCTTTGGCTGTCCCGATAGAAGAACCCTTTGAAGAACCCTTTTTGGTTCCATGTAGAACCCTTTTTTTAAGAGTGCATGTCATGTGGTCTGGAGGTCCTAGGCCACTGTTCTCCTGGTATAGAATTTCTTCCTCATTTAGTGTGGGCCATACACATGACTCACTGGCCTGGGGCCCTGGCTTTGGACGATGGTGTCAGGTTCAGCTCCTCTTTCTCAATCTGTGCCTTAGATTAGAGTATGATAGGGAGGGGGGAAGGGGAAGATGTGAGGAAGGGAAAGTGGGGTGAGATGTGAGCTTGTTCACAGAGGGTGTGGGTGAGTTGGATTGATAGATCTAGTCCAGACATTTTTCCATTGCATTTTTGTCAGGTCCTGCCTTGCCCCTCATAACCCTTACCAAGACACACCTCCCAATTCACACCTGCTAGCTGTCCCCAATTTCCCCAGCCACCCCTACTTCGCCGACCCAAGTGGTACATTCCAAATTTAGGGCCCACTGGTTGCCTCGGAAAGGATTCATATTTTTGTGTGAAATAGGGAAGTGTTTGTGGTGGATGGGGTGAGTTAGCTGTGGTGTACTGGTGGGGAGCGTCACCCTTTTGGCATGTGTTCTAAAATAGCGGAAAGACAGAATGACTGCCAGGGCAATGTAGACAAGCCCATCTGACTATCCAGAAGAAGAGTTGAGTCATAGGTCCAGATTGGTGGTGGTGGACATTGGCTTTCTCCCAAGGTCCAGGCATCCAGCCTTTGCACACCATCCCCTGCAGAGGGATGGGCTACATATCTAAGCATATCATAAATATAGTCCTTTCTATAGATGTACCTTTTTCAGCCACTGCAGGTCTCAATCTAATCAATAAGAGGAAAGTGTCTCTTCACCCAATTATAACCATTCTTAATAATGGTGGTGGAGAAAATCACATGTTACGTTTGAAGAGGATTAGTTTAAAAGTAGACCAACTAGTCTACCGCACTTTTTAAAATAATGCTTTTTAACTGAATTTAACAATGGCATGAACCATCACGAATATCTCTTTTGCACATGCTGTTCAGCTTCTATATGTCCAATATACTGTATCTAGGCCACTCATGGAATCTGAAAAACCCATATACTGTATCTAGGCCACTCATGGAATCTGAAAAACCCACAGTGCATAGAAGTTACAGTGAGAAGGTAGTTATTATGTATGCTGATGAAGCGCTCCTCTTGACTTCAGCCAATGGTGTATAAGGTCAAGACATGGCTTTCTGCTTCTGTCTTACCCCAAAAGACGACCTCTGTGACAGGCCTGCAAGAGTAGGGGGCGGCTAAAACGCCCTCCCGTCGACCCTCGTTCCCTCCGCACCTTCTCTCCGTCGTTTGAAAATACCAAGAGTTGTGCGCCGGTGTACTGATGTCATTATATGCAAACTGGACCCAGACGCTCCACAAACTTCAAAGAGAGGACACGTTAAACATTTAGAACTATCGCCACCTCGTCGGTTTTCACTTTGGTTCCAGTTTTTGTCTTGGGTTTTACTCTTCCTTTCGACTTTTAATACAAGTACCAGGTTTATTGTCCTTATTCCAATTGAGTTTTTTTTCACGTGGTGTCCAGTTGGGATAGCGCGCGGGGGAGCGGGACACAACTGTCACCGACTGTAACCTGTGTCTCGCGCTGTCAAAGACATGCCGTCTGGGTTTCAGCAACTCGGAGGGGAGGTAATCTAAACAACACTCGTTTTTATAAGAAAATAGTTGATTTGCAATAAGTAAATTGCAATGAAATGTTTTCATGCGCACTAACACTGAGTAGCCTATGATGGATGAAGTATAATTGACTCACTATTGACACTGATTTTCAATAGTCTAGCCCATGTCTCTGCATAATGTGCGATTTAAAATGTATATTGTGTTGTTTAAAACCTTTTTCTACGACTGTAAAAGCATCATTATCAATTTATCTATTCATCAAATTATACATTTATTGTTTATATTTTATAATCCAAGTTTTAGGCTCTCATTAGGAAAAAGAAAAATCGACCACGCACTCTTATCCCAATCTATATATTTATCTCTATCTGTTTATTCTCATCCTCCTCTGAGTGCATGATCGATTTTTTTTCACCTGACAAAATAACTGGTCTGCCAGTGGCATTGAATCCCGCTGGGCACACACTGGTTGAATCAACGTTGTTTCAATGTAATTTCGCATGTGCATACAATGATGACAATGAGGACTCCATCCAAGCAAACGGTCACTAATACCACTGCAGAATCTTGTGATCTATGACGTGGTTCACAACAACATGGTTGACCAAAATAAGGACAGAGCAACCGCTGTTTGTTAGTGTCCATCAAATATAACAAGATAAGAAAAGACATAGTGTTTCTATTGAGAGTGAAATTAAATTTGACATTTTGTGTTATTATGATAATTATAACAATTGCTATTCATATATTAAACAAAACAATGTTCTATTTTCTGGAAGATTGACAAAACATAAAGTCAACCTTTATTTTGGACATGAGAGCCCATAGTTTTATTGGTCCTATATAGTGACCTTGATCAGCAGAGAGAAGAGCATGCTTACTGATCAGGGCTGAGATGAATATGGGTTGGTTGGTAGATCACCCAGTACAACCTGTACCTTGTTCCTTCCCACAGCTGACGCCAACAAGGTTACTGACACTTTAATTCAAAACCATTCTTCTTAGACTTACTAGGATTTCAGCATCGTTGAGGTATTCTTTCTTTTCATGATTGGTGGCACAATAGCAAAAAACACATCACTAAACTGTTATATCAAAATGCCGGTACGTTTAAATTGGTTGCTGATGACAGAATCTGAGACAGTGAGAAACAATATTATCTTGCCTTGACCTCAACTCTGTCCCATTTGTTTCTGTCTTTCCCAATATGTTCTACATATGCAGGCTACAGTTGAAATGTTGTGAAGCACGTTCTGTGAAGTGAAATAGAGCGTGACTCTTGCCTTTAGACTAGAAATGTTTTCTTTGTTGTACGATGTGGGACGCAGACACACACACACACACACACACTTTCCCTGTGTTTTGCTTTATTTTGACAAAACACAGCTTATCTGGAGACTCAACACAGCAAGGTTACAGCAACACAGACAGACACACCCTGACACAAACTCAACCAGGTGTATAACACACATTGGGACATTTATTAAGGAACCATTTTACCATGTCTCAGAATAGAATAGAATAGACCAGAACATAATGCATAGAATATTGTAGAATAGAACTATGTCCTCTGACGGGAACTGCTTGCAGTCTTGTTTAGTTGAAACAAAACAGTAAACACTCCATGTATATGTTTTTATTAATAATATAACATATTGATAACATTTTTGGAGAAGAAACTGTCAACCCTATCTAGCTATGATAGGATATGAAGTAGCGGTGCATTGCAGCCCATGTTTAACTAATGTGAACTCATTGGTATGTTGTGAAGGCTTGTGGAGCCAGTCAGCTTTCTGTGTTGAAGGTAAACAGATGTAAACAGTAGGAAGGCCTGGTCAGTCTCTCCCAGAACCCCTAGCTGTCAGTCACCGTGGCAACAGGTGCCTGTGAGATGATGGGAAATATAGGCAACTCATCGTTCAGTCAGCAAATAACACGATACACAGGGAAGTCCTGGACATGGCTACAAAGATCCTTTCTCATTTAGTACCACAAGTACAGTGGGGCAAAAAAGTATTTAGTCAGCCACCAATTGTGCAAGTTCTCCCACTTCAAAATATGAGAAAGGCCTGTAATTTTCATCATAGGTACACTTCAACTATGACAGACAAAATTAGGGGGAAAAATCCAGAAAATCACATTGTAGGATTTTTAATGAATTTATTAGCAAATTATGGTGGAAAATAAGTATTTGGTCACCTACAAACAAGCAAGATTTCTGGCTCTCACAGACCTGTAACTTCTTCTTTAAGAGGCTCATCTGTCCTCCACTCGTTACCTGTATTAATGGCACCTGTTTGAACTTGCTATCAGTATAAAAGACACCTGTCCACAACCTCAAACAGTCACACTCCAAACTCCACTATGGCCAAGACCAAAGAGCTGTCAAAGGACACCAGAAACAAAATTGTAGACCTGCACCAGGCTGGGAAGACTGAATCTGCAATAGGTAAGCAGCTTGATTTGAAGAAATCAACTGTGGGAGCAATTATTAGGAAATGGAAGACATACAAGACCACTGATAATCTCCCTCGATCTGGGGCTCCACGCAAGATCTCACCCCGTGGGGTCAAAATGATCACAAGAACGGTGAGCAAAAATCCCAGAACCACACGGGGGGACCTAGTGAATGACCTGCAGAGAGCTGGGACCAAAGTAACAAAGCCTACCATCAGTAACACACTACGCCACCAGGGACTCAAATCCTGTAGTGCCAGACATGTCCCCCTGCTTAAGCCAGTACATGTCCAGGCCCGTCTGAAGTTTGCTAGAGAGCATTTGGATGAACCAGAAGAAGATTGGGAGAATGTCATATGGTCAGATGAAACCAAAATATAACTTTTTGGTAAAAACTCAACTCGTCGTGTTTGGAGGACAAAGAATGCTGAGTTGCATCCAAAGAACATCATACCTACTGTGAAGCATGGGGGTGGAAACATCATGCTTTGGGGCTGTTTTTCTGCAAAGGGACCAGGACGACTGATCCGTGTAAAGGAAAGAATGAATGGGGCCATGTATCGTGAGATTTTGAGTGAAAACCTCCTTCCATCAGCAAGGGCATTGAAGATGAAACGTGGCTGGGTCTTTCAGCATGACAAGGATCCCAAACACACCGCCCGGGCAACGAAGGAGTGGCTTCGTAAGAAGCATTTCAAGGTCCTGGAGTGGCCTAGCCAGTCTCCAGATCTCAACCCCATAGAAAATCTTTGGAGGGAGTTGAAAGTCTGTGTTGCCCAGCAACAGCCCCAAAACATCATTGCTCTAGAGGAGATCTGCATGGAGGAATGGGCCAAAATACCAGCAACAGTGTGTGAAAACCTTGTGAAGACTTACAGAAAACGTTTGACCTCTGTCATTGCCAACAAAGGGTATATAACAAAGTATTGAGATAAACTTTTGTTTATTGACCAAATACTTATTTTCCACCATAATTTGCAAATAAATTCATAAAAAATCCTACAATGTGATTTTCTTTTTTCTCATTTTGTCTGTCATATTTGAAGTGTACCTATGATGAAAATTACAGGCCTCTCTCATCTTTTTAAGTGGGAGAACTTGCACAATTGGTGGCTGACTAAATACTTTTTTGCCCCACTGTATATATAGTGGATATTAGAGAGATGTGTCTGGAGGGATGTGGGGTCTGTTTGTGCGTGTGTGTAGTTTTGGCCTTTACTAAAACAGGAGAGTTCCCAAAATATAGTGGCTTGTATACAGTCTAGACCATGGTCATCTTACAAATGCAGTTTCGTCATTGTCTGTGTATAGACATGACATTGTCTGTGTATGGACATGACATTGTCTGTGTATGGACATGACATTGTCTGTGCAACAAACCATACTTTTCTAGATGGTCCATCTTCTCCACATCCTTCACACAATCTCTTTGTGAACAACCACACAATTGCATCATGGTGACAGTGAGGTGTTGTGTTCTTGTGTGTGCTCTACAGACGGTGACTGGAACCCTTGCTCTCTCAGTGTTCACCGCTGTATTGGGTTCCTTTCAGTTTGGGTACAACATAGGTGTCATCAACGCTCCTCAGAAGGTAAGACCGACTTGCACTCATCAACCAGAGCTATTGATACAGAGTTCTGCAAATTGGGATTTAGAATTTCCTATAGATGCCATGTTTGCACCAAAAGTGTTATCATGAAACATGGGTCTGCAAACATAGATGCTAGTGCCAGAACCATGGTTCTCAGACGGTTGCATACTTAAGTGTAATACACTTCAAAACCAGGTGAGACGGATCAGCATCGGAATAACTGTTAACCAAGAACTCTTCAATGTGTTGTCTCACATTTCATTTCACACACTGATAGGGGAGTGTGGCTGCAAAACTATCTGAGACAGGTAGTGAGTTGGCATTTACACAGATGTCCCCTTGATTCCACCCAGCTAAGCTCAGTCTCGCCGTTTCAACTGATAAAGGGCAGCGACTGAAAACAGCTCTCTGTGCTCTATGAGTGAGTCAAAGAGAGTTGCTGTTTAAGAACCGACCTGGGAATTAATACCTCTAGCATGACCTTTTCTAAAACCGATTATTGTTGTTGTTTTCTCTAAGGACCAGGTACACTACATGGCCAAAAGTATGTGGACACCTGCTCGTTGAATGTCTCATTCCAAAATCATGGGCATTAATATGGAGTTTGTCCCCCCTTTGCTGCTATAACAGCCTCCACTCTTCTGGGAAGGCTTTCCACTAGATGTTGGAACACTGCTACGGGGACTTAGAGCATTAGTGAGGTTGGGCACTGATGTTGGGCGATTAGCGTCCTGGCATCGGCCAAACCCAGACTCATCCGTCAGACTGCCAGATGGTGAAGCGTGATTCATCCCGCCAGAGAACTTGTTTCCACTGCTCCAGAGTCTAATGGCGGCGAGCTTTACACCACTCCAGCCGACGCTTGGCATTGCGCATGGTGATCTTAGGCTTGTGTGCGGCTGCTCGGCCATGAAAACCCATTTCATGAAGCTCCCGACGAACAGTTCTTGTGCTGACGTTGCTTCCAGATGCAGTTTGGAACTTGGTAGTGAGTGTTGCAACCGAGGACAGACCATTTTTACTCGCTACGCCTTTCAGCACTCGGCAGTCCCGTTCTGTGAGTTGACCGGGGCACCCCAAGCAGGGCAGAAATGTGACAAATTGACTTGCTGGGAAGGTGGCATCCTATGATGTTGTCACATTGAAAGTTACTGAGTTCTCCAGTAAGGCCATTCTACTGCCAGTGTTTGTCTATGGAGATTGCATGGCGGTGTGCTCGATTTTATACACCTGTCAGCAACGGTTGTGGCTGAAATGCCGAATCCACTCATTGTATATATAGTGAATTTGTACACCATAGGTTGACTTCTCCCTTTCACAGTGCAGTACAGTCTATGGGACGGATTCCTGGACACAGATTACGACTAGTCCTGGACTAAAAAACATTCTCAATGGAGTTCTCCATTGAAAGCTATTTTTAGTCCACGACTAAGCCTAATCTGTGACTGGAAAACCAGCCCTATGTGTTTTAAAAGCAACATCCTAATGTTAGTACAAACAATTATGTATTGAAACTTGGTCGATGAGAGAGAGAGAGAGAGAGAGAGAGAGAGAGAGAGAGAGAGAGAGAGAGAGAGAGAATAGAGAGAGAGAGAGAGAATAGAGAGAGAGAGAGAGAGAATAGAGAGAGAGAGAGAGAGAGAATTGAGAGAGAGAGAGAGAGAGAATTGAGAGAGAGAGAATAGAGAGAGAGAGAAAAGAGAGAGAGAGAATAGAGAGAGAGAGAAGAGAGAGAGAGAGAGAGAGAGAGAGAGAAAGGGGGAATAGAGAGAGAGAGAGAGAAAGGGGGAATAGAGAGAGAGAGAGAGAGAGAGAGAGAGAGAGAGAGAAAGGGGGAATAGAGAAAGAGGTAAAGGGGGAATAGAGAGAGTGAGGATGTACTTTTAGAGAATAGGAGATAAAGAGAGAGCGAGGAAGAAATAGATTGGATGCAAGAGGGAAAGTTCAGAAAGAGCGAGGGGTGTCCAGGGGAACATCTGAGTAATGTCAACACCAGGGGGTGTGTGCACCACATGCTGAATGACGAAACACACAGCGTTGCCAAAAATAGCCACCATCCTCACCTCTCCTCAGCTCTCATCCCCCTTATCCCCCCTCATCATCCCTCACGCCCCCTCACCACTCCTTCCAATCCTCACCCCTCATCATCCCTCAACCCTCATCCCCCTCCTCACCCCTCATCCCCTTCTCACCTCTCATCCTCTCCTCATACCTCATCCCCTCCTCACACCTCATCTCATCCTCTCCTCACCTCTCATCCTCTCCTCACCCCTCATCCCCTTCTCACCCCTCACCCCTCCTCACCCCTCCACCCCCTCACCCATCTATCTGCAAGCTTTCACAATTCCCCCCCCCCCCCCCCATCTCAGGTATCCTTCACAGCTGAGGGGTGCAATTGGAGGCAGAGGGGTTTAAGGCAGTGATTCTGGTGTCATGGGAAAAAGGGGCTATTTTGGGCTTTGGGGGGGCGACACTCACAAGGTTCGCAGAGGGTTCACGCCGAGACAGAGTCAAGGGCAGATGGTGTCGTGTTCAGAGTAGGACACTACATAGTGCACGTCCAGTACAGCCTCCTGAACCATATAGATATAGTTAGATGCTCTCACTGCTATCTAGACATTCCCTTAGATTCACTATCCTAAAGCCCCCTTCTCGTAAAATGTGTTAGTCGGGGTTGGGTCATGGGGTTTTGATGTGGAAGTGGCATATGTCAGAACATATATCTGCTAATTACTAATATAGAGAATATATTGGAACATATGTCAGCTACCATACATCAAATCCACTGAATGTACCAAACATTAAGAACACCTACCTAATATTGACTTTCACCCCACTTTGCCCTCAGAACAGCCTCAATTTGTCGGGACATGGACTCTACAAGGTGTTGAAAGTGTTCCACAGGGATGCTGGCCCATGTTGACTCCAACGCCTCCCACAGTTGTGTCAAGTTGGCTGGATTTCCTTTGGGTGGTGGACCATTCTTGATACACATGGGAAACTGTTGAGCGTGAAAAAACCCAGCAGCCTTGCGGTTCTTGACACAAACCGGTGCACCTGGCACCTACTACCATACCCCAAAATCTTTAGTCTTGCCCATTCACACTCTGAATTGCACACATACACAATCCATGTCTCAATTGTCTCAAGGCTTAAAAATCCTTCTTAAACCTGTTTCCATCCCTTCATCTACACTGATTGAAGTGGATTTAACAAATGACATCAATAAGGGATCATAGCTTTCACCTGGATTCACCTGGTCAGTCAATGTCATGGAGAGAGCACATTATATCAAATGTAGCATTGTTTCATGCTGCATATATTGCATTGTGGGTATACAGCAGTATCATTCAAGTGTTAGTACCTGTATTTAGATACAGCCAGTGAGTGAGTCAGACAGAGGAACTTACTTGGAGTTAGTGAGTTGTGCTTTAGAGGGGCCTTACAACCGACGTGGCTCCTCTGGTCATGAGTCCCGGTCCCTTGACACTCTTAACTCAGAGTGTCAAAACTTTGACCCCTATGCCATCTATTTACCAGGCGAAACCCTCAGGCCCAAAACAACCTTTAGACTGAACTGACATCTATTTGTGTTAAATTACAGTTTAGTCACTTAGCAGACTCTCTTATCCAGAGTGACTTACAGGAGCAATTAGGGTTAAGTGTCTTTTTCAAGGGCACACCAATATATTTTTTTGGGGTTACTGGCCCAACACTCTTAACTGCTAGGCTACCTGCCTAGGTAAGGGATTAATGAGTAGGAAGTTAGTCATATTGGCAGGCAAGAGGCACAGAGTTTTGGGTTGTGGTTATAGCTGGCCTGCACAGAACAGTTTGTCCTAGTATTCACACAAAGCATATCTCTCTCTGTTCCATTACCAAAGTATTTATTTCAAGGAACAAGTAACACTTTGTGAGGCCTCGCATACACTTACTACCTAGATTCAGTATATGTGGCCCATGCCATCCCACTGGGCACAAAATGGTTGAATTAACATTGTTTCAACGTAATTTGTCAATGTATTGTGACGTGGAATCTATGTAGAAAATACATTGGATTTGTAAAAAAGTAATCAGCTTGTTTTGAGGGTAAAATTTTAACCACGGGATTATGTCATCATAGTAACAAAATGTCTATGTACATATTTTTAACATTGTATACAATATGTTGAATTTGTACCTTTAAAACAACATCAGATCTTCAACGTTACAACCATTATCATAAAAGAAGCAGCTTAAAGCCTAAATAGAACTAGGTTTTCAAGCTTTGGTTGATTTCAAATGTTATGATATTTTGTTACATTAAATTGTGTTTGGTTGTCAACACAACCAAATATCAACATTTAAAGGAGCTGTATCTTCTGCTTGGATAGTTCCTTCTGTACCACTGACTTAGTCTGGCTTTAATTCCAGTTTGTCTACAAATTAATCATTCATATGTTGGATTCAGGTATCTATCTCAGGAATTGGACTAAGGGCCTCCTGAGTGGTGCAGCGGTCTAAGGCATTGCAGTGCTACGGGCTTCACTACAGACCCGGGTTCAATCCCAGGCTGTGTCGCAGCCAGCCGTGACTGTGAGACGGTGTGCAATTGGCCCAGCGTCATCTGGGTTAGGCTAGGGTTTGGCCGGCAGGGATGTCCTTGTCTCATCGTGACTCCTTGTGGTGGGCTAGGCGCATGCACGCTGACTCGGTTGCCAGTTGTACAGTGTTTCCTCTGACACATTGGTGCAGCTGGCTTCAGGGTTAAGTGAGCAGTGTGTCATGAAGCTTGGCAGGGTTGTGTTTTGGAGGATGCGTGGCTCTCAACCTTCGCCTCTCCCAAGTCCGTATGGGAGTTGCAGCGATGGGACAAAACTGTAACTACCAATTGGATATCACAAAAAATAATAGGATCAAACTTTATTTACAGTTGGAATTGATTTAGTTGAGATGGATACCTGAATCCAACATATCAATGATTAATTTGTAGACAAACTGAAATTAAAGCCAGACTAAGTCAGTGGTACAGAAGGAACTATCCAAGCAGAAGATACAGCTCCTTCAAATGTTAATATTTGGTTGTGTTGACAACCAAACACAATTCAGTATCACTTTTGAAATAAATTAACTAATTATAAGTTGGATATACGTCTCCAACTCAACCAAAAATATATGTTCAAGGATGGGATTAAGCCAGTTGCTCTGATGCAACTATCCATGCAATAGATACATCTCCTTTAAATGTTAATATTTGGTTGCCTTGTCAACCAAACACAGTTCAGTATTACTTTTGTAATACAGTAAATCGTGCATGTTCAAGATAGCATGCATAGGTTGTCGCAGGTCTGTGGAGATCTTCACAATGGCTGTAATGACCTACACAGAATCGCAAACTGCAATCCAGGTCATTTGGTTTCGCTGTTCGATGAAACACAATGGAATGTAGGTTGTAATTTCATTGATCAACGTCTCAACCAAATATTATCCACTCTGAAATTATTTAAAAAAATGCAACTAGGCATGTCAGTTAAGAACAAATTCTTATTTACAATGTCGGCCTACCCCCGCCAAACCCCAACGATGCTGTGCCGGTTTATGGGACTCCCAATCACAGCCAGATGTGATTCAGCCTGTATTTGATCCAGGGACTGTAGTGACACCTCTTGCATTGACATGCAATGCCTTAGACCGCTGCGCCACTCGGGAGCCCAAAATGCAGGAATCAAACCAACAACTCTGGTGTTGTAAGGAAGCACAACGCTCCAACCAACTAAAGAAATGTTATCTTTGTTATCTTGACAACATTGTTGTCTTCCTAACTTGGTCCCAGATCAGTTTGTGTCTTACCAACTCCTATGATCACTGTCATGCTGGGACAGCACAAACAGACCTGGGACTAGACTATAGTCTTCCTAAGGAAAAATATTAGCTCTATCAAATGTCTCATATCTCTTCTCCTGCCTGTCCAGATCATTGAAGCGGACTACAACGCTACATGGGTGCATCGGTATGGAGAGCCCATCCCCAGCAGTACCCTCACAACCCTCTGGTCCCTGTCCGTAGCCATCTTCTCTATAGGCGGTATGATCTCCTCCTTCTGTGTGGGCGTCATCTCAGAGTGGCTGGGGAGGTAGGAGAGATGATACACACATGTATGCATGCGGGAGCGGACACACAGACACACACTCACCCACAGAATGCACATATGCACACAAGTACAAGCGCACACACACACAAGCACACACACACACACTTGTAAATATTATAGCACGTGTTTTTTATTTGGCATAGATGTAGATGTTTATTTTGCATAGACAGATGTATTCACTTTCTCACAGACTTAGGGCTAGTATGTACACACATAGACCTACACACTGATACACCCACGTAATGCATAGTTGTCAGCACTCCTGAGTGTCACAGCGGTCTAAGGCTCTGCATCTCAGTGCTTGAGGCATTATTACAGACACCCTGGTTCAAATCCAGGCTGTATCGTAACCGGCTGTGATTGGGAGTCCTATAGGGCAGTGCACAATTGGCCCAGTGTCATCTGGGTTTGGCTGGTGTAGGCCGTCATTGTAAATAAGAATTTGTTCTTAACTGACTTGCCTAGTTAAACCAAGCTGGTTCCGTATAGATAGTGTCAGTCAGTTAGATCCAAAATGGTTCTCCATAGATAGTGGCAGTTGGTTAGATCAAACATGGTTCGCCATAGATAGTGGCAGTCAGTTAGATCAAACATGGTTCGCCATAGATAGTGGCAGTTAGTTAGATCCAACATGGTTCCCCATAGATAGTGGCAGTCAGTTAGATCCAACATGGTTCCCCATAGATAGTGTCAGTCAGTTAGATCCAATGTGGTTCCCTATGGATAGTGTCAGTCAGTTAGATCCAACATGGTTCCCTATGGATAGTGTCAGTCAGTTAGATCCAACATGGTTCCCTATGGATAGTGTCAGTCAGTTAGATCCAACATGGTTCCCTATGGATAGTGTCAGTCAGTTAGATCCAACATGGTTCCCCATAGATAGTGTCAGTCAGTTAGATCCAATGTGGTTCCCTATGGATAGTGTCAGTCAGTTAGATCCAACATGGTTCCCCATAGATAGTGTCAGTCAGTTAGATTCAACATGGTTCCCTATGGATAGTGTCAGTCAGTTAGATCCAACGTGGTTCCCTATGGAAAGTGTCAGTCAGTTAGATCCAACATGGTTCCCTATGTATAGTGTCAGTCAGTTAGATCCAACATGGTTCCCCATAGATAGTGTCAGTCAGTTAGATCCAATGTGGTTCCCTATGGATAGTGTCAGTCAGTTAGATCCAATGTGGTTCCCTATGGATAGTGTCAGTCAGTTAGATCCAACATGGTTCCCCATAGATAGTGTCAGTCAGTTAGATCCAACATGGTTCCCCATAGATAGTGTCAGTCAGTTAGATCCAACATGGTTCCCTATGGATAGTGTCAGTCAGTTAGATCCAACGTGGTTCCCTATGGAAAGTGTCAGTCAGTTAGATCCAACATGGTTCCCTATGGATAGTGTCAGTCAGTTAGATCCAACATGGTTCCCCATAGATAGTGTCAGTCAGTTAGATCCAACGTGGTTTCCTATGGATAGTGTTAGCAAATCAAACTTGTCACATGCTTTGTAGACTAACAATGAAATGCTTACTTATGGGCCCTTCCCAACAATGCAGTGAGAAATATATAGGAAAAACAGTGGGAGTGACTGTCAGTCAGATCCAACATGGTTCCCTATGGATAGTGGGAGAAAGTGTTACTGGGCAGGGTTGTGTTATTAGGCAGTGGCTCAACTCAGTTTCTTATTGTAACCCAAGCCAAGATGTTATCTGGACACAGACCCAGAGCCCTCTGTGATTGAAAGGAGATCCCGAGTAGAGTGGGAGTAAGAAAGCCGGAGCCGGTCTTTCCCCCTAGACTTAAGTTTCTCATGGTGGGCAAAATTACAGATTGCCCCTTTAAGTCTATCAAAAGTGTGCAAGTTTGAGCATGTGTCCATTTTTTTTATCAGCATGAATTAGACTGAGTGATAGAAGCCAGACTTTTATTCCATAGGCTGGGATCCGCACTATGCAGCTGTTGCAAGAACACATTTTTTCTGGCTGTCCACTGGTTTCAAAAGCAAAGATTGATAGGCAGCTTAAACTTCTTGAATTCAACCATCAACTATACATTTAGATTTGCGAACAGCCATCCACAACAACCACAATCCATAAATCGCAAATAGCTAAATGAGAGAGCAGCAGTGTGATTCACACCAATGTGCTATGTAGATATCAATACTAAGTGATATCCGTATCGCCGTAGACTACACCACTGCTGTCGTCCTTACCTCCAAGCGTTTATTTAAGTTGGCCAGTCATTGGATGCCGACAGCAGGCGCACCATTGGAAGAATTAGCTTGGACTGTAGCCTACAAAAGACTATTCCTGCTCTTTTCCCACGATCCATCAAACACATTTGGTGTGTCATCATAGTGGTCTCTGACTTGTGGTCAGACTCGCTCAGGTGGAACAAACTTAAACTTGTGCCTTTTTTCAATTCTGATTTGAATGTCATTGAGAAAAGTATCAAACATCCTTTCTGAATCTAAAAGTAATTATTGAGGTAATCATCTAGTTTTTCAAAAGAATCTGTAATCTGATTACAATATTTTTGCTTGTAATGTAACGGATTACAGTTTTTTGTAATCCCTTACTTGTACTCCCCAACCCTGCCTGTGACACTTTCTCCTATGACACTTTGTAACATGGATATATCAGCAGAGGCATTATCTCTGTTTTGTGATCTGCCATTAAGAGGCTAAATGGTGGAATTGTCGAAGACCTATTCTTATACTGTCTAACTGCCAGAACACACACTACTCACAAATATCAATTGTATATCTGCAAACCAACAACTAATAACTTGAAATGTACATCATATTTACTTCTACTATACCAATGATAACTAATATATTTCTCTTTATTCTGACAGGAGGAAAGCCATGCTCATTAACAACTTGTTTGCCTTCATCGGAGGAGGTTTGATGGGCATGGCCAAGATCAGCCGGTCCTTCGAGATGATGATTCTGGGACGATTCGTCATCGGTGCATACTGTGGTCAGCACTCATCCTGCAGATTGACTATCTCAGAAATGTGTTTTGATGTGGTTTAATGCTGTTTGAATGGCTTTTCAGTGGTGCAGTTGTAGACAGACTATATTGTTTTCTATGGTTGTAGATGAACAGTACTGACCAGTGAAATACTTCATCGGAACCACTATCTCTGCTCAGTTTTCTCCACACCTTGGTGTACCAGTTTCTGAATCGGAGCCTCATTCTCTTTCTCCCAGGATTGGCATCGGGGCTGGTGCCCATGTATGTGGGTGAGATAGCCCCTACCAGTCTGCGAGGGGCATTGGGCACACTCCACCAGCTGGCTATCGTCACAGGGATTCTCATGGCACAGGTACAGCTCTCAGACCACACAATATGTTTTTCTCTACAGGCCAGAGAATGGTGTTTGTTCTCCACAACACATCTATCTGAACAAGTATTAAAGTAGTCAACTTCTCTCTCCTTCCTCCTCTCTCTCTCTCTCTCTCTCTCTCTCTCTCTCTCTCCTTCCTTCCTTCCTTCCCCTCTCTCTTTCACTCTCTCTTTTGCTCTCTCTCTCTCTTTCCTCCCTCCCTCTCACTCTCTCTCTCTCTCTCTCTCTCTGCTTTCCTTTCCTCTCTCCCTTTCTCCCCCTTCCTACCTTTTCCTTAGGTCCTGGGTCTGGAGTCTTTGCTGGGCAGTGAGGAGTTGTGGCCAGTGCTGGTGGGTGTGACCGTTCTGCCCACTGTCCTGCAGATGGTGCTGCTGCCCTTTTGCCCCGAGAGCCCCCGCTTCCTCTACATCATCCGTTCCCAGGAGCACCACGCCAAGAGCGGTGAGGATCCAGTCACGACCATGTACCAGGACACTCTGATGGCCTCTTTTGCTTGTCTCCTTTCTTTGTCTCTTTTTCTTTCTGGATGAACGGAGAGGACCACAAGCAGAACAGGGGCAGGGTTTGAATAACAGGGGTGCTAGGGAGTCTGGGCAACCCCAGAACAAGTCAGCCTCCCCCACCACACACACACTCTGAAACCCATCTGAAGTTCTATTCTCAGCCTGATTCTCATTCCCACTCATCCCTAGGCTTGAGGAGGCTGACGGGGAGACAGGAAGTGGGGGATATGCTGGCAGAGATGAAGGAGGAGAAGAGGAGGATGGACATGGAGAGGAAGGTGTCCATCGCAGAGCTCTTCCGCTCCCCCATGTACCGGCAGCCCATCATCATCGCCATCCTACTGCAACTCTCACAACAGCTGTCCGGGGTGAACGCTGTGAGTACTAGAGGAGGGAGGAGAGTGGGGAAGAGTGTGTGTGTGTCTAAGGATCTTTGTAGCCGTGTCTAGGACTTTATTGTGTGATTGGGTGATTGAATGCTGAGTTCCATATAGTTCCCATCATCTCACAGGCACCTGTTGCCACGGTGACTGACAACTAGGGGTTCTGGGAGAGACAGACCAGGCCTTCCTACTGTTTACATCTGTTTACCTTCAACACAGAAAGCTGACTGGCTCCACAAGCCTTCACAACATACCACTAGTTAAACATGGGCTGCAATGCACCGTTGCTTAGTTCATATCTTATCATAGCTAGATAGGGTTGACAGATTCTTCTCCAAAAATGTTATCAATATGTTATGTTATTAATACAAACATATACACTGAGTATACCAAACATTAGGACCACCTTCCTAATATTGAGTTGCACCTCAGAACGGCCTCAACTCGTCGGGCCATGGACTTTACAAAGGGTCAAAAGCGTTCCACAGGGATGTTGGCCCATGATGACTCAAATGCTTCCCACGGTTGTGTCAAGTTGGCTGGATGTCCTTTGGGTGGTGGACCATTCTTGATACACATGGGAAACTGTTGAGTGTGAAAAACCCAGCAGCGTTGTTGTTCTTGGCATATTCAAACTGGTGCGCCTGGCACATACTACCATACTCCGTTCAACGGCACTTAAATATTTAGTCTCACCCTCTGAATGGCACACATACACAATCAATGCCTCAATTGTCTCAAGGCTTAAAACTCCTTCTTTAACCCGTCTCCTCCCCTTTATCTACACGGATTGAAGTGGATTCAACAGGTGACACCAAAAAGGGATCATAGCTTTCAACTGACTACACAAAACATTAGGAACACCTACTCTTTCCATGACAGACTGACCAGGTGATTCCAGTTGAAAGCTATGATCCTTTTTGGTGTCACCTGTTGAATCCACTTCAATCCATGTAGATAAAGGGGAGGAGACGGGTTAAAGAAGGAGTTTTAAGGCTTGAGACAATTGAGACATGGATTGTGTATGTGTTTACTCTTTTGTTTTATTTGAACTAAACAACAATGTGCCAAGCAGTACGTGTCAGAGGACATAGTTCTATTCTACAATATTCTATGCATTATGTTCTGGTCTATACTATTCTATTCTGAGACATGGTAAAATGGTTCCTTAATAAATGTCCCAATGTGTGTTATACACCTGGTTGAGTTTGTGTCAGGGTGTGTCTGTCTGTGTTGCTGTAACCTTGCTGTGTTGAGTCTCCAGATAAGCTGTGTTTTGTCAAAATAAAGCAAAACAAAGGGAAAGTGTGTGTGTGTGTGTGTGTGTGTGTGTGTGTGTGTGTGTGTGTGTGTGTGTGTGTTCAAACTCTTCCACAGTCAATCCTCTTTGGCCATTTTCACAATTTGAATCAATGTTAGAATGGACAATTCCACCGTTACACAAACCATATTGCCTTTCGGCACATATTTGGTCAGTATTACTCAGAAAGCTGGACCACGTTCCTTGACCAACCGTCTTCTATTTCTCTCCTGTCCAGATCTTCTACTACTCCACCAGTATCTTCCAGAAGGCAGGGGTCCAGAGCCCTGTCTACGCCACTATAGGAGCCGGTGTGGTCAACTGTGCCTTCACCGTGGTCTCGGTACGCTTGCAAGGTCCTGTAACCAGGCACCTCCATTACTGTTTAACTCTTCACCTTTATCACTGAACAAAGAAGATAACGTAGTGAGTCGACCCAACCTAGGCTTTCCCCTCCAAATCGGCCAGAGT
Source organism: Oncorhynchus clarkii lewisi (assembly GCF_045791955.1). Lineage (NCBI taxonomy): Eukaryota > Metazoa > Chordata > Actinopteri > Salmoniformes > Salmonidae > Oncorhynchus > Oncorhynchus clarkii. The sequence continues at coordinate 40,682,060 of NC_092167.1, read as the reverse complement.
TGGGTTGCCAGGTCATGATTAGTTTTTTTAATGTTATTGATTGGGTTGAGGGTTGATCTTTGATTTTAAAATGCAAACTTCTCTAGTTAAGCCATCGCTTTTGTGTTTCCATCCTGTAGAAAGCTCCTACATAAAATACAGTCTTTTAGATTGGAGAATTCCTTAGGCAAACGCCAGTTGGAAAATTCAGACCGAATCATCTGCAAAGTTTTTCCTCAATTAGAAATGAGCGAGCATGACACGTACCTGTTGTTACTGACCTGTTTGTCACCTTGTTCTTATCCAATCAACAGCTCTTCCTGGTTGAGAGGACTGGTCGCCGGACACTACACATGCTGGGCCTGTCTGGAATGTGCGGCTGCGCCATTGTCATGACAATGGCTCTCGCCCTATTGGTCAGTTCCAAACGAATACCAACAAGCTCATTAAGCCATTAACATATTATCATAATGGCAACTTTGGTGGACTGGAATAATGTATCCATAAACATAAAATTACTACACTGAACAAAAATATAAACGCAACATGTAAAGTATTGACCTTTGTGCTGGGGACAACAACAACACTCTAAAATGTGCAGTTTTGTTTCAACACAATGCCACAGGTGTCATGTTTTGAAGGAAAGTGCAATTGGCATGCTGACTGCAGGAATGGCCACCAGAGCTTTTGTCAGGGAATTGAATGTTAATTTCTCTATCATCAGCCTCCTCCAACGTCATTTTAGAGAATTTGGCAGTGCGTTCAACCGGCCTCACAACCTCAGACCACGTGTATGGTGTTGCGTGGGCGAGCGATTTGCTGATGTCAACGTTGTGAACAGAGTGCCCAATGGTGGCGATGGGGTTATGGTATGGGCAGACATACAAACACAATCTCATTTTATCGATGGCAATTTGAATGCGACGAGATCCTGAGGCCCATTGTAATGCTATTCATCTGCCGCCATCACCTCATGTTTCAGCATGATAATGCACGGCCCCATGTCGCAATGATCTGTACAAAATTCATGGAAGCTGAAAATGGCCCTGTTCTTCCATGGCCTGCATACTCATCAGACGTCACCCATTGAGCATGTTTGGAATGCTCTGGATTGACGTGTACGACAGCGTGTTCCAATTCCCGACAATACCCAGGAACTTCACACAACCATTGAAGAGGAGTGGGACAACATTCCACAGGCCCCAATCAACAGCGGATCAACTCTATGCAACGGAGATGTCGCACTGCATGTGATAAACGGTGGTCATACCAGATACTGACTGGTTTTCTGATCCATGCTCCTACCCTTTTTTTCCTTATATGAACTGTAACTCAGTAAAATCTTTGAATTTGTTGCATGTTGAATTTATATTTTTGTTCAGTATAGAAGGGGCCCCCTATTCAAGTCAATGAGGCCATAATGGGTGGTATGACTATTTCTATGCATGTACCACAGGCAGCTGGTGGCACCTTAATTGGGGAGGACTGGCTTATTGTAATGGCTGGAATGTAATGAATGGAATGGTATTGGCACATCAAACACATGATTTCCTTGTGTTTGATACCATTCCAGTCATTTATGATCAGTCCTCCGCTCACCAGCCATGTACCTCTGGCTAAACCATCTCCTTTCCCTTGGCAGGACAGTGTTCCCTGGATGAGCTACATTAGCATGCTGGCCATCTTTGGCTTCGTGGCCTTCTTCGAGGTGGGCCCCGGGCCCATCCCCTGGTTCTTTGTGGCTGAGCTCTTCTCCCAAGGCCCCAGGCCCGCTGCTATGGCCGTGGCCGGATTCGCCAATTGGACAGCCAACTTCATTATCGGCTTTGGCTTCCAATATGTTGCTGTAAGTACAGTGGTCACTATGGTGTTTTGGGGGAATTTTGGGATTGTAATATAATGGATATTGATCAGTGAAGTCAATTGGATGGTGTCTGAGTTGAAATGTTGAGTGAATGAATGTCTTAAGATACATCAGTGAACATATTCCCTCCTCTCACACTCCACAGGAGCTTTGTGGGCCATATGTCTTCCTCATCTTCGCTGCGCTTCTGCTATTCTTCCTCATCTTCACCTTCTTCCGGGTGCCGGAAACACGGGGGAAGACGTTCGACCAGATCTCCAACACCTTCAGCAAACACTCGCCCGCCATGATAGATATGGACCTGGACATGGAGCTGGGCAAACGCAGCACAGAGCTGGATTACCTAGGGGAGGAGGGGAGCCTCAACTGAAGGGATCCCATAGGGCAATTGGGGAAGGCGGGCAGAGGAGGCCAGACAGACTGTGGGGTGGTGGGCAAGGGAAGGGGGTAGAGGAAGAGAAATGGTACTGGGGGTGGGCTTGGGCCTCATTCCAAACATTCTTTCACCATTTATCGAGTTGCGTCTAGACATATCAAGTAGGGAAGGGGGGGGGGGGGGGGGCGTTGGCGTGTGGGTCGAGATAGGGAGGTGGAATCTGTTTGGGATGGGGACCATAGTTGATGCAATAGCTGCCACTGGGAAATTACGCTAGTGAAAAATATTGGCAGAATCGGGGGTTGCAGGAATTGAGTCAAGGAAAAGGTTGCACAACATTACTAAGCATTGCACCAACTGAATAGACGCCAGAAAGGGTGAAGGGTCAGTGGGGTGGGAGATTTATTACCAGAACAACCCATAATGGGTGATCAGGAACGAGAATGTTTCTGAACCTTGAGGCATTTACCCCGCCCCCAGTGTACATGTACAGATGGGGGTGATTTTATTCTGAGAGACTGCACAGATGTTCGAGGGAAAGAGACTTGGAGAAACTGGTATTTCTGCACTTTATCTACAAATAGATGTCTTCAGAGATGGTGAGAATCTGGGTGAAATTAGACAAAAAACATGTACCTTTTTACAAAGCTATGGCGTGTGGCATTGACTGAGGTATTTTATTTCTGATAAAAGTTAATACAAGTCTCATAGCAGGTTAACCACTCCACCACTAGCAACCCACTTCCGTGTCCCTAAACTTGATTACACAAAATAGTGGACTGTTTTAACATGCGACTCAATGTACAGCCTATAGACTCCTTTTACAGAGGAAATCCTGTATTAAGTACTTAATGTATACAGTGTGCTGGTTTGCTTAACAGTACAAGGGTCTACAAAATACTGAAACTTCACCCACTCCCATATAGGAGTCTCTTCAGTTTCTGAATGGGACAGGGCCCCAAGTGAGCACTACTAGTATTCATTCTACTGGTTTCCAAACGTAGTCCTACATAGTTGATACGGCAACAGGGCTCTGATACCGTAGCAGCCATCTGCCCCTAAACTGCGACGCATGTGCTGTTAGCGATCTATTATGTACTGTTTTGTACAGGGAGGACCTGTGGCTTGTGTCGTGTGAAAAAAAAACATGCAGTGTTGCGATGTGGTTCATGTGACAATTGTCCCCATTTGACAAACATGGGCATGTTGAGGACCTGACCTTTCAGCAAGTCATTTCATATATTACCATCCCAAGAAGTGTCAAAACGCATATATTAAATATACTGCAACTTAAGTCATGTTATAGTTTAGATGAAATGTTATTGGAGCTGGAGTTGAAGAAATTAAATGACCAACTTCAGTTTTATCCCACTAAATGTGATTCAAGACATTTTACATTGTACTGAGTAATGTGACCATACAAAGAAATGCATTGTAGTCTTTGCAAACATGATTTTTATAGACATTCTGATACTGACATTGCACATAATCCCCTCCAAACAAGCACATACAAAACCAAAAAATTACAATATTTCTTTAAACCAGCCTCATGCCTTTATGAGGGGGGTGGGCAGCAGCATGTTTTAGAATCTGGGGTGGGGGGGGGGGGGGGGTCAGGTCCCAGACTGTACCACTACACTCACACCTGCTTTGCTTTCATGTTATCAAACTTAAATAGAGGCTGGAGCCACTAATGCTCGTGCCCATTCTCAGTCAATTAAAGAACTTGCTGTGGGTTTTGTGGTTTAAATGGGCATCCAAGCAGGTTCACACTTTATTCTAAAAATGAGTATTTTCTCAACACAGACAACCCACTATATCCCTTCCTCTCCTCCCCTTCTCCCATACGCAGTGTGTAGACAAGTCAGGTGGGTTTGTCCTGTTAGATGGGGGACTGCGTCTAACGGTCCATAGGACCTACAGAGCGAGACCGACAGGATGCCAAGAGGAGAGCCCGACATTAAAACAAAAACTGAACACAAAATAATGCCACAACTTAAAACTTCCAACCTCAAAACAAGCAGTGGGTCCCACAGGATTTGAGTCTTCAATTGGCAACCGAATTACACCTGTAATATAGGTGGGCTTTCATTGAACACCAGAATGTCCCAAAATTATAAAGGAAACAGGAAAAGCTAAATCCACCTGGTGCTTTCCATCCCATCAAAAGACTTATGTAATTCCTCTAAAAACCCATGTAGAAAAATAATTACTTAAGGAACTAAATGGTCACATACTAGTGACATCAGCTACAATATGGCCTACGATGCGGTTTTGTAGTGCAATGTAGTAGTGCAATAGGCGTAACCCAAACCCCTCCTCCACCCAACCCCCAACCCCTGAAAGGTTGCATCGGTTTAGCGTGGAGTCCCACCGCTTGCCTGGGGTCACGTGACACCATCTGCTCAGAGGCGTCATTCTGCCGCCACGGGAACTGTCGTGGCAGGTGCCTGGAAAGGAAGATTTAAGACTTAATTGCCATAATTACCCAAATAATTTATATTAAAATGAAACTACATATATGAATAATCTACAGTAAGACTTCAACAGCCAAGTTATGACCAGAAGAAACAGTAGAAATAGAAGTACTGAGAAGACTTTGGGGTGCCTCGTACCTCTGGTGATTTGTGGATGGTTTTGGGGGAGGACTTGGGGGAGCCTTTAGGGGAAGACTTGGGGGAGGCCTTGACGTCAGCTGGCTTGGAGGTCTGAGCGGTGGTGCTAGGCCCCAAGGCTGGCTTCTCTGTCCCATCCTAAGATATGAACAGAGGGGAAACTTTGTCACGTAACATGTTGTACAGGGGGAGAAATTTCCGGCACAACATTACATAGGCAGCACTGAGTGGCTCACTTTAGAGACTGTGTTAGACTCGGAGTTCCTCTGCCTGCGGCGGCTGAACTGTCGGCGGGGTTTCTGGCCGTCTTCATTGGCCTGCTTTCCGTTTGTCTGCTGGGCCTCCTGGGCCTCCACCTCTTTCTGGCCGTCCGCTGCCTGGCCTTCCTGTCTCTCGGTGGGGGCGCTGCCATCCTGCTTACCCTCCCCAGGGGGTGGGCGAGGACGGAATGGCCTGAGAAGGTTAGGTGGCGTGGGACAAAGTCAAATGTGGAGTCAAATAGGCCTATGGGCTCAAAAAGATCCATTGACATTAAGATCCTATCCCAAATAAATCTGCCAGCAAAAAAATGCCATGTCACAAGTCTCACCTGCGGTACTGGGGCCTGAACCTGCGCGGTGGTGGCCTCTGCTGGTCGCCTTCCACTGCTCCCTCCTGTTCCCCTGACTCGCCCTGGGGAGAGAACAGACAACACAGCACTAAAGGAGAGAACTGATTACACAACAGATATCCACAGGATGAGGTTCAACCTTCCTCAACCCCATCCCTCCATTTGCAGACATTTAAACTAGAATATTCCTAGTAAATTAAAGTGGAAGGAAGTTGCTGGTAGTAAGTTCCATTGACCATATTACTTTAACCATCTGTTTTTCTCTTCAAATAAGTCAACATGGAGGGAAAGGAACTTTAAACTGTTGGGATGCACCTTTTCCATCCATCTACTCCTCACCTCTCGTCCTTCCCGTCTGGGTCTGCGGGGCCTGCGTCGTCGCGGTGCGGGTCGTTCACCACCATTCTCCCCTCTGCCATTCTCCCCTTCGCCTTCCGAGGTGGGGACAGAGGTGCCGTCACCCTTATCATCGGGCTGAGGGCTGCGAGGGGAGGTGCGGCGGCGGCGGAAGCGACGTTTGTTGGGCGCATAGCGGCTGCCTTTCACAGGAACCCCGCTAGGCCCGGTCACGTTGGCTGCCTCAGAGCCCTGAGAGAGGGAAAGAGCTTGTTGGAGAGACATTTAAGACAATGAAAAGGTTATTGAATTCTCAATGTGCAATTCAAACAGTTTTAATGACATTGAAATTGAAGGGATAGTTCACACAATCAATATTTCCCATTCATTTGACATTTCTCGAATGTAGAAAGCTGCACACCTTATGGCATAAAACTGAACATGGCTTACAACTAAGTCAGAAGCATGAAAAGGTCTGTCACAATTTGAATTGTGATACCTCTTTAAGGCTTGTTAATTATGGGTGATATAAAATGAAAGCCATCCTTACAGGTTTACCTACCTTGGCGGCCTCGACCACATCAAACTCCACCACCTCCCCATCTCCAACACTGCGAAGGAACTTCCTGGGGTTGTTGTTCTTGATGGCAGTCTAAACAGCAGATGGATTGGGTGATTTGATACAGGGTTGTATTCACTAGGCACCAAACAGAAGAAAGCAGACTGAAACAGTAAGGGACTACTTGAACTGGTCCAATAGGAAACCCTCCTTTTCAATTGTAGAACAGTGCGCATTAATGAATGTGACCCAGTGGTATTAAGCAGCAGGTGTTCTTCCTGACATGGACTTAATCTTGCTGGGCTTACCTGATGAACAAAGACATCTTCTTTGGTGTCGTTTCTGAGGGGGAAAAAATATCAGTAATGACATCTCCCATCCATGACAAACCATATCCATGTTTAAGTGTCAGATAGCTGTACTACAAGGCGTATGGTATGCATTGTAACAAAAGTAATGCCCATTAGTGTACATTTTACTTGCACATCACACAAAATAAATGATTCAGGGGCACCTTCTAGCACATAACATGGTACCTGTTGATAAAGCCATAGCCATTGCGCACGTTGAACCATTTCACCGTGCCTTGGACTGCAGAGGCTGCAAAAACAACGTTTTTTTTAACCATTATTTTATTAGGGATTCATGCTGGGATCAAGAGGTATTTTACAGATGAGCCCTGTACAAAACACACACACGCGCGAAAAGTAAAACCACCATAGAAAACAGTTGTCAGTAAAAAGGCCCTCAGACTTTAGGATAAATACTATTCACAAATATCAAATTCAAGTCAAACCTTTAAGTCACTTAGCCAGCAATGAATAGCATCTGAAGACTTAACTGGAAAATAACACACTACCATAATGTCTAAAATGTTCTCCCTTATCGCAACTTCTTTTATTAACCAAAGTACTTCAAGCTAGGCTGCAGGATATGGCATTCGCGTCAATCATTAACAATACTTGACTAGAACCCACGGACTAGGGCAAGTGGGACTAGTGCTTCCTGTGAAAACAGTTAAGTTTCAACATCGTGGTTAGTGCAATACATGAATACGCCCAGTAGTTGCAACTAAAAACAAAGGTAATTTCCACCGATATTGGAATGTTGAATTGCAACTTCAGTCAAATAATTTGCACTACTGCGCAATGCATTGCTGAAGACATTTTATGAAAGCCAGAACGTGGCAAATAAGTACGGATAAGTGATTATTTTGATCCGAAGGACTGTCAGATGGGAAAATCAGATTTCAATCGATGCTCAATCAATGACCTACACCTGTGAACGAATTCCCTCCGCCTTGGAAAACGTAACATCTGATAAAGTGAAGTTAAGAGTATTATTTTGACAGCTTTAGCCTACATTCAACCACGTCGATAACTACATTTGTTTTAATTAATTTATAAAACCGAGTGCGTATAAACAGGTTGGCATATAATACCAACCGCACAAACCAGCGACGGGTAATTTGAAAACAAGTATTTCGTCTGCGCTTCTTAAATAATATGTATCAACATTGCTGTCATAGTCTTAAAGTCGATTTTTAAACCAATTATATGATATTGTTTAAACCCCAAGTCAGTGCGTAAAATATGGACGTGGAACTCGAGAAATGATACAATCAAAAAACTGCTTAGGTTCAGCATAATTTGACCTGGGTGTGCAATGTGGGCTACTCCAATTGATTAACATCACCCAAGACCTACAAACTGACAAAACAATGAAAATACAGCCTACGCACTTTATCTACCCAATTTGTAGCCAGCTGACATCTTTTACGCATTGATTTGAAACACCTGGCCAATGTTGCTGCCTTGATAAATCCACACACAACACTAACGAAGTATTCAAACGTTTGTCAAGGAAGGACTCTTCGCCACTAGTAATTATACTTTCCCTACCTATAATTTTTCTCTCCAGCTGTGGCGGTTCTTCCACTGGTGCCGACGATGGGGCGCTCTGCTCTTCTGCGTCGGTCATACTCGCACGGATACAGATTCACAATAATGTCCCCCTCTTGTCTTAACTTAGCTCAGATCACCACCGCAAACTTTTTATCCAGACAACCTCCCGGGATTCCCGATATTAACCGCGCCCTCATTGGCATCGTAATAGCCAATCCAGCAATCTCATAGGCTGTGCAAGGAAGGCAATTGGAAGGGCCAAGGCTGCGAATAATGACAAGTTTGAAAGTGAAAGCAGGTAGGTAGACCGGTGATTGACTGAATGAGGTGTTGTTATGCATGCAACCTCTCAGGACTGTGAACGAGCGGGCATGGCCTATATATAGGATGTACAAATGATTTTGAATGCACATAGCATAGGAAACCATGTGTGTTTAAAACGCAAAGTGGAATTTAGATGGCCTATCTATCATATATGATATAGTCTATATCTTCTTGGTGTGCCCTTCCCCTATAGCATGAGCAATGAACGCATTATATATATTTAAAAATAATAATAATACAACAATAACGCACAAAATAGGCTCTAGCCTAAGGCATACTTAGGCTTAGTTTGCTTGGTCAGTCAATAATGTAGGCTAAATAGCCCTACTTGTCCAGTCTGTTGCTACAGGCCTTAGGCTACTACATAAACTGTCTCTCTGTTTTGGATATTACAGCTCGTGCTGCCGTCAGATATAAATTAAACAGTTGGTCCCACGCCAAATCATTCAGCACAAACACCCCAGGCAGACATGGTGATCAAAAGGCCCCAGCCCCTCGTCTTTTCTCAGGCCCATGCCCTGACTCATCCACCAGTCCCAATCCTCCCCATTCCTCCATTTGACCTCAGAGCCTCCACCTGGCCCTTTGGCCCTCCATACATACAGTGCCAGTCAAATGTTTGTACACACCTACTCATTCAAATGTTTTTCTTTATTTGTACTATTTTCTACCTTGTAGAATAATAGTGAAGACATCAAAACTATGAAATAACATACATGGTATCATGTAGTAACCAAAAAAGTTTGAAAGAAATCATAATATATTTTAGATTCTCTAAAGTAGCCACCCTTTGCTTTGATGACAGCTTTGCACACTATTGGCATTCTCTCAACCAGCTTCACCTGGAATGCTTTTCCAACAGTCTTGAGGGAGTTCCCACATATGCTGAGCACTTGTTGGCTGCTTTTCCTTCACTCTGGGGTCCAACTATTCCAAACCATCTCAATTGGGTTGAGGTTTGGTGATTGTGGAGGCCAGGTCATCTGATGCAGCACTGCATCACTCTCCTTCTTGGTCAAATAGCCCTTACAAAGCCTGGAGGTGTGTTGGATCATTGTCCTGTTGAAAAACAAATGATAGTCCCACTAAGCGCAAACCAGATGGGATGGCGTATTGCTGCAGAATGCTGTGGTAGCCATGCTTGTTAAGTGTGCCTTGAATTAAAATAAATCACTGACAGTGTCACCAGCAAAGCACCATCACACCTCCTCCTCCATGCTTCACAGTGGGAACCACACATGCTGAGATCATCCGTTCACCTACTCTGTGTCTCACAAGACACGGCGGTTGGAACCAAAAATGTCATATTTGGACAGATTTCAAACTGTCATTGCTTGTGTTTCTTGGCCCAAGCAAGTCACTTCTTCTTATTGGTGTTCTTTATTAGTGGTTTCTTGCAGCAATTTGACCATGAAGGCCTGATTCACAAAGTCTCCTCTGAACAGTTGATGTTGAGATGTGTCTGATACTTGAACTCTGTGACGCATTTATTTGGGATGCAATTTATGAGGTTGGTAACTAATGAACTGATCCTCTGCAACAGAGGTAACTCCTTTCCTGTGATGGTCCTCATGAGAGCTAGTTTCATCATAGTGCATGATGTTTTTTGCGACTGCACTTGAAGAAACTTTCAAAGTTCTTGACATCTTCCGAATTGACTGACCATCATGTTTTGAAGTAATGATGGACTGTCATTTCTCTTTGCTTGTTTGAGCTGTTCTTGCCATAATTTGGACTTGGTCTTTTACCAAGTAGGGCTGGCTATCTTCTGTATACCACCCCTACCTTGTCACAATTGGCAATAACGCATTAAGAACGAAAGAAACTCCACAAATGTACTTTTAACAAGGCACACCTGTTAATTGAAATGCATTCCAGGTGACTACCTCATGAAGCTGGTTGAGAGAATGCCAAGAGTGTGCAAAGCTGTCATCAAGGCAAAGGGTGGCTACTTTGAAGAATCTCAAATATAAAATATATTTAGATTTGATTAACACTTTTTTTGTTACTACATGATTCCATATGTGTTATTTCATAGTTTTTATGTCTTCACTATTATTCTACAATGTAGAAAATGGTCCAAATAAAGAAAAACCCTTGAACGAGTAGGTGTTCTAAAACATTTGACTGGTACTGTAGGACATGGGATTCATGTTTCACTGGGATAAATTTAACACAGCGGGGACCTGCCAAGTTCTTTGGGGCCATCCACTGGACACTGACTGTGACTGCCACCATGTCAATGCCACCATTGGGGGCAATACCACCATAGGTAGCCTCTCACAAAGTGCAAAGTCTTTTACCAATAATAAGACGCTGTTATTAGGCCTGGGCTACATCAGCAACATATATTCAGCATTAAAACCAGAACCCCCTAAAACCTAAATCTACTTACAAAAAAGGTTGAACATTTTACTATAGTATAATATTGCCTTGAACGTAAAAAAATGTGAAGGGTAAGGGTTCATTCTCTATTGAGGCTTCGGTCAGTATCCAAGTGTGCGTTATTGTTTTATGTGTCGCGTTTACGTTCAATTGCATATGCATAGTAGTATTATGCATAGTATTGACGTCAAACGGAAGGACGCGGATGGTAAACACATGATTCTGCCAGTGTATGTTTGTGTTAAACTGGGGCTCATAGACTCGAATGTTAGACTCAACGTTCATATCGGTTGATAATATTGGCGTCAGACTGCTGAAGGTAAAAGGACCAAGGACAGGGAACGTTTGTGTTATTGTATCGTGTGTAACTTCCTGGTGTTTACAGAACACTGGAGCTGTGAGATAAGGATATCAGTGCCGGTGTTGTGCCGAAAATCTCCCCCTGCCAGAATTCTCCCCCCATTCGCGTGAACGCGCACACACTCAATTCTTCATTGCTGCGACTTGTTTGCTACTTGAGATGTCTGATCTTAACTCCGTTGTCAGTTTAGCCTACATTTCACTGATCTTAGTAGCAGAAATCATGTTTATTTGTATCCTTAAAGGCAGCTGTCAATGATTACGTTAGGCTGCGTTTCATTATATTTTAATGGCGTTTTGATCGAGGGGGTGGCACTATTAACGTCTGCAGTTTATGGTTTGGCTATTTGTTTCAAGTGTATTAGTCTATAAATAAATAATTTTGCCAAAATTCGTCATCTCTCCCAAGTCTTATTCGACTAGTAGTTGTTCTGAAATGTTTATTGCTTGCCTACGTTTTACCCCCTCCTCTATGTTTAATATAACACATATACATTAATTATTCATCTTGGTTGCCTATGAAGTTTGTTCTATAGAAAGTATTTGACCCTAATGTGTGCCACATGAAATATTCCACTCTAGTGACACAATTAATGAAATTAGAAGGGGGGGGGCGGGGGTGTATTTCAGCAAGACCATTTCTTGCTTTCGGAACCCCCCCCCCCCCCCTTCTAATTTCCTTAATTTTGTAACTAGAGTAAACATTTCAGAACAACTACTAGTCGAATAAGACATGGGAGAGATGACACATTTTGGCAAAAAGGTTTATTTATAGACCAATACACAAATAGCCAAACCGAAAACTGCAGATCAAACCGCCATTAAAATAAAATGAAATGCAGCCTAATGTGATCATTGACAGCTGCCTTGAAGGGCACAAATAAAACATGCTTTCTGCTACTAACATCAGTGAAATGTAGGCTAAACTGACAGCGGAGTGAAGACCAGAAATCTCAACTAGCAAGCAAGTCACAGCAATGAAAAATTGCGTTCACGCGAAGGGGGGGATTCTGTCAGGGGGGAGATTTTCGGCACAACACCTGTTTAGAGAAATCAGTTGTAGGAGTTGAGCATGTACCAATGAATGGCTGCATTATAGCTGTTAACATTGATGATGAATATGAGTATGATGCATGAAATGGCACACGTGTATGAAAGCATGTACTATGCTGTCCTCGAGCTGTTGTCTATTAATGTAATGTATTGTCCTGTTTCATGTTTTGTGTGGACCCCAGGAACAATAGCTGCTGCTTTAACAGTGGCTAATGGGGATCCTAATAAGATACTAAAATACTAGTTACATGGTGTGTAAAACAGCGCCCATATTGTTATTCCCGAAGATAACAGTCATTAGAATGAATGAGAGGGTCCCCATGCTTAGTACATGCACTCGGTCTTGTTGGCAAGGAAATATGAATCTCTGTTATTTGATGCAGTTGAGGTAAATGTATGTCATTTTCTTCGGGTTCTGAGCTCATTTGGACAAGAGGTTCCATTCCAAGTCTCTCGATATTCCCGTGATTTCGCCCCCCTCCCCTGTTCTAGAATCGAAGGAGAGACAGTGACCACGCCTGCGCACTGAGCACCATACTGCCGAGGTTCATTTCATGGGTATTTGGAAAGGCTGGGTGAGGGAGTGAGTGAGCGAAAGGTGGAGAGTGCTAGACTTTAAGGTTCACACTCTTTTTAGGCTGGCGGCTGACCTAAGCGTGCGCCCCCCGACGAGAACGATTTCGACCGTGCGGAGGCTAGTGAAAGCGACTGGAATGAGAGAAGAATAAAGTGAGAGCTGATTTAGGAGTAAAGGAACGACAAGCAGAGGCACCGCGGCGGTAGACACCAGCCAGACAGCCGTTAGCTACGGACGGAGAGAGAGAGAAAAGGAAAAAATTAAAAGGGGGACGGTTTGACATTTGTGTAAAGCGCACAGAGTAACCAAATTGTGGAAACCTTAGTACACCGGGTAAGTTAGCCTACTTATCATAACATGAATATAAAGGGCGTGATCTTGCGTGAGAATAACATTGCATATGCACATGGCTGCTCATAGCTGTCACGTTATTTTCATGCTACATAGCTGGTCATTTGTGAGCATTGTGTGATGATAGCCTAGTAATAAAACAACATTGTATTGTTGGAAAAACCCTCCAGCCAATCGTTGTTTCCAGTTTGATAAACAATATGCTGTTAAATTGGCCCTTGCTCACTAATAAAGTTTTCGCTACGTATCATCCCACTACATTTATTTCATCCAAATAACTGGTGGTAAGATTTTACGCATAGAAATTGACCCAAATAACTTGGACCGAAACTCATCCTGCAGGTATGCACGCCGTAGCCTTATCATACGCATAAGCGTAATAATTATACTCTAGTAGCCTACATTCCAATTAGCAACGTCGCCTATTCAATGTATCACAATTAAGATATCTCCTTGTGTGCTTAATGTAACAATGTAACACACTGAAATGACCACGCGCTAATGCAACAATGTTGTACTTGGCTCTCGACTGGAGCGGAGCCCCCAGTTATAGTGGGCCTCAGCCACTGAGCAGTGTTCATGCATGCAGCGACGCCGTCACTGACAGCCCGTTAACGTTTTGTGCGCACTAGGCCGCACTCGGCTCCAACACTGCGGAGCAAGACACGCGTGCTATAAAAAGGTGGCAGCGACAGTTTTTCTGTCACTAATATTTTAAATTAACATATCCCTATTACGTGTGTTTACGTGAGTCTCTTAATCTCAAAGTGGCCTTGTGTGTGTCAAGCGCCGTCGATAAGATGCTACCAGTATAATCAGTGTCGTTTACCAGGCTATGGCTGCAGACCGAATTAAATCATAGTAGATTACTTGGAATATGGGGCCGGCCATACTTTTGTAGAGTATTCTCTTGAATGGACATTACTTCCCACCTTTATCTTTGCCATTATTCTAATAGCAAGTTGACCTTTGTAATATTCTTGACATTCTAACCGAAATGCAAGACGCACCCGTGCGCTGGGCCTTTCCATGAATCGCGTCCACTCTTCCGCCGCCACAGAATCAGTTACACACACTAAGCAAATAATACACCTGCTTGTTTCCATATTTAATTATTTTGACAATCTTCCTATTTTTCTGTCAATGGCGCAAAAATAACAAAGATAAGGCCTATAAATGATTGAGTAAACTGTTATATATTTTTGCTTATGGTGAGTAAGCTATGGCTGACTGGTCCAGGTGCCATATCTCTGTTACTTTATTTAGCTCAGTCTGCTCTTTTTCTCTCTCCTTATGGCAGTGAACCAGCTCTTCATACATTTTGTATTCAATTAATAATGTTGCATTTCTTAAAGTTCTTAAGTAAAATATGTAATTACGTGGCTGGTCATTTGGACAAATTTAAAATTATTATTGAAAATTCACAGAGGGAGAAAGTATAGACCTACTGCACACTTCATTACACTGTAGGTAATAATTTTTATTTTGATGACTAATGTGTTCATTGTTAATAATAGGAAGTTTGCAGGAGTACACTCCCTTTGTATACATTTATTCTTTAGCAATGCCTTTTAAATGTCTATTATACACTTATCAACAAATAGCTCATTTCCAAAGCATAAGCCATAACCAATATGTATTAGAATGGCGTTAGAGGCATGTAGACCACTTGGAGTCATTGGTCTCTGCCCTGAACTGCCCTCCCACATGACTCCTCCCCCTATGGCAGGACTCCTCTGCCCCCAACCCCAGGACTCCTCCCCCAACCCCTGAACTCCCATCCCCCTCCCCATGACTTCTACCCCAGGACTCCTCAGTATTTGAGTGATGCCATTACCAGTGATGTCATTAACCAGTTCTTAGTCCTCGTTAACCTCTCTCCATATCCCCCTTTCCCCGCTTTGACATCATGGGCTCGGGATCAGGTATGGCAGACGCAGACGTCGACTTCCAGACAGGCGATGCCGGGGCATCCGCCACCTTCCCCCAGCAGTGCTCGGCGCTGCGCAAGAACGGCTTTGTGGTGCTGAAAGGACGACCCTGCAAGATCGTGGAGATGTCCACCTCCAAGACCGGGAAACACGGCCACGCTAAGGTCAGTGGTGTCTGACTGTAACCATGTTTATAGCTCTGGCTAATGAGTGATAATAAAGATGTTGTGTTTCCATGCAGACATAATTACATTGATCAGAGTCATGAGAAAGAGTAGCTGTGGCTGTTATCTTGAATTCGGTAAGACTTTCCTCCAGTCAGAAGAAGAAGAAGACTTTCTCACATTTGCAGCGTTATCCTGAACTTCACACTATATGTCTTGTCTATGTGCTGTGTGTCTACGTGCTGTGTGTCTGCCAGCTCCATAAACAGTTTTGTGTTTTGTTTCCTTTATGGGCAGGTCCACATGGTTGGTATTGACATCTTCAACGGCAAGAAGTATGAGGATATCTGTCCCTCCACCCACAACATGGACGTCCCCAACATCAAGAGACTGGACTACCAGGTGAAGGGCCAAAGTAGTGAGGAGGACAGAAGGGACGGAGGGAGAGAGGGAGAAGTAGAGAGAAAGAGGTATTGCCAGTTTGAGTGAGATGGCCAGTTACCCAAAACTCACTCTCTAACTGAATGGCCACGTCACTGGTAAAAATCTAATCAAATAATAGATGTCCCTTGAGTATTCTGATTCCCTATTTCTAATTCTCCGACTCACGCCCCTGCCTCAAATCAAATCCAATTTCATTTCTCACATGTGGCGAATATAACAGGTGTCGACGTGCCCTTGTTGACGCACACTGGAAGATCTGAGGGGATTGATTAGGTGTCAACAGTATCGTGGAAACTCCCTCTAGTCTATTTACAGGCTAAGTGGAGACATCAGCATTATTCCTGTACCAATCCAGTGGGAAGGTGAGGGAAAGTCCATGAGGGTAGAGGAACGCATCGTAGCATTTGTGCTGATGTAGGTGAAGGTCATTATTTAGTAAAACACTGGGATGGAATGCCTTTGAGCTACACCAGCACATGTTCCAAACTTTTTCATGGTCCTTAGAGCTGGATAGGGAACCTCAAGTAGGTAGCTGTTCTTTCTCCTGTGCTCATTTTCATTCTCTTTGGGCTGGGAGACTGTGGGTGGGGGTGACAGTCAGTTGATTGGAGGGCACAAAAGAGCTCAAATTGGTAGACTGGCAGTGCATTGGCATTCACAAAAGGTGCAGAAACTAAAACAAAGAGCCTATTTCATACATTGTCTCTTATCTTTTCTGTCATCATAACACAACCTTATTCTCTTCTCTTATCCTTTCCCTCCCTCCTCACTTCCCCCTGCAGTTGATTGGGATCACGGATGGTTACCTGTCTCTGCTCCAGGACAGTGGTGAGGTGAGAGAGGACCTAAAGATGCCAGAGGGAGACATGGGCAAAGAGATCGAAACCAAGTATGACGCTGGAGAGGAGATTCTGGTCAGTGGTGTTCCCGTTTCCTCTCTTCTTGTTGTTCATGTTCTTGGTTTTTCTTGTTCTTCTATGATTCTCCCTGGAGAGAAAATTACATTGTTTTTTTTAATTGAACCTTTTGTTAACGAGGCAAGACAGTTAAGAACAAATTCTTATTTACAATGACGGCCTTAACCGGCCAAACCCAGACGACATATGTCCCCTTTTAGCATTATGGTTTTGTAAGACAGTGTTTCATAGCTCTAATCAGGTGTGTAGATAGACATATCTGATTCATGTTTTCCTCTCTTCTTCTGATCCATGTACTCAGTGTGTGCTTGGTGGAAATTCCTTACTTATAGGTCGTTATCAATAAAACGTCACAATAGTATTTGATTTGTCTGCTGGGGGCAAGGAGACCTCCGGCTCATCATCACCTCTTGACCACAGTCAGAACTACACATTTCCGATTATTTCACATTTAGCTCTATCATCAGAGTTATACAGAAATCAGTAAAGATCAATTCAACATGTTTTTTCAGATATGTGAGGGTAACCAAATCCATTTGGCATGTAGCTAGCTAGCTAAAGCAAACAACATGTGCCATTTAGCTTGCTTCATCAGAGAGTAGCCTTTTGGGAAAGAGCTTGTCTTCATCCTGGTAAAGTTGTCAGTAGGACGACATCTAGTTTATCTTCTGAAAGTTTGCTTGTTAACTAGCCATATTGACTTGATACAGTCGGAAGTTTACATACGGTTAGGTTGGAGTCATTAAAACTTGTTTTTCAACCACTCCACAAATTTCTTGTTAACAAACTATAGTTTTGGCAAGTCGGTTAGGACATTTACTTTGTGCATGACAAAGGAAATTTTTCCAACAACTGTTTACAGACAGATTATTTAACTTATAACTCACTCAGAATTCCAGTGGGTCAGAAGTTTACATACACTAAGTTGACTGTGCCTTTAAACAGCTTGGAAAATTCTAGAAAATGATGTCATGGCTTTAGAAGCTTCTGATACGCGAATTGACATCATTTGATTCAATTGGAGGTGTACCTGTGTATGTATTTCAAGGCCTACCTTCAAACTCAATGCCTCTTTGCTTGACATCATGGGAAAATCTAAATAAATCAGGAAAAACCTCCCCAAAAAATTGTAGACCTCCACAAGTCTGGTTCATCCTTGGAATCAATTTCCAAACACCTGAAGGTACCACGTTCATCTGTACAAACAATAGTACGCAAGTATAAACACCATGGGACCATGCAGCCGTCATACTGCTCAGGAAGGAGACACGTTCTGTTTCCTAAAGATGAATGTACTTTGGTGCGAAAAGTGCAAATCAATCCCAGAACAACAGCAAAGGACCTTGTGAAGATGCTGGAGGAAACGGGTACAAAAGTATCTATATCCACAGGCTTGCAAGCCGAAGAACACCATCCCAACCGTGAAGCACAGGGGTGGCAGCATCATGTTGTGGGGGTGCTTTGCTGCAGGAGGGACTGGTGCACTTCACAAAATAGATGGCATCATGAGGGTGGAAAACTATGTGGATATATTGAAGCAACATCTCAAGAAATCAGTTAAAGCTTGGTCGCAAATGGGTCTTCCAAATGGACAATGACCCCAAGCATACTTCCAAAGTTGTGGCAAAATGGCTTAAGGACAACAAAGTCAAGGTATTGGAGTGGCCATCATAAAGCCCTGACCTCAATCCTATTGAAAATGTGTGGGCAGAACCGAAAAAGCATGTGTGAGCAAGGAGACCTGTGAAACTGACTCAGTTACACCAGCTCTGTCAGGAGGAATGGGCCAAATTTAACCCAATTTATTGTGGGAAGCTTGTGGAAGGCTACCCAAAACGTTTGACACAAGTTAAACAATTTAAAGACAATGCTATCAAATACTAATTTAGTGTATGTAAACTTCTGACCACTGGGAATGTGATGAAAGAAATAAAAGCTGAAATAAGTTATTCTCTCTACTATTAATCTGTTATTTTACATTCTTAAAATAATGTGGTGATCTTAACTGACCGAAGATGGAATTTTTACTAGGATTAAATGTCAGGAATTCTGAAAAACTGAGTTTAAATGTATTTGGCAATGTAAACTTCCGACTTCAACTGTAAGTTATTAGCGAGTTAGCCAATTTGACGTGGCCCATCAATCAATGTAGTATGTCTGTCAGCAGCAATCGTGATTAAACACTATTTAAAAACAATGTTGAAAATGGGATAATGTAGGCTAAGTAGGCCTGTGTTGGTTGGAGAAAAAAAGTACATTATTTCTACTAACCAACCACTATGTGTAGCCAACTGTAAAAAGTTTATACCAGTAGCTTGCAAAGTAAACATTAACAGCCATCAGTAACGTGACATCGGCAAATGTTCCCTTCTGCTGCTTGACAGGCAGACCCCACAAAGGATGGGGAATGAACCTAAACCACTCGTACTTGTCAGGTATAGTTTTTTTTATATCACTCAAATACCCATTTAATGGTGGCGAATATTGAGACATATCGTGAGGCTCTACCCTCATGTATCGGAAGTTACATGATCAATGGATGTTTACTGATCATGAAAAGCATGCAGTTATGCCGACTTTTTTCAAATTTATACTTCTGACGATAGAGCAAAATGTGCACAATTGTTTTGCATGGAATAATCTGACATTTGTAGTTCTGACTATGCTCTTCAAGAGGTGATGACATTACAACCAAATAGTTAACATTTCTCTAATAATCCCTTGAAACCGGTTGTCAACACTCGGTTGTCAATGGTTTTAGAGAGGCTGCGGGTTTCCAAGCCCCCCGGAAAACAAATCAAACGCTCTGCAACTGATTGTGATGTTTTATTGGTAACCCATTACAGCTGCTATTGTCACATTGAACCCATATACTTCTGGGAATCCAATGTCCCTGTCACAAACTGTTCAAAATATCAGAGCACACACTGGCTTAGCAGAGCAAACAAATGCCCTCACTTCACAGGTAACAATGAATATTGGCAGCACTAGAGATACATGGAATTCATCAGTAAGACTGTACCATACTCCCAGCAGCTCACTGCGTTCCCAAGTCAACCGGCTGTAAAAGTTGAAGTGTTATGGTTTGGGGGTTACAGTTACCTCAAGTCTCAGGGAAGGGGATGATGTCACAGCCTAAGATGGCCACACCTAGTTTACTTCCACTACACCTGCAAAGTTGTTCTTCTTATAATAATTTAAAAATAATTTTTGTTTGTTTCCCAGATCACTGTTCTGTCTGCAATGAATGAGGAGGCTGCAGTTGCCATCAAGGCCATGGCCAAATAAGACACTACAGGTAAACACAGAAGCTTTCTGTATCCCAACTGACCTACCTGTCACCCCTCACCCCATTCATACTCACACTGCCTGTGACAAAAGTGTCTGGAAATGTGCGGTATGTGTGTGTCATGCCATGCACTTTATTTGTATGTGTATTTATCAGCCAAGGCTAGGTACACTCTTTACTTTGCCTAACAACACACTGAAACACTTTGGCTGCTACACATGCTTCTTTATTATTATTTCATTTACTAGGCTGTGCAGTCTTTATGCTGACTACAGCATATGTCTGTTTTGAAAAACATGGGGAAGTAACTGGACTGTATACTGAGGATGTCTTACATGTTAATTACATTAAATCTCTGAAGGGTACCTGTGAAGCAATATGTTACATCAATGGACTTTTCTACCCCTTATGCACTTACTGCTTCCTTGTTGTTATTCATTTACGGTATTTATGTACAAGCACAATGTGTGTGTATATATATATATATATATCTCTATCTTGTATAAAGAGTTGTTTTTATATAGATTCCCATGCTTGGTGTATTTGTGTAATGGTGTATTTCAGTGGTTTTCGAACTTTTTCAGTGGTGACACAATTTTTTCCTCCCAAGAATTTCTCAACCCCGGCCCAAATCTAATGACAAAATCAGTTATATTATTTTACATCAACAAATAACCTTAAATTCATTGCATTCATCTCTTATCAAAATGAAAAGAACCCAAAAAATACATTTAGCCCATAAAATTGTTTTTTCAAATGATCTTTCTCAAAAGGTTTGTATATTGTCCCGTGCAATAATCTGTACTCTTAAAGGGATACTTCGGGATTTTGGCAATGAGGCCTTTTATCTACTTTCCCAGAGTCAGATGAACCTGTGTTTACCAGTTTTATGTCTATGCGTGCAATTGCTAACTAGCGTTAGCACAATGACGAAGTGTATGGGTATCTGCTAGCATGCTAGCAGGTACCCATAGACTCAGATACCCATAGACTTCCAGTAATTGTGCTGATACTAGTTAGCATTAGCTTGCTAAACTACCTCTAACTTCCTACATAATGTGCACCGACATAAAAATGGTATCGACAAGTTCATCTGACTCTGGGGAAGTAGATTAAAGGGCCTCATTGCCAAAATCCTGAATATCCCTTTAATTAGAAAAATCAAGAGTACCGACCCCCCCCTGAATTTCTGCCTCGACTCAGACTTTGAATACCACTGGATATGAAATGTGAGGTCAAGGTTGTTGAATGTGCTGTCGGTTACTGTATTTTGATGTGTGAACGGATCTTTGTGTTTGGAGTGTGTACTGTACCTCAAAGAACTTGTGAACTGTTTTGTATTGATGCACACTCAACTACACTGTCCGCTTTTTTTCTTTCTTCCTCATTCACTTCCTCTTGCTCTTTTTCCCCTTTTCTCGTTTTCTACCTATCCTACCCCTGTACTTTCCTTGACCTCCCCACTCTCTTTCAGGGGTTAACAAGATGCACTGGATCTGAAAAAGGAGGGAATACGGCCATGTCAAAGCTATTCTCTCTTTTTCTTTCTTTTTTTATTTTTCGTCAACTCTCTCCCTCTGTACTTTCTCGCCCTTCTCTGGGTAAAATTGGAAACTAATTTCAATAAATAATTGGGAATTGCAAACAGTCAAAACATTCTCTCTATATATATATATAAATACACACAGTATATACACAGCATACAAGTCAGTACACACACGGCATACAAGTCAGTACACACACGGCATACAAGTCAGTACACACACGGCATACAAGTCAGTACACACACGGCATTCAAGTCAGCATTCAAGTCAGTACACACACAGCATACAAGTCAGTACACACACAGCATACAATTCAGCATTCAAGTCAGCACACACACACACACACACACACACACACAGCATACAAGTCAGCACCAGTAAACACAAACAGCATACAAGTCAGCACCAGTACACACACACACACACACACACACACACAGCATACAAGTCAGTACACACACGGCATTCAAGTCAGTACACACACGGCATTCAAGTCAGTACACACACAGCATACAATTCAGCATTCAAGTCAGCACACACACACACACAGCATACAAGTCAGCACCAGTAAACACAAACAGCATACAAGTCAGCACCAGTACACACACACACACACACAGCATACAAGTCAGCACCAGTACACACACACACACAGCATACAAGTCAGCACCGGTAAACACACACACATACACAGCATACAAGTCAGCACCAGTAAACACACACACACACACAGTATACAAATCAGTACACACACACACACACACACACACACAGTATACAAATCAGTAAACACACACACACAGTATACAAATCAGTAAACACACACACACACACACACACACACAGCATACAAGTCAGCACCAGTACACACACACACACACACAGCATACAAGTCAGCACCAGTACACACACACACACACACACACACAGTATACAAATCAGTAAACACACACACACACACACACACACACACACACACACACACACACACACACACACACACACACAGCATACAAGTCAGCACCAGTACACACACACACACACACAGCATACAAGTCAGCACCAGTACACATACACACACACAGCATACAAGTCAGCACCAGTACACACACACAGCATACGAGTCAGCACCAGTACACACACACACAGCATACGAGTCAGCACCAGTACACACACACACACACAGCATATGAGTCAGCACCGGTACCCACACACACACACAGCATACAAGTCAGCTCCAGTACATACAAGTCAGCACCAGTAAACACACACACACACACACAGCATACAAGTCAGCACCAGTAAACACACACACAGCATACAAGTCAGCACCAGTAAACACACACACACACAGCATACAATTCAGCACATGTATATACACACACACACACACACACACAGCATACAAGTCAGCACCAGTACACACACAGCATACAAGTCAGCACCAGTACACACACACACACACACATCATACAAGTCAGCACCAGTACACACACACAGCATACAATTCAGCACCAGTACACACACACACAGCATACAAGTCAGTACCAGTACAGACTAACGGAGAAAGAAGAAATGGAGAAAGAAGTGCTCTCACAAACATGCCGCCTGTAAGGGCGTAGGTAGCTACTGCACCTACAGTCAGGGGAGGGCTGGTGGAAATGTCTCAAATGTATTTTTTGTAAATTCTCTCCTGATTGATCAAGGGCTTCTTCAACTCTAGATTTATGATGAGTGATGTTCTGTTTAGGAGCGCATTCGGCGGGAGCGCTGTGCTCATGTTGCAATAGAAATATAGAACTGGCACCATTTTCAATGTAACAATGGAGACGTTACTGATTTTCAGAGTGATCCGCCCTTCTGAATGAGCCCCATATGTCCTATTCAATATTGTGTGTATCGTATATCACCTAAACTTGTCTGTTAAAACATGCCAGGATCAGACCTTTCAGAGTAGGAGTTGAACAAGCGTCACACAGAAGCATTTGGGAGAAAGGAAACACGCATGCCAATTCCAGTGTTTAATTTCAGTCTTTCACAAGTATCTGATTGAGACCACGTACAGGACCTTTCAGCAAAGAACTTGGCCAAGACCCTTAGAGGCTGCCAACAGAGCAGGTAGCTAGCTAGTAGACACACTGGGTCACCTATAGGGAGAGGCACCATGTAGTTGACCCATTATTACTTTGTACAAACTCATGAGAAAGTTATGGCATGTTTTTTGCTTTATTGTATTCACAAAGAAGTCCAAACTGTGCAGAACGTCTCCCACCCCAAACAAAATTAAAGACAAATTGTTAAATTGTGATTTTTTTATTTGTTTTGGAGGACAGTTTCCGAGGTAATAGATCCAAACCCAAAATCAAAAAGTAAAACACTACAGTTTCAGGAGAAGTTTCCTAGAACATTTAGGCCACTAAAACTCAAGTAATACAGCAGTAATAAAATGAACTGTACAACAAATATTAAAGTCAAGCCTGTGGGTTTGGGCTTTACAATCAACCATCATAATCCAAGTTTACTATGACATAATTCCAGTCTTCTCGAATCTTGAGTGAGCCAATGAAATCTGAACGATAAGAACTCCCGGGGGAGATAGTTTAGGCAGGTAACCATGGTTACTTGCTGTGGTGATAGAACCTCTGTGAACTCTGGGCATGGGGGAGGAAGGCATGGCGGGGAGCCGTTTGGGGAGAGCTCTGGAAAGGTGCCTGGTGGACAAAACGTCAATTAAAATGTTACCAAGCAATAGTTAAGAACTTTAAGACAAACCATCAATATTTCAAATGACCAAGTCATCATTTAAATAGAATTTCAGGTGATACATTAAAAAAAGTGTGCCTTCACTATTAAGATTAATTCATATTAAAGATTCACACTGGTTTGACTGGCTTTAACTATGAGAGCTTGGACAAAACAAAAGTACAATCACTTTTCAATCTATACTGCAACAATAAGCAAAGCAATCCACTTTTTAAAATTGAAATAACCACTTTCAGATGCACCCATATTTCTGATGGGGTGATAGGTCAACAGTGGGCGGTAACAGTGAGGGGTGGCTAAGAGTTACCTTTGGAGTGGGGATCTGGACAGCCAAGGAGGGGGTGGGCAGCAGGCCAGCAACAGATGCATGGAGGGATTGGGGGTGCATGGGTCTCATAGCACCCTGGAACAACAGGAGTTTAGGGAAACACAAGGAAAGGACAAGAGGTACAGTTGAAGTCGGAAGTTTACATACACCTTAGCCAAATAATCAGTTTTTCACAATTCCTGACATTTATTCCTAGTAAAAATTCCCTGTCTTAGGTCAGTTAGGACCACCACTTTATTTTAAGAATGTGAAATGTGTCAGAATAGTTGAGAATAATTTATTTCAGCTTTTATTTCATCACATTCCCAGTGGGTCAGAAGTTTACATACACTCAATTAGTATTTGGTAGCATTGCCTTTAAATTGTTTAACTTGGGTCAAACGTTTTGGGTAGCCTTCCACAAGCTTCCCACAATAAGTTTGGTGAATTTTGGCCCATTCCTCCTAACAGAGCTGATGTAAATGAGTCAGGTTCGTAGACCTCCTTGCTCGCACACGATTTTTCAGTTCTGCCCACACATTTTCTATAGGATTGAGGTCAGGGCTTTGTGATGGCCATTCCAATACCTTGACTTTGTTGTCCTTAAGCCATTTTGCCACAACTTTGGAAGTATGCTTGGGGCCATTGTCCATTTGGAAGACCCATTTGCGACCAAGTTTTAACTTCCTGACTGATGCCTTGAGATGTTGCTTCAATATATCCACGTAAATTTCCTCCCTCATGATGATCTATTTTGTGAAGTGCACCAATCCCTCCTGCAGCAAAGCACCCCCACAACATGATGCTGCCACCCCTGTGTTTCACAGTTGGGATGGGGTTCTTTGGCTTGCAAGCCTCCCCCTTTTCCACCAAACATAACGATGGTCATTATGGCCAAACAGTTCTATTTTTATTTCATCAGACCAGAGGACATTTCTCCAAAAAGTACAATCTTTGTCCCCATGTGCAGTTGCAAACTGTAGTCTGGCTTTTTAATGGTGGTTTTGGAGCAGTAGCTTCTTCCTTGCTGAGCGGCTTTTCAGGTTATGTCGATATAGGACTCGTTTTACTGTGGATATAGATACTTTTGTACCTGTTTCCTCCAGCATATTCACAAGGTCCTTTGCCGTTGTTCTGGGATTGATTTGCACTTTTCGCACTAAAGTATGTTCATCTCTAGGAGACAGAACGCGTGTCTTTCCTGAGTGGTATGACAGCTGCTTGATCCCATGGTGTTTATACTTGCGTACTATTGTTTGTACAGATGAACGTGGTATTTTCAGGTGTTTGGAAATTGCTCCCAAGGATGAACCAGACTTGTGGAGGTCTACAATTGTTTTTCTGAGGTCTAGGCTGATTTCTTTTGATTTTCCCATAATGTCAAGCAAAGAGGCACTGAGCTGGAAGGTAGGCCTTGAAATACATCCACAGGTATACCCCCAATTGACTAAAATGAGGTCAATTAGCCTAACAGAAGCTTCTAAAGTCATGACATAATTTTCTGGAATTTTCCAAGCCGTTTATAAGGCACAGTCAACTTAGTGTATGTTAGCTTCTGACCCAATGGAATTGTGATACAGTGAATTATAAGTGAATTAATCTGTCTGTAAACAATTGTTGGAAAAATGACTTGTGTCATGCACAAAGTAGATGTCCTAACTGACTTGCCAAAACTATAGTTTGTTAACAAGAAATTTGTGAAGTGGTTGAAAAACAAGTTTAAATTACTCCAACCTAAGTGTATGTAAACTTCCAAATTCAACTGTATAAAGGAGTATCAAGGACAACTCGGGTTTGAATTTGTACAATATGAACTTATATTAAAACAGATTCACAACTAGGTTTAGTGGTTGAATAGAAAACGTAACCTTATAATGTGCATGTCTTGAAAGAGCATCTTTCTCCCAATCTGTCTGACCAGTGGTCTTACCCCGTCAGTGAAGCCAGACTGTTGGTTGGCATGTTCCAACTGCTTCTGAAGGGGTATTCCAGCACCAGGGATGAATCCTTGCTGGGAGGTGAAGTGACTGTGAACAGCGTAGCCAGGCTGTTGAGGAAGGTACTGTATGGCCTGGAACGCAGACGCACCTGGACAGGAGACAGACAGCAAGAGTCAGACTTTGGAAACTAATACTGCAGGATGCTGTCATGATTAGCAATTGTAGTTACTACATAGTCCACAATGGAATTTCCTGTCGGAGGCATTAATATTCAGCTTGCACACACATGCTACCTCTGATCTGGGAGCTATTGGCGAAGCTGACGGGTACAGAGGAGCTGGGGGCGTAGCTGGAGGGGTGCTCTGACTGACTGCCACCGAACTGGCCGTGCTCTGCCAGGCCCGCACTAAATCCAGGCTGGCTCTGGTAGTGGCGGCCCTGTGGGGCGAGGAGAGTGAAACGGTCACTCTATAAGAGGTCACACAGAGCATGGGTTATGTGTCTGTTGTTGACATCACTGACAGTTACTATGTTTCAGTGGGTGTTTTTTTTAACTACAGAGTTAAGGATTTGATTCCAGCTTGGGCCGAATGCTGATGCCTGGAACTCACTTTATTGACACTATTGATGCCAAGATATACAATTGAAGTCGGAAGTTTACATACACCTTAGCCAAATAAATTTCAACTCAGTTTTTCACAATTTCTGACATTTAATCCTAGTATAAATTCCCTGTCTTAGGTCAGTTAGGATCACCACTTTATTTTAAGAATGTGAAATGTCAGAATAATAGTAGAGTGATTTATTTCAGCTTTTATTTATTTCATCACATTCAAGTGGGTCAGAAGTTTACATACACTCAATTAGTATTTGGTAGCATTGCCTTTAAATTGTTTAACTTGGGTCAAATGTTTTGGGTAGTCTTCCACAAGCTTCCCACAATAAGTTGGGTGAATTTTGGCCTATTCCTCCTGACAGAGCTGGTGTAACTGAGTCAGGTTTCTAGGCCTCCTTGCTTTTTCAGTTCACACGCTTTTTCAGTTCTGCCCACACATTTTCTGTAGGATTGAAGTCAGGGCTTTGTGGTGGCCACTCCAATACCTTGACTTTGTTGTCCTTAAGCCATTTTGGCACAACTTTGGAAGCATGCTTGGGGTCATTGTCCATTTGAAAGACCCATTTGCAACCAAGCTTTAACTTCCTGACGGATGTCTTGAGATGTTGCTTCAATATATCCACATAATTTTCCATCCTCATGGTGCCATCTATTTTGTGTAGTGCACCAGTCCCTCCTGCAGCAAAGCACCCCCACAACATGATGCTGCCACCCCCGTGCTTCACGGTTGGGACGGTGTTCTTCGGCTTGCAAGCCTCCCCCTTTTTGCTCCAAACATAACAATGGTCATTATGGCCAAACAGTTCTATTTTTGTTTCATCAGACCAGAGGACATTTCGCCAAAAAGTACAATCTTTGTCCCCATGTGCAGTTGCAAACCGTAATCTGGCAATTTTATGGCGGTTGTGGAGCAGTGGCTTCTTCCTTGCTGAGCGGCTTTTCAGGTTATGTCGATATAGGACCCGTTTTACTGTGGATATAGATACTTTTGTACTTGTTTCCTCCAGCATTTTCACAAGGTCCTTTGCTGTTGTTCTGGGATTGATTTACACTTTTCGCACCAAAGTACATTCATCTCTAGGAGACAGAACGCGTCTCCTTCCTGAACGGTATGACGGCTGCGTGGTCCCATGGTGTTTATACTTGCGTACAATTGTTTGTACAGATGAAAGTGGTACCTTCAGGCGTTTGGAAATTGCTCCCATGGATGAACCAGACTTGTGGAGGTCTACAATTGTTTTTCTGAGGTCTTGGCTGATTTCTTTTGATTTTCCCATGATGTCAAGCAAGGAGGCACTGAGTTTGAAGGTAGGCCTTGAAATATATCCTCAGGTACACCTCCAATTGACACAAATGTGTCAATTATGTCAATTATTGCAAATTATGTCAATTAGCCTATCAGAAGCTTCTAAAGCCATGACATTGTCATGCACAAAGTAGATGTCCTAACCGACTTACCAAAACTATAGTTTGTTAACAAGAAATTTGTGGAGTGGTTGAAAAACGAGTTTTAATGACTCCAACCTAAGTGTATATAAACCTCCGACTTCAACTGCTTGATAAAAATATGGCCATTACAATAGCGACATCTAGTGGTTAGATGAGACATTACACATACAGAGGG
Organism: Oncorhynchus clarkii lewisi; assembly: GCF_045791955.1. Lineage (NCBI taxonomy): Eukaryota > Metazoa > Chordata > Actinopteri > Salmoniformes > Salmonidae > Oncorhynchus > Oncorhynchus clarkii. The sequence goes on along the minus strand of NC_092167.1, from coordinate 40,653,228 downwards.
CCACCCAGTTGCGACTCACCGGGATGACAGGTGTTGGAAACAACTGCTTACTGCGCTCCGACATGAGAGCCCCGGGCCTGTTGTGACTGACTGGACTGCCTGATAGAGGTTAGAGAGAACAAAAAAGTGATGAGGGAGTACGGTGTAGTGACCGGCGGGAACCTCAGAAGTAATTTGTGGATAGACTAATTGTGGGCCAGTGCCACATATATTAAATTCATGTGTTCAAAGTAAACAGCTTGTGATAAATACATCTGGAAAATGACCACGTTATTTTGATGTTCATTTAATGTAATTGCTTAGGAGATGACAGTCATGAACACGTGTATAGCTTACCTTGGATGTTGAGGAGATGCTGTCCTGTATGCATGGTTAGACTGGACTGGTAGCTGGCTGACGTCAGTGTTGTGATGTCACTGCAGGAGAGGTAAAAACAGATGAGATATCTGACAGGAGATTTCTAACAATCAGCAAATCCTTTATATATGGCCTTACTAAAATCTCAGTCCTACTCCAAACTGGGAGGGTTGCATTTCAGTAATCTAATGTGGCTTATTGACCTTATTTCATGAAGGTTCACTAACGTTAAGGAAGCTTGACTATTGAGATGCACCTGAGGAGTCAGAGGCTCCCTTCCTCTCACCTCTGCTCCTTCCTGCGCCTCTTTTCCTCCTCGTGCAGGACCTTCTTCAGCTGGAGGAAGAGCTGATGCTTCTCCTCCTGCAGTCCCTGCAGCTTCTCCCCCATCTTCATCACCTGTGAGGAGGAAAAGGGAATGTAAGAGAGGGTTAAGGTGAGATAACTAACTTCAGAGGATGGGCTATCTCCCATCTGTTTGTTATGACGTTCTCTGACCTGTTCTTTCGTCTCCTCCAGTGACATCCTCTCCTCTATCTCTTTTGTTCTCTTTCGCTCTTCTTCCTCCTTCATCTTCTGCTCCATCATCTTGTCCACCTCTTCCTCCTCTAAGATTAGGAAGAAAAGAGACACCAATTACAACAACTTAATTGTGGAATTTGTTCTCTCTTCTTCCTCTTTCATCTTCTGCTCCATCATCTTGTCCACCTCTTCCTCCTCTAAGATTTGGAAGAAAAGAGACACCAATTACAATGACATAATTGTGGGAAAAATCTGGCTTTTTGGTTATGTTTGGGAAGAAATGCAGTAGCCAAGCCAGCCTTGTGATATCTCACCCTGTCTTTTGCGATCTCTTTCTCTCATAATGTGTTTGTGGAGGGCTCTGGCCATGGCGTTGGACAGCTTCGGTCTGTCCTGCAGAGCAGGCATGGTGACAGGAAGTGGAGGGGCCAGCTGAATGCAGCAGAATCAATTGAGAAAATATGGGAAGTAAATATAGTTACAGGCAACAACAGCAAAAGGTGACAATTATTTGCTAGAAACTGACACTTGTTTTTTTATTTTTATATTTACTTTGTTTTTAATAGAAATAATAAATTGCATGCATTCACCCCCACCTAGCTAACGTTGCATTGCATCTGATCTGGCTATGCTAGCAGCTAGCTAACGTTACATTGTTAATGTTAGATCGATGAAGGGCCAGCAGGCGCGAAGTTGTAAACAGAGAACTTACTTTCGTTGCTTTGCGAGTATTCCAAGATTAAAACTTTTGTCTCCGCTTGGTGTGTGTTTTTTGGTGTGGATTATAAAGCGGAACATTTGTTATGCTATGAAAAACTGTAACTTTGTTTCTATATTATGAATTTCGTGTTCATAAATGAGTTTTTTTTTCTCCCGAACTGATACACTTCCGGTGTGAAAGGACGCTTCCTGTTTTAACGTCAGTGAAGCCCTGGGAGTTGGGGTTTCTATTCAGTACTTCCCAGGGGACCTTGAGAGTAAAAGTAAAGATACCTTAACAGAAAATGACTCAGGTAAAAGTGAAAGTCAGCCAGTAAAATACTACTTGAGTAAAAGTCAAAGTATTTGGTTTTAAATATACTTAAGTATCAAAAGTAAATGTAACCGCTAAAATACAGTATACTTACATTGAGTGGCTGCTGCCAACACACTGACTCAACTCCAGCTACTTTAATAATGGAAATGGATGGAAATTGATGTAAAAATATATCACTAGCCACTTTAAATAATGCTACTTAATATAATGTTTACATACCCTACATTAATCATCTCATATGTATATGTATATACTGTACTCTATATCATCTACTGCATCTTTATGTAATACATGTATCACTAGCCACTTTAAACTATTCCACTTTGTTTACATACCCTACATTACTCACCTCATATGTATCTGTACTCGATACCATCTACTGCATCTTGCCTATGCCGTTCTGTACCATCACTCATTCATATCTTTATGTACATATTCTTTATCCCTTTACACTTGTGTGTATAAGGTAGTAGTTTTGGAATTGTTAGGTTAGATTACGCGTTGGTTATTACTGCATTGTCGGAGCTAGAAGCACAAGCATTTCGCTACACTCGCATTAACATCTGCTAACCATGTGTATGTGACAAATAACATTTGATTTGATTACTTAATTGAACCAGTTTCCTGTCTTGCTAAGCTGTCCTGTCTTGTGTTTGGGATCATTGTCATGCTGAAAGACCCAGCCACGTTTCATCTTCAATGCCCTTGCTGATGGAAGGAGGTTTTCACTCATATCACAATACATGGCCCCATTCATTCCTTCCTTTATCAGTCGTCCTGGTCCCTTTGCAGAAAAACAGCGCCAAAGCATGATGTTTCCACCCCCATGCTTCACAGTAGGTATGGTGTTCTTTGCATGCAACTCAGAATTCTTTGTCCTCCAAACATGACCAGTTGAGTTTTTACCAAAAAGTTATATTTTGGTTTCATCTGACCATATGACATTCTCCCAATCTTCTTCTGGATCATTCCAATTCTCTCTAGCAAACTTCAGACGGGCCTGGACATGTACTGGCTTAAGCTGGGGGACACGTATGGCACTGCAGGATTTGAGTCCCTGGCGACGTAGTGTGTTACTGATGGTAGGCTTTGTTACTTTGGTCCCAGCTCTCTGCAGGTCATTCACTAGGTCCCCCCGTGTGGTTCTGGGATTTTTGCTCACCGTTCTTGTGATCATTTTGACCCCACGGGGTGAGATCTTGCGTGGAGCCCCAGATCGAGGGAGATTATCAGTGGTCTTGTATGTCTTCCATTTCCTAATAATTGCTCCCACAGTTGATTTCTTCAAACCAAGCTGCTTACCTATTGCAGATTCAGTCTTCCCAGCCTGGTTCAGGTCTACAATTTTGTTTCTGGTGTCCTTTGACAGCTCTTTGGTCTTGGCCATAGTGGAGTTTGGAGTGTGACTGTTTGAGGTTGTGGACAGGTGTCTTTTATACTGATAACAAGTTCAAACAGGTGCCATTAATACAGATAATGAGTGGAGGACAGAGGAGCCTCTTAAAGAAGTTACAGGTCTGTGAGAGCCAGAAATCTTGCTTGTTTGTAGGTGACCAAATACTTATTTTCCACCATAATTTGCAAATAAATTCATTAAAAATCCTACAATGTGATTTTCTGGATTTTTCTTCCCTCATTTTGTCTGTCATAGTTGAAGTGTACCTATGATGGAATTTACAGGCCTCTCTCATCTTTTTAAGTGGGAGAACTTGCACAATTGGTGGCTGACTAAATACTTTTTTGCCCCACTGTATGTGATGGTACGCAAGGTTTGAAATTATGTTTAAGTTAAATATATCTGTTTGGGTAAATTTGCAGTCAACAAATTATTTATAATTATGTCCTGGCTTCCTTACCATCCACTCAAGAAAAATAATTATCCCACGGCTGAATCAAGTTGATGATCCCTGGTATAGATGATTTAGACTCTAATGGTGAATAACCCTTTAAAGTCATTTATTTTAATAATGTATATACAGGTTGTTCATAGTAGTCATTTCCATTCCTTCAAGGGGCTCTCCAGTGTTCATTCCTCACAGGCAAGTTCTTCCACACTGATCTAGACAAACCATTTCTGTATGGACCTCGCTTTGTGCACAGGTGCATTGTCAGACTGAAACAGCAAAGGACCTTCCCCAAACTGTTGCCACAAAGTTGGAAGCACAGAATCGTCTAGAATGTCATTGTATGCTGTAGCATTAATATTTCTCTTTACTGGAACTAAGGGGCCTAGTACGAACCATGAAAAACAGCCCCAGACCATTATTCCCTTACAGTTGGCATTAATCATTGGGACAGATAGCGTTTTCCTAGCATCCACCAAACCCAGATTTGTCTGTCGGACTGCCAGATGGTGATGTGTGATTTATCACTCCAGAGAACGCGTTTCCACTGCTCTAGAGTCCAATTTAATATATATATTTTTCTATTTAACCTTTATTTAACTAGGTAAGTCAGTTAAGATCAAATTATTTTTTACAATTACTTCCTACACCGGCTAAACCCAGACGACGCTGGGCCAATTGTGCGCCGCCCTATGGGACTCCCAATCACGGCCGGGTGTGATACAGCCTGGATTCGAACCAGGGCGTCTGTATTGACGCCTCTAGCACTGAGATGCCATGCCTTAGACCTCTGTGCCACTCGGGAGCACCAATGGCGGCGAGCTTTACACCGCTCCAGCCGACACTTGGAATTGCGCATGGCAATCTTAGGCTTGTGCGCGGCTGCTTGGCCATGGAAACCCAATTCCACAAAAATCCTGACAAACAGGTATTGTGCTGACATTGCTTCCAGACGCAGTTTGGAACTCGGAAATGAGTGTTGCAACCGAGAACAGACGATTGTTATGTGCTACAGAAAGGTGGCGTCTTATGACGGTGCCGCAATGAAAGTCATTGAGCTCTTCAGTACGGACCATTCTACTGCCAATGTATGTCTATGGAGATTGCATGGCGGTGTGCTTGATTTTATACACCTGTCAGCAACGGGTGTGGCTGAAATAGCCAAATCCACTAATTTGATGGGTTGTCCAAATACATTTGTATATACAGTACCAGCCAAATTTTGGACACACCAACTCATTCAAGAGTTTTTCTTTATTTTTACTCTTGCAGGAAATCACACACAGAATGAGCAGTATGGCTGGTGGCATTGTCATGCTGGAAGGTCATGTCAGGAAGGGTACCACATGAGGGAGAAGGATGACTTCTCTGTAAGGCACAGTGTTGAGATTGCCTGCAATGACAAGCTCAGTGTGATGATGCTGTGACACACTGCCCCAGACCATGACGGACCCTCCACCTCCAAATCGATCCCGTTCCAGAGTACAGGCCTCGGAGTAACACTCATTCCTTCGACGATCAACGCAAATCTGACCATCATCCCTGGTGAGACAAAAACATGACTCGTCAGAGAAGAGCACTTTTTGCTAGTCGTGTCTGGTCCAGTGACGGTTTGCGCAGCGTTGTTGCCGGTGATGTCTGGTAAGGACCTGCCTTACAACAGGCCTACAAGTCCTCTGTCCAGCCTCTCTCAACCTATTGCGGACAGTCTGAGCACTGATGGAGGGATTGTGCGTTCCTAGTGTAACTCTGGCAGTTGTTGCCATCCTGTACCTGTCCCGCAGGTGTGATGTTCAGAAGTACCGATCCTGTGCAGGTGTTGTTACACGTGGTCTGCCACTGCGAGGACGATCAGCTGTCCATCCTGTCTCCCTGTAGCTCTGTCTTAGGTGTCTCACAGTACGGACATTGCAATTTATTGCCCTGGCAACATCTGTAGTCCTCATGCCTAATGCACATTCATGCAGACGAGCAGGGACCCTGGACATCTTTCTTTTGGTGTTTTTCAGAGTCAGTAGAAAGGCCTCTTTAGTGTCCATAGTTTTCATAACTGTGACCTTAATTGCCTACCGTCTGTAAGCTGTTAGCGTCTTAATGACCGTTCCACAGGTGCATGTTCATGAATTGTTTATGGTTCGTTGAACAAGCATGGAAAACAGTGTTTAAACCCTTTACAATGAATATCAGTGAAGTTATTTGGATTTTTACGAATTATCTTTGAAAGCCAGGGTCCTGAAAAAGGGACATCTCTTTTGTTGCTGAGTTTATTTTCGACATCGTAGAAAAATAAGTTAAGACATCAAAACTACAATGAAATAACACATATAGAATCATGTAGGGGTGGCAGGTAGCCTATTGGTTATAGTGTTGGGCCAGTAACCGAAAGGTTGCTGGATCGAATCCCAGAGCTGACAAGGTAAAAATCTGTCATTCTGCCCCTGAACAAGGCAGTTAATCCACTGTTCCCCGGTAGGCCGTCATTGTAAATAAGAATGTGTTCTTAACTAACTTGCCTAGTTAAAAGGTTAAATAAAAAAATGTAGTAACCAAAAAAGTGTTAAATCACATTTTATATTTGAGATTCTTCAAAGTAACCACCTTGATGACAGCCTTGGATAACAGCTTTGCACACGCTTGGCATTCTCTCAACAAGCTTCATGTGGTAGTCACCTGGAATGCATTTCAATTAACAGGTGTCTTAACAGTTAATTTATGGAATTTCTTTCCTTCTTATTCCATTTGAGCCAATCAGTTGTGTTGTGACAAGGTAGGGGCGGTATACTGAAGATAACCCTATTTGGTAAAAGACCAAGTCCATATTATGGCAAGAACAGCTCGAATAAGCAAAGAGAAATGACAGTCCATAACTAAGACATGAAGGTCAGTCAATCCGGAAAATTTCATGAACTTTCAACGTTTCAAGTGCAGTCGCAAAAACCATCAAGCTCTATGATGAAACTCTCTCATGAGGACCACCACAGGAATGGCTACCTTGTAGCCCAAATAAATGCTTCAGTGTTCAAGTAAGACACATCTCATCATCAACTGTTCAGAGTGTGTGAATCAGGCCTTCATGTGGTCAAATTGATGCAAAGAAACCACTACTAAAGGACACCAATAAGAAGACTTGCTTGGGCCAAGAAACACAAGCAATGGACATTAGACTGGTGGAAATCTGTCCTTTGGTCTGATGAGTCCAAATTTGAGAATTTTGGTTCCAACTGCTGTCTTTGTGAAACACAGAATAGGTGAACGAATGTTCTCTGCATGTGTGGTTCCCACCTTGAAGCATTGGGGAGGTGGTGTAATGATGTGGGGGTGCTTTGCTGGTGACACTGTTGGTGATTTATTTAGAATTCAAGCAACACTTAACCAGCATGGCTACCACAGCCTTCTGCAGCGATACGCCATCCCATCTGGTTTGCGCTTAGTGGGACTGTCATTTGTTTTTCAACAGGACAATGACCCAACACACCTCCAGGCTGTGTGAGGGCTTATTTGACCAAGAATGAGAAGGATTAAGTGTTTCTTCAGATGACCTGGCCTCAACCCAATTGAGATGGTTGGGATGAGTTGGACCGCAGAGTGAAGGAAAAGCAGCCAACAAGTGCTCAGCATGTGTGGGAACTCCTTCAAGACTGTTGGAAAAGCATTGCAGGTGAAGCTGGTTGAGAGAATGTCAAGAGTATGCAAAGCTGTCATCAAGGCAAAGGAAGGCAACTTTGAATCTAAAATATATGTTGGTTTGTTTAACACTTTTTTGGTTATATGATTCCATATGTGTTATTTCATAGTTTGTCTTCACTATTATTCTACAATGTAGAAAATAGTAAGAATAAAGGAAAACCCTTGAATGAGTGTCTAAACTTTTGACTGGTACTGTATAATGCATGTCGAAAATATGCAGGTTTGGACAACGTAATAATTCAATGCGGCAGCGTTACAAAATAAACAAGTTCATTGGCTGCTGCTAACTAGCATAGCTGGTCCCATTGTTGCAAAGCGTTATGGGGTATTAGAATTATGTTGTCTTAACCTTTTTCCATCTTCAACCTAGACTGATACCAAACTAAACCCATCTGACAGTGAAGGTGAGGAAACTACCTCAGCACTACTCAATCTTGGGTCAATAGCAAGATTAATACTACTTTGTCTCGTCTTCCCTACACTATGTGATGATGGGATTGGATGTCTCCACAGTGAGTGCAGTCTGTGGTGTAGTGATCAAACGAATTCCATTTTGAAAGCTCAGGTGTAAACAGGAGAATAGCCTAAATAAAGAGAGAAATGTGTGTTCTCCACTTTCAAGATTATGGTTGCGGAAACTTTCCATATGTTCACATACAGTAGAGATATGCAGGACAAGTCAGACAAAAAAAAGACAGTAACGAAAAGACAGGAAACAAAGTTGGCTTTTCAGCACATTTTATCACGAGTGGAGAGTGCCAGTAACAGCTATACTGAGTTCTAACTTTTTTAAAGTAGAACAAAACTTTTAAAAAGTAAAATTGCACTGAGCATCACAATACTTTTCAGAAATTAAGCCATCTAAAAATTACAAGTACAATAATAAAGAATCATAATAGTAATCAATCCAAATAATATATTTTTTTAACCACTGAAAGCGGAGACAGGCGGAAGATGGTTTAGTCAGAATTCTATTCTACTCCAGTCAGACGTCAAATACACTACGTCATCAGAGTATCTTACCAGCGCTAATACATTAGTAAACATGACATTTTATCATTGCCAAATGGAGCAGAGTTTAACCTATCACGCTACATCCAAAGTTTACACATCTTTATAATGACTGGTAATATGGTCTAATTCTAACACTCATTTCAAAATGGCATCTCTCCTCTATCCGTTTCAGCATGATTAAAGCACTATGAAAACTGGCCACGGGACCATTCAACCGAAATCCCCATCTCGGAGACCCGGAGGCAAATAAAATTCAGACTGTGCGAAGAGTATTAAAGAGGTAAAAATGGATGGATGAGGGGGAGGGAAAGTGCATCTGACGTCTTTGCTCGGGGAACTAGGCTGCTGAGCTGGATATAGCATTTCAATGGAGATAAGGGAGGTTTGGGGGAGAAGACTTGGGTGACGAAGGGGGGAGGGGTTTAGACTTCCGTTTGGCTGTCTCCATAGACACTCTCATCACTGTAGGCAATGTAGAGGAAAAAGTCCTCTTCATGGTGCTCCTGAAAGAGAGAGCAATAAAGAGGTGTTGGTATGAGTTGACAAAACAGAGGGGGGAAGCTTCCCTGAAAGGCATCCCCAATCCAAACGTTGTCACATGCACCAAATACAACAAGTGTAGACCTTAACGTGAAGTGCTTACTTAACCAACAATGCAGTTCAAGAAGAGTTTAGAAAATATTTACTAAATAAACTAAAGTAAAAAGTAACACAATAAAATAATAACCAGGCTATATACAGGGGGTACAGGTACCGAGTCAGTGTGCGGAGGAAAAGCAGCAGAAAAGCGTTTGAAGGGAGCGGGGAGGAATCATACCTGGTATAGAAGGCCCATGGTGGCTGAGGTGGGAGGAATGACGTTGTTTACAAAGAAGAACAGGGCGTCCTCGGCCCGCAGGTGGATTCGTTTTCGGATGAGGAAGTAGAACTGGCCCACTGTAGTAGAGAGAAATGAATTTAAATATTAAAGTTCTGAAGAGAGTGGTATAGAAGTGGTACATGGATGGTACATAACCATAATAACTGGTTACCTACCTGTGAGGTCAGAGGGCACAAGGTATTTCTTCTTGTCCAGATCTCCTATCCTTGCTTTGGGGGCTTTTTCCACAATTACCTACAATTGAAGGAAAAAAAAAAAAACATTTAGAAAGGCCTTAATATTGTGTGGCTCTGTCCAAAAATGTAAAGTTCAAAAATAATAATAATTACCTAGACTTTGTTACATTCATTTCTCTTACATACATTTCCACTTACTGGTAAATTAACTTGGTCACATACGATTGCACTATTCAAGCTTGTTTTCTTCACATTTCGAGGAAAGGGGATCTGATAAAATAAGTCTCAGACCCACTGAAACTCCATCGTGCAAGGTGATTTTCAGAAACCATTATGGCACACTGACATGGGATTATTAAAATGCTTCTGCATTTGGATTCTACTGCTGTGTCAAGCCAGAGATCTGAATATATTGACGAGATATGCATGTCGCCGCACTAACAACAGGAGTTGTTGTACCAAAGGCAGTATGGCAAGCGACAAGCTGAGGTCCAAAATAAGCCAATAGGAACACATTGGACAGGTTTTGGGCAGAGGGAAACCGCCTGGAGCGCTACCCCCTCTTGGTTTTCACTCCAGCCACAGTTATAACTAACCTGATTCAGTTCATTATTAGAATCAGGTGTGCTAGATTAGGGTTGGAGTGAAAACGCACAGGACTGTCTCTCTCCAGACACAGGTTTGGATAGCCCAGAGATCAGTGGAGGCTGCTGAGGGGAAGATGGCTCATATTAATGGCCGCAACAGCGCTAATGGAATGGCATTAACACATGAAAAATCATAAATCGGTCGACCTCTAGTTTCCAACGCTGATACCGATTATTGGAGGACCAAAAAAAGACGATACCGATAAAAAAAAATATCGGCCAATTTTTTACCATTTATTTGTAATAACGACAATTACAACACTGAATGAACACTTATTTTAACTTAATATAATACATCAATAAAATCAATTTAGCCTCAAATAAATAATGAAACGTTCAATTTGGTTTAAATAATGCAAAAACAAAGTGTTGGAGAAGTAAAAGCGCAATATGTGCCATGTAAGAAAGCTAAAGTTTCAGTTCCTTGCTCAGAACATGAGAACATATGAAAGCTGGTGGTTCCTTTTAACATGGGTCTTCAATATTCCCAGGCAAGAAGTTTTAGGACTATTTATCTCTATACCATTGGTATTTCATTAACTTTTGACTATTGGATGTTCTTATAGGCACTTTAGTATTGCCAGTGTAACAGTATAGCTTCCGTCCCTCTCCTCGCTCCTCCCTGGGCTCGAACCAGGAACACAACGACAACAGCCACCCTCGAAGCAGCGTTACCCATGCAGAGTTAGCGGGGTACGCGCTAATAGCGTTTCAAACGTCACTCGCTAACTAGCTAGCCATTTCACATTGTTTACACAAGCCTAATCTCGGGAGTTGATAGGTTTGAAGTCATAAACAGCGCAATGCTTGACGCACAACGAAGAGCTGCTGGCAAAACGCACGAAAGTGCTGTTTGAATGAATGCGTACGAGCCTGCTGCTGCCGCCTACCATCGCTCAGTCAGACTGCTCTATCAAAATCATAGAGTTAGTTATAACATAATAACACACAGAAATACGAGCCTTAGGTCATTAATATGGTCAAATCCGGAAACTATCATCTCAAAAACAAGACGTTTATTCTTTCAGTGAAATACGGAACCTTTCTGTATTTTATCTAAGGGGTGGCATCCATTAGTCTAAATATTCTTGTTACATTGCACAACCTTCAATGTTATGTCATAATTACGTAAAATGTTGGCAAATTAGGCGGCCCAAACTGTTGCATATACACTGACTCTGCGTGCATTGAACGCAAGAGAAGTGACAAGTTCACCTGGTTAATATTGCCTGCTAACCTGGATTTCTTATTTTTAAACATGCATATTTAGCTATATATACACTTATGTATTGATTTTAAGAAAGGCATGGATGTTCATGGTTAGGTACACATTGGAGCAACGATACGCATCGCATCGATTATATGCAACGCAGGACACGCTAGATAAACTAGTAATATCAACCATGTGTAGTTAACTAGTGATTATGATTGATTGATTGTTTTTTATAAGATAAGTTTAATGCTAGCTAGCAACTTACCTTGGCTTACTGCATTCACGTAACAGGCAGTCTCCTCATGGAGTGCAGGTTGGACTAGTTAACTGTAAGGTTGCAAGATTGTATCCCGCGAGCTGACAAGGTGAAAATCTGTCGTTCTACCCCTGAACGAGGCAGTTAACCCACCGTTCCTAGGCCGTAATTGAAATTAAGAATGTGTTCTTAACTGACATGCCTAGTTAAATAAAGATTAAATATGTGTTTAAAAAAAATAAATAAAAAAAATGTTTATTATTATTTAAAAAAATTTATCGGCCAAATCTGTGTCCAAAAATACAGATTTCCGGTTGTTATGAAAACTTGAAATCGGATCTAATTAAAATTGGCCATTCCGATTAATCGGTCGACCTCTAATGGAAACCATGCGTTTGATAACATTCCACTGATTCAGTCGACCAAAAAGTAGACTGTTACAGCTTTAAGCAAACCCTGAAAATTAAGGTTAGGAACCTATTGTCATTTCTGCCTAAGACATTCTTACAAAAGGGTGGTTTTATAACTAAAGGGACACAGTGTAGACTGAAAACAATACATCTATAGATGGCCTAAATGTGAAATAAACAACTGAACTGCTTACTGACACCCGTTCTAGGCTATTTGGGGTAGCTAACATTACACATCGGGCGGCAGGTAGCCTAATGGTTATAGTGTTGGAGCCAGTAACCACAAGGTTGCTAGATCGAATCCCCGAGCTGACAAGGTAAAAATCTGTCCTTTTGTCCCTGAACAAGGCAGTTAAACCCACTGTTCCTCGGCCGTCATTGTAAATACACATTTGTTCTTAACCGACTGGTCTAGTTAAATAAAACATCTTTAAAACACACACACACACCTTAACTCTTACAGCTACCTATTAACCTGTCAAAGTATTACTTTGGAAGTAAATGACTATTTGTAAGTCATGAGGTCTTGCTTTTTGAAAACAGTCCCAAGCTTGGTAACTAGTTATTGTTTTAAAGGCACTGTGCAGTGAAAAAACATGATTTCCCTGTTTTATATACATTTCCACACTAGGAGGTTGGAATTGTTATTGTGAAAATAAGGATAATGTCCTTTTAGTGTAAGAGCTGTTTGAAAAGACCACCTGAAATTTGTATGCTTTGGTGGAATGGAGTTTTGGCCTGCCTGGTGACATCACCAGGCGGTGAATTAGTTCGACCAATAATAAAAAGAGTTCCAAACTCTATCAATAACAGCGTAAAGGACTGCAGAAACCCCTATTCATACATTTTTAAGCTAGGACTCCAGTACATAGGCGGGAACACTAGTATAATAAGTGGCGGTAATGCGTCAATATTGGACACCATCAGCCGATAAACCCCACCAGGGTCTAAATTTTACTTTTTGGTCCACCAGCCACTGTGGCAGGTAGATAAAATATCTACCAGCCCCTCAGCTGCCCCTTTAAGGGCGGGAGGTTACCGTGGTAACGGGGCCACTCGTTGCTGTGCAAGGTGGGACATAGGATTTGTATTTATTTGAGCAATTAGCAGCTATGAAACAAACCATATATACTTTGAAAACAGTGCCAGACTAACGTGCTCATACTTGCCTTTTGACTTTTTATTCGCGAATAATGCTCACACTGTAGAGCCCTGCAAATTGATCACCCGAAGAATTTGGCGGGTATGAATTTTATGCCCTGAACCCCACAGAAGAGGCTGGGCGACAACACCTGTGACTAGCTAGCAGTGGTAGACAGTGTACTTCGCCCTTGCCTGCCGGGAACGATTTTCTCGCAGTTCTGTTAACGACAGTGAGGGCGGGTGTTTGGCAGGCCAAGACACTTGATGCTAGCTAGGTAGGACTCCAAGTACACAGCAGGCAGGATAGGTAGCTAGCTAGCTAATGACAGCTAGGCCACCGGCCGACAGCGTCATTGCATTGTGGTACACCATAATTACATTCATTTCCAATGAAACTCTGAGTTTGCCTTGCAGCGGGATTTATCGAACGTATGCGTCAAACTATGCTTTGACGGCTTGACAGAAATGGTGGCAGAAGGTGAATGTTGATTTTTTTTGTTGCATACATATCCAGAGGCTGCTGCTTACTATTTTTTCGCAAAACACTGTCGGTGTGATCTAAGCGTTACAAGCCATATCCACCGTCGTAGTACAGATGATGCCCGAGTTGGAATGTGAAGCTAACTGAAGACGCAGAAATGTCCACATGCTGGAACGCCCCTAATTGCAGGTCGCAACCACACGTCACTATTGTTGATAACAGATACGCTTTCCCCTACCAGACAGGCCTAGCAAAATTGTTATTTGCTTAGAAGTTATGACCATTTTAATTGAAAACAATCACACTAGGTACTCAATTGTTACCCAGAAATTTGATAGGGTTACAAAAAAAAAAATCGCCTGCATTGGACCTTCAAACGAACATAGCTACAATTAAATTGTTATTGTTAGCTGTGTGTAATGAAATAACATAAGTTGACAGCTTGCTATAGCTAGTAAAACAAATTCCCATTCAGTGTAGAAACTGTGCCTCAAGTCTTTCAACCAAACTGCGTCAACTTGACCGTCAAGTAGGGTGGCTTGCTAGGCCCATTTTAGAAGCAGTTTGTTGTTGCCCAACTAGCCAACGTTAGTAAGTAAGCTAGTTCTTTGGCGTCGTTGTGAACATTCACCTAACCAAACATGACATGGGGATATTATAGAACGTCAGTTATGTCGTAAATGGGCTCACTAACATCAACACTTTTTCTACAAAGTAACCAATATTGAGAAGTAAACCAGCCAGGGTACTGTAGCTAGTAGGCTAGCTATCTAGCAAAGAAGGCATCTACTTACGGGTACCCTGTCCGGATACTTCTTTCTTATTTTCTCGCCCTCAGACCGTCTCTTCTCAAATGGGTGCTCTTCTTTGTATTGAAACTTCATTGTCAAACGAATGACAGGCTGTCGGTAGGTATATCTGAGATATCCGACTGGGATTCCTCAAATAGTAATTCGTCGACAACGCTAGCTAGTTGGGCTACTGTTTTGTTCGGGTTCTTTCCTAGTGCGACTGCGGCGGAGGGATACCATAACATACGACGCCAAAGGGAGGTCTGTACGCCGCACAGCTAAAATGGATTGTGGAAATATGAACGTTGACCGCAAAGAACCACACTGTTTGTGGTTAGGTTGATATTGTTTAGTCATATTCATCAATGAATCGAAATGTAATGATTAACAAATTAGCAGTGGTTTTGTTTCATAGTTGTTGCCCAATTATTTTATTTTTTTCAATAGTACTACTTTATTTTGTCCAACCGGCTGTGATGAGGCAGTTGCCCTAGTCATATGACCCATCCACTGCAGTTTCCGTGGCGAACAGTCATTGGCAGCAAGCGAATTCAAGACTTCCAAATTAATGTCTGAAATAAATTATTAATTTTGACAGCGCTGGAAGTTAGTTATTGTGGGGCTGTAATAATTCCTCGCAATGTTCCCATAGTTTGTATTCACACTTAAGCTTCAAGGTGGGTGTCATGTAGCAGTTTGCGTGGGCAGTTACACAAGTGGAAGCTGCTGCTATAAAATGGTAACGGGGGGATATACCAGTTTCATATTCCAATTTGAGCCATTTCTTATATTTTGTACTTGTTTTTAGTTCACTTCTGCTAGCAGTTGATTAGCAAATTATCAGCTAGAGTTCACGCACTGTTTTCTTAGGCCCGTCCCTGAATAGAAGGAAAGCATAGACCAGCAGTGTGTTTGCCCTCCAGCAGCCAGCCTGGATAGGAATAGACGTGCCTTGCTACTTCAACAGGTAGCCTTCAAGTCAAGCGGAGGCCACGACTAAGGGGAACGAGAGCAAGCGATGCAGTTATTAATCTTACCACATGAGAGCAGTCAAGTGTCAGAAGACTTGTAATATTTGTGGAACTCATTGAGCAGAATTTCACGATTACTTATCTGGAATAAAACTGTAATACGAGCAATTTACAACACGTGTTCCTCTTTCCAGCGTAGGTAGTTATGTATATTCACACAAAAGGCATACTATTGTCAAGATACAAGCTAACACAAAAGTATAATCCAGACTTTACTTTCAAGTATTTTCCAGGGAGAGTGAATTAAAAAGGAGCACCAGGTGAAAGTGGTCGACACTGACAAGTGTTTTATTAGTAACACAGACCTGGGGACTGAACCAAAAAGAAGCAGTCATGACTGGAGCCTTGACAAGATTGAAATTGTTCAAATGGCATTGAAGACAGAAGTGGCGGACAATGGTACCAATACGGTCAAGGGAGCAGGTAAAACATTCAGGTGGCTGCTCATTCTGCTTCAAATCAGCAGCAGAAAAATGAAAAAAAAATCCAGAAATTAAGTGCAAATCTCATAAATTGAAATGGTATCAGGCATAAGATTTTCAATAACGGAGATGTCCAGGTCATACGATACACATCACAGTAACTGAAAGATGAGAAATTTAAAGAGTGAGGTTCCACCATCCAAATAAGTCTTTTTTTAACCATTCTTTTCTTTCATAACTTCTTTAGTCCATCCTTCAAGCCTTTTTGGGGGAACACATCCAAGATAGACATGATCATGTCAGTCATTTGATAAAACAAATTAGACTGATTTATAATTCATCCAGAGATCTGTTATGTAGAACGTCTTAATCAGCGGTAACCCCTGACACACGAATGACCTTGATTGACAGGGCCTATATTCCCCCAAACCCCCCCATTCAAAACAAATCGTCCATTTTCTCCTGTCTGGTTGCTCTTGGCTGTCTTAAGTGAAGTAAAGTCCAGTACCAAGTAGAGAGTGTGTAAAATTACAGGCCATTGCCTGTTGTTTTTGTTGTGCAGAGTCCAGGATAAGAAGCAAAAGGTGGAAACTTGTCTCGTTCGTTGCCTTGCTGTTCCTTCTCCTTTTGTAACGTCAAAAGTTTAGCAAGACGTACAAATGTGAGCATTCGCCCAACTAAACGTACACAAACGCAGCCCCATGCGTACATACACAGAGTCAGTATCAGGAACTGTAAGGCTGAGACTCCATTTTGTTAAAAAAAATATACAAATAAAGAAGTGAAAACAAGAAAAAGAAAAGCTGGCCCAGTCGTTTCCTGGCCTTCCAGATCTCGCTCTGTTCATCCCTTGTTTCATGTTATGCTGCGACTCTCCTCTCCTCTGTCCCCTTCTGAGAGGGGTGAGGGGAGAGGTCCACTGCGTGGAAACGGAGGAGCGATGGGAGCCGGCAAGGGGAAGGGGTTTAAAAAGAGGGCTAATCAGCCAAACCCTCCCTGCAGAATAAGCCAATCACCAGAGCCGGTGCTGGTGGAGGTTTCGACTGAGGACGGACCGGACGTCAGCGGTGAACCTAGGAGAGAAGACAGTTGTCAGGGTAATACATTTCTCATGCTACCAGGTAAATGGAAAAAACACTGCTACAGTGCAGGATGCTCATCCATCAGTCTGAATACATGAAATACTCACCTAAGTGCATCTAGCATAGGCAGCAGGTTAAGGAGTGCTGTGTCACTAGGGTCACTGAACCAGGACTTGATAGGTATTGCATTGTCTAAAAGGCAAATACAGAGATTTGGAAACAAAGGAGAGTACTTCTGAGTGACAAAAGTAGGAGAGTTATGAAACATAATATTTGATAGGTAAAAAACCCTGATTCTCACAAGCCTGTCACAAGACTAATCACACTTTCTATAGGAAACATTTGAATTGGTGTGCGTGGTTTGTTTGCATAAAACGTGCAAGAGCTGCTTGGCAACCTTCCACCCATACCCAGCAAGCTGAATGCAACTGATTTCACAACCTTTTTAGTTTAAAAACAACTATCTAAGCTCACCTACAAGGATATGACCTAGAATGATATACAAATGCACCACTGTTCAAAAGTTTGGGGTCACTTTTGAAATGTCCTTGTTTTCCATGAAAACATACATGAAATGAGCTGCAAAATGAATAGAAAAGTCAATATGATGACAAGGTTATAAATAATGATTTTTAATTGAGATAATTGCTTTCGTTAAAGAATCCTCCATTTGCAGCAATTTTAGCCTTGCAGACCATTAGCATTCTAGTTAATGAAGCTGCCAGTTGAGGACTTGAGGTGTCTGTTTCTCAAACTAGACACTAATGTACTTGTCCTCTTGCTCAGTTGTGCACCGAAGTCTCCCACTCCTTTCTATTCTGGTTAGAGACAGCTATTCTGTGAAGGGAGTGGTACACGGCTTTGTACGAGATCTTCAGTTTCTTGGCAATTTCTCGCATGGAATAGCCTGCATTTTTCAGAACACGAATAGACTGACGAGTTCCAGAAGCAAGTTGTTTGTTTCTGGCCATTTTGAGCCTGTAATCGAACCCACAAATGCTGATGCTCCAGATACTCAACTAGTCTAAAGAAGTTTTATTGATTCTTTAAATCAGGACAACGGTTTTCAGCTGTGCTAACATAACCCTTTTGCAATTTTCTAATGATCAATTAGTCTTAAAATGATAAACTTGGATTAGCTAACAAAACATGCCATTGAAACACAGGAGTGATGGTTGCTGATAATGGGCCTATGTAGATATTCCATAAAACATCTGCCATTTCCAGCTACAATAGTAATTTACAACATTAAATGTCTACACTGTACTTCTGATTAATTTGATGTTATATTAAAATGGACTTAAAAAGTGCTTTTCTTTCAAAAGGACATTTCTAAGTGACCCCAAACTTTTGAACAGTAGCATACAAATGCATAGAATACAGTATATGCCATTTAGCAGGCTCTTTTTAGGAATGACGCCGAAGGAGAAGGCCGCCGTTTTACGGTCTCCTAACCAATTGTGCTATTATGTGTTTTTTTGTACATAATGTTCCTGCAGCCGTATCTTACGGAAGAAAAGAGCCGGATGCCTCGTCCGGACCCGCAGAAGACTAGGAAAGCTGCCATTACCGTCAATATTACTCACCAACGTGCAATCATTGGACAATAAACTAGACGAGGTACGATCACAAATATCCTACCAACGGAACATCAAAAACTGTAATATCCTATGTTTCACGGAATCGTGGCTGAATGACGACATGGATATTCAGCTAGCAGGATACACGCGGGGGGGGGGGGGGGGGGGGGGGGGGGGGGTCTGTGCATATTTGTAAACACCAACTGGTGCACAAAATCTAAGGAAGTCTCTAGATTTTGCTCGCCTGAAGTAGAGTATATTGTGATAAACTGCAGGCCACTACTCTTGCCTAGAGAGTTCTCAGCTATACTTTTTGTGGCTGTTTGTTTACCACCACAGACAGATGCTGGCACTAAGACCGCACTCAGTCAACTGTATAAGGAAATAAGCAAACAGGAAACCACTCACCCAGAGGCGGCGCTCCTAGTGGCCGGAGACTTTAATGCAGGGAAACTTAAATCAGTTCTACCAAATCTCTATCAACATGTGCAACCAGAGGGGGAAAAAAATCTAGATCACCTGTACTCCACACACAGAGACGTGTACAAAGCTCTCCCTCGCCCTCCATTTGGTAAATCCGAACCACAACTTTATCCTCCCGATTCCTGCGTACAAGTGAAAATTAAAGCAGGACGCACCAATGACCCGGTCTATAAAAAAGTGGTCAGATGAAGCAGATGCTAAACTACAGGACTGCTTTGCTATCACAGACTGGAACATATTCCGAGATTCTTCCAATGACATTGAGGAATACATCACATCAGTCACTGGCTTTATCAATAAGTGAATTGAGGACGTCGTCCCCAGTGACTGTACGTACATACCCCAACCAGAAGCCATGGATTACAGGCAACATTCGCACTGAGCTAAAGGGTACAGGTGCCGCTTTCAAGGTGCGGGACTCTTAACCCGGAAGCTTACAAGAAATGTCGCTATGCTCTGCGACGAACCATCAAGCAGGCAAAGCGTCAATACAGGGCTAAGATTGAATCATACTACAATGGCTCCCAGGCTTGTCAGATGTGGCAGGGCTTGCAAACTATTACAGACTACAAAGGGAAGCACAGCCGCGTGCTGCCCAGTAACACGAGCCTACCAGACGAGCTAAATCACTTCTATGCTCGCTTCGAGGCAAGCAACACTGAAGCATGCATGAGCGCGTCAGCTGTTCCGGACGACTGTGTGATCACGCTCTCCGTATCCGACGTGAGTAAGACCTTTAAACAGGTCAACATACAAACGGCTGCGTGGCCAGACGGATTACCAGGACGTGTGCTCCGTGCATTTGCAGACCAACTGGCAGGTGTCTTCACTGACATTTTCCTGATTGAGTCTGTAATACCAACATGCTTCGAGCAGACCACCATAGTCCCTGTGCCCAAGAACACAAAGGCAACCTGCCTAAAATGACTACAGACCCGTAGCACTCACGTCCGTAGCCATGAAGTGCTTTGAAAGGCTGGTAATGGTTCACATCAACACCATTATCCCAGAAACCCTAGACCCACTCCAATTTTCATACCGCCCAAACAGATCCACAGATGATGCAATCTCTATTGCACTCCACACTGCCCTTTCCCACCTGGACAAAAGGAACACCTATGTGAGAATGCGGTTCAGCTCAGCGTTCAACACCATAGTACCCTCAAAGCTCATCACCAAGCTAAGGAACCTGGGACTAAACACCTCCCTCTGCAACTGGATCCTGGACTTCCTGACAGGCTGCCCCCAGGTGGTGAGGGTAGGTAGCAACACATCTGCCACGCTGATCCTCAACACTGGAACTCCCCAGGGATGCATGCTCAGTCCGCTCCTGTACTCCCTGTTCACGCACGACTGCATGGCCAGGCACGACTCCAACACCATCATTAAGTTTGCTGACGACACAACGACGAGACAGCCTATTAGGGAGGAGGTCAGAGACCTGGCCGGGTGGTGCCAGAATAACAACCTATCCCTCAATGTAACCAAGACTAAGGAGATGATTGTGGACTACAGGAAAAGGAGCACCGAGCACGTCCCCATCCTCATCGACGGAGCTGTAGTGGAGCAGGTTAAGAGCTTCAAATTCCTTGGTGTCCACAACAACAAACTAGAATGGTCAAAACACACCAAGACAGTCGTGAAGAGGGCACGACAAAGCCTATTCCCCCTCAGGAAACTAAAAAGATTTGGCATGGGTCCCGAGATCCTCAAAAGGTTCGACAGCTGCAACATCGAGAGCATCGGTTGCATCATCTCAATAGTATTTACCCCCAAGCCATAGGACTCCTGAACAGGTAACCAAATGGTCACCCGGACTGCTACTCTCTGTTTATCTTATATGCATAGTCACTTTAACTACACATTCATGTACATACTACCTAATTTGGCCTGACCAACCAGTGCTCCCGCACATTGGCTAACCGGGCTATCTGCATTGAGTCCCACCACCCGCCAACCCCTCTTTTTACGCTTCAGCTACTCTGTTCATCATATATGCAGTCACTAACGATACCTACATGTTCATACCATCTCAATAAGCCTGACTAACAGGTGTCTGTATATAGCCTTGCTACTCATTTCTCTTTTTACTGTTGTTTTATTTATTTACTTACCTACACACACACAAACACTTTTTTTTCCCCTCGCACCATTGGTTAGAGCCTGTAAGTAAGCATTTCACTGTAAGGTGAAACACCTGTTGTATTCGGCGCACGTGACAAATAAACTTGGATTTGATTTTATCCAAAAGAGACTTAGTCATGCATCCATACATTTTATCTATGGGTGGCCCTGGGAATCAAACACACAATCCTGGTGTTGCAAACGCCACGCTCTACCAACTGAGTCATACAGGACCGCCATATGAGTGTGTCGTCTCACCTGGATGGCTCCGGTAAGCTCCAGGCGAGTTGTCCAGGATGACGATACTAGACAGGTCGTCGTGTACTACTGACAGGTCTTTAATATAGCTACCTAGATCCAACGTACAATGCTGCAGACACAGGGAAAATACACACAGGATGTAAGCAGATTGCAAATACACGATAGAATCGATCAATCTCCATAGAGAGTACATTAGGTCACTATGGATGGACATAAATCAGTTGTGTTCATATGAAAAGGGGAGAGTGATACCTGTCTGTAGTATCTGCGTTTCAGGATGTTCCGGTTGTTGTCCAGCTTGTCTGCCACTGCCGAGCCATAAATCTCCATACTGGCTGTGAACACTACCAGCTCATACCACTGGCTGACCTGGAGACAGGGGTGACACACACATCCAGGGATACATGTAAGGCTCACACCATCATTTACAGTCAAAGAACTGGCCAAGCAGAACAGAGGTAAACATCATTGGCAATAACCACATTTCCATCCACAGTTATGCGAGTTAGTCATCTTGTATAACTAAAAACTGTTTTACTTTTTTTATCACAACAGTTGTGATGGAAACAGGAAGTTTTGGTACAATTTTTAAATGCCGACAGGTCATTTGTTCCTTCTACATGGTGGGATAATTTGTGTCGGTAAAATGAATTGTACGAGAAATGGCGCTAGAAACGCCTTACTTAATGCTCAATTTTTTTTTTTTATATATATATATATATACACACACCAAAGCCAACTACGACAAGGCTGCTGACATAATCCATGATCTCATCAGGAGATTGGAGAACGTAGCACCAGAGGCACCCAAACAACTCATCTGCAATGATATTAAAACGGCTGTACCGTAAACAATTATTAACAATATGTAACCTGCCACACTTGCAATGGAAAACCACGAGAGCTCTGTTATTTAAGTACCAAGCATTGCTATAAAAGCATACAGCACCACTTGGGGACTCAGATCGCAATTCCATTTTGCTCTCACCTAGCTACAAACAGAACATGTCATCTGAGGAACCTTGTATAAAAAGGTATGTGAAGGATTGGTCCGAAACAAATATGGACATATTTGAAAGGCTGCTTTGGCTAACCATTTGGAAGAAATTCTGTGACACGAACAAAAACATTAAAAGGACTGAACTATTACTGACTACATAGCTACATTGTTGCATTAACTCTGTAATTCTAGTAAAGACCACTAAACATTTTTCCAAAAATGCAAAACCCTGGATAACTAAGTAACTAAAACAGTTAATTGACCAAAAGTGAAAAGCAATGTGTGCGAAGGACAACTGATGAAATCCATACAGAGAGACATTAAAATAGATAAAAAAATAATAAATTGGATTACAAACTCAAAATGGAAAACACGCTTGAAAATAACAAAGCAAGTGAGGCATGGAAATATCTTAAACAAATGACAACAACCTAGCCAATGAACCTAAACACCTTTTTCCTAGATTTTAAACAACGGACAGGCTTCCTGTAAATTACTTACCCCTCCCGAAAGACAGTCCCATAATCATCGCTGAAAAGTACGTCCTCTCTAAACTCAATCTTCGGAAAACACCAGGCTTTGATGGTCTAAGCGTGCTGATTATCAGGGAGTGTAAATGGCAACAGTGACATACACAGAATCCTTTTTTTCTGGAAAACTGCAACCATTATGCACATTCCTAAAATGAATAATCCAAAATCCCTGAATGACTATCGTCTCATCTCCTTGACCTTGGTGATAATCAAATGCTTGGAGAGCACTGTCCTGGGACACATTCTCCAGCACATGGAGAGCCTACTGGACCCATTCCAGTTTGCATGTAAACCAGGCCAGAGATAAAGATGGACTGCTCTTCCTTCTCCATAAAATCTACATGCACCCCGATAAATGCCAGAACTGTCGATTTTTCATCTGCCTTCTACTTATTACACCTTGATATACTGGTTAAAAAATTTTAAAAAAACTTGCGCCTCTAATCAACTGGATCCGGTATTTTCACCAGTTGTGTCATAACAGTGAGGTTCAATGCGAATACACCGGACCCACTAACCACCAATATATGGGTACCCCAGGGCAGTGTCCTTTCACCGGTTCTGTTCACCCTCTACACCAGCGATGGGCAACATTTTAGGGACGCAGACAATGTTTTTTATTTTTTATTCTCAGACCCACGAGCCACTTTTTTTGTGGCCCAAATTCCCCACCCCTGCTCTACACCAATGATTGCACCCAAATACCATCAGAATGTGCAACAGTAAAGTACGCAGAAGATACAGCAATCGTTGGTCTAATTAAGGGGTCCAAGGATGACTACAGGATAGAAATAGCACACTCCACCCAATGGTGCAAGGAAAACATTCTTAATGTGAAAACCCCCCAAGGAAAAGACTTTAAAACTATAAAAGATGACTGCGGGCCCATCCACATTGACTCAGAACAAATAGTGTCAGTTGAGCAATACAAATATCTTTGAACTATAATTGACTCAAAACTCTCCTGGAATGCCAACACACAGATATACAAAAATGGAAAATGACTATTTCATGAGGAAAATAAGGGTGTTCGGAAATGTACTTGAGTGCCAGAGTGCGCTCAGGCTGTTCGTAAATTCAGAGCGTTTCTCTCTCGGACCATTCAGAGCGCATACTGGACACTCTGGCCGAGGAGTAGGGTTGATCCGAGCGTTCTGACCTCACAGTCAGAACCCAAGTTAACTGGCTAAAGTTAGCTAGCTACTTCCAGACACAATTAATAGAACCCCTCAACTGACCATTTTACTCACCCTAGCAGAGCTGGTTAGGCTGTATTCATGTTATCTAGAGCGTTGGCGACTAACTGTGCCAATGACAACAATATGTTGTTTTTTGCCGACGTTCACTGACTCCAGTCATATTCATATTACGTGTTCGTAAATTCATCAGTTATTCTGCACTCTGCCATACTCAAATGAGAGTGATCTGAAATCAGAGTTGATAGCCAAGGTGAACTTACAAACGCATAACAAGAATAACAACCATATTCTACACATGCTTTGCTCAGACATTACTCTCGGTTTCAATGCCTGGTATATCGCAAATAAAAACCCACTACACAAAATAGTAGTAAAGCTGTAAATTAAATTCATCTCAAGAACATGAAAGCGCTGTTCTTGGAGTGGTGAGGGCAAGACCGCCACCAACCTGACACACCCACTCAACCAGGAGTACCAGCTCCTACCATCAGGCCGCCGACACAGAGTCCATCTTTACAAAACCAACAGAGCCCAGAAATAATTCATTCCCACCAGTACAAATCAACTGAATAAATAACTGCTTGATGCCCCTCCCCCAGAGAATTGACTAACTGAATTACGAACTGTATCCACATGTGTTGTCGTATCCACATTTATGCACCAATTGGTGATGCTGTCCTGTTTGTTGAGACATTTCCAGTAAGGGACACACAAATAATTATTATTACTATAAAACTATCATATCAAGTCACGCGATGACATGTTGTGTGGTCCTCCCACTACGACTCTGGAAACCATGCAGTTTATTAGGCTACATATTAAATAAATTATGAACTTTACAGGGTGGTGAAAGTGCATGGTAATCTTGATGCTCCTTTTCAATAAAATATTGAGGGTCTGATTCTGGTGACATGGTGATCGATGCATGACTGATTTAGCCATAACCTCATCACTAGTCTACCCTCACTGTATCTGCCAGCTGTTGGCCACGTGTCAACACCAGAGTAGGCACATTTGCTATTTAATGCAACAGTTTGTGACAAAACTATCACTCAAGTTGATAATGCGATGTAAACACATTGAACATTAAGTGTTCAGGTATCGAATGAATATATATATATATATATATATATATTAATCAGCTACAAGTCAATTTGGTGGAAACACCACTGGTGGGAAAACGTGCATCATTTCTTTGAGGATTTTAGACTCTTCACATGAAAATCAGTCGCCAATTGGATGGGAACCTAGCTACTGACGTACAAAATAGAACTCATAGTTGACGAAGGACAAAAACTGCTAACTTTTACTCACCACTTCTAAAAAGAAGTCGACGTGCGGCCTTTTATGTACAAAGAATCTGACAGGGTGCTTGTCAATGACTACCTGCAAGAGAGAGGAAACAGACTAGGAGTAATATCATCTTGGGTCAGATGGTTGTACGCGCAGCATGCTTGCCTCTGGACCAGAGGGTCCAGGTTTGGCCACCCCTCCCAATTCTCTACACGCATGCGTTTACCTTGAGGATGAAGTCTGGTGGTGTGCCGGGTCTCACTGTGGGTCTGAGGACCCCGTCGTGGTGAGAGTGGATCAGCGTCTCATCTAGATCCAGCACAAGAATCTTCCTCTTTACTGCATCTGAATACCAAACACACACCTGCTTATTACCTGTTCGATAATATATACCTCACCAACTTAGCCTTGTGGTTAGATTGGGGGTTCGCTCCCTGGTCGAATCATACCAAAGACAACACAAAAAAAATAGGACCCGATGCCGCTCTGCTTGGCACTCAGCATAAAGAAGATTGGGGGGGCAAGTCCCTGTGAGAGACTAGTGTCCTGTCCAGGGGGCGTACTGTACATCAAGCTGCCTGGCGCTACGGAAACAGGAGAGGCTTGTGTGCACTATGGGCCGCTCTAGCTTGAACATGGCTTACTTAATACACACACCATGCTAGGTCTAATCTATAAGACCATAAAATAACATAACAGTAATAGCGATGATTTTACCATCTTACACAAGTGACAAAATGGTTTGTTTGCACCAATGTGCTCACATATTTGTTGTGTGAACACACGCTTCAACAGAAGGTATCCGATATATTCAGTGGTGTATTGGGAGGCTATATATGCAGGTATAGGTATATATATAATTTTTTTTCAGTGGGCATTGTGTATACACACACACACATTACTTAATCCCCACTGATGTGTATCACAGTAGTATAGTGCAAGTATATACACTGTATCAATTATATAGCGCAAAAGAGAAATCATGCAAAGTATCCTACACAATCGCAAAGCACGTGAAATATATCCACATGCCCGCAGCACACATCTAGTTTCAGCAGAATATCAGGCAGCAAGAGCATGTAGCTCTCAACTGGTTCTCATTGAGCAGCTCACAGAATTTAACGACATCGGTAGCCGGAAGGCTAGGAAAGACGTTTCAATCTATTATATCTACCAGTAAATGCTCATTTAGGCAACAATGGGTATGCAAACCAGTTATTCAATAAGTTTGGTCCTAAATCTTAGTTGAATCTTTGCGATGCGTAATTCGATCATCATGGCAGTTCAGATTTAAATTCAAAAGGATTTCCCAAAAAACCTTCCCAATTAAATGTTGACTGCAAAGTAGGTCTTTGTATCAATCGGGAGGGCATTTGTTTTGCAAACTCTGCCATCACCTGTAGCCTAAATTGTAGGGCTAGCTACATTGTACAGAAACACCGCTAGCAAAACAGTCTCTTGCTAGGTGAGCAATTAAATGAAAGGGCAACTACACCCTCCCAAAATTATATTTGAAATGTTTTTCCATGGACCTAAAAAAATGGTCTCTGGATGAGAGTTACGCATTGTTGTGAACTTAGAACATCCGATTGTATAAACTATGGGAAAGCAGAGCTTGTCAACAGCTTCCCCCCCCCCGCTTCTGATTTTTTTTTTAGCACAATTTGAGTATACCCACTTCTGCAGGCACCACAGGATAAGACAGTTGAGCAGGGCTGTCCTACAGAAAAGCCATTTGAAAAGACTGGGGTGCGTTCATACTCTTCAGCCTAAGAACTGAAATTAACAATGGATTTACAGGACCACGAACCCACATTTGTGAAAGCACAGTCCCCCGTTTTCCTTTCTTGAGACAAGCTCTTAAAACAGTAGTATTTGGACCTCCTAGTACCCAGAGAGCACCCATGTTTCATGCACATACAGTAGGTTGTCTTTGAATATGTATACCATTAGATGCCCATCACTTTGTTGTACTAGCTTCCTTTTACAGATTGTACCAGTTGATTTTTCATTTTTGTTTGTGTGTGTGTTCTGTATTTGTGATAATATTTTCTAACTTTGCTTGTTTGTCTATATTTGTTTTTATACAAAAATAACTGAAAAAGTTACAGCTCTTTCTTTGCAGATCGGTTTACAGGCATTACTGAACAATGACTTAACTAAATTTAGACAAGTGGACTATATACTCACTGAGTCTGTTTCTGGAGATAGGGGACAGGGGTAAAGTGTCATACCGCACTGTCTGGTACTGGATAACCTGAAAGAAAGAAAGACAGACCAAAAGAGATTAAACATAGTAAACTCAGCCAATGACAGAGTCCATCTGTGAGCATAAAATGCAAGAATTGAAAACAGAACAGAAGATGACGTTTGGTTACTGTGGTATTGGCCATGTTACAGGACTAAAAATGTCAAAACAATCCAAGCTATAGATAACTATTACAAGAGGATGTAACGCATCAAACTCCACTTTACAGTAAAAGCCCTCGTCATTCCATTGTCTGCTACCTATGCTGCTATCCTTGTGTGCATTTGAAAAGTTGTGGATACACCTGCTGCATTTACTTGTCAGCACTATGTAGTATTGTGGATGCCTACTGGGAATTTGCTTACACCCGTCAGTGCAGATGAGACACCTGTTGGAAAGGATGTGACGAGAGGCAGCAATATCAGATTATTCACACCCATTTTCTTCACTCCATTCATTCATTCATTCATTCATTCATGGTTCCCTCCTTGCTTCTTCAACAGTTTTCAGGCGCAGTGGCCCCAGGGCCCTGTTTTCCATAAGGGCTATATTTAGCTCCCCCAGCTGTCCGTGGCTGTCACTAGAATAGGGGACCAAGTGGAAAAGGGAGACCCGCAGGGTGACTGACTGGGGCCGGAGAAAAACTTGTTCTGTCCAAAACCATTAGACAGCGCTTCCCTGCCAGGCCCGTTTCATGCCCTGTGGGGCTTGGCACGGCTGACCAGGCCTAGGGATAGCAAGTTCATGAGCAGCTGGTGGAAGCCATGGGGGGAACCCACGGGGGAACCCACAGCCCCACTTTCTGTACCCCCTGGGGTGTTGTCTGTATGCCACCCCCTTAACCCAGGAAACACTCTCCAGCCCTCAAACCTGGAACAAAAACCTACGGAAGGGTATCTCTCCAGGAACAGGGTCGGAGAGCCCTGGTCTAGACCTACATGGCTACAGCATACCAGGCTCTCTATTGTATGAATGTGCAACCTGCTTCAGCCAGACACCTAGGCCCGTCGTCACCTTGGTCATTGGGAGTGGGAAAACCACCTGTAATATCATACTCCAGAGAATTAACATTAAACCACTCGTTCAGGGGAGTAACCGGTTGCTACATTGTGGAATAAATTATTATGTATTACATTAACCCCACACATCATAGAGTATCTCTATCCAAACACTGCGTCTGCAACCCACTGACTAGGCCCTTAGGCTTTCTGGTCAGTGACAATGTATCACTGTTAGGTAATACAGTACAAGCCGTAAACACTGGAGCTTGACTAAACCGTGTGTGTGTGTGAGAGTGAACAGTAGCAGGGTAGTCTTTGTGGCTCAGTAATCCCTCACCCTTTGGCCCTAATGTGGACTCTGTTAACCCAGAAGCTAAATAAACTGGAACTAATATTACACCATACTTAGACGCAACACCTCCCCCTCCCTCGCTGCAAAACTAAGTCGGAAACTAAATAATTTGATTATTGAGTTTACAGCCTAGAGACAGTATATAATAAACAAACAATATGCATCACCCGATCCGACTGTGCATTACTTGAACAGGTGGAGCCCTGAACACCTCAAAATGTCAAGTTTATATTAGGAGCATCAGTGAACCAGTAGGTGACCAGAGTCTTCTGGGTCAAGTCCATATATCAAAGACTTCTGTTGAACAAGATCCTTTCTTTGTCACCTTAACACTCACATCACACTACAGTAGTGGGCTACAAAAGTTAACCCACAAACATATGAGCAGCGGCATTCAATTAACAAATGTCAGAATCAGAAGGGTTAGTGTGAGTTCATAGCATAGGTTCTGTCTGTGTTTATATCAATGGTTCCTACAGCCCCACCGGAAGCACATTTCCAGACTATGGCTCTGATAAGGCTTGTGCTCTTGGTGAGATGATTGGTT
The DNA here is from genome assembly GCF_045791955.1 of Oncorhynchus clarkii lewisi. Lineage (NCBI taxonomy): Eukaryota > Metazoa > Chordata > Actinopteri > Salmoniformes > Salmonidae > Oncorhynchus > Oncorhynchus clarkii. The sequence goes on along the minus strand of NC_092167.1, from coordinate 40,623,615 downwards.
CTAATTTTAGGTTGATTGTGTTTTGGGTTTGTGACAGGGTTATGACAGCTGTAACCAAGACATTTGAATATGCGAGTTGCGTGTCTGTCTCAGACTCACACATCCAATGACGCATGATATGAATATAAAATGCAACATGTAATGGGTTGGTCCCATGTTTCATGAGCTGAAATCAAAGATCCCAGAAATTTTTCATATGCACAAAAAACTTCTCTAAAATGTTGTGCACAAATGTGTTTACATCCCTGTTAGTGTACATTTCTCCTTTGCCAAGACAATCAATCCAAGGTGTGGCATATCAAGAAGCTGATTAAACAGCATGATCATTACACAGGCACACCTTGTGCTGGGGACAATAAAAGGCCACTAAAATGTGCAGTTTTGTCACACAACGCCACAGATGTACGTCCAACTGGCCTCACAACGTGTAACCACGCCAGCCCAGGACCTCCACATCCAGCTTCTTCACCTGCGGGATCGTCTGAGAACAACCACCCAAACAGCTGATGAAATGGTGGGCTTGTAAAGCCTAAGAAATTTTGCACAAACTGTCAGAAACCATCTCAGGGAAGCTCATCTGTATGCTCGTCATCCTCACCAGGGTCTTGACCTGAATGCAGTTTGGGGTTGTAATCGACTTCAGTGGGCAAATGCTCACCTTGGATGGCCACTAGTTGGAGAAGTGTGCACTTCACGGACTAATCCCGGTTTCAACTGTACCGGTCAGATGGCAGACAGCGTGTGTGGTGCTGTGTGGGCGAGCGGTTTGCTACCGTCAACGTTGTGAACAGAGTGCCCCATGGTGGCAGTGGGGTTATGGTATGGGCAGGCACAAGCTATGTACCATGAATACAACTGCATTTTATCAGTTTATTGTAATTTCAATGCATAGAGATACCGTGACCAGATTCTGAGGCCCATTGTCAAGCCCTTCCTCCTTTGCCATCACCTCATGTTTCAGCATGATAATGCCAAGCCCCATGCTTGTACATAATTCCTGGAAGTTGAAAATGTCCCAGTTCTTCCATAGCCTGCATACTCACCAAAATGTCACTCATTGAGCATATTTGGGATGCTCTGGATCGAGTTGTATGACAGTGTTCCAGCACCGGCCAATATCCAGCAACTTCGCACAACCATTGACGAGGAGTGGGACAACATTCCACAATCAACAGCCTGATGAACTCTATGCAAAGGAGATGTCATGATGAAAGAGGCATATGGTGGTCACACCAGAAACAGATTGGTTTTCTGATCCACTCCCCTAACTTTTTTAAAGGTATATGTGACCAACAGACTCAAATGTATTCCCAGTCGTGAAATCCATAGATTATGGTCTAATGCATTTATTTAAATTGACTGATCTTTGAAATTGTTACATGTTCGGTTTATTTTTGTTGTATAAATCATTGGACCCACTCTCCAGACATAGCAAAAATACCGTGAGAATCGAGGAGTGAGTTGGTTTAACTACTTCACAATAATAATGTCAAAGATGTTTTATACCTAACCCTTGTTCTATCTGTGGTAATGCTTACCGTGCGTAGGTGCTTCCTGAGAATGTATAAGAAGAAGCCCCATATTCTGGACGTTACACCTAGGAAAGTGCGGATGCCAAGTAGACACTGTCGGGTCTTCAGCATGTCGGCGACCACACGGGGAACCCACACAGGAACAGGATATTGAAGGGACTACAAGCCAGCCCTCTCAACAAAGTTGACCAATTTGGTTCGGCCTAGGCTTCGAAGAGTCGAATCGGTATACTTTCGCTACAACCTCTCCAAAACGAACCAAATGCGTCCAAATCAACCAAACTAGACCAAGCAAACGTGTGAGAGCCTCTGCACGCTTGCTGCACAACTCTCATCGATTGGAATGCATTGGCATTGTGTAGCAGAATAATTGTGTTATAAAAACAATAGCTAAAACAGAAGTAGCTAGTTACTCTAGCACGATGACTGCTATCCAATGCCAATCTGGCTAGCTACGGTCAGAATATACCACGCAGCTCGTCTCGCTGACAAGCTAGTAGCTAGCTCGCTCGGTAGGCTGACCACCACCTTGATTGAACCCTTGACTAAAATAACAAAAAACTTTCGGCCATTGCAATTTGAAAGCAGTAATTCGTGCGCGTATTTGCTCCGTGGTATCTGAAGAAAAATAATGATGGAAAACAAACAAACGTCAACATGAAAACTGCTTGCAGTCTATAGCAAATCCGGAATCGAACTGCGAGCCGCCTTGCCGTCACTTCCGCGGGGAGAAAAGTATTCTCAAACCGATTCGAAACTGACGGTTGCGCGCAGCACGTCCCCGTGGAAAGCAGACAAACAAAAAGTGAACGAGCAGTACATTTTTAAGTAATTAAAATCAGGTTCCAGAAGCTATACATACAGTAGAGCAATAATCTCAAGGGTAAAATTTGGTATTGTAAAATGTGAAATTTGCGCACTTAAAGATGCAGTGACTACTAGAATATGTGAAATTGCTGTCAAATATGTAGTAACCTACTTAGGTGTCAAAATTACACGAAATACTAACGAAATGAAAGCAATTCATGTACATCGCTTAATTGAATATATATATATAAAAATATAAAAAATGATCATAGTTGACGAGAGATTTTTCTCTTCGGGTTAGAGTTCTGTTGTCAAAGGCGGAGGGTTTATCTCGAGCTTTTTATATTTTTACATCTTAATTAAGAGATTCGTAAATCTATGTGTACCACTCTCGACCAATTATCATGCATTAATATTGGGAAAAATAAGCCAGACAAGGTCAGGAAGGATGTAATTTCCAACAAGATGTATGATGGTGGTCTTAATGTTTTAGATTTTATGCTGTTTAACCAGACTACAAAAGTGAACTGGGTTAAAAGGTATCTCAAAAACCTTAGTCTTTTGAATATAATACCACATTTTATTTTCCAGAATATTGTGGGGCTTCATTTTTTACTCCAATGCCCTAATGCTGTGGGTAAACTTCCTGTTAAGTTAGTCAAATTTCATAAACAACCTGTAATGTGCTGGTGTCACGCCCTGACCATAGTTTACTTTGTATTTTCTATGTTTTGATTGGTCAGGGTGTGATCTGAGTGGGTATTCTATGTTTCATGTCTTGTTTGTCTATTTCTATGTTCAGCCTGATATGGTTCTCAGTCAGAGGCAGGTGTTCGTCATTGTCTCTGATTGGGAACCATATTTAGGTAGCCTGGGTTTCACTGTGTGTTTGTGGGTGATTGTTCCTGTCTATGTGTTTTTCACCAGATAGGCTGTTTAGGTTTTCGTTACGTTTTGTTTTGTAGTATTGTATTGGAGATTCGTGTTTCGTATTATTAATAAACATGGATCGTAAACCACACGCTGCATTTTGGTCCGACTCTCCTTCGTATGAAGACGAAACTCGTTACAGCTGGTCCTTGTTATACAAGCACAACTTCTCTCCACACAAATGTTTTATTTACAATAATAGTGATATTAAATATAGAAATAAAATAAAAAATTCACAATTGGTTTTCCAATAACATCTTTGTGAATATTCAGCTTATAAATTACAATGGTAATCTTTATACTTACAATGAATGTTTAGCCAAATCTAACTTTGTTATGTTGTGTAAGGAAGATGACATTTTAATGAAAGCTATTCCCAATTGAATCGTTACAACTGATAGATCGATCATTACATGCACTAAGTTACAGTGATAGTGTATAAATTAATGGCATCAATATATTGAATAAGAAATGTAACGACGATTTAGTCCGAGAAATTATTAACAGCAAGTTTACCGCTGCTGCAAATTTTCGGTGGGCATCTTCATTTGATATGAAATGGCAGTGTGGGTGGACTAATCCACACACATTTTTGCTAAATTATCAAGTCAGAGAAGTCTCTTACATGATCCTTCACAGATGTTATCCTTGTAATAGTCTTATTTCTAAATATGTAATTAATGTAGCTTTTGTGAATTGGAAAATGTCATTCTAGAGCATTTATATTGTGATTGTTTACATAGTGAAATGTTTTGTACAAGTATGGAAATATAAAGCCCTTACAGGCTGTGTAAGGGCTATTTGACCAAGAAGGAGAGTGATGGTGATGACCTGGCCTACACAATTACCTGACCTCAACCCAATTGAGATGGTTTAAGATGAGTTGGATTACAGTTGAAGGAAAAGCAGCCAACGAGTGCTCAGCATATGTGGGAACTCCTTCAAGGCTGTTGGAAAAGCATTGCAGGTGAAGCTGATTGTGAGAATGCCAAGAGTGTGCAAAGCTGTCATCAAGGCAAAGGGTGGCTGCTATGAAGAATCTAAAATCTAAAATATATTTTGATTTGTTTAACCCTTTTTTGGTTACTACATGGTTCCATATGTGTTATTTCATAGTTTTGATGTCTTCACTATTATTCTACAATGTACAAATAAAGAAAAACCCTTGAATGAGTAGGTGTGTCCAAACGTTTGACTGGTACTGTATATACAGTTGAAGTCGGAAGTTTACATACACCTTAGCCAAATACATTTAAACTCAGTTTTTCACAATTCCTGACATTTAATCCAAGTAAAAATTGCCTGTCTTAGGTCAGTTAGGATCACCCCCCCTTGGGTTGTGATCTTTGTGGTTTATACTCGGCCTTGTCTCAGGATGGTAAATTGGTGGTTGAAGATATCCCTCTAGTGGTGTGGGGGCTGTGCATTGGCAAAGTGGGTGGGGTTATGTCCTGCCTGTTTGGCCCTGTCCGGGGGTATCATTGGATGGGGCCACAGTGTCTCCCGACCTCTCCTGTCTCAGCCTCCAGTATTTATGCTGCAGTAGTTTATGTGTCGGGGGGCTAGGGTCAGTCTGTTATATCTGGAGTATTTCTCCTGTCTTATCCGGCGTCTTGTGTGAATTTAAGTATGCTCCATCTAATTCTCTCTCTCTTTCTCTCTTTTTCTTTCTTTCGGAGGACGTGAGCCCTAGGACCGTGCCTCAGGACTACCTGGCCTGATGACTCTTTGTTGTCCTCAGGCCAGCTGGCCCTGCTGCTGCTCCAGTTTCCACTGTTCTGCCTGCGGCTATGGAACCCTGACCTATTCACCGGACGTGCTACCTGTCCCAGACCTGCTGTTTTCAACTCTCTAGAGACAGCAGGAGTGGTAGAGATACTCTGAATGATCTGCTATGAAAAGCCAACTGACATTTACTCCTGAGGTGCTGACCTGTTGCACCCTCGACAACCACTGTGGTTATTATTATCTGACCCTGCTGGTCATCTATGAACATTTGAACATCTTGGCCATGTCCTGTTACAATCTCCACCCGGCACAGCCAGAAGAGGACTGGCCACCCCTCATAGCCTGGTTCCTCTCTAGGTTTCTTACTAGGTTCTGGCCTTTCTAGGGAGTTTTTCCTAGCCACCGTGCTTCTACACCTGCATTGCTTGCTGTTTGGAGTTTTAGGCTGGGTTTATGTACAGCACTTTGTGACATCAGCTGATGTAAGAAGGGCTTTATAAATATATTTAATTGAAATGTTATTGATTTTAAGAATGTGAAATGTCAGAATAATAGTAGAGAGATTTATTTCAGCTTTTATTTCTGACTGATGTCTTGAGATATTGCTTCAATATATCCACATAATTTTCCATCCTCATGATGCTGTCTATTTTGTGAAGTGCACCAGTCCCTCCTGCAGCAAAGCACCCCCACAACATGATGCTGCCACTCCCGTGCTTCATGGTTGGGATGGTGTTCTTCGGCTTGCAAGCCTCCCCCTTTTTCCTCCAAACATAACGATGGTCATTATGTCAAACAGTTCTATTTTTGTTTCATCAGATCAGAGGACATTTCTCCAAAAAGTACGATCTTTGTACCCATGTGCAGTTGCAAACCGTAGTCTGGCTTTTCTATGGCGGTTTTGGAGCAGTGGCTTCTTTCAGGTTATGTCGATGTAGGACTCGTTTTACTGTGGAAATAGATACTTTGTACCTGTTTCCTCCAGCATCGTCACAAGATCCTTTGCTGTTGTTCTGGGATTGATTTGCACTTTTCGCACCAAAGTACGTTCATCTCTAGGAGACAGAACGTATCTCCTTCCTGAGCGGTATGACGGCTGCGTGGTCGCATGGTGTTTATACTTGCGTACTATTGTTTGTACAGATGAATGTGGTACCTTCAGGCATTTGGAAATTGCTCCCAAGAATGAACCAGACGTGTCGAGGGGTACAATTTTTTTGATTTCTTTTGATTTTCCCATGATGTCAAGCAAAGAGGCACTGAGTTTGAAGGTAGGCCTTGAAATACATCCACAGGTACACCTCCAATTTACTCAAATCATGTCAATTAGTTTATCAGAAGCTTCTAAAGCCATGACATAATTTTCTGGAATTTTCCAAGCTGTTTAAAGGCACAGTCAACTTAGTGTATGTTAGCTTCTGATCCAATGGAATAGTGATACAGTGAATTATAAGTGAAATAATCTGTCTGTAAACAATTGTTGGAAAAAATTACTTGTGTCATGCACAAAATAGATGTCCTTACCAACTTGCCAAAACTATAGTTTGTTAACAAGACATTTGTTGAGTGGTTGAAAAACAAGTTTTAAATGACTCCAACATAAGTGTACGTAAACTTCTGACTTCAACTGTATATACTGTATTCTATTCTACTGTATTTTAGTCAATGTCACGCCAACATTGCGCAATCTAATATTTATTCATTTCTTATATACATTATTTTAATTTTAGATTTGTGTGTATTGTTATGAATTGTTAGATACTACTGCACTGTTGGAGATAGGAACACAAGCATTTTGCTACACCGGCAATGACATCTGCTAAATATTGGTATGTGACCAATACAATTTGATTGGATTTTGAATTTCTTGATTTTATTGGGAAAAAAATTCATTCATAAAAAAAGTTAATGGGATAAAAAAAAAATCATTATTTTTAAAATTGATTTACAATATTATATAACATCCCAAAATATATAAATACCAAATTAGCAAAGAAGTGTGTACAGTATTTTTCAAAATGTAACTTGTCTATAGCGTAATATACTTTATGTGTCTCTCCGGATTCTAAAAATGTGTTTTGGTTATGTGTGATTGGTTTGAGTTGGTGGATCACAACTTTTAAGGGCCAAACACCGCCACCTACTGTACTGGAGTATGTGGCGTGTTACAGCCTACCTACATTAAATTCTCCTCATTAGTCCTGTTCCACTTAGGAAAGTGAAATAGAACCTTAGACACCACTTCCCTCCCCCCACTACACCATGCAAACCCCAACCCCGTCCAGCCTCTCTAACCCTTTCACACAATCTCTCCCTGTCTACGTCATACAGTTCACAAAATATCAACACATTCTCCACCGTTTCCTCCACTAAACAGTCATCACACAGATTGGTTTCATGTCTCCCTATTATCCACAACATGGCATTCAAACCTGTGTGCCCAAACCGTAGTCTACTCTCCACAACTTCCTCTGTCCTGTATCCAATACTCCCCACTTCTTCCTTTACTGACCGGTACATATGATAAAATTGCCTCCCCTTACTACTAACATCCCACTCCCTTTACCAAAGATCAAGCCTTTTTGCCTGGATTAAGGACTTCCCGGCGGCCCAGTGGGACCTGAATATCTACCCCCTCTCCTCGCAACACTATTAGGCACCACATCGGTCTTCTCATTACCCTTCACACCCACATGGGCGGGAACCAAGCAAAAGCTTACCACCACTCTCATCCTCTCCAATCCCATTAACAGCAACATCATCTCCACTAACAAATCAAATGCTAAGCAAACAAGTCTCCCATATCCAACCTGCCTGTCTTAAGTGGTTTCACCTCCTCCACCCATCTCACACCTAAAGTCAAGGCCATAAACTCGGCCGCATACACTGACACATAATCAGTTAACCGCTTACATACACTAACATTGAAATCTGGGACATACACCCCTGCCCCCCACACTACAACTGACTGGATCCTTTGAAGCAATAAATATCCGTAAAACTTTTTTAAACCGATTATCTATGTGTCTCACATCCTCACCCCATTCATAACCACATCTACACTTGGTTTTGGAAGCAGCCACAGAGGAACGTTGCCCAACACAATTGTCACCCTATCTCTCTCCCAGTCCATAATTCTACCACCTTCTGGCCGATTGTCCACCTGTACACCCTCTGCTTACCCATTCCTTGCTCCCAACATTCCCCAGTTGCAGTTACCGCTGGATATCCTTCTGAACTCCCTTTCAACCTCAACCAGTACACTAATGCAAGTTTGTCCTGCCTTATTCTCAGTGGCAGTTCCCCACTATTCACCTGCAATTATTACCCTGAATAAACATGGTGAAATACACAGATAATCTTTTTTTATTTTACCTTTATTTGACTAGGCAATTCAGTTTAGAACAAATTCTTATTTACAATGACACCCTACTGGGTTAACTGCCTTGTTCAGGGGCAGAACGATAAATGTTTACTTTGGCAGCTCGGGGATTCAATCCAGCAACCTTTGCATTACTGGCCCAACGCTCTAACCACTAGGCTACCTGCCACTCCCAATAAGCATTGTGTTGTTTAATATTGTCATCGTTGATGATGACGTAGAAGTCCAGCCAAGCTATTCAAGTTGTATTCATGTATATTCATTGCTGACTATTCCATGCCAGTGATGTTGTTGATTGTTTTTAGAGTAGACCAGGGCCACGCTTTTATTGACCATTATTAAGTTGGTATACACTTGCATCGTTGAGGGCCATCACAAGAACTCAGTTGCTCCTTTAAAGGCCTAAAAGTAGCAACAAACTACAGGAACTATTTGATCATTATTCATAAGTCTATGCGAGTTCATGTGGCTAATGTGTTGGGTCTGACTAGACATGCGTAGAACCGAACAATAGGGCCACAGACTCAAGCTCACACACCAGTGGTTTGCAGTAGAAACTGTAAGCATTCTGTAAAAAAAGGTGTCAATTTGAGACATTACAAATGTGATAGTATAGGGATTTTCATTACAAAAGAATAACTAAATTGTTAGAAAAGATACAGTCAAACTGCAAAACAGTAGCCTTTATTTAAACAGAGACCTGTCGTAGGCTGTAGGCATCTGATCTCAGCGTCATTCTGTCCTCCGCTGAAATTTTCCTGAATTGATTGTTGTAACAAGCAATATATCTCCTATACTTACAGACTCCACCCTAATAAACTTCCTCCACTGCAAAAACTGGCATTCGGTAAGCCTGGTATTTTGTTAAACTTTCATTTAAATCTCGTCTGGGAAAGTAAAATAAATATCTCAGGCAGGAACGCAGGCTATTATTGTGGTTTCCGGCATGTAAAATGTCCAAAAGTGGCATTAACTGCAAGGAGCTGTGCTCTACATGGCTAGTAGCCTGTCCTCTAGACATCAAGGTCGTCATCAGGATCCTCCTGGTCATAATCATCATTGGCATCAGGCTCGTAAAGGATCCGTCCTGAACCGGTGCCCGGGTGCAGAAGTGCTGACTTCCTGGAAGAAGATAAATGGGGAGAGTTCGATAAAACACCCCAGACAGTAGCAAGACAGCATGGATAGAAAAGGCATGGCAGAAAACAAAATCTCACTTCTCTTTACTGAAGACGAAGGGAAGCGGCAGTTTTTCTTTGGCCTCTCTCTGTGTATCAGACAGGCGCAGGTTAAAGGTCAGGTTGGCTGTCGGATCCACCTGGGGAAAACAAGAGAATAATACAATACCATTGGCTTTTTCCTTATCATTCTCACATTGTGCATGTCAGGAATCAATACAGGTGTGCTACCTCAGATTCGTCTGTATTCATCGGTGTGCTTCCAGGATGACTGCGTTTGCTCTGTATTGTAACTGTCAGGTCCTCATTGATGCTGAATATCTCCTCCTGTTAACAGACACACAACACTTCAAATCAGCAGAAAATGGCTAAGACAGTTAAATTCTTCAATTCAAACTAGCAGCACTCCATGCTCCACTGTTCTTACATCTTGCATAAGCTTGCCCGACTTGGTGCGTCTTGTTATTTTGGCGAAGGCCCCTAGTCCTCTGGTCCCTGGGGCCACAGTGATGACTGAGGTAGCCAAGTGGCATATGCTTCCCACAGTGCCTCGCTGATGCAGGTCTGAGTGCAGCAGACCAATTACAGCTCTCACAACTCCACCTAAAGACGAGTGAATAAAGTGGAGCCTGAACTGAACCGGAGCCTGAACTGAACCGGAGCCTAACAATTTCACTGACTTCAATGTACAACATGGCATCAATATAGATGCAATTGGAGAAACTTAGCTAACCTCTTTCTGCAGCGCTGAAATAAAACGGAGCTGGTCAAGTCAGAAAGACAGTGTTTATAAATACCATGACAAACCTTTTTTGAGAGCCTGAAGTTTCTGGCAGATAGCAGCAGGGTCGTGATGCCTCAAAATCCATGACAGAGAGTCAATGACAAGTGTCACTGCTTTGGCCTGAGGTGTTTGTTTGAGAAGAGTGCCGATGTCCTCTAGGGTAAACTGGTGGACCGTAAACGGTGAATTACCGGTCCAGCCGAGAGGGTCAGAGTAGGCATTGTGAAAGTGCAGCCTATATTCAAAGTCGGGGAAAACATGAGCAAGTTAACGCTTGATCTCAAGAAATCTGCTAGTAGTGTTGACTCCCATCTAAAGGGAGTTTCTTATTTGTTTATAGTCACCTCTGTGCAGATGTTCTGTCGAGTCCATCATTGAGTTCCTCTTGACTAACTTCAAACCCCAATACATGGACCACTTCTTCCCTGAAACACAATTTATTGGTATGACATTAGCGCACAACAAACTAAATGAATACGAACTAGATAACAGCGGAAATGTTCATGTCACGGGTAAGTTATTTACCGTTTAAGTGCTGTATTGATGCAGCTTTTCAGGAGGTGTCGACCACAGTAATTCACAGAATCTGTCAAAGTAACGCAAAGGCAAAAAAAAAGCAAGTCAGTTAGCTAATGTCTGTGGTTCTGAAAACAATTACGAGTTTACCATCAGCGAGTATATTTACCTTGTATCAAAATGAATCCTCCCGCTTCTGTTCCTTGCAAAACTTCCAACAACATATTAACGTTACAGGCTTCCTAGCTGCCCAGATAGTTAGCTAACGTTGTAGCAAGAGTGTCGGTTATTACGTGTGATTCCTCTTCATCCGCCTTCAAATATTGATGCTGCCCTACAAATCTGACGACAATTCTCATGACAAGCGTTTGTCAGCTGGACATAGATGGAGCACCGAAATTTGCGTTTAGGAGAATAATGAAGTTGTACGATTGTATTCCATGTACAAGTCACGCAGCTCGTGCCAGGGAAAACTCAATGCTCGATAAGCATCCGGTTTGTATCCCCTTTCGCGCTTGCGCCTGAGCATGATGCCGTTCTTGTCTATATTTTGGTCATGACATCATTAATGTAGTAAATTAAACTTGATTCTTACATGATTTATACAAGCCTGCCTGAAAGATAACCTTGAAATGTGCATAGTCTAACTGACTCAACAACCAAAAATACGTATCTAAGTTAACTCGTTGATACTACTTTATATATACCCCTCTGATGGTCCCTGCAGGGGCCTAATAAAGGTTCTTATGGTAGATGCAGACAATTTGTTTTTCTTTGCGCATGTTTTCTGACATTGAAATTGATTCAGTAAGGGTCATTGTTAACTGTCAAAAGTTTAGAATTCTATTTGACCACATTTTCTTGCAGATAATGCTCGGAGAACAGGCATTACAATCTTAGTGAAACGACACTGTGGTCTTACTGAAATTGGATGGTGTAGTTGCAATGGCACATGGGTAGTGTCGTTTTAGGGATTTATCGTTCGTCCTCATTAAGAAGAATATACACACATTAAACTACACTACCCAGCAAAGCGCAGAGCTGTCACTGCGTTGTGGCAACCACAAGGGGCTTCTGCAATCAGTTGACATCGCTGATGGCTCGAGGAGGCGCGCAAGGGGCTAGACGGAGTAGACGTATATTTAGTTAAACTCTTGTCGATTGTTGCTCGTGTTATGGAACAACGTCAACTTAATCTAAAAAATATGTTACCTGAATGCTTTTGTCCTATACAATGGATGCACCTGCTGCAGTTTTTCTCCGGTGACTTAGCTCGTTAGTTAACTAAAGTAGTTTTATTGCCAGGATTATGTATGCAATAGCTGCTGTGACGAAGAAATTAGCAATTAGCTAGCTAGCTATCTTGTTAATCGGGCTAATCGGAATTATTGTTTCATTTTTTTGTTGGTTAGCCCGGTACCTTGCCGGCTAAGCTATCCAGAAAACAAGCCAAAAAACACCAATAAATTCGCTTGTCTTCGAAGAGTGGTGTTGACTACTCCGTTCTTGGCTAGGGCTTCTCCCGCACAGTCAGTAGTCAAGTCAGGAGAAAAGCACAGACGCTGTTAGCTACCTGGTAGCTACCATCACGGGCCTTGTTGCTGAGGCGACAATGCTTGAAATAATGTCTGAACACCAAGGTACGTTTAAAAGTGTCAGTTCACATAGTACATTTATATTGAGTTCATTGCTAGTTGGCAGACATTCTCGGTTTAGTTAAAAATCCTCCTTCAGTGAAGCAACTGTTGGTTGTTCAATCGCCATGCTAGTTGGCTAGCGAACTAACGCTATCCAACGTTAACATTACCTGGCAGTTTACTAGTTAGCGAAGTTTGTTACATCTCTACTAACAGTCGAGAACGTCAATTAGCTTGCATAGTTATATACACATAGTTATCTTTTTGTTTATGCATTAACGATAACTATATATATATATATATATGCTACCGTACCTAGTTAGCACATGTTTGTTAACTAACCATGCCATTGGTAGCTAATGGTATGTTAACCGCTGGCTAGCTAACTAGAAGTTTGTGCTAAGCAAATGGAGCCATAATGTATGTTGCTTTGCCAGCAAGCTAACGTTAACATGTCTTGAATAGCTAACGTTAGTTAGCTAGCAAACAGTGCTCGTTGGTTAACAAGCTACTGTAACTAGTTAGCCAAATGCTGATAGCTACCTAGCCATGTTCAAAATTCGGGAGGCTCCCCACGCCATCGCAGCCGTGAGCTAATGTTGGCTCACAATGCATGTTTCACGTTTGTTAACGAGCTACTGTTAGCCAACATAGCCAACCATGGATAACTTAAACCGTCTTCACTTTGCGTCACCCGTTAGTAGAAACTACCACGACAACGTTGTTGGCGGTAGCTGGCTAGTTTGTGAGCAGAGAAGGTATTCACTCATTTTTAGACAACTAAACGCTAGCTAGCTAAAAAGGCAATACGTTATTCTTGCTGACTGACGTTGCAGCACGAGGCTAGACATCAACTTAACTAGTTTGCTACTTTTAGAATAGAAATGCCCATCAGCTACGTTAGGTTGCAGACTTGGCGTTTTGAATCATTGCCTGGTTGTTGTTTCATTGCATGCTTCATTGCTAATGTTAGCTAGTTATCGCTATATTCTCTAGAATAGATACATCGCAAGGCCGAACAAAAATAGACCAACAGCAAGCTAGCAGCTAACAATACTTCACTGCCGATGGATAAGTGGAGATAATGAAGTATTTGTTTTTATACGTAATGATTTTGTTTACAAATCTGAACAGATTATAGTATAGTAATATTGTTTTCTTCCACACAGATTCGTTATTGAAGTGCAAAACGGATACTCTGGTAAATAGACTTCTGATGTGACGTTTAATGTACTTTAATCCCCCTTCTGATCCTGTTCACAATTTTTGGGGTGTTGTATGCATGACTTATTAGCTTGGTTAATTTGTGTGAATGCCATTGTTTTTATCTCTTTAGCCTCCAGAGAGGAGAAAGAGGACCGTAGAAGACTTTAACAAGTTCTGCAACTTTGTCTTGGCATATGCAGGCTATATCCCCAATCCTAAAGAGGTAGGATAACTAGGCACACCAGGACATCAAGTTACCCCATTATTGATGGTGTGTGTGTCTTTTAATAGGGTTTGAGAACTTACCACATTTTTAAACCACATTTATGACCCTATGCATCAATTATTGTTTGTCCTGTACTGTTTTCTTAATTTTTTTCTGCTACACCTGTGGCTGTGTAGGAAGGTCCATGGTCGCCAGCGTCCTCCAGCTCCCCGCACAGCTCAGGGGCGTCAGGGGAAAGCGGGGGTGGTGGTGAAGGAGGCGGCGGCAGCTCCTTGGGGGCCAGCTGGGGAGACGGCGGCAACGACCTGCACACCATCCACACATTTGTCCGCAAGGCCCGCGCCAACAAGGGCAAGAGTATGCGCCGGATGCACTCCGACAGCTCCCTGCTGGACAAGATGCGCCTGAAAGACTCCCTGTACGACAGCCAGGCAGGCAGCAAGGCAGAGCGCAAGAAGGACAAAAAGCTAAAAAAGTTGTCGATGGGTTCTGCCATTGGCGGCGGGGGTGAAAGCGGGAGTAGCGGCGGAGAGAAGAGGGCCCGTATCAAGCGCAGCAAAAACCCTAAGCAGGCCAAAGCCCTCAAAAAGCTTAAGAGCTCGGCCACCCAAAGTGAGACAGACTCTGAGACGGGACATGCCCATCCCGGGGAGCGCCTGGTCCGAGATGACCTGACAGGGCACGGGGTCTCCTCACCAGGAATGCAGGGGCTGGCTAAGATTCAGGTGGAGGAGTCCAACCGGGAGGCAGAAATGAGCTCGAGTGAAGGCGAGACCTGGATCGCTGATGAGGACATCATGGTGGAGTCGGGTAAGTCATTTCATACTGACCACGCCGTGGACAAGTTGTAAACGCGAGTGCAGTAATCTCCTCACACAAGATGCATCACTTCAGTGTCAGTCTGTGGCTGCAGTGATGGCTGGTAATATGCTTGGCATGTAATTCATCAATATTAATGCACTGGTCTGTTCCGTGAGTTCTAAACCAGAGGCTCATGTGTTCAGCAGGACACAATGTTTTGTATGCTTCAGATAAATAAAAAAATGTTATGTAGAACAAGCATGCCTCTCTGACATGTAGAATAAGGAATCATGTCAGGGGAAACATTGTATTTAATGAGAAACAACTTGGTAACGATTGGTACTTTCTGGAGCTTGAGTCATCATGTAACCAATAAATAATGAATGGATAATAACAATGTAATTACTCTGTTTTCATGTAGTTTCTAAGTAAATAAGTAATTAGGGGCCCATAAAATAAAACCTCAACCAAAAAAACAGTTGAAGTTCCTCTTCTCTTTGAAAACATTTGCCACTGAACCCAATGCTATTTGTACCACTATGATATGCCCCCTCTTACCTCTTTTTTTCTCTCCCTCCTTCCTCACACAGGTGACGACTCTTGGGACTTAATCACCTGTTACTGCGGCAAGCCGTTTGCGGGGCGACCCATGATCGAGTGCAACCAGTGCGGCGTGTGGGTCCATCTGTCGTGCGCCAAGATCAAGAAGTCCAATGTCCCTGACATCTTTTACTGCCACAAGTGCAGGGACACTCGACGGTCGGGGCAAAAGAAAGATCCCTAAAGAGAGAGGGGGTGGGAGGGACTATATCCCTCCTATATCCCTTTTCAATCTACCCTATTATCTGTGTTCCACTACAACATCCATGTTCTTTTCTGCGATGCCTGCAGCTGATTGTTAATCCTCACCTGGACAGCAACTGTATCGTTAGTTTTCTAGGTGTTAATTTTTTGACAATCACTCCTCACTTATTCATGTAGGTTCTTTGTCACTTTCTGCCTCTGTGAAAACTGGGCTAAAACAGGAAGACATTGGGGGGAGATCTCTTTATTATCTGTAACATACAAATAGATATGCTTCTCTTGCTCAGTATTCTTACTAAATTGAGATTTTTTCATTGGAATGTTAGACTCCCAAACAGATATCCATCTCCTGGTTTTCATGTTAAGGTCATAGCATAAGGTGCATGACAAGTTATAGAGAATTATTTATTTAGGACATTGATGGACAACTTTTCTGTCTGTCAACGTTCAAGGAAAAAAGCTAGTATTTTATAATGGTACATTAACTATTGTGAGACCCTCTGCAACCAGTAATCAATGCAATGCGACTGCTACACCATGACACAGGCACAACCCCCTTCTTTCTCTGAAAAGAAAACGGATACTCCTGATTATTTTTGTCCTTAAGTTTCTCTTTTTAGTGTTAGAAGGGCAGCTCTCGTTTTATTTGATTGTTTTTGTAGCTACTTTTTTCTCGTGTAAGCTTTCGATTTGCGATTGTTTATGAATTTCTTTGTCTAATATAACACTCAGTACCTTCTTATCACTGAGTGTTAAGCCCCTATGAGATGTCTCTCATTGGATGTTTTCAGATTCTAACAAATACCAGATCAAATCTGAAATGTTGAATCTATTCCATTGACATATGCAAAGACAGTTGGTGCGACAAGAGTTAACGTTTTGAAAGGCGAGCCCAAACCAAACACCCCTTTTGAGGTGTTATTTTTCATTGGAAAGTTAATTTCTTTAGTTTCAGCAACAGCTAAGAGCCTGTAACTCATAAACTGAGGGCTGTGCCGTACAGTGTTTTTGATGCAGCCCATATCCAGAAGTATTTATTGATTTATTCGCCCTTTCTGTTTTTTGTCAACAGACATCTGCTACAGCACAGCTTCATAACTTTGAGTTCCCTCAGCATGACAATGGCGTCCTATGACTGCCCTTTTGGTTACGGTTTGACATGGCTACAGCCTTCAAATTCAATCTATAATGCTTGTTTTGTTTTTATTTACATTTTGTGTGTATGTTGTTTTTCATCAATCGATACTTCTGGTTTGGAAATATGTCATTGTTGTGAACTGTCGTGGTGGGAAAGTTGGAGAATCGTCGCTTTACCTTGTCGAAGTGGCTCTGACATCTTTTTGCATGAATGGTTGTAAAACTTTTTTTTTTTTTTTTTCATGTTATTGTTTTTTGGTTAACTTTTCAGAAAATGCTGGTTGACATTGCTCCCTAATCAGAATAGCATACAAATCTCTTCCACTCATGATCTTCTCATTCAAAAAACAAAGTTGACTGTTTGTAGTGTACAGAAAATTCAGTTGATATCGGAGTCGTGGACTCGTGGCAGTTTATGTTGGTAGGTTTTACCTGTTTTTGTTGGTGGGAGAGTCATGTTTAGTCCCCAAAAAGCAAATGCACTCTCACCACCATCTTTCCCTTCGATTTTCTGTATATACCCTGTTCTTCGATGACTGTACATATGTGAAAGTGAAAAGAGAGGGGAAAAGAGCCAAGCAAATGCTATATTTTCGGCATCTGATATTGTTTTTCTTTAACTGTAGCTTGAAAAATAAAAATAAATCTTTTTGGGGGGAGCACCTGTGTTGTATCTTATCTTTCCAATATATGCAAAGTAGATAAATATATTGTAAGGAATGCATTTTATTGAAGTTAGGCACACATAATGTGTTTGTCATTGTACATACTTACAGAACCACTAGAGGGGGATGAGTCCCAAACATCTAAGCAGGTTAGTACACTAGTACAGCATCTTAAATATAAATAAATAGTTATAACATATTTGTGGAAGTGCATCTTTACAAAACAACCAACTAATTGGATTTGGATTGACTGTAAGACAGTAAAGTTAGTATTGGATGAGACTGAAGGGGTTGGAAGCTGTTATTGTTGCTCCTTCATTCAGCCTTCTGGTTCATCCTGCAAGACAAACAGATACACATTAGCTGGTTCACATTCTGGACAAACATCCTAATAAACAGATGGTCAGGCTATCCCTCCTTGTTCTGTGCTCTCACCTTTCTGCTACGCTGGTTCGACATAAGGCCGCTTCCAATAGAATCCAGAGGAACTGTTGCCTTCCTCCTGGAGTGACAGGAAGATAAAGATCTTACATAACTCAGACTGGACTTGTTTCTTTGGTAGCTAAAGTGATGCAAGTACACAGCACTAATATAGCGCTACAACGTTACACTATTACATCAGCGGATACTCCTTGTCTCAACGTTGTTACATCACCCACTGCTCCATTCTCTCACCTCTTGTCCTTGGGTTTGCGACGGTGGTGGTTGTGATGATGGACAGAGATGCGTTCCACGGGGGTAGAGATGCGTTCCACGGGGGTGGATATGCGTTCCAGAGGGGCGAGGAAGGTGGCAGACTGGAAACGACGTTCTTCCCAATCCCGGGTCATCTCCCCGGCGTCTCCGGGTGGCGAAAGGTTGGTGAGGTCAGAGAGCTCAGACAGGTGTGGGAAGAACTCTTGGTCCAGCCAATTCACATCCTGTGGACATGGAGGGGGAGGTTATTTTCAGACAAGCAGCATATGACAATGCAGTTCGTATAAAATGACCAATCTGTATTTATTTGAAACCTTGTTATTTTCATTGAAGTAGATGCACCAGTCACACAAAATAGCAACTATCTATGAAAGCAATACAAGAATGGCATCATGGTGTTTCCAAGATGAAGGATCTTTTTTGCCACTATCCATGTTTAAACTGTTTAAGAAAATCCACTAAGCATGTGTAACTTCCTTACCCGTTTCTGTCTCAGCATATCAGGCAGCAGGAAGGCAGACAAGTCTCCCAACATCAGGTAAAGTCCCAGGACAGCTAACACACACCTTGAGTAAAGCATCTGTATGGCAGACAGAAAATATTATATTTTAGACATTCATCAGTTCATTAGATGATGATCATCGTTATTTTGTTGACTTGATGTGTTGTGAAATAGGTAACACAATCCAAATATACTGAAGTAGCTCAAATTCTGATACCACACAAAAATGTTCTCGTGAAAAAAACGCATGTAAAGATTTTCCACAATGTCAACGAAAGAGTGCAACCAAAGATGTACTCACCTTAAGACTTATCTGTTCTGTGAAGATAGTTGGTGCAAATGATTTAGTTCCTCTGGGTTGTTGGCTTCTGACTTCTCTGCAGACTGCTGGTGTTAAGGGTATTTGTAGGCATGCGGTTGGGGTGGGTTTATATTGGAGTAGGATGAAGGGGGGTGTGTGGGAGACTATGGGACTTCAGACGTGACAATTATATCTCATATATCTCATGCCCGGCCTCGCCATGGCTGAACTTGGGGTCAAAGCTTTTAGGCGGTTCAGGACTTTAGATAATTGCACATACGCGCACCAACATGCACGCATATGTACACACACGCATGCACACACTCATACACACGCACGCACACACACCACTCCACCACTTCCACCCTCCACCTTCCTCTGGACTAAGGAAGAAAGATGAGGTAATGATTAGGCCATCATTGGGGATGGGATGCTACAGTTCGTTGTTTACACTAGTTCCAACTGGTTCAGACTGGTTTTCATCTGTTTGTGCTTATCGAGATAAGATTGGTAAAGATGTCATGTTTTCTTTATATCCTTATCTGCATATCTTATATTTCACATAGGGAAGACATTAGAAAGGACATCTTCATCTTGACATAATACAGTACTCTGAACAACTGTAGGCTATTGGGTTTTCCTGTGTTATCTTTACTATAGGATACTATATGATACTAGTGTTCTGAGGGACATGAATCATCGAGATCTATCAATCACTTGTAGATTTCTCCATCTTAGACTTACACATAAGCCATCACCTGGTCAGTACTTTGAGAAGACAGACGGACAGACAGACAGACACAGTGAGTGATAGCATCAGATCAGATGGATGTCTATGCTGTGTGTGTGGCCAACTGGAAAACCTGACTACCTCGTCTCGCCTAATTTCAGCATTGGATTGCGACCTCCAACCACCCACACACTCTGTCCATACACACAGAGGAGTATGAAACAAAGGGAAGACAGTGAACGAGGGAGGGAAGGACAGAAGGAGATGGAGGAGGGGGGTCTAAGGGCCTTGCATGGAGTGTATGCGTGGTCTGACACACGTTTTCACTTTTCCTCTTTTCCCGCCCATGTCTTAATTATTTCTATTTCGGGGCCACTACAAATAACCTAACGTAGAGCCATGCTGATAGATCTCCATGCAAAAAAATCAACTGACGGGGCTGAATGTGGCCCTGCTAGGCCCGCCCGGGAGTCTGTCAACAGGGGCAGAGACTAGATAGGCAGCACTGATTACCTTAATTATCACAGAGCTATGGAGACACAACTCGTGGTACCGTTGGTCATTACCAGTGTGTGTTTGTGTGTGCGTGTGCGGTCGACTCATTCTAGACTCCTCCACCCAAATGTGTGTGATTGTGTGTGTGTTTAAATGTAAGTATGTGTGTGTGTGGCCAGCATGACGCCCCCCTGCTTCCCCACACCCGGCTGCCCTATAAGTATCCGGGATGACGGTGTGTGCAAAATTTAGAACAAGTGCTGATAAATCACAATGCGAAATTGTGGTTTAGGAGTCCTCCCCCTGAATTTTAAAACCGTTTAATAATGTATTTCCTGCAATTCTACTCAGTTTGACATTACTTATTATGCCTCTCTTGAGGAGTATTTTGAGGGGTAAATGGACAGGTATTTTGAGGAGTATCTGAATGGTTATTTTGAAAACAGTATAAGTGGAAGAATTAGTGGAAGGCCACCCTCCAAACAGATTTATTTTTGTGATAACAGTTAACTTCCTGCATTTCAAGACGTTTTGCCTTAGGGCAGAGAGAAGAAAATGCAGTTTTGTAATGCTATTCCACACATTTTGTCATGAGTCAGAGAAAATGTTGCCGCTTTAAAGCTAATTTTATGCATTTCTATTTTCTACACATTTTGCCATGGGTCACAGATTTTTTTGTTTCTGTTTCATAGCTCATCTCATACTATTTTTTTCAACATTTTCAATGAGGATAAGAGAAAATGTTGCAGTTTTAAATTAATTTTCCTGCTACCCTTCACATTTCAACATGAGGCTGATAGTTTGAAAGTAATTGTCCAGTGAAAGTCTCACTTTTAAACGTTAATATTCTGTTAATAATGTTGTTGATTCATCCTAAACCAAAATCCTTGCTATTTCCTAATAGAGGATGATGTAATCCTCCTGAGGAGGATGAGCTGGCTAATCAGCGGTCTACTCGCATTCATAGTTTTAATGACTGGTATAAGGCCACACCATTCTGTTGTTGGGGTACACCCACACCCTTCCAACACAGAAAATCTGCTTTTTAACATGCTTAATAAACACATTTGTAAGGAAAACTATGTCATATATATTGTAATTAATTATAGGTAGTATTTCATAGATATCTGGAAACACTGCACAGTTACTTTAAAGGTTGACGGTTTAAACTGTATAATTGACCAATACACGATCATACCAAGTCATTTCATGCTTAAAAAACAACAAAAGGATGAATATGATATGAGTCAACACATACTGGAGGAGTTACTGGCTAACTATATTCAGCTTAGCTTAGCTTAGCTAACAAACTAGCTACACCATGACCGGAATGACACATCAATGAATCACCAAAGGCACACCCCATTTCTATTTGAAAATTGAGAAAGAGGAGGTGATGGACTGTTTTTCGTGCCCAATGTCAACCATTGAAGCTAATTTCCTGCATTTTGACATTGCTTATGACGTGTTCATAAACTACCTGGGGGCCCCTGTATAAGGGCACAACGCGAGTCCCAGATGTGGACACGGTAGGTAGATGTTTGAGTCTTTGATATTTATTATTAACCAAAAGGGGTAGGCAACAGAATGGTCATGGACAGGCAAAAGGTCAAAACCAGTTCAGAGTCCAGGAGGTACAGAGTGGCAGGCAGGCTCGAGGTCAAGGCAGGCAGAATGGTCAGGAAGGCGGGTACAGAGTCCAGAAACAGGCAAGGGTCAAAACCGGGAGGACTTGCAAAAATAGAATAGAAAAAGCAGGAACACGGGAAAAACACGCTGGTTGACTTGAACATACAAGACGAACTGGCACAGAGAGACAGGAAACACAGGGATAAATACACCGGGGGAAATGAGCGACACCTGGAGGGGGTGGAGACAATCACAAGGACAGGTGAAACAGATCAGGGCGTGACACCCCAACATCCACGGAGACCCCAAACCCCCCAAAATAAATATATATATGTATATATATATATATTTCTACGGTGCCTTAAGTAAGTATTCATACCCCTTCACTTATTCAACATTTTGTTGTTGTACAGCCTGAATTTCAAATTGATTAAATATAAAAACATTTTACCAATCTACACACAATACCCCATAATGACAAAGTGAAAATGTAGCCATTTTTGCAAATTTATTGAAAATGAAATATAGAAACATCTCATTTACATGTGTCAATACATGTTAAAATCACCTTTGGCAACGATTACAGCTGTGAGTCTTTCAAATCAATCAAATCAAATCATATTTGTCACATGCGCCGAATACAAAAGGTAGACCTTACTGTGAAATGCTTACTTACAAGCATTTAACCAACAATCCAGTTGCCATACCAGGCGGTGACGCAGCCAGTGAGGATGCTCTCGATGGTGCAGCTGTAGAACTTTTGAAGATCTGAGGACCAATGGCAAATCTTTTCAGTCTCCTGAGGGGAAATGGGCATTGTCGTGCCCTCTTCACAACTGTCTTGATGTGTTTGGACCATGATAATTTGTTGATAATGTGGACACCAAGGAACTTGAAGGGTAAGTCTCTTCTGGGTAAGACTCTAAGAGCTTTGCATACCTGGATTGTACAATATTTGCACATTATTATTTTTATTTCTAAGATTTTCAAGCCTATTTAAATCAAAACTGTAACTAGGCCACTCATCAGGAATGTGAGTGGCCTACGTTCAATGTCGTCTTGGTAAGCAACTCCAGTGTATATTTGCCCTTGTGTTTTAGGTTATTGTCCTGCTGAAAGGTAATTTGTCTCCCAGCGTCTGTTGGAAAGCAGACTGAATCTGGTTTTCCTCTAGGACTTTGCCTGTGCTTAGCTCTATTCTGTTTCTTTTTATCCTAAAAAAACTCCATAGTCGTTGCAGATGACAAGCATACCATAACATGATGCAGCCACCACCATGCTTGAAAATATGAAGAGTGGTACTCAGTGATGTGTTGTGTTGGATTTTCTCCAAACGTAATGCTTTGTATTCAGGACATGAAGTTAATTTATTTGCCACATTTATTGCAGTTTTACTTTAGTGTCTTATTGCAAACAGGATGCATGTTTTGGAATATTTTTCTTCTTTACATTCTTTTCACTAATATTGTGGAGTAACTACAATGTTCTTGATTCATCTTTAGTTTTCTCCTATCACAGCCATTAAACTCTGTAACTGTTTTAAAGTCAACATTGGCCTCATGATGAAATCCCTGAGCGGTTTCCTTTCTTTCCGGCAACTGAGTTATGAAGGACGTCTGTATCTGTGTAGTGACTGGGTGTATTAATACATCATCCAAAGTGTAACTTGGACAGTCGTGAAGAGGGCACGACAAAGCCTATTCCCCCTCAGGAGACTGAAAAGATTTGTCATCGGTCCTCAGATTCTCTAAAGGTTCTACAGCGGCACCATCGAGAGCAACCTTACATCAAAGCCTGGAATGGCAACTGCTCGGCCTCCGATCACAAGGCACTACAGAGGGTAGTGTGACCGGTCCAGTACATCACTGGGGCCAAGCTTCTTGCCACCCAGGACCTCTATACCAGGCAGTGTCAGAAGAAGGCCCTAAAAATGGTCAAAGACTCCAGTCACCCTAGTAATAGACCTGATACCTGAGCGCCATGTCTATGTCCAAATGGCTTCTTTTTGTAACAGTATTTTTATTGGAATTTCACCATTTTCCCCCATATTAAGAGATACAACAACAGAGACAAAGCAAAAAAAAACAGCACTCACTTACACATACCTGCGTATATACACTGCTCAAAAAAATAAAGGGACACTTAAACAACACAATGTAACTCCAAGTCAATCACACTTCTGTGAAATCAAACTATCCACTTAGGAAGCAACACTAATTGACAATACATTTCACATGCTGTTGTGCAAATGGAATAGACAACAGGTGGAAATTATAGGCAATTAGCAAGACACCCCCAATAAAGGAGTGGTTCTGCAGGTGGTGACCACAGACCCCTTCTCAGTTCCTATGCTTCCTGGCTGATGTTTTGGTCACTTTTGAATGCTGGCGGTGCTTTCACTCTAGTGGTAG
Organism: Oncorhynchus clarkii lewisi; assembly: GCF_045791955.1. Classification (NCBI taxonomy): domain Eukaryota; kingdom Metazoa; phylum Chordata; class Actinopteri; order Salmoniformes; family Salmonidae; genus Oncorhynchus; species Oncorhynchus clarkii. The sequence goes on along the minus strand of NC_092167.1, from coordinate 40,599,518 downwards.
CATGAGACGGAGTCTACAACCCACACAAGTGGCTCAGGTAGTGCAGCTCATCCAGGATGGCACACCAATGCGAGCTGGGGCAAGAAGGTTTGCTGTGTCTGTCAACGTAGTGTCCAGAGCATGGAGGCTCAGGAGACAGGCCAGTACATCAGGAGACGTGGAGGAGGCCGTAGGAGGGCAACAACCCAGCAGCAGGACCGCTACCTCCGCCTTTGTGCAAGGAGGAGCAGGAGGAGCACTACCAGAGCCCTGCAAAATGACCTCCAGAAGGCCACAAATGTGCATGTGTCTGCTCAAACGGTCAGAAACCGACTCCATGAGGGTGGTATCAGGTGGGGGTTGTGCTTACAGCCCAACACCGTGCAGGACGTTTGGCATTTGCCAGAGAACACCAAGATTGGCAAATTCGCTACTGGCGCCCTGTGCTCTTCACAGATGAAAGCAGGTTCACACTGAGCACATGTGACAGATGTGACAGAGTCTGTAGACGCCGTGGAGAACGTTCTGCTGCCTGCAACATCCTCCAGCATGACCGGTTTGGCGGTGGGTCAGTCATGGTGTGGGGTGGCATTTCTTTGGGGGGCCGCACAGCCCTCTATGTGCTCGCCAGAGGTAGCCTGACTGCCATTAGGTACCGAGATGAGATCCTTGGACCCCTTGTGAGACCATATGCTGGTGCGGTTGGCCCTGGGTTCCTCCTAATGCAAGACAATGCTAGACCTCATGTGGCTGGAGTGTGTCAGCAGTTCCTGCAAGAGGAAGGTATTGATGCTATGGACTGGCCCGCCCGTTCCCCAGACCTGAATCCAATTGAGCACATCTGGGACATCATGTCTCACACCATCCACCAACAGACTGTCCAGGAGTTGGCGGATGCTTTAGTCCAGGTCTGGGAGGAGATCCCTCAGGAGACCATCCGCCACCTCATCAGGAGCATGCCCAGGCATTGTAGGGAGGTCATACAGGCACGTGGAGGCCACATACTGAGCCTCATTTAGACTTGTTTTAAGGACATTACATCAAAGTTGGATCAGCCTGTAGTGTGGTTTTCCACTTTAATTTTGAGTGTGACTCCAAATCCAGACCTCCATGGGTTGATAAATTAGATTTCCATTTCTAATTTGTGTGTGATTTTGTTTGCAGCACATTCAACTATGTAAAGAAAAAAATATTTAATAAGAATATTTAATTAATTCAGATCTAGGATGTGTTATTTTAGTGTTCCCTTTATTTTTTTGAGCAGTGTATACACACACACACACACACACACACACACACACACACACACACACACACATATATACACATACACCATTTTCCTCTTCCCGCTCGGCGCTTCTCTCACCCCATCCCCATCATTACGTCTCTCAATACATACATTTTAAACAAATTGACAAACAGAAATTAAACAAAAAAGCTCAGTTTAAACCGAGAAGTTAGGTTCCACACATGGACCGTACAGTGTAATTCTGAAATACATAGATCACCACCATTCTAAGAGAAACCTTGCAGCATAATAGCTGATACCTCAGGTTCTAGGTAATTTAGATAAGGTTCCCATACTTTGTAGAACTTATCTGTTTTAGAATGCAATGTACATGTCAGATATTCCAGAGGCACCCATTCAAATAGTATCTTATGCCAATCTTTAATAGAAGGAACCTTATCACTAATCCACTGTAAAAGGATGTTTTTCCTCGCTGCAAAGGTAAGGATGTTGTAAAGCCTCCTCTTACCCACAGAAGTAACATGCCTGAGGCCCAACAGTAAAGAAACTGGGTGTCACGTTCTGACTTTAGTTCCTTTGTTTTTGTCTTTGTTTTAGTATGGTCAAGGCGTGGGTTGGGGTGGGCAGTCTATGTTTGTTTTTCTATGTTGGTTTTTGAGTTCGGCCTAGTATGGTTCTCAATCAGAGGAAGCTGTCAATTGTTGTCCCTGATTGAGAATCATACTTAGGTAGCCTGGGTTTCACTTTTGAATGGTGGGTGTTTGTTTTCCGTGTGTGTGTTTGTTTGCGGTACTGTTTCGTTTTTTGTTCGTTTCACATTTATTGTTTTCTAGTGTTCAATTTATGTCTTTAAATAAACGTTATGGACACTTACCACGCTGCGCATTGTTCCTCCGATCCTTCTCGCTTCTCCTCCTCAGAAGAGGAGGAGGAATGCCGTTACACTGGGTCCAATTCTAGATCAACCCCTAGGATCTTTTCAATTTCTTGCAGAGCACCAGACCAGTATCTTTGTATGTTGGTACATTACCATAAACAATGTGTTAAGGTGCCTGTATCAGTTTTGCATTTAAGACACTGAGGAGAAGAGGAAGAGGGGCTAAAGCATGTCTGCGATTTGGGGATATATGCAACCTGTGTGTTATTCTTAATTGGATTGCTCTAGTACGATTCTAGATAGATATTGTTTTTGCATATCTCCAAATGTCCTCCCACATCTCTTCGTCAATAGTAACAGACAATTCTTTCTCCCACACTTGTTTCACCCTCTGTGTGTTGACAGCAGAAAAGGACCTTAAAGCATCATAAAACAGACTTACAGACATTTTCCTTTGTGGGGGAAAAAAGCATTCTTTCAATGACAGGCATATCAGGGTTACCAATTAAGGTGGTGCTCTTCAGAATATAATGTGTTACTTGTAGGAAGCGGACAAAGTCCTGCTTTGGGAGTCGACCATCTGCTCAAATGACAATACAATCTTATCAGCAAATAAGAAATTTAGTCTGCGTATGCCCTTATTAAGCCAAAAGTGAAAGCCAGCATCCAGCAATCCTGGACCAAAATCTGGGTTGTTAAGAATTGGGGTAAGAGCAGAGGTTAGTTTGGACCTTTCCCAGGAAGCGTTGAACTGACCTCGATACTTTGAGTGTGTTAAGTGTAATGGGATTATTGCAGTGATCTTCTACAGACTTGAAACTTCTGAAAAATAAAAGATCCTGTAAGGGGTATTATGAAAAATAAGTCTCAATGTCTAACTAAACAGAGGAGTCATCGTTTGTGATCCAGTCAGAAACATAACATAGGTGGGCACACCACTGATAGAACCTGATATTGGGCAGATCCAAGCCACCCGTAGAACTTGGTAGCTGCAATATTGCCATCTTAAGCCTTGGCTTGCGTTTACTCCATATAAAGGAACTTAGCCATCCATTTACATCTTTTATTACCTTATTGGAGAGTAATACTGGGATTATTTTGATTGGGTAAAGTAGTCTAGGTAAAATGTTCATTTTCAAGATGGATATTCTACCCAACCAAGAAATCGGGAGAGAGTTCCAGCGCTCCAGATCCTGTCTTATTGTATCAAACAAGGGAACAAAATTGGCTTTGTACATTTGCTGGAATTTAGGAGTTACAAATATACCCAGATACATAAAACATGAGGGAGACCATTTAAAAGGGAAGGGGGGAGAGGTATTAGGTACAGAGTGAAGGTTACCAAGTGGCATAGCCTCTGATTTAGTTATGTTAATCTTGTAGCCTGAGAATTCGCTGAATAATTCAATAATATTAATAAGAGATGTAATTGAAGTCTCGGGACTAGAGATGAATATCAGGACATAATCAGCATACAAGCTTATTTTATGGTGAACATCACCAATGAGCAGCCCCTGTATAGCAGGCGTTAGTTACCCTGATGGCCTCGGCCAGTGGTTCCATAACGAGTGCAAAGAGGAGAGGGGACAAAGGACAGCCCTGTCTGGTACCTCTGTATTTAGATAAGCTTTTTGACCTTACCCCATTAGTAAGAACAGCAGCCTGAGGATCATCATATAAACATTTCACCCATTTTATAAAGTTGTCCCCTAGAGCAAATATATTTAGAGCAAAGAATAGGTAAGACCACTCCACACGATCAAATGCTTTCTCAGCATCTAGGGAGAGCACAAGACCACCCGTAGCACTTTGTTGGTAGGCTTGAATTACATTAAGAAGCCCCCTGACATTGTTGCATGACTTACGGCCCTTAATGAAGCCAGTTTGGTCTCCTTTCACAATTAGTGGCAGTGAGTCCTCTAATCTTGTGACTAAAATTTTAGAAAGCCATTTTCTATCCACATTCCGAAGGGAAATTGGTCTGTAGGAGGAACAAGACTCTGGACATTTTCCCTTTTTGAGAATAAGTGAATGTTGGCTTCTCTCAGCGTTTGAGGGAGCTGGTCATTTGAAAATGAGTGGTTAAACATATCACGCAATGGCTCAAGGATCAGGCCATGGAACTCTTTATAGAACTCACTACAAAACCCGTCTGGTCCTGGGGCCTTACCATTTTGCAGATTCTTAATTGCGAACATTATATCTTCCTCGGTAATAGGGGCATTAAGGAGAGACCTCTGTTCTTCGGAGATAGTAGGGAGCTCAATCTTAGAAAATAAGTTCTCCATTAATTTGGGTGAATCATTTGGCAGTTCTGAGGCATAAAGGTTTGCATAAAATTTCTTAAATGAGTCATTTATAAATGTATTTTCATATAATTGATTGCCATCAGAATCAGTAATAGTGGCAATTGACTGAGAGTCAGCTCTCTTTTTAGCTAGGTATGCCAAGTACTTTCCTGGCTTATCACCATGTTCATATAGCTTTTGCTTGACAAATCTCATTTTATTTTCAGCGTCCTGTGTTAGGAGAGAGTCCTATGTTGATCTAAGGACTGATATTTAGTAGGGCAGGAGTGGGAGTTTTAATGTAGTCCTTCTCTTTAGTTCCTAATTCACCCTCTAACATGTTTTGCTTTCCACGCTTTTCCCGTCTCTTAGTGGCTGTGTATGACAGAATCAGACCCCTGGCGTACGCTTTACAGGTTTCCCAAAAGAGTGAGAGGTTATCTGTTGATTGAGAGTTAATAGAGAAAAATGCTTAAACTCTGTAATAAAATATGATGTGAATGTATGGTCTTTAAGAATGGTGGTATTCAACCTCCAATGTCTTGACCGATTGAATGCCCCGTTGAGTTTTATGTCCAGGATCACCTCAGCATGATCAGATATGACTATGCTTCCTATCCTAGCGGATAAAACAGACTGCAAAGACATCATGGGCATAAAAAGGAATCTATTCTAGTCTGACATCCATGAGGTGCAGAGAAAAAAGTGAACTCTCTGTTGGAGGGATGAAAAGTTCTCCAAACATCAGCATACCCCCAGATCATCACAAATAGCTTTAAGTTACTTAGCTTGAGGAGAGAGTGAAGCTATACCGCTGGGAAACTTATCAATAAGGGGGTTCAACAAACAATTAAAATCTCCTCTAACCACTGCAGTGTCTGAGTTTAATTCTGAAAAGTCTAGAAATACCTTAGTGAGGAAATCAGGGGGTGGGCAGGGGGGAAGTAAATATTAATTATGGAAATGTTCTGCCCTTGTAAAGTATGATTAATTATAACAAAGCAACCAAATTTATCTTTCACACAATTCAAGACCTTAAGTGGTAAGTTATTTTTCACAATAATTGCTACACCTCTACTTCTGGATGTAAATGATGAGAAAAACACTTGACCAAACCCCCCTTGTTGTAATTTCAGGTGCTCCTTATCATCCAAATGAGTTTCTTGCAACAGGGCGATATCAATATTTTATTTAAAAAAAAAAGACAGTACCTTCTTCCTTTTAATGGGGTTATGGCTCCCTCTAATGTTCCATGTACATACAAGCAGTCTGTTACCTGCCATTGTGCCTTGACCATTCAATATCCAGACTGAATCCTACTGTAAAAGTGGGGTGGTACCTTTTTCCATGTGTTGAACTCTCCTCTATCTCACCGAGCATAAACAAACGACATGAACCCTGGACTCGAACTATACTAAACCCCAAAATTAAACATGTAAAGATCCAAAATGGGTTTTTCCCACTAGCTAACATGCAGGGGATTTCAACTCTCCAATGTAGACTCTTAAGTCCGCATTGCCACTCAATAGCCTCATCCTTTATACAGTGCCTTGCGAAAGTATTCGGCCCCCTTGAACTTTGCGACCTTTTGCCACATTTCAGGCTTCAAACATAAAGATATAAAACTGTATTTTTTTGTGAAGATTCAACAACAAGTGGGACACAATCATGAAGTGGAACGACATTTATTGGATATTTCAAACTTTTTTAACAAATCAAAAACTGAAAAATTGGGCGTGCAAAATTATTCAGCCCCCTTAAGTTAATACTTTGTAGCGCCACCTTTTGCTGCGATTACAGCTGTAAGTCGCTTGGGGTATGTCTCTATCAGTTTTGCACATCGAGAGACTGAAATGTTTTCCCATTCCTCCTTGCAAAACAGCTCGAGCTCAGTGAGGTTGGATGGAGAGCATTTGTGAACAGCAGTTTTCAGTTCTTTCCACAGATTCTTGATTGGATTCAGGTCTGGACTTTGACTTGGCCATTCTAACACCTGGATATGTTTATTTTTGAACCATTCCATTGTAGATTTTGCTTTATGTTTTGGATCATTGTCTTGTTGGAAGACAAATCTCCGTCCCAGTCTCAGGTCTTTTGCAGACTCCATCAGGTTTTCTTCCAGAATGGTCCTGTATTTGGCTCCATCCATCTTCCCATCAATTTTAACCATCTTCCCTGTCCCTGCTGAAGAAAAGCAGGCCCAAACCATGATGCTGCCACCACCATGTTTGACAGTGGGGATGGTGTGTTCAGCTGTGTTGCTTTTACGCCAAACATAACGTTTTGCATTGTTGCCAAAAAGTGGCAGTTACTTTAGCAAGAAAAATAATAAAGATACAAATATTACTGAACAGGGGCACGTGAGAACTCACACCACTGTTTCATGATCAGATTCAAATGAAAATAAAAAGGTTATCCAATGCTGCGGAGGTGCAGCTTAAACTTATTTACCCGAGAGAGTCAATAAAAACACCACCCTCTTCAAGTGTGTAGAGTTTTTTAGGCGATCCGTTGACCATAATCTTCAATGTGGCCGGGTACAGCAGTGCGTAGTCCATCTTCATTCTCTTGAGTCGAGCCTTCGCCTCATCAAACGCTTTGCGTCTTCGTACAACCGCTGTGGAATAATCATTGAAGAATGAGACCTTTGGACCTTTACATTGACTACCGTCAGAGCCGATGTTTCTAGCCGATGTTTCTAGCCGCATCCATGACGCGCTGCTTGTCGGTGAAGTTGTGGAACTTTATAACCACTGGCCGTGGGCGCTGGTTGGGATCGGGTATCGGTGCTTGAGAGCAATGGGCTCTGTCCAGCTTCACATGACCAGCCTTAGTGTCCATTTGTCGGTAGCCAGGGATCCATTCCTCAAATTTTTTTACTGTACGTGTCCCTTAAGAATTTTCCGGGAGTCCCACAACCCGAATATTGCATCTGCGTCCTCGATTATCCAAGTCGTCAATGTGCTCCACCATTTCGTGCACCTGTTTCTCAAGTGCCTTTATCTTGGTGTCCATAGATGTAGTTGAAGTTTCCACTGTAGCAATTCTTCCTTCTGCCTCATCAACACGTTTGACAACCCTCTGTAGTTCAGCTGAATGGCCTGCTATTGCTTCCAAGACTGTTCTTATCTTAACATTGATCACTTTAGTAATGTTATCAGTCATCTTTTGAATCACCAGGTCCATTGAGCCTGGATCCGCAATGGTCGCTAACGTTAGCGAGCTCCTCCTGCACATCTACAGGGGATGGTGGTTTTGGTCGAGTTCTTAGTAGTTCTGTTGGGTATGTTGTCAGAGATTTTTGATAAATAGCCGTCAAGACTCATTGTAGGATATCTTATTTAGACAATTCTACCACTTTTTCAAGCTAGTAGATTAATGTAAGAATATAAATTTACGAATGCCAAGGGAGCTCGCTGAAACACAGTGTTCTCTCTATGGCGCCATTTTGTCCCCCCCCCATAAATGGCTTCTTAATAGCTTCTACTTCCAAGCCATAAGACTACTCAACAGCTAATCAAAGGACTACCCAGACCCCTTGTTTACGCTGCTGCTACTCTCTGTTAATGATCTACTCTCTGTTATTATCTATGCATAGTCACTTTAACTCTACCTACATGTACATATTACCTCAATTACCTTGACTAACAGGTGCCCCAGCACATTGACGCTGTACCGGCACCTCCCTGGTCTTTGTAGTGGAATCTGTGTTTGAAATTCAATGCTCAGCTATGGGACCTTACAGATAACTGTTGTGTGGGTACAGAGATGAGGTAGTCATTAAAAAAATCCTGTTAACCAATGTTATTGCACACACGGTGAATCCATGCAACTCATTATGTGACTTGTTAAACAAAGATTTACTCCTGAATGTATTTAGGCTTGCCATAACAAAGGCATTGACTACTTATTGACTCAAGACATTTCAGTTTGAATTAATATGTAAAAATGGCAAAAAAAACTAATTTCACTTTAGGGGTATTGTGCGTAGGCCAGTGACACAACATCTCAATTTAATACAATTTAAATTCAGCCAGTGACAAAACAAAATGTGGAAAAAGTCAAGGGGTGTGAATGTTCTGAATATTAAGGTGGACATGTCCCCCCATCCCCCATGGCAATTTTGCCTATGAATCACAGAGTGTGTATGTCTCTGATCTATATAGCACTGATTAAGAAATTGATGAACAGTTGACAGGATAAAAATATTACTATAGGTCATAGGTCAACTACAGTATCAGGCTGCATACATGCCATGTGGTGTGAATGTTTTTACATTTTTTTTAAATCTCTCACTGTCATTTGTAACCTGTTGATCCTGAGACCGTTTCCCCTCAAAATTCAGTTAACTTTAAAAAAATTGGGTGCAGGTTGCTTTGTGTAAAATCAGCCATTGTGGAATGACATAATGCACCATTGGGGCTGATGATTAAATGCAGTTGACGTCTGAAGTTTATATACACCTTAGCCAAATACATTTAAACTCAGTTTTTCACAATTCCTGACATTTAATCCAAGTAAAAATTCCCTGTCTTAGGTCAGTTAGGATCACCACTTTATTTTAAGAATGTGAAATGTCAGAATAACAGTAGAGAGAATGACTTATTTCAGCTTTTATTTCTTTCATCACATTCCCAGTGAGTCAGAAGTTTACATACACTCAATTCTAATTTGGTAGCATTGCCTTTAAATGGTTTAACTTGGGTCAAACGTTTTGGGTAGCCTTCCACAAGATTCCCACAATAAGTTGGGTGAATTTTGGCCCATTCTTCCTGACAGAGCTTGTGTAACTGAGTCAGGTTTGTAGGCCTCCTTGCTCACACTCGCTTTTTCAGTTCTGCCCACAAATTTTCTATGGGATTGAGGTCAGGGCTTTGGGATGGCCACTCTAATACCGTGACTTTGTTGCCCTTAAGCCATTTTGGCACAACTTTGGAAGCATGCTTGGAGTCATTGTCCATTTGGAAGACCTATTTGCGTCCAAGCTTTAACTTCCTGACTGATGTCTTGAGATGTTGCTTCAATATATCCACATAAGGGCACTGGAATGACATAATGCACCATTGGGGCTGATGATTAAATGCAGTTGACGTCGGAAGTTGCAAAACACCCCCACAACATGCTGCTGCCACCCCCTTGCTTTACGGTTGGGATGGTGTTCTTCGGCTTGCAAGCATTCCCCTTTTTCCCCTGAACATAACGATGGTCATTATGGCCAAACAGTTCTATTTTTGTTTCATCAGACCATAGGACATTTCTCCAAAAAGTACACAATCTTTGTCCCCATATGCAGTTGCAAACCATAGTCTGGATTATTTATGGCTAGTTTGGAGCAGTGGCTTCTTCCTTGCTGAGCGGCCTTTCAGGCTATGTCGATATAGGACTCGTTTTACTGTGGATATAGATACTTTTGTACCTGTTTCCTCCAGAATCTTCACAAGGTCCTTTGCTGTTGTTCTGGGATTGATTTACACTTTTCGCACCAAAGTACTTTCATCTCTCTCACATGGACAGGCAGACCATTCCATAAAAATGGAGCTCAATAGGAGAAAGCCCTGCCTCCAGCTGTTTGATTATCTATGGATAGTAACTTTACCCCTATCTACATGTACAAATTACCTTGACTAACCTGTACCCCCGCACATTGACTCAGTATCGGTACCCCCTGTATATAGTCTCATTATTGTTATTTTATTGTGTTACTTTAGTTAGTACTTTTGTTTATTTGGTAAATATTTTCTTAATTATATTTTCTTAAAACAGCATTGTTGGTTAAGGGCTTGTAAGTAAGCATTTCACGGTAAGGTCTACTACACCGGTTGTATTTGGAGCATGTGACAAATAAAAATGTATTTGATTTGAGAACATGTTCTATCCACAACGCCTATAGCCATAAAGCAGGGATCATCAACTAGATTCAGCCACGGGACAATTTCTTCTTGAGCGGATGGTCGGGGGCCAGAACATCATTTCAAATAATTTGTAGACTGAAAATTGACCTTGCCCACATTTTCATGTGATCACGTCTCACAATTATGCGTGAAAATACATTTTAGTCACTCAGCAGATGTTCTTATCCAGAGCAACTTACATGAACAATCAGGGTTAAGTGCCTTACTCAAGAGTACAGACTGATTTTTCACCTAGTCGGCTCAGAGATTCAAACCAGCAAGCGTTCAGTTACTGGCCCAGTGGTTACTGGTCCAGCACTCTTAACCACTAGGCTACCTGCCGCCCAGATTTCCTAAATTAAAATCACTTGGAGTTGATTTCCTGGTGGTTTTACAGTTTTTTATGTCCAACAATGAAAATTCTACAGAAAACTTGGGGGGACAAATATAGGCCTACAGGCTAATTCAATTCAACTGATAAGTAGAAGATTTATTAGCCCATAATTGAGTCGACATCGCCCTCTTGTGGATGTTGCTTTTTTGTCAAAGTTGAGAAAATGTTAATGACGTAGTCAGTTGACGTAGTCATGTTTCACTTTACAGTGCTCGTTACCTAGATGTATGTGCGCCTTACAAATGTTCTTGTCTACTGAAAATTGTCGGGCCGTTTACAGGGTTGTTTCTAACAAGTATTATGCTGCGTTCTAACCAAGTGGGAAGGTGGTAATTACCAGTTGTGAAGTCGCAAAACCAATTGGATGCATTCAGCGTTTTGAACTTGTTGAGAAATGCTGATTGGCTAATGACCCACGAGTTACGTCAATAATGAACTAAAAGTAAAGATATCATGTTTGTAAACAAATTAGCTCTCAAAAATCATATAAATAGATAGCTTTTAAAAAATAATGTTTTGTTGCTAAAATGCTGCTATCGAGGTCATTTCATTAGTAGGTGCGTCAAAGGGCAGCATGTGGGTTGGAAGGGCAGCAAGAGGTTGGAGCTCAGTTATGATAGACACGTTTCCCAATATTATAATTACCAGTTGAGGGACATTGAAGTGGATTTTTCTCAGTCATATGTGGTAAAAAGCTTAACGCCTTCCCACTTGGTTATGAACGCAGCATTAGCCTATGTTTTCCTACCCTTTTTCCGCAAACCAGGGGTATGCTAAATTATACTTAAATAATTACATTGCCACATTGAATACTCTGTAAGAATAAGAAGGTATTGAAATCAATTGATACTCTTAAGCGGTTCAAATTTCTTTGAACGTAAAAATCCTGTATGTGTTTATCTGTTTATGATGTTTTGTTACATTTTTTTAAAGAAGGATGTATAGATTTTAATTAAATATTTGCATTTTTAATTAAAAAAAATATGGAATTGCAATAATAGTAATAATACAAAAGTTTAGTACGAAAATGTTCTCGAACGTTGCAGAAAGAAATACCACAAATCGTTGCCTCCTTTCAATTATGGGTCTTGTGGTAGCACCTAAAGGGGCGGGGTATCGAAAAGAAGACGAATGTAGCCGATAGCAAACAAGACTGGCAAGCAAGTAGGAATTTTCCTACTAATTGTCCTCAGTTTTTCGGGGCAAGAGTCACCAAACATCGCCTTTTTGGTCATCTGAAAGGTAAGACATTCCTGCCATCTCTCTCCCTTACTTTCACTAATGTAAAGACAACGGACCACAAAGGTTAGAAAAGTTGTTTGGTGTTCAACATGATTGAAAACATTAGGCTACAACCTTTTCTTCAGTGTTTCTGGAGGTATTGAACAATGGAAAATATAGCCCATTGTACAGTGTTCATATTAGCAATACTAACGATCAACATTTGCAGCAACAATAGCACAAAGTTCCATCGAAAGTAGTGCTGAGCGATTTATCAAAATGTCGGTTATATTTCCGTTTTAAAAACAACTTATTGACCAACGTCTGTTCAACTACTTGAATCCCATTTAATACTTTTTTTTCTGTGAGCTCAATACGCACATTGCGCAGTTTGTCTAGCGAAAAATCAGGGGTGGATTCAATACGTTTTTACATTGTGGAACGTTCAAGGAAACGATGCTGTACTGAATAACCAATTGAACAACGAGGAGGGATTGGGGAACGCTCTTTAAATTGTTTAATATATATATATATAAACTAATATCTAAAAGCAAAAGAGGTATAGTCACATGCATACAAACTATTTACATTGCCAGGAATCCTAAACAAACAAATCATATTCATTACTAATACAAGTTTTAATTGCCTTTGTTTTAATTTTTAGTTAGTGGTGCCATTGTTTACTCATTTATAAAGTGAAAAGTTAGGTTTTGAATTAGACCATTTGCATTTGTGAATATGAAATTTACCTAGTATTATTAGCAGTTGAATTAAATATGCTATGTCAATTTCTGAAATAAATCATATCAAAACCATTGTAGTACAACCGGTTCTATTTTTTTGTAACAAAATTCTGTATGTCAATCCAAAACATTCTACTATAAATACAGGCATGATCAGTACATGATCAGATGGTCATGTACAGGTAGAGATATTGGTGTGCAAAAGACCAGAAAATAAAATAAATAAAAACAGTATGGGGATGAGGTAGGTAAAAATGGGTGGGCTATTTACCGATAGACTATGTACAGCTGCAGCGATCGGTTAGCTGCTCAGATAGCAGATGTTTGAAGTTGGTGAGGGAGATAAAAGTCTCCAACTTCAGCGATTTTTGCAATTCGTTCCAGTCACAGGCAGCAGAGAACTGGAACGAAAGGCGGCCAAATGAGGTGTTGGCTTTAGGGATGATCAGTGAGATACACCTGCTGGAGCGCGTGTTACGGGTGGGTGTTGCCACTGTGACCAGTGAACTGAGATAAGGCGGAGCTTTACCTAGCATGGACTTGTAGATGACCTGGAGCCAGTGGGTCTGGCGACGAATATGTAGCGAGGGCCAGCCGACTAGAGCATACAGGTCGCAGTGGTGGGTGGTATAAGGTGCTTTAGTGACAAAACGGATGGCACTGTGATAAACTGCATCCAGTTTGCTGAGTAGAGTGTTGGAAGCAATTTTGTAGATGACATCGCCGAAGTCGAGGATCGGTAGGATAGTCAGTTTTACTAGGGTAAGTTTGGCGGCGTGAGTGAAGGAGGCTTTGTTGCGGAATAGAAAGCCGACTCTAGATTTGATTTTCGATTAGAGATGTTTGATATGAGTCTGGAAGGAGAGTTTACAGTCTATCCAGACACCTAGGTACTTATAGATGTCCACATATTCAAGGTCGGAACCATCCAGGGTGGTGATGCTAGTCAGGCGTGCGGGTGCAGGCAGCGAACGGTTGAAAAGCATGCATTTGGTTTTACTAGCGTTTAAGAGCAGTTGGAGGCCACGGAAGGAGTGTTGTATGGCATTGAAGCTCGCTTGGAGGTTAGATAGCACAGTGTCCAAGGACGGGCCGGAAGTATAGAGGTGGATCAGGGAATCGCACGCAGCAAGAGCAACATCATTGATATATACAGAGAAAAGAGTCTGCCCGAGAATTGAACCCTGTGGCACCCCCATAGAGACTGCCAGAGGACTGGACAGCATGCCCTCCGATTTGACACACTGAACTCTGTTTGCAAAGTAGTTGGTGAACCAGGCAAGGCAGTCATCAGAAAAACCGAGGCTACTGAGTCTGCCGATAAGAATATGGTGATTGACAGAGTCGAAAGCCTTGGCAAGGTCGATGAAGACGGCTGCACAGTACTGTCTTTTATCGATGGCGGTTATGATATCGTTTAGTACCTTGAGCGTGGCTGAGGTGCACCCGTGACCGGCTCGGAAACCAGATTGCACAGCGGAGAAGGTACGGCGGGATTCGAGATGGTCAGTGACCTGTTTGTTGACTTGGCTTTCGAAGACCTTAGATAGGCAGGGCAGGATGGATATAGGTCTGTAACAGTTTAGGTCCAGGGTGTCTCCCCCTTTGAAGAGGGGGATGACTGCGGCAGCTTTCCAATCCTTGGGGATCTCAGACGATATGAAAGAGAGGTTGAACAGGCTGGTAATAGGAGTTGCGACAATGGCGGCGGATAGTTTCAGAAATAAAGGGTCCAGATTGTCAAGCCCAGCTGATTTGTACGGGTCCAGGTTTTGCAGCTCTTTCAGAACATCTGCTATCTGGGTTTGGGTAAAAGAGAACCTGGAGAGGCTTGGGCGAGTAGCTGCGGGGGGGGGGGGGGGGGGGGGGGGGGGGAAGCTGTTGGCCGAGGTTGGAGTAGCCAGGCGGAAGGCATGGCCAGCCTTTGAGAAATGCTTGTTGAAGTTTTCGATAATCGTGTAACATTAAATGAAACTTCCTTTACTTTGTTACTGATACAATATTTGTTAGCAGTTTTCCATGCATTCCCGCATTGTATATCACCAAGATATTTGACCAAAATAATCTTGCTGAGGGAATTGTATCACAAACAATATTCCTAATCTGTTTATTACTACATTTTCTTTGATGTTAATATTGCCAATGAATATATTTTAATGTAAATCTATGCTACTTACATCAACCACAGAGGAATTTAAAAGAGATACAGCCCCGCTTTTATGCTCGTCACTCATTGCTTCAATCCACACCTTGCCACTTCCACCGAACGGGAGCAAATATACATCAAGTCTGTTCAAGAACCGCTTTGGGGAAACAACGTGTCGGTCAGTACAAACTTTTCCGCAACGTAGCAAACGTTCTAGTGAACTGAACACACCTCAGACCAAGCTGGAACTGTGCAATCTAGTAGTAGCGAGTTGTAGCTTCCAACAGGCCAATATTCGTATCTATATAGTTTAGCACAGCAAACGTGGTAATTTAAACCTCTTAAATGTCAAGTCCCCATATATATTTTTTTATTATTTGTGTTCATTCAATTCATTCTGGGCTGAGAACGGTAGCCCCCATCTGCAAAAGCATGGTTGGCTATTGATTTGTGCCTTCAAATCTTTGGTATGACTTACTACCATATATGGGCAAGCGACTTTATAAGGCCAGGCCAAGCCGATGACCTCATTTCAAGATTGCTGCTACCTACATTCTGTTTACCGTTGTGACACACAAACAAAATAAACATGGAATATGTTGATATACACTGAAAGCCGGGACTCCACCGATCATGAGTATATCTTATTTGTCTGCCTGTGACCGACCATTATTGATAATCAGCCCCGGGAGTCAAAATGTTTATTTTACACAACGTTTTCAGCTAACATTTTACAAGGTAAGCTCAGATCCGGTCGGTCTTTGCGCTATAGCTACATGGGGCCGTTACATATGAACAAATCTAGCCTATTGCCAATGATATCTGATGCATGACTTAATGGCAGCATAGATTGTCTTTGTGCATCAAAAATATGTTGCCTGCTTACGCTCTATATCCCCTGTCTGCCCATCTGGACAAGAGGAATACCTATGTAATAGAGGGCGACAACTTGAAATGGCCCTAATTAAATTGTTCATAACAATCGGTAATCGGCATTTTTGGACACCGATTACACTGCACTCCACGAGGAGACTGCGTGGCAGGTTGTCTACCTGTTATGCGAGTGCAGCAAGGAGCCAAGGTAAGGTGCTAGCTAGCATTAAACGTATCTTATAAAAAAACGATACATTAACATAATCACTAACACATGGTTGATGATATTACTAGTTTATCTAGCTTGTCCTGCGTTGCATATAATCAATGCGGTGCCTGTTAATTTATCATTGAATCACAGCCTACTTTGCCAAACAGGTGATTTAACAAGCGCATTTGTGAAAAAAGCACTGTCGTTGCACCAATGTGTACCTAACCATAAACATCAATGCCTTTCTTAAAATCAATACACTATATATTTTTAAACCTGCATATTTAGTTAATATTGCCTGTTAACATGAATGTATTTTAACTAGGGAAATTGTGTCACTTCTCTTGAGTTCTGTGCAAGTAGAGCCAGAGTATATGCAGCAGTTTGGGCCGCCTGGCTTGTTGCGAACTAATTTGCCAGAATTATGACATAACATTGAAGGTTGTGCAATATTTAGACTTATGGATGCCACCCGTTAGATAAAATACGGAATGGTTCCGTATTTCACTGAAAGAATGAATGTTTTGTTTTTGAAATGATGGTTTCCGGATTTGACCATATTAATGGCCTACGGCTCGTATTTCTGTGTTATTATAATTAAGTCTATGATTTGATAGAGCAGTCTGACTGAGCCGTGGTAGGCAGCAGCAGGCTCGTAAGCATTCATTAAAACAGCACTATCAACTCCCGAGATTAGGCTGGCAATACTAAAGTACCTATTAGAACATCCAATAGTCAAAGGTATATGAAATACAAATGGTATAGAGAGAAATAGTCCTATAATAACTACAACCTAAAACTTCTTACCTGGGAATATTGAAGACTCATGTTAAAAGGAACCACCAGCTTTCATATGTTCTCATGTTCTGAGCAAGGAACTTAAGCGTTAGCTTTTTTACATGGCACATATTGCACTTTTACTTTTTTCTCCAACACTTTGTTTTTGCATTATTTAAACCAGGGATTGCAAATATGTAATAGCACTGGGATTGTCTAATTTACAGACATATGCCACTTTGGAGAGGTTTTGGGAGACTTGGAAATGTCCCGTGACCTCACCTGACACCACTTACTAAAACATCTGCCCATTTCTAGTTGTTAGGTCTATCAATCCCATTTTTTTCTGATATTGTTCACATGTTGTGGAAGCCATCTGATGCGTTTCTAGCGCTAGTCATCAATAATTCACTTATAGCTTGTCAATGAAAGATTACTTTTTTCTTTTTTCACATTTTATGTTAAAGCCTTACTCTAAAATGGATTAAATTACATTTTTTCCCCCTCAATCTACAAACAATACCCTATAATGAGAAAGTGAAAACAGTATTCAGACCCTATGAGACTCAATTGAGCTCCGGTGCGTCCTGTTTCCATTGATCATCCTTGAAGTTTCTACAACTTGATTGGAGTCCACCTGTGGTAAATTTAATTGATTGGACATGATTTGGAAAGGCACACACCTGTCTATATAATGTCCCACAGTTGACAGTGCATGTCAGAGCAAAAATCAAGCCATGAGGTCGACGGAATTGTCCGTAGAGCTCTGAGACAGGATTAGGTCGAGGCACAGATTTGGGGAAGGCTACCCAAGAACAGTGGCCTCCATTCTTAAATGGAAGAAGTTTGGAACCACCAAGACTCTCTTCCTAGATCGGGGGAGAAGGGCCTTTGTCAGGGACGTGACCAAGAACCTGATGGGCACTCTGCCACAGCTCTAGAGTTTCTCTGGGGAGATGTGAGAACCTTCCAGAAGGACAACCATCTCTGCAGCACTCCACCAATCAAGTCTTTATGATAGTTGCCCACGGGAGCCACTCCTCGGTAATATATACATGACAGCCCGCTTGGAGTTTGCCAAATAGCTCCTAAAGGACACTGACCTGAGAAACAAGATTCTCTGGTCTGATGAAACCAAGATTGAACTCTGGCCTGAATGCCAAATGTCACATCATGAGGAAACCTGGCAACATCCCTACGGTGAAGCATGGTGATGGCAGCATCATGCTGTGGGGATGTTTTTTCAGCGGCAGGGACTGGGAGTTTAGTCAGGATTGAGGGGAAAGATGAATGGAGTGAAGTACAGATCCTTAATCAAAACCTGTTCCAGACAGTTCACCTTCAAACAGGACAACGACCCTAAGCACACAGCCAAGAAAACGCAGGAGTGGCTTCGGGACAAAGCTCTGTGTCCTTGAGTGGCCCAGACTTGAACCCGATTGAAAATGCACAGTAGAAAATGGTTGATCTCTGACTCATCACACCTATCCTCCAGTGGAGGCTTGATGGGAGGAGCAATAGGAGGACAGGCTCATTCCAATGGCTGGAATGGAATAAATGGAACATAGTCAAATGTGGTTTCCATGTTTGATACCATTCCAGCCATTACAATGAGTCCGTCCTCTTATTGCTCCTCCCACCAGCCTCTGCTGATATCCCCTATACACCTTGAAGCCTCAAAGAAAGACTTAGTGTGTGTGTACTGTGTATCATCAACCATGTTGCCCAACCACATGCTTTTTGAACATTGTGGCAAATTCACCTATGTATGTTTAGGATTTTATGTTCGAGAATATTAGAGGAGAAAGTTCCCTTTTTTTAATAGCGGCCTTGTTGTGAATAGATTGTCTAGAACGGTGGACATGTTTTAGTGTCATTCACCCCCCCCTCATTTTCTCTTTCTCTCATAGCGATCCCGGTAGTGGACAACAGAGGAAGTCTGCCTGCTTTCCCCTTTGCGTCCAGTAACTAAGTCATCATGTCAGCCCCAGGTAATGTTTTCTTCTCTACGTCTCTGTTGCTTTAGATATTATACTGGGTTGTTGTCCTCATAAATTGCGTCTTTGCATATCTTTTTGCATGTGTTCATATTGTTAATGTGATTCTGTTTGCCACCACTAACTCGTGAGTGTGACTTTTGTTTGTTTGTCTCCTGAATAAATGGATAACTTCACCTACTCCACATTCCTCGAGCCCGCCACTGAAACCTTATCCTCCCCAAAAGTGTTCAAATAGAGAGGATGTTTGAAATGGGTCACACTTTCAAAGAATCTCCCCCCCCCCCCCCCCCCCCCCACACGTCTTTAATAAATTAAAATGTTGATACATTTTAAATACGTAATGACTAATGTTCTTTGCATGCCCCAAAAATATTCCCATTTTGTATTTTTCCATTCGGTTGTTTACAAAAGGAAAACGTGCTAACATCTATGCTATGGACCTTCCCATTCTTGTTGTAGGTGTGTCTGTAATCTGGGGGGAATGTCTCAGTAAAAAGCTAGTTAACTTGGTCTGTTTTCCTTCCTTGGAGGTAGTGATTGGAATACTATTCAGTGGGTTGCTCTGCTCACATCTTTTATTTTTCAGATGCTGGTTAAAAAAGGCCAATTCAATGTAAAATGACACCTGCACTGTGATTCATACAACCCCCAAATGATGTCTTCCTATAAAGGGAGATATTTGTCACAGGCACTACTTTTTAAGAGGGCTTCTCCTACCAGGTTGCAGCCAGGAAACAAGACACTCCATTACTGTCTGACTGGCTGCGTTCTTCCATTTACCAGTCAAATGACTAGCAAAATACATTAGGGACTCATGTTAGGAGCCTTTGTTTGTCTCTACCCTGACCGTCCCTCAATAACTTGTTTAACCACTGTTGAGTCAGGGTACTGGCCTGCTAACAGACAGACAT
The DNA here is from genome assembly GCF_045791955.1 of Oncorhynchus clarkii lewisi. Taxonomy (NCBI): domain Eukaryota; kingdom Metazoa; phylum Chordata; class Actinopteri; order Salmoniformes; family Salmonidae; genus Oncorhynchus; species Oncorhynchus clarkii. Next base: position 40,579,958 of record NC_092167.1, on the reverse strand, counting down.
TTTTGGCCTGGGAACTGAGGTTAACTTATGTGTGGTGAGTTTGATCGTAAATAAGGAAATACGCTTGTCTGTAATAGTCTGCTTTTAACATGCCCAGTCAGATTTCAATTAGATTTTTACATCTCCTAATGCTCCAATGACAGTATAGTGTTCATGAACCTTGAGGTAATACAAAAGTTGTGTTGAGAGAGGTGTATATAAAAACAAATACACCTCCTTCCACTGTGTGTCTGGGTGGGTGTGGGCAGCACTTCACACCAACCCATAGACACATGGATGTTGGTTCACGGAGGTGTCAACACAGACGTGGTGTGTATTTATGAAACCACTGATGGGCAGGAACTGTTCTCGTAACTGTCAAACATCTCTTCTAGATATTATAAACAAACTAATTTAGTACATTAGTTATACACCTTAACAAGCAACTGTTTTTCTTAACTTTACAAACCAGAAACCGGTTTTATCTGACCGACATGGTGGCTGAAAGCTTGCTCCGACAGGACTGTTTTTGATGATGTTTTTAACACTCTTTTTGCATGGGTTATATTTATGATTACAGTTTTACTTCCCACCATTGCAGTCAGACAGATTTGAATGTGTTGTTTTCCTGTAGCCATACTGAATGTCTTGTCTGTATAGCAGTCCAGCCACTGCCTGATGAGAATAGTAAGCAGTGCTAGAGATGCTTTTACTGGAATTAGATTCTGAGCAGGAGGAGAGCAGGCCTACTGCTGATTCTTGGCAACAAATCCCTAATTTTCCTGTTGCACCATAGTGCAATACCCCACCCCCCCAGGATTTGTATAATGTTATTTCAAAGTATTCGAGATAAGAATTTGAAACCAGAGCTTGGCGTATAAAAGGCTGACTATGTTGATGTGAACTGTGTGTGACGATTATTGGGATAATCATGTGGCGACTGAGTTTGCTGGATACAATACTTTTGTTCCTTGCAGTTTTCCATTGAAACGGGTGTGGTGTTGGGAATCCATTTTGTGTCTAACAATACGGCCCACTTTTGTTAAGCAAAATAGTAATTTATTTTATGTAGAATCTCCAATACACTTCATGAGCCACCAGTTCTCACACCCCACATACTTGCATCTATAACTCCACATTCACGTTTAGCTTTTTATTTATATGAATATATTGTCAACATGAAAATATTTGTATTTCCTTCTATAGGTTACCCATCCCCTCACCAAGGTCCTGGAAGTTACTCCATGGCCCCTTACCCTGTTCCTCAGGTGGGGTATGGTGACCCTAACCAAGCTCCACCACCGGTTGGCTTCCATATGGGCTACAACCACCAACAACCCCAGCCAGGCCACCCAGTTATGTACCAGCCTGGGCCAGTAGGCCAGGGCCCAGGTCCTATGCCCATGCCTGAATATGGTGCACCTCAGATGGGTCCTAGCCCAGGCTATGGTGGTCCCATGCCCGGGCCCGAATACGGTGCTCCTAACTCAGGGCCTCATGCAGCCATCTCCCCAGCCCCTGCAGGAGTTGTGCCAGTCGGCGTTCCACCTGGTCTGGAGTACCTAACACAGGTAGGTTAGGCTGGGGAGGAGTGACATAACAGGTTGTCAAATCCACTGATTTCACCAACCTCATCTGTTGTCACAGTGTACATGCTGGGGTTTGTTTTCTTCCATTCTCTCTTTCCATATCTATCGCTCTCTCTCTTCTGTGTTTTCCATGTTTCAGATTGACCAGATCCTTATACACCAAAAAGTGGAGTTGCTGGAAGGTGAGCTTGCTAGTCTTCTCTTAGTATAGAGAGATCAGGACAAACTGTGGTCATTTTAAACTCGCCTCTCTCACCATCCCCCTCCCCTCTTCTCCCTCTGTTTTCCTCTCCTCAGCGTTCATCGGCTTTGAGACCAACAACCAGTACGAGATCAAGAACAGCCTGGGTCAGAAGATCTACAAGGCCAAAGAGAAGAACGACTGCTGCACGCGCAACTGCTGCGGCGCCCTGCGCAGCTTCGACATGAAGATCAAGGACAACATGGACCGTGAGGTCATCCGCCTCATACGACCCTTCCGCTGTGCCTCTTGCTGGTGCCCCTGCTGCCTGCAGGAGGTATGTTGGCGTGCTGAACACTGACACATTACATTACTTTGACTATATAAACAGGACCCCAACCATGGTGGAGAGAGAAAAAATATATATATATACATACATACATACATACATACAATGAGGGGAAAAAGTATTTGATCCCTTGCTGATTTTGTACGTTTGCACACTGACAAAGAAATTATCAGTCTATAATTTTAATGGTAGGTTTATTTGAACAATGTGAGACAGAATAACAACAAAAGATTCCAGAAAAACGCATGTCAAACATTTTATAAATTGATTTGCATTTTAATTAGGGAAATAAGTATTTGACCCCTCTGCAAAACATGATTTAGTACTTGGTGGCAAAACCCTTGTTGGCATTCAGAGGTCAGACTTTTCTTGTAGTTGGCCAACAGGTTTGCACAAATCTCAGGAGGGATTTTGTCCCACTCCTTTTTGCAGATCTTCTCCAAGTCATTAAGGTTTCGAGGCTGACATTTGGCAACTCAAACCTTCAGCTCCCTCCATAGATTTATGGGATTAAGGTCTGGAGACTGGCTAGGCCACTCCAGGACCTTAATGTGCTTCTTCTTGAGCCACTCCTTTTATGCCTTGGCCGTGTGTTGGGTCATTGTCATGCTGGAATACCCATCCACGACCCATTATCAATGTCCTGGCTGAGGGAAGGTTCTCACCCAAGATTTGACGGTACATGGCCCTGTCCATCGTCCCTTTGATACGGTGAAGATGTCCTGTTCCCTTAGCAGAAAAACACCCCCAAAGCATAATGTTTCCACCTCCATGTTTGATGGTGTTCTTGGGGTCATAGGCAGCATTCCTCCTCCTCCAAACACGGTGAGTTGAGTTGATGCCAAAGAGCTCCATTTGTCTCATTTGACCACAACACTTTCACCCAGTTGTCCTCTGAATCATTCAGATGTTCATTGGCAAACTTCAGACGGGCATGTATATGTGCTTTCATGAGCAGGGGGACCTTGCGGGCGCTGCAGGATTTCAGTCCTTCACGGCGTAGCGTGTTACCAATTGTTTTCTTGGTGACTATGGTCCCAGCTGCCTTGAGGTCATTGACAAGATCCTCCCGTGTAGTTCTGGGCTGATTCCTCACCGTTCTCATGATCATTGCAACTCCAGGAGGTGAGATCTTGCATGGAGCCCCAGGCCGAGGGAGATTGACAGTTCTTTTGTGTTTCTTCCATTTGCGAATAATCTCACCAACGTTTGTCACCTTCTCACCAAGCTGCTTGGCGATAGTTTTGTAGCCCATTCCAGCCTTGTGTAGGTCTACAATCTTGTCCCTGATATCCTTGGAGAGCTCTTTGGTCTTGGCCATGGTAGAGAGTTTGGAATTTGATTGATTGCTTCTGTGGACAGGTGTCTTTTATACAGGTATATACTCCCTTTAAGAGTTTATACTCCCTTTAAGAGTGTGCTCCTAATCTCAGCTCGTTACCCGTATAAAAGACACCTGGGAGCCAGAAATCTTTCTGATTGAGAGGGGGTCAAATACTTATTTCTCTCATTAAAATCCAAATAAATGTATAACATTTTTGACATGTGTTTTTCTGTATTTTTTTGCTGTTATTCTATCTCTCACTGTTCAAATAAACCTACCATTAAAATTATAGACTAATCACTTTGTCAGTGGGCAAACGTACAAAATCAGCAGGATATATATATATATATATATATATATATATATATATATACACACAAAAATAATCATTATGTTGAGTCTTAATATATTGGTTTATTTACCTTCAGGTTAGCATTAGCATTGTACATACAACTTTGCTTAAAAAAAAGTGGTAATAAAAGCATGCAAACTATTGGACTGGAAGCCATTTTGGATTGTCCTAACGTCTCCCCAGTCCCTGTGCTTTGTAAAGACTCATGAATGACACTGAATGGTCCTTTGTCAGTCCAAACCCTCTGACTGTCTTGATCTGGTGCCATCACTTCATCTTTTAAGCGCTCTGTTGAATCCCATTGCTGGCACGCTAACTACAATACATTCCCATGAGATGTCAACGTCCCTTCTGACTGCAATTTCACACTTTAATTAAGCATCTATGGAGACATAGCCTGTTACCATGTGAAGCATGGTACCTTTGTCTTTGCAATGGTTGCTAAGCCAATAGAATACACCAATGCACTTCTCAAATCAGTGCCATATTTCATGTCGACGCAATCTTTGCAGTAACCAAAGCACCTGCTATTTCAAGCCACAATGTAAGGACCGAAGCCTGGTTTTTTTTTATTTTTTTTTAATAATTGTATTTTTAAATAAAGTATTTTTAAGCACGTTCAAATATCTTTAGTTTTCGATGCGTGTGTCCCTCAGCTCGAGGTCCAAGCCCCGCCTGGCACTACCATAGGCTATGTGTCCCAGGACTGGAACCCCTGTGTGCCCAAGTTCTCCATCAAGGGTGCCAACAAGGAGACCGTGATGAAGCTGGAGGGACCCTGCTTCGCCTGCAACTGCTGCGGGGATGTCAACTTTGAGGTGAGGGGTCATAAACCCGGGGGTTAAACCACTTCATGTCATCCAATATGGAGGCACTTGGGAGTTAAGCTTCCATCGGGTTGACTATTTTTGTCCACCAAATATAAATCCACCTTGACATCTCTTGTAGACCAGAAAATATTGTTGCTTATCAGGCAAGGTGGAAAAATTAGTATCGTATTAAAGTCTACACCCATCTAATCCTTTAGCTGACGGGGAAAGATGGAGGCAAGCCCATCGGCCGCATCAGTAAGCAGTGGAGTGGCCTGCTAAAGGAGGTCTTCACTGACACAGACAACTTTGGCATCCAGTTCCCCCTGGACATGGACGTCAAGATGAAGGCCGTGCTCATGGGCGCCTGCTTCCTCATTGTGAGTCCACCTGTTTAAATAAAGATATATTCGATTCAAATGTAGATTTTTCTAATCACAGAACTTGATGAGTAAGGCCTATCACTGAGCTAATAAGATGTGCAGTTGTTGGAGGAAATTTCGTTGACATTTTCTTTCCTCTATTTCGCTTCATAGGATTTCATGTTCTTCGAGAAGGTTGGCGACATGAACCAGCGCAACACAGTCTTCTCGTAACAAAGGAAAAAGGAGGGAAAGACCGAGCGCTTGATTCAATGCACTCTGTTTTTCAGTTCCTGTTCGGAACCCACTTTTTTTCAGATTCCGGATGAAACTCCTTCCTTATTCCAAAGCTTAGAGGAAGCTGCCATTCCATGCCAGTCCCAGAACTCTTTGTGTGAAACAGCATGAGACCTTATCTGACGATGAGCTTTCCTTTGCGTCAAAATTGCCTTTCTGGACTGTTTCTATCCGTCCAAATGTAAGAATCAGGAAGTTTTTTTTTTCTCTCTCTTTGTTATCTATATGTGTGGGTTTCAGTACAGTATAGATGGAAAAGTACCAGTTTTATATCAACCTAAATTGACATGCCTAAGATAACCACCTGAATACCATAATGTTTAAGTAGAAATATTACTCTACATTTTGCGATTTCTGTTTTGCATTGATATATTTAGCATCAACATGTCATTCATAAACCAAATATATATGTTAATACATGTCCATCTTTCTAAACTTGAAGCAGACATCAAATGTATTACTGTAGTGATCTAGGTAATTTCATGATTTAGTGTAGTACTTGTAAACAGATTGTAGAATTTGCATGGACAATACTATAGTAACTATACCAGCTATGGTGTTATTAGCTCCTGTATCATATTTTGTAAGATGATCATGCACATAACCATACAAAGTATACTTATGCGCTATGGTGAAAACTAGTCGTTTGAAAGACTGGGACACTACCAGTAGTGGGAGAAGGCTCATTTTGACTAGGAATGCTTGCGCTAAATGTGTAGGAAAATGAGATAAACATATCTGCAGCTATGTATTCTAAAGTGCTCTTTCTCTAGCCTTGTCTCATACAGTATGTGTAACTATGTTGTCATGCCACACAAGAGTTGGCTATAGCACATGCAGTAGGGGTCAACGAGGCTCCTCTTTCCCTGCCCTTTTCTCTTGGCTTGTCTCCCTGACTTTGTGCACTGTTTGCGGTGTGCATGGTCTTTTCTGTTGCTATGGAGACTGTCACTCCTTTTTCGTCTCTAGAGATGAAATCTGTGCCAGTAGAAACTGAAAGGAAGAGGGCGTGGTGAGAGGGGGAAACCGGAAAAAGAGATGTGGGTAGTTAGAAGGAAATAGTGGGTGGGAGAGAACATTACTGAACATTGAGGTCAGGCGGTTAGCCTCTTAACAGCCTGGAAAATAAGAGTCAGGGAAACGCTTTACTTTCCTGTGTAACCATGCTATTATATTAGTGAGATGATGCCTTACCAATTGTGTTGGGAAGTATACTGTACTCACCCGGCATAGATCCTTAATGGTTGTTTAACAGATTTGAATGTCTGTTTCAATGTTCACTTGCATACTACTTAAAATGCATGGCCAATACATTAATTCATTATAAGTAGTATGCTAGTATGGACATTGGCACGTTACCATGTGATTGGGAGGAGTATATTAACAGATCAGTGGAACTGTGGCGCAAATGTTGCGAAGAGCAGTCGTCCTCGGAACAAAGCATTGGAACAAAGCGTTAAGTCTTTAACCTTTATTTCACTTATGGGTGTGTCTCAAGTTACCATAGAGATGGATAGAGGACTCTTGTGCCCCAAAGCCTGTTTTAGCATGGGCAGTGTCATTGACTTTCACCAGTTGAAGTAGTTAACGGGGTGGGACTTCCTATGGGTTAAGGAAGGATCACATAATTCCATCTGGGTCATCAGGAGGGATCAGCCAGTTAATTATACTCGTGAGAAAACATTCCACAGCTGCAGGTGACAGTAAATTGCAAATATTGGCTTTATACCTGTTTAAACACATTCCAGGTTGCAGTACCCTTTCAGTTTGTTTACCAACTCATAGAAGGAGTAGACAAAGACATTTGATTGCTTTAAAGAGTGACTGCCTTTTAAGAAGCAAGGAATACCTTTGAAAACAGCATCCATATGAGTAAGTTATTCTAGTGCCAAAATTGACTACAAAATGTAAATAGGATTATTTTGGTCATAAAGTCAGGAACAACGGGTAAATGAATGTTGGGATTTGATGACGTCCATTTGCCCACTAACATGGGGTGAATAGCTTCATTGATTGCTCTCTATCCAATAAGCATAGACAGTGAGACAGACCTGCCCAGCTGCTCTGACTTAAAGTAAGACGACACGTCGCATATTTTACTAGCGAAATACTGAATCGGTCAGGAAACACACCTCCAAGACTCTTTAATGGAGATGCCCATGCGCTCACAGATGCCATATCACAAATGCCAGAATGGGGCAGATGCAAAGAAGAGTCCTCTATCAGTCTCTATGGTCTAAATGGATATCGTGTCCCTCAATGGGGTGGGGCTGTGGTTCACAAAAGTGCCTTTTCACATCCCAACTATCTTCACTGTCAAAATGTCCAAATTGTTTCCCTATTGTAATGTACTACTTTGGGCTAAATGGGGAGTAGGGAGCTATTTTGGACACACAAGTATCTGTCGGTGACTTCTCCAAAGCCACTATCATGAAGCATTGAAATAGTGTCATATTGCTGTGTTTCAATTTAATATAGGCTATACTTTATAGAATGTGAGATTGTATTATTGCCATTACTGTGCTCTGTATGCGATAGCTTAATGTTCTGTTTGTGTGTAAGCATGACCCCTATCAAGGAAATAGCCAATGGATGTGCTTCTAGTGCATTTTCTACGTTTTAATGATTGTAAAATGCAATCCTTTAAAAATAACCTCTGTGATCTCCATCTTGCTAGCTATTATTTTGTATTTTATTCAAGTGGATAGGGTAGTGAAATATGAAGTGATGTAGTTCTATGTCAAATTGGCGTTTTACGTACAGACGTGTTGAGGTGAACATTTGAAAATCGTGGGAGGCAACCCGGATGTTTAGAGGCTGCATTGTTTGTGGATAGTGCTTGGGGTGTGCATTAGGCAAATATGTCAAACATTTAAATGCTTTGGGGCAAGTGGAGATGTTTTGTACCATTTTTGTTTCTGAACATTTTCCTGGGAAACTTTTCCAAATGTTGTTTTTTTTTACATACAAAAAACCCTCACTCCATTGTTTGTCAAAATAAATGGCAAATTGATTAAGAAAACCAATCTTGTTCTGAGGCAGAAACTAATGTGATTGGGAGATTGGTTACTTTCATGCAAGCAATCTCCACCTGGAGGATTTACAGTATACTGCAACTAATTAAACCTCCACCTCAGCCTTTCCTTGTTTTTTTTTGTCCTGTTCTCACCTTCTGGAACCATTAGCAGGAAATATTTTGCTCTCCTTGATGCCTCTGGTTCTCGTGTTGTTTTTTTGAGAACAGGAGGAAAGGACATGCAATATTTGTCAAACTTCAGTTAATGTCCAACTTCAGCTAATTTCAAAGTTGGGGTGGGATTCAATCCCAACCGAGTAGGAGTTCACTTGACATTTAGAGGTAGTTTCCAGAGTCGACATCTACAGCATTAAACCTTGAATGCCATCTCAGCATTGTTGACAAAAGCCTGGCTCTGGTGTTTCACCTTTCATCAAGGAAGTTGTGTGTTCTGCTTCTGACCAGGAAGAAATGTGTGAAGGAATAAGTGGCACAGGTGTAAGGAGCTTGCCTCTGAATCCTGATGTGGGTTAGATCCCAGGCTCGGCACTTGAGTTGACTTTGCGGGTTCCCCGATAACCACTGCTTTGGAATTGCATGGGAGAAACCCCAGGATTTAACCCCCCCCTACTTGTTGTACCCTTCAGCCATCTTTGTAGCCATGGCTCACTGACCAGGAGTCCATGTTGTCCACATAACCTTGCTCCAGTGCCGGGTTCGAACCTACAGCCCCATGCTTACGGGTCAAGATCCTTACACCAGAGCCAACAGACTCCTTCACACATCTTACACTTTTCTTTGTAAATTTGACAATTGCAGTAGTCTATAAAGGACAAGGATCAAACCCATAACCTCTTGGATGGAAGGCAGGGAGCTACAAACTCCTTAACATTTTTGATTTGACATTTCTATGTTTGACATCAACAGTTGCAGAAGAGATAAGATTGAACCAATAACCTTTTTAGGTTACAAGCGAGGGACCAAACCCCAGAGCTACTGCCTCCACATAAATTGTACTCATTTTCATGTGTGAGACATCAACAGTTGCAGAAACATTGACTAAAGCAAAAGGTGAGGTTTGAACCCAAAACCTCTTGGTTGAAAGGCAGGGAGACAAGCCATGAGCCAGTCAGTGCCTTCTTCATACAAGTTGCACATCTGTTTGTAGCTCTAAAATTGACACATAGAAATAAATGGACTACTTTAAAGAGTGACTGCCTTTAAGAAGCAAGGAATACCTTTGAAAACAGCATCCATATGAATCAGGTTATTCTAGTGCCAAAATTGACTACAAAGTGTAAATATTATTATTTTGGTCATAAAGTCAAGTCTCGTCTAAAACTGAGTTTGGAACATCTGTGCATCACAAGAGGTAAATGGGTTGGAATTTGATTTTATGATGTTCATTTGCCCACTAACATGGGGTGAACAGCTGTGGTGATTGCTCTCTATCCAATAGCATAGACAGTGAGACAGACCTGCCCAGCAGCTCCGACTTTAAGACAACACTGTTGCATATTTTACTTCCGAAATACTGCACCAAACACCTTAGATGTAAAATTGTGCAAAAACATCAAAAATAATTAGAAAGCAACGTAGAATAAACCCATAACCTTTTTTTAAGGAAAGGGTAGGAGCTAGGGAAGGAGACTAGGGGAAATAATGGAATTGGGCCCATGACTTTAAAAAATGTTGGGTGGAGACTGGTGAAAGAGAGAAGAAAAGCCTGTAAGGCAGGATACATTTTTCCAATTAGTAACACATGTCATTTATTTAACAGGGCTTCATAAACACTGCTCTCCACCCCACCCTCAGTGGCCTAGTTCTCTCTGGCACTCACAAAACCTAGGCTGGGATTCAATCCATTCGCAGGTTATAGACATTGCGGTTTTGAAAGGATAATCCTATTACCGGTAAACACTGCATATGTTGGCTCAGTCAGCAATTGCCTTTAAAGCTAGAGATGTTTTTTGTTGTTGTATGGGCTGCCATACAATCCACCATAAAAGCTGCAATGCCTAGAACTTGACATATTGAATCTCGGCACTAGTGTAAAACTACAGGTCACACTGAACGAAAGATCCCAAACTGCTCTATTTACCACAAAGAATAATTGTTTGACCTAATACAAAAAAAACTTTCCCCAAATTGTACACAAAGCAGGGTAGGAAACCTTGTTCCTGGAGTGCTGCAGGTACAGCAGGATCGTCATAATTACATGTACAGTTAGGCACCACACTGAGCTAATTGATCAGTTCAGTGATTGCCTAAATTCAACACACCTGGTCTTCCATGTCAGTTAAAACAAAAACATGAACTGCTGCAGGACCAGGGTTGCCTAACCCTGGCAGAGCCAACTTCATACTCACCCCATGAACAAATAAATGACACTAGGAATACACGAGACAGATGCCCCGATCACAAACAGACTTGGGTTCAAACACTTTGTGTAGGCATTCATCTATGTGAACGTGACACCCCAAGTTCTAATATTAAATACAACGGTTCATACATGTGCAGTGGTCTATATTTTAGGCCAAGTTAAAAAAAAAGGGTATTTTATTTATGTTCCTTGCGTTCGCGGTTAAATGCTGCATATTTCGGCTCAATGGGAAATTGTCTTGCGGTTTCAAAGCATGATCAATTTGTTTATTGTGATTGTCAATCTCAATTACACAGAGTCGTGCTTGATTTTAAAGAGATCCTGGTCACCAGGTTGACGGTTCAAACCTCAAACACAAAATAGTAGTGGCAAAGTGCCAGGGGGGCCTGAAAGGAGTAAGGCAGGTTCACAACATAAGGGAGGTGTTCTCATTACCCCCCCCCCCCCCTCTTGCTGGAAGCATGCTGAAGTACAGTTTAACATAAGGCCATCTCCCTCCATAGTAGTGCTGGATTCTCCAGCCCCATGTAACATCCTTCTGCTCTAGTTTTATAGACAGCATAATGGGAAGCTCACAACCAGAGGTCAATTAGGAAGTCAAGGCAGTGAGAAATGCCAAACACTTCCTGCGAAAGGAAATTACATCACACTGTGTATTCTCTTGATTCTACGACATCCCAGCTCTAATTATTTGTAAAATTGAGGGGCATGAGCCACATGTACACCACTAGCTCATGCACATTTTGTATCAACAATTTATTCAACAAATATAATCAATGCTAATACAATATATACAAATTCATCATGATACAACTATTTTTGAGAACAGAGAGGATGTGGCAGTTCGTCACAAAAAAATACGTTTAACAGAACTGTAAAAAAAAAGGATAAAATAGTATTTAAGGACTGTAACGTCTATGGTTCACTCCATATATATTCAATTCCTTTTTTATCCTCCTCCCATCCATTTCATTCCTAAAATTCCTTGTCAGTTCCTCTTAAACGTTGTAAAGCTTTATTGTCTGTTGTTTCCAGTATCCCTCCACCTCTCATACTCCTCCTCGTCTCGCCATGGCAACAGGGGGTGTCCCTCTCTCTCCATCCTTCCTCTTCCTCTCTCCTCCTCCAGTCCTGTCCTCCCGTACCATTCTGATCAGGTAGCGACTGGCCAGCTGTAGATTCCACTGGTAGCGGGACAGGATCATGACGCAGTCGTCACGAGAACACAGGCTCAGAGAGTACAGCTGCTCCATCTGAGAGAGAAGGAGAGAGAGAGAGAAGTGAGGTTGGGGCATCATATTTAGTATTAATTACATAAACACTGATCCAAATACTTAATTTTAGTATTCTTAGTTAACTATGTTGGTCAATGGAGAATACATTTTAAGTATATGTAAATTAAATATGCATTATTTCAGAATTATTACATAAGAATTATTTGAGAAATTCTGTCTTACCTTGAGTTGTTGCTGGGCCCTAACAGGGTTCCACTCATTGCGGCGAAGTGCATTACGAACCTCCTCATGGGTTACTCCATGCACCGCCTCCATGACCTGACCAATCAGAACACCTTAGTAAGTTAGACTAATTAAAGAGCCTGAACTGTCTAACACCTCAAGAACTAAAGACCCTACATCAATTCCATACCTGTGCTATGACTGCTTCCCTGGTGCGTTGCACTTGAGGCGGGTACCTCTCCCTTTCTCGTTCCCTCACCACCCTCTCCTTTTCTTGATCCCTCTCCTTGTCCCCATAGTTATCCAGTGTTGGTGTTGACCGTGCCATGTGGGCCATCTTGCCCAGATTGCTTCCTCCCATGGTCTGCGGTGGTTGGGGCTGAGGCTGGGCTGGCTGTAGCATCTGCTGCTGTGGATGTGTTGGAGGCTGTGGAGGCCATGAGGTGCCTGGGGCTGGATTTGCAGTAGGCCTTTGATCTCGGCTCACCACCTGGGGAATCTTGAAGTTTTTGAGGTTGGGTGGGGGCGGGCGAGCCGGGGGGTTGATGCTGGCCTCGCTGAACCTACGGATGTCCTGCTGCATCCCCACGCTCTGGGCCCCCATGGCAGGGACGGGTCCACGACGGGGGTCCACCCTGACCCCTACTACCGTCTGAGTCCAGCTCTGGGGATCGCTCAGGACAGACTCCAGACTCCTGGTCATACCTGGGGACAAAAGGATAGTTATATTAAACATATTTATTGTGTACAAAAGATGTACAGTATACAGCATGTTGGGGGTGGTTATCCCTAGTTGGTATCGAACTTCCGACCCTTTGCTCTCAATGCTAGTAGAACATGGATAACATGTTCGTATCAGCCATATGTTGATCAAAGAGCTCTGCTTGACGTCGTTACCTGACATTTTCTGTAAGTTGGAGCCCTCTTCCTCGCGATCTCTGTTTGCTGGGCCGCTCCTCCAGTTTACGCTCCTGAAAAACGTCAGATAACAAAACACAGGTAAACACACTCTCCAAACACACACTGGTCACAGAGCACAAAACTTTGAAAAGTGAGTCAAGTAAAGAGTTTTTTTTGTCTTAAAGCGGCAGTGTTGTATTTTGAGACGGGCTTGAATAAGTTGCCAATATGCAGAGGGTAGCATACTTGTATGGGAATAATGATGCAATTTTAAAGTGGATTCTTGCATCAAACAACATTTTCAGTCACCTCTTAGTCTGAAGGACAAGTGGATAAACAGGTTCACTCTTTTGGGCAGCATTTTCACTTTTGGATGAATAGCGTGCCCAGAGTGAACTGCCTCCTACTCTGTCCCAGATGCTAATATATGCATATTATTATTAGTATTGGATAGAAAACACTCTGACGCTTCTAAAACTGTTTGAATGATGTCTGTGAGTATAACAGAACTCATATGGCAGGCAAAAACTTGAGAAAAATCCAACCAGGAAGTGAGACATCTGAGGTTTGTAGTTTTTCAAAAGGTTGGCCTACCGAATACACATTGAGATATGGACAAAGTTGCACTTCCTAGGGCTTCCACTAGATGTCAACCATATTTAGAAACTTGAATGAGGATTCTACTATAAAGGAGGGGCTCATGAGACCTCTTTGAGTCAGTGGTCTGGCAGAGTGCCTTGGTCTCATGACGCGCGCTCCCGACAGAGTTAACTCTCGTTCCACTCCTCTCTTTGGATGGAAAAATGGCTGTGTTTTTTTGACTTGGCTATGACCTAACATAAATCATATGTTGTGCTTTCGCTGTAAAGCATTTTTTAAATCGGACACGATGGGTAGATTAACAAGATGTTTATCTTTCATTTGCTGTATTGAACTTGTTAATGTGTGAAAGTTACATGTTTCCAAAAAATATTTTTGAATTTTGCGCGCTGCCTTTTCAGCGGAATGTTGTGGAGGGGTTCCGCTAGCGGAATGCTTGCCCTAGAAAAGTTAATGTCAAGCCCTGCATGTTTTTTTTTTCCAAAAGTCTCTGTAGGCCTACAGTTTGCGCTCAGCAGACCTGAAATTTCTTCAGTGATGAAAACATTTAAAGGGAACATTGGTCATGGGATGTATACTCAAAGGTTCAAAGTCATACTACATTTATCTTATAGCCATGGGTTGAGTAGGTTGTTACACTACCTCATGGTGGAATGTTTACAAAAGAAAAGTGCTGAATACTAAGTGGAAGGTGGTTAATTCACCAGCTAAGACCCTCCTGCAGGCAGTTTCTAACTTAACCAACTCATCATTGTCAAACATTGCAAGAAAACAACGCTGTTGAATGCAGGAACCAAGGTTAGCATACAGCATGATTAAGTCCCAGCAGCAAAACATTATCCAAGCCTTATCGAAACCGAATTAAAACTTGACTGACTCATCGAGGCGCTCCGGGGTGCCCCAGCTACGGTCAGGGTGGGTGTCTCCATGCCCTGTGTGCTGCAGACTGCCCTTCAGAGGGGGAGAGATGAGGCTGGAGGCAGGAGGACCAAGGGCAGCGGGAGGACCAGGGGCAGCGGGAGGAGCAGGAGTGCTGCTGGGGGCAGCCAGGCTCGGGGGGAACCAGCCCACCGTCAGGGTCCTCTGGTTCTGACCCTTCCACTCACACAGCTCCAGACTACAGGGGAAGAATCACATTAAGAAACCAGTGACCATTGTACAATTTCAACCAGTGAGTTATAACCGTTTATACTGACTTATAGACTTAACTAAAAATATAAACTGCTTATAAGTCCTTAACAACCCTCTTGACATGTTTACATAAGACTCTGCATAATGTAGTGTTAGCCAAGTTAAGAAAAGCAGACAGAGCGTGGAGTAATTGTACGATTTTTGTGATAAAGAATTTGATAATACCCCCCCCCCTCAAGAATTACCACAAGGGGGCAAGAATGTGAGGATTAGGGTTAACCATCAAATCAGGGTTGGAATGCGGTTCATGAGTGGAGCTCTTTGAAGGAGCAGGTTTAACAAATTATTCCATCTTGTGTCCATAAATGTTCTCTTTCTTCCTATCCCTCACTCACCCATGGTCTATGACGGTCACTAGGTCGTTGGATAGCAGAGTGAGTTTCCTAGATTCCGCAAAGTCCCTCACAGCACGCACCTCTATAGGCTGAGCCTAGATAGAGGGAGGAGGGGAAAACTATTTAAGCACGTCTCCAAGTGAAAATGGCCTGTATTCTTGTCACTGCCGACATGCTTAAAGTAAACATGTTAAGGAACAACTGGATTAGAGCAGAGATCACCAAACTCAGTCCTGCCCCCCCCCCCCCCCTCAGTCCTGCACGTTTTGGTGAGTATAATGTAACTGTATACAGTGCATAACAAATCTACATAGAAATGTGTAGTCTGTTACCTCTGCCACCAGAGTGGTTAGCTGGGAGAAGGTGGGTCGGTCGGATGGGGTGCAGGCCCAACACTTTCTCATCACAGAGTAGAGTTCCTGAGGACAGTCAGGGGGTCTCTCCATACGTTCTCCCTCCCTCTCCACCCTCCACAGGATCTGAGAAGAAAAAAGAAGAGAGGAACGTTTAATGACAAAGACATATTCAATATCTCTATATTGCAATTTTTGTGGTCACACACACACAATACTGAACATTTTTTTTGCTAAAAAGGACTCAAATATTTCAGAAGTCGTACAGATGCTTGGAGCCTTGAGTCGTTGTGAGTCATGGTTTATCTTAAAAGTGTACAAAACTGTCTCCATACTCAATTTCAAAACTTTTTCTACACATACCTGTCTGCCAGATAACCCCAGCCAAGGCTCGTCACAATAGGTGAACATCTCCCAGAGGAGGACCCCAAACATCCACACATCAGAGGAATGGGTGAAGGAGCCCAAACGCAGACTCTCTGGGGCACACCTGGAGGGCGCAAGAGAGAGATGGAATTACTACAAACTGACAATCATCCAGCAAAGAAAATTCCACAGTAGTGATATCTCCACATCAGCTTCCATTAGGTTACACTGCTAAACAATCAATGACTTGCAAATAACATTTCCCCCCACACACTCCTTGATGTTTCCTCCTCAGCTCACCAGGCAAAGGGGATGCGTCTGTGGGCTGTCATCATGTAGTGGTCCTTCTCCTGACTCAGGACCCTCATCAGCCCAAAGTCCCCGATCTTCACCATCTCCCTGGATGCCAGGAGAACGTTCCGGGCAGCCAGATCCCTGTGAATGAACCTGGAGGAGATATAACACAGGCACACTTTACCAGCCAAAACCACAAATGATACTGGGTTTTCATTGGTAAGAAGTGTCTTCATCCACCTCTGGTCAAATTTGATTGGCTTTCAGGAAATGTATTACATTGGTCAGAGGAATTGTTTACATTTAGAGTTACGGTGAGGGTTACAGTAAAGTTAGTGGTTAAAATGGCATATGTGGTTGTAGCAAAGATTTTTATAACTAAACCAAGATAGACCACAGCCCGTCATTCCAAATGGGAACAAACGAGTCATAGTGGGCAGAACAAGCAAGGAGTTGGGCAGAGCCAAGCGCAAGCTAGCGAGATCCTACTGCATAATTCGGGCAAACATTTGCATATTTCCATTAGTGAATGCCTACTCTGAAGTGTGTGTGTGCAATAACTCAATTTGCCTTTGCACTCCTTATAAAACAACGCTATTTTTTACAACTTTGACAAAGTGTAAAGTCTACAAAACTTAGTCCACACTGTTTGTAACCGATTCTAGTTTTGGGAACAGAAAACGGTATTGAGATCAAATGTATTAGCAGAATGTCGGCCAAAATCTCTCGTTCCATTTTCTTCCACTGCCCGCCACTAGGCTTCCTCTCACTACCATATGTGGCAGTGAGTGGAAACACCAAGCGAATGCTTCACATTTATACATCCAGTGAAATATCGGTCTCATTGTTCTATCTGTGGTTGTAGTCTGTAGAGTGGGACTGTTTTGTGTCTCACCTGCGACCCTCCAGGTACTCCATGCCTGCTGCTATCTGGGTGGCGAAGAGCCAGAGGCGTGCCAGGGGGTACTCGTACTGGCGAGAGCGCAGCGTGTCATACAGGGATCCCAGACATGCCACCTCTGTCACCTGGGGGAAAGATAATACAGTTTTAAAGGGACTTCTTTGCTCTGAGGATTTTACTTTCCCCCCTCAAATTCCCTAAGTGAATTTTTTTGAAAAACATAACATCTGAATGACCACTGAAAGTTTATTTGAATTTGAATGGCTGTATTTGAATAACCAAACTTCCGATTAGAATATTAGCCTATTGGGCCCAGGAATTAAAGGAGACGGGATTTCAATGTAGTAATACAGAAATAATAAATATGTTTTATACTCCATCTTTCAGAGGTTGGAAAGAATATGGCAGTCTCACCATCTTCAGGGGCTGTGTGAGCACCACTCCGTAGAGGCGGATGATGTTGGGGTGGTCTAGAGACTGCATGGTGGTCACCTCCTGGAGGAAGTCTGTCAGCGTGTCCGTCTGTCTGGACAGGCTGCTCCTTAGAGTCTTCACCGCAACTGGCAGCTGTCACGGCAACAGAAAGGAGAAGGATGGATGAGTTAGGTGTACTGATTAATAACATTTGGAATAGATAATGCAATTTCTATTGATCGGGAATATACTGTAATGCAATTTCTATTGATCTTTAAGATATCTTGCCCCATGTGTCTTCCAAACAGGCAACCTAGCTCTGGCTTTTCACTAGTACTGCTGCATATCTACATTCATAACATTGGACTTGGTGAGTAAAATAAGGGAAATAGTGTCCCACTAGAAACACTCACCACTCTCCCAGTGGGGGTCTGCCACTCTCCCCTCTTCACCACACCGAAGGAGCCCATGCCCAGCTTCTCCCCTAGAGATAGTTCACTGTCCTGAATCAGACAGGTGAGTGCCCGCCCTCCTGTCTCCTGGCCCTGCCCCATACTGCCCCATTGGTCACCGCCCTCCGGACCACGGCCACTGAAGACCTGGGAGAAAAAAATATATATATATTAAAAAAATTAGAAAATGTTTTACAATTAACAATCATCAAAGAAATACATTGTGGGAGGTGGTGTACATGTCTTACCTTGGTGATCCATGACTTTGGTCTCATGGTGATCTTGTACCGTTTCACAGCATCCCATAATCTTCTCTGTCCTACATGTCAACAAATAACCATAGATCATAAAACAAACTAGATCAACAGCACTTACAACTCAATTCTACCGTAACCCACTAATCTACTGGTAGTGCCAACATGGAGGATAGTTTGCTTGTGGCTAGATGGTATACTGCTATGGTAAAAAATAATAACAATAATCAAGTTCATGTTACTTAGAATTTTTGTATTTTAGCTAATACTAACCCTTTTCCTAACCTTAACCCAATTCCCCTAACCTGCTGCGTTAATTATCCTAACCTGCTGCGTTAATTATCCTAACCTGCTGCCTAAATTGCTACGAAAAGTCACTTTAATCCGTAACTGTATACCATCTGGTCAAAACAGCAAAACTCTGATACGAATCATTTGGAGGCAACTGCGTCGAGCACTGACCTGGTTTGCTGATGCCGATCTGCTCGAGGTCAGACTCCTTGACATAGTTGAAGTGTTCTATGCGGGTGATGTTGAGGCCGTCCCGGACGCGCAGGTAGAACCTCTCCAACTGGACCTCGACCAGGAGGTGGTACAGCCACTGAGTGTCCTGGTCCATCAGCATGACCCTACAGGGCACCACAGCACTAGTGGGGTCAAAGAGGATGGAGGGGAAGAGTCATGTAAAGGTGCTGTTTCCGTCGGCCTTGTCAGTGGTGCTGGCTGGAATTGCGTGGAGTACCGGAATTAGTCTATATTGCTACCATCATGCTACCCAAAGTTAAATGTAATGGAGTGGACAGTATTTCGTGATCACAGGTGCGAGACCGTTCAAAATCAACAAAAATATATCTACAAGCAATTGTTACAGCAACAAGAAACTAGCTTCAATAACTTTTTCCAAATACTAGTTAACTCAACTAACAAAAGAATGGACGATCTGACCAGAGGTCCAGGACCTTCAGAACAGTTTGCAGTTCTCCCAGGGAGAGGTGAGTGTCCTGAAAGAGACATTCCGCAAGATGGAAAAAAACTAAGTCCTCTCGAGATGACATCAGCACTGTGTGTGAATCATGAGACATGGATGGATTCTGAGGAGAATTATCACAAAAAACTGCAGATGGATAATAGGAAGATTGAGGTGGAGCCACACCCACAGGTCTGGAACACCTGTAACCAGCCCAGGTGACAGACCCAGGCTGATAGTCGTCAAGTTCCTAAGGTTCAAGAACAAGACGGCTGTTCTGGAGAGAGCTAAGAAATTGAGAGGAACCGACATCTTCCTCAACGAGGACTCCTCTAAAGCTGTGCGCCAGAGGTGGAAATAACTCATCCTAGCTATGAAAGCTACCAGAGAGCGTGGGGACACAAGCTCATTGTCCACCCTCCCTCCCTAAAGCCTGGGAGGAATGAGAGAGCCAAGCTTCAGGGTCAGTAGCTTCAGCCTAACATCCCACAGACCTGATAAACAATGTATTTATTACATTTTACCATATTAGAGTGCCTTCAGAAAGTATTCATACCCCTTGACTTATTCCACAGTAAATTAATTTTAGATTCTCACCCATCTACACACAATACCACATATTGACGAAGTGAAAACATGTTCCGAATGTTAGCTAATTTACTGATGATATCTCATGTACATACACTATCAAAAGTTTTATAACACCTACTCATCCAAGGGTTTTTCTTTATTTCTTTATTTTTCCTACATTGTAGAATATTCTTAGCAATGATTTAGGAATCCTTGTGAGTAAGTATTAGCTAGGTTGCCACTTGTTGTTCACCTATTGAACTTCAGTTCATTCAAATAAATAGCTAGCCAGCTACTTAACCCTGTGGTCCAAAGCTAACGTTATAAGCAGCCAGCTTGCCTTCAAATTAAAAGTATGTCATTGACAGTGATGCAAATGAATACAAATATAATTATGCCAGACTTTTATTTTGAAGGCTAACCGCAAGTTCACTATTGTGGTTCATCCTTATTGTGCCTAGCTTCACATAGATGGGTCCGACCACCATTAATCAGATAAGAACTGTCTTATAAATTAGGGCTATTTTAGATGACACCTAGCTATATAGTTAGCTAGTTAACTACAGCTACTGAAACAGATTATGTTGTGTTATTTGCAAAGACCCAAACGGCGTTCCAAAGAAATCCTGGTTGAGAATGAAACGACTGAACAAATGAACAACAAAAATGCACAGCAAGTAAGTGAAAGAAATAGGTTTTCATTATGTTTTACTGGTAAATGGGGACATAGGTAAATGCCAACAAAGATAACTTTTTGGTCAGTGTGGTGTGTGTAACCTTTATTTAACTAGGCAAGTCAGTTAAGTACAAATTCTAATTTACAATGACAGCCCGGACGACGCTGGGCCAATTGTGCGCTGCCCTATGGGACTCCCAATCACAGCCGGGTGTGATACAGCCTGGATTCGAACCTCTTGCACTGATATGCAATGCCTTAACACACACATGGACGCAGTGGTCTAACTATTTAAATGTACTAGAATGCTTAAAAGGCCGCAAACATTTTCAATATCGGTTATCGTTATATTTATTTTAGCAAGGAAAATATCGTTATCGGCCAAAATGTAATATCGATGCATCACTAATAATAAGATGATAGTTGAGCTGTATTGTTATATTTCAGTGCAGTCTTTCATGTTATTGATCATAAATTGTCACTTGCTATGGCTTTACATCACCTGCCATCACATGGTTGGAGAGTCATTTATCCAATAGAACCCAGAGAGACCTTATCTGTTCTTCAATGGAAGCTTCTCTAACATCAGATATGTACATTGCGGTGTCCCTTAGGGCAGTTGCCTTGGGCCGTTACTCTTATCTGTTTGTACAAATGATTTGCTACTGGTCTTAGACAAAGCTAGAATGACTATGTATGTGGATGATTCCACACTCTACATGTCCGGCAATATGGTGAAGTGCAGCAAAGTAAGACCTAGCAAAACTGCAGCTGGCTCAAAACAGAGCAGCACACCTTGCCCTAAAGGGTGCATCAGTGTTTGGTTACTTGTGTTTTGTGCAGACACCAGAAAGAGTAGCTGCTGCTTATGAAAAAGCTAACGGAGATCCAAATAATGTATCAGGATGGTCCGGTTCCATTAGTAGAACAATATATCCTTCTTTTGTCAAAGTCGTTTCTGATCTAACTAGAATGGGTAGGTAAGTACGCAAGGGTATAGCTTTCCCCAGTCCAGTCAGTGATCACCTTAAGGGAGTTAAGGGAGGATGCATTGCAAGCCAATTCCAAGATACAGCGTAAACACTGCCTTGTTGCTAATTCCCAGCAGCTTCACCATTTGAATAGTATGCATAATTGAATTGGGAATTCACAGATTTTGTTCAGTGGAGGAACATCAGAGAAAGTCAAAGAGCTGTAACCAAAGGAGACAGTACCTTTTCTGAGCCTCAATTCAATAACGAGCCAGCCTGTTTTACCGTAATTATGTTCAAAGTTCACATACCAGCCTCTTCTGGTCGCTATGGACACCCATAACAAGAATTCATCAATAAAAGTCCAGAGTTAATGCGCTGTCTAACACAAGAGGGAGCAGAGTGTGACAGCTTTCAGTACCAGCCAAACACTTAACAGACCTTTGTTTTGTATCAAATAAACACCATAAAACAACCCTAATGAGCAACATTTTTTTTTACCTGGCACCAAAGTCAGTGTCAGCTGAATCAAGTTTGTTATATCACATTTGTTGGGGGAAATCCTATCACCCCTGTTCACATGGACAAAGAACCAGTTACAGAAACAGAGAGGAAAGGCGACGATTGAGGAGAAGAATTAACCAATGGAGGATGGGAAGAGAGGGTGGGACAGGAAACAAAGAGAGGAAAGTGTGTTAGAATAAGAATAAGCAATTGGGTGCTAATAGAATACGCCAGTGGGTGTTAATCACTTAGTTTCAAAATACATTTGCTCACTGTTTACTGCTACCACATATAAAGCTAATCATACCGCAACATTGGTGCCCATCCTTCGGTTCTTAAATCAAGTGACGTATTTTTGTCCAGCTCCTACATCAACTTTGAAATAGTATTTTTTTTTGCAATCTCAAAGCAAGCAAGCCCACACGTCTGTTGCTCAGAGACTACTGGAAGTGCATGTTCTTCTCTGTCTTGATCTCAAATTTTGCAATTCACAAAGAGGCGCAACCTGTGACGCCAAGCTGTAATTTCCAACAACTACTCAACGTCTATCTAACTACACACGTCATTTCATGTCCTTGTCTGCGTGTGGACTTCCGCGTCAGGGAATTGCCGCTATAAAACAATCACAGAGAAGGGTGTGAATCAGAGGCCTACATTCTTGTGTCAACTATTCTGGGAAACCCAAACCAGTTCTCACATCAACTGTCTGACATATCAGATATCTAGAAGAAAAAGAAACGCACACCTATTAAGACAAGGTGCTGGCTAGCGGAATAGAAACTTGAAAATAAAAAGAGAGCCGCACACTCTAGGAGCTCAGATGCAAAAATGTAATACCAACATTTCGACAGCCAAGCTGTCTTCATCAGGGTATAATCACAAACACTGCGGGATGACTTGTTTATATAGTGTCAAAAGACACAGTGTCTGTAATCATGGCCAAGAGTGGCCTAATATCATTGGTTAATAATCAAATATTAAAATGTCATACAAAGAACAGCATACAAACAACAAATGGATAGCATACGATCATAGATTAATTTGACTACACAAGTTTACAAACAATTACAATGGCAAAGTCACAATAATCACAAGAATGGCTTAAGATCAAAGTCTACGTTGAGACCGAAGGGCGCAAGGGTCTTTAAATTAAAGATCTTAAACCATTCTTGTGATTATTGTGACTTTGCCATTGTAATTTTGCCATCCCGCAGTGTTTGTGATTATACCCTGATGAAGACAGCTTGGCTGTCGAAACGTTGGTATTACATTTTTGCATCTGAGCTCCTAGAGTGTGCGGCTCTCTTTTATTGACATACCAGATATAACGTGTGTATGTCTATGTCATAGCTAATGATGGGTACCTGATGTGGGTGCAGACTGTAGCTTGGTTAACAGATGAAGACCATATCCATTTTGTATTTCCACAGAAAGACCGACAGAAACACATTGATGCAGACAGACGCAAGAAGGGGCTAGCCCGGACAAGCACTATTCCTGTCAAAAGAGATTCCCAAGGACAACTCCCAAACCCACACCCAACTATTTCACGAAAGTCACAATCATGTGCCAAGTCTGCAGTAAAAACATGCGAGCAACCAATCACGGGTCATTTCTCAAGCATGCCATTGCTTTGAGGTTATTCAGATTTATGTACACAGGAATGCATCTTTAACCCACTCAGTTACCGGATAATGAATGTTATAAGAAGGAGGTAGCTATAGGGTTGTTTGGGCCTATTTGCTCTGTCCATGAAGCATTTGGGAGGCTTTGTTTACAATTGAGGCTACGTCTTTTGGTGCCGATTGGGTGAGTGCACTCGATCAATTAAAGACCAACTAATGGGGTAACCAGTAACATAAGCACTTCGCTGCACCTGCCATAAAACCTGCAAATCTGTGTACGCTACCAATAAACCTTGATTTGAGAACTGTAGTCTGAAAAACCTACTGGACACATGATCCCTGGTAAGCCGGGATTCTAACAAAGAGAGAGTTTGACAAAGCTTCCCGATAACATCTCCTCGTAGAGAAGGGCTCTTTTAACAGAATGCTCGGTCTGATTCATAACAACCAGAACTGTCACCAATCTACATCAGTCAACAAAGGGAGTGCCTTCAAGCAATCTCTGGGAGTGCCTTCATGCAATCCCAATGAAGTAGCCTGGAAGTTGAGTAATTATTTCAGAGATAAAGATATATAGATATATATACACAATCCTGGATACACACTAACCTCTCTTAGCAGTGACATAACTATTTGCCTATGACCCTTGTTAAATAAGTATTTTCCAAACTCGGTCCTGTGGACCCCAAAGGGTGCAAGTTTTAGTTTTTGCCCTAGCATTATACAGCGGATTCAATTAATCAAATTTTAACGCTGAGTTGACTATTTCAACCAGCTCTGTAGGTCTAGGGCAAAAACCAAAACATGCACCCTTTGGTTTGGGAAACGCTGCCATTGTCAAACTGTGTTAATCCTCAGTTGAGCTTGCTGGTGTATGGTCAGCATTAAAATTATCATCCATTATGACTTTCGAAAAAATAGTTTAGAACAAAAATGTGAAAATATGCTTTGATTTATCTGTTTTATACGCATTGGAGTTTACAGACAAATGCGTTTCTCTAAATCAAATGCTTGATTCATTCTTGCCTATCAAATTGTCATTGCCATTTTTCTCATCAGAGTTAAAAGTAACTCTGCATCATTTGTTACCCTGAAGTTGATAGTAAATCAAGGTGTAGGCCTATGAATTACTGAACGCCACTAACTGTAACGTTAGTTGTGGGACGCCATTGTTTAGCCTTTCAGAATAAATACTGCCAATATACTGTATTGACTGGTGGGGTAAATTGATGCCAAAGGCTAGTTCAACAAAGATGAGTGGTAAATACTTACCGTCAACAAAATGACCGAAAGTCTACTGGTGCCACGATCTTGCTTATTTATGAACCCAGCTTTCGGTTATGCGCGACAACAACAAATTAACTGATTCCAAATAGGATCGGTAGACCTAGAGATAATCCACATCACATGCCATACTGTTTTTCTTCATTTCGTCAACAAATTATCATTATTCTTCTTTTCTTAGTGTTGTCGGTTGTTTTATTTCATCGCAAAATATCTGAGAATCCTCACTTAAACTGGTGTGTTTCGCTCTACCTGTCCACAGTGCTCTCTCTGCCTCTTCCTCATATTTTCACACCACCCCTTTTCAACGTCCACCTGTGCTACACTTGCCCAGCCACCCGCCTACACGTCACCTTTTTTTTTTTTGTTACAATAATGTATGACGTAAGTTATTTAACAATAATATATTACACATAATAATGTTGCGCAATCACACCAAAACTACTACAATTATATAGGCATTTGCGTAATTATCATATATTCTCATGGCTCTTTTGAACAACTTGAATACGCATTATGCATCAATTATAAATTCAGATAAATATGTTATATCATGTATGTTGTATCCTGTGTTCTCCTTTGCCTAAAACGTTAGTGATTCAACCTCCCTTTTATTTATATTTTCATGTGTGGACGAAGGGCCCTGAATGTGGACATTGTACATTCTAAAGATTAAGTTGAAAAGCAGGTGACCATAGCATAAAGTGAATCATATCGCTGTTATATTCCATCAATAACAGCCTCAGGGTATTTCTCTCCATTGATATTTTGCTTGTTTTGTTTGAATGATGTCAAAACTTGCCAGCAGCAATGACTCAAGTACTGTAGAGAAACTATACTCTTTCTCTCTCCCTCCCTCTTTACTGTGTGTCTGCTCCTGCCAAGCCAGTCTGACTAGATTTTTTGGCCTCCTATTTGAATGTGCACCCAGGCAGCAACAAAGTGGAGTGCCCCCTGCATGCACTTCCTTGTACTAGTGGTATGGTACACACAACACAATAGAAAGGGAATGACGCTCAATTTAAAGGACAATCAAGAGTGGCGCTCAAAGAGTCTATTCTCATTTAAAAAACAGTGGAAACCGGTTCTCTTTCATGACATTATCACATGGACATAAAATGACCGAAAGGGCTTCAGAGTGGCACAGCGGTCTAAGGTATTGCATCACAGTGCTAGAGGTGTCACTACAGACCCTGGTTTGATCCTGGGCTGTATCACAACTGGCCGTGATCAGAAGTCCCATAGGCCACACAATTGGCCCAGCGTTGTCCGCGTTAGGGTTTGGCCGGTGTAGGCCCATCATTGTAAATAAGAATTTGTTCTTAACTGACTTTCCTAGTTAAATAAATTATATATATATATATATATATATATATATATATATATATATATATATATATATATATATATACTGTAGATGTGAATGTATGATTATGTATCAATAATGACTCATGTAAAAATCATTGTTATTGTGAAAAGAGATCATTGCTATATCAGATATTTTGTATCGGTTATGTAGCAGTGACTCATTGCTCAATTAACATTAATTTACCAAGTGGATTGAGAAATATAACGGCCTAATGATACCAGGTTGCGATGTGATATTCCGTTTCTAGAGAGCATGAGTATGTGGGAATAGTGGTGACCATAATGTTGTCTTTAAACGTATCTGTCACAGGGTTCAGAATGCAAATTCTTGAGCAAAAGGTTCTTAGTGTCAGCTTACAGCATGGGAAGCTCGTACTTTATGATGTGTGTGTGACCTGGAGGCTTGTGACATTTTTCTGTAGCCTTTTCTCACCTGACAATTGGGACCAGGATCCACCTCAGATGCTCCACAGATGAAAGGGGAAACTTTTTAGGGGTAAATTATCATAATCTTTAGATGCTCTTTGTTTCACAGGAAGCATGTTCATGGTGCTGTAACAGTAATGTGAGGGAAGTTGTCAGAATTTGCATCAGACCTTCTACCCCTGAAGTGTTTATCAAAACATTAAGCAGGTGATCAGTGAGCAGAGTGTTTGGAAATCAGCATAAAAAGGAAAAAGAGTGAAGGGTATTAAGATTATTCATTGGTGTGAGGTCAAACTTGTGATATTTTTTTTTGCATCCTGATTTCACATTTTCTGCATATAAAATAATGTACAATTGGATGGTACTAGACAGCAGCACCAGTACAGGGTCGTTCAAGATGTTGAGATTAAAAATACAACAGCACTCTCTGCTGTTGGTTTTTCAAACGGCGCTCTTTTCTTCTGAGTGGCGCTTTCATGGCGTCATCAACCCGCGACAAAATCCCTTTGAGTAAGTCGCCGGAAGTGTTATTTTTTGTTATTACGTTTGCAATGTATAATGTTTCAGTGCTATGCAATTTGCTATTATATCTAAACCATGTTGAAACTAAGTTTACAGACAAATGTAATACTCTTCCGGGAGGATTTTGGTCTGGCGTTAATGTTTAGATAAATAAACCACACGTTGTGAACAAATGTCTTTGTGGACGTCATGGATGTGATACGTCAGAGTCCAAGGATGTTCTTTCTTTAGTGAATAGTTGTATTGAACTTGAATATGACAAGCAGAGACTGGTATTTTTCTGTGAGGACATTCATTCCTAAAGTAAACTTATGGAACAACAGTACATAAAGACATACTCAAAAGTAAAGACATGCTAATGACAATAAGCTGCTTATCATTGAGTTCTGGCTGACTTTACAGCATGTGCACAACAACAGTCGGATGTGTGAAATGTTGTGTGTTCCTTTTTAAAAATCTTTACATTTTCAGACTTTGAATCTCAAAGAGTAAAGTAAGCTTCATACCAGTTGAGGAGAGTGCGGAAGGTACTGCGTTTCGAAGGAAGAACATCTATCAGATACACCTTCTGCCTGAGAACAATGATGAATGGTGAGTCTTTCCATGTCATGATGTTTAATCTCAATGTCAGCTTCTTCGCCTAGCCTTCCATCAACCCAGTCATGCATGGACACATTGGACAGTGTCTACATTGATTTGCTCTGTAACACCTCCTGCAGCAGTGGTTTGTTGTTGTTGAAGTTGTTTTCATGTTAATGTCCCAACATACTGTAATATCTGTCTTTGTTTAGGTTTGGCCTGAAGTAACAGACCCTGAGAAGTCTTTTGATAGGCCTCCTCAGTATATGGACAGAATGCTAATATGTGTGAAATAACAGCTCTTATGACAATACCGCCATTGTTCTATCAATGCACAGGTCCTATGGGGCGAGGAGCTAGCAGAGAAGGGTCTGACGGTCAAACAGTCCTTTGTGGATCTTGGTTATGGAAATGGTCTATGTATGATAAACACTACACTAGGTTGCCAGAACACAGTTACATAAAACAACCTGATATGCCCTGGTGCTGAATAATAACACCTGGACACCTATGGAAAACTGACCTTTGTTTCTGATATTTTTTAGTTCACAAATGTCCACTGGACGCTTAATCAATGACACGGTGTAGCTGGTGTGTTGCAAGAAGCTTTAGGCTGCGTCCCATATGGCACTGTATTCCCTTTATAGTGCACTACATTTGACAAGGGCCCGCAAATGAACGACAAACAAAAAACATTGATTTCAAAGTTTTCTTACATAAACATTTGTTTTGAGAGAGAGAGAGAGAGAGAGAGAGAGAGAGAGAGAGAGAGAGAGAGAGAGAGAGATAGAGAGAGAGAGAGAGAGAGAGAGAGAGAGAGAGAGAGAGAGAGAGAGTTATGCTTCCGACAAACCATGACCCGACAAACCATGCTTCTTAACCAGCTGCCCCGGCCCGCCACAAGGAGTCGCTAGAGCGCGATGAGCCATCAGTCACACCTGGAATTCATTACCACCTTGATTACTTATCATTTATCTAGCGCTCTGTTCTGTCAGTCGTCAGGTAGTATTGTTTATATTTCCTTGTTTTATTTGTTTCTTGTTTTATAATGTTCGTTATTATTAAGCTCACTGCACTTGTTTCCTGACTCCCTGCGTCTACATTCATTTTAATAATTCATAAACAAACTTGATATCAGTAAAAACACTAACTAATTGATAGATCTACATTTTACTTGTTACTTCTGTGAACTTTCATTATCCTCCCTCAAGAGGGAGAGAAATTACAATATCTTTAAAGATAAGTGGATTTTTGATGATGGAATTTCAAAGCACAAGGCAATGTTTCATAAAGGCCAAAAAAATTCTGCTAAACTAAATGTGTTTATTAGTTGGCAGGGGTCTTTACTTCATTATGGTTTGCTGTATTTTTAATACCTTTTAAGACTTTCTGGTAGATGTTGTGAAAGACCCCTTTTCCATCTGTTTGACAAGAAATCAGTCTTAGCTTATTCAGAATTTGTTGTTGAAAAATGTATATATATATACCTTAATAAATAAAATGTTTTACTCTTAGCTTTCATTTGACATGCTCCTATGAACTTCACATGTTGGTGCTCATGGCTTGGAATTGACCATAGTGCACTATATACGGAATAGGGTGCCATTTGGGATGCGGACTTAATCCGCGCCAATTTCATGCCAGTGTTCTATTCAATCAGTGATGTGATTTAACGTCTAATCAAAACGCTGGATAGCCGTGATTGAAATGACACACTGGGGGTAGGTGAATAGTGTCTTTGTGTAACCAACGTTCAGTTCTGCCCGCTGATGAAGTGATTAGGGACTGACTGACCGTCATACCTGCTTGTGTTTCAGCACCCTGGAAAGGGCATCGATGTGAGGAAACAGAAGATCTGGAATATGTACGGCCCATGAACCTATCTAGAGGTGAGGAAGGGCTAAATGAAACACTGTTTTATTCAGCTTTGATCAGTTAGCGCTTGTCACTTTAGAGGGTGTTTATCCTGCATGAGCCTCATAATACCCTTTAATAGACCCCAAGATCAACTTCATTTTGAGGGCTTTGTGGATATTTGGAATTCCCATTTTTTCTTCTTCTAAGAAACCAAAACTATTGCACTATTTGAAATATTTGTGAATACCAAATTAATTCAGATGATGTGTACAGTAGGTATTATAGGTATTAATATATTAACTATTTCGTTCAGCTTTTCAAATTAAGTCACATGTAGCCTGAGTCTAAACCTCCATAGACACACATGGAATTGCACGTGGGGTTGCAGGGAACCAGTGCTCTGCTGTGCTTTACTTTTCCCCTGCCGCACCCCTTCAATGTTTCATCTGAAGACATGCTGCTCTCTTTCCCTTTACTGTAACCAACATCCTCACCCACTGAGCAACAACCGTCACCGGACGTTGAAAAGTAGTTGAAATTTAGTCAGTCTGCCCTAGCCTTGATTTCAACATCTACAGATCCAATTTTTTGGTCCGGTCTGGACCAGCCTTGATTTCAATTAGGGCCCAGGGCATTAATATAACATCGATATAGCACCCTATTTTCTACATAGTGCACTACTTTTGATCAGACCCCTACGGGCCCTATAGGGCCCTGGGCAAAAGTAGTGCGCTACAAAGGGAATACCGGGCCATTTGGGACATAACCTGAGAGAAAAGGGAGTTGTGCTAAATTAGGGCCTCAAAAAAGAACTTGTTCTCTCAGACATTTCATCTCAGGTGTCAGACAGTCAGAGCTGTGAAGTCAATTAAATTCAGTCAAACATGCTGTCATGAGAGAATTTTGCCACCTCAGTTCCCCAGTGTCGTATAAATGACAATCTCATCTTCTCTCTTTGGAATACGGGAGTGCAGTTCACCTTAGGTTCCCCCGTGTTGTTGTTGTTTTTTTTACATCATTATAGTTATATAGACTACAGTCGCGAGGATAGCCCATGTGTTTATTATATCAGACCCAGAAGTCTGGACAGTGGGCACCCCATTGTGATTTCCCTGCTGTGGAAAAGCTATTACCCTCTTACCAACCAATGACAGCACAATACCAGTCAATCAATCACCAAGGGCCCTCCACTCTAGATTATCAACTTCAAAACTGTTCTGTTGATTTTGTATAAGTGTTAAACATGGCCTATTTAGCTTACATAGAGATTATTGTTACAGTACTGCACCACATTATGCAACATATTCAAGACACTCAACCTTTGTTTTGTTTGCAGCTAGGGATAGTATGCCAAGGTACGTGTGAACAGTGGGCAGCTGGCAGCAGGTTGGCATTTATTGTCAGGAATCTTGCCCTGGGTGAAGCTCTGCAAAGTGGTCACTAGCTGGCACAGGCACAAATTCATAAAATCAGATTTTTAACCTAACCTTAACCACATTGCCAACCCTAACCTTTATGATATAGACAATTTTGACTTTGCAGCTGACCCATCTAGCAAAAATGTCTCAGTTCTGCCTCCAGGGCAAGATTCAGGACAAACGTCATCCTGCAGGGTCCCAGGGCCTTAATATCAAATCGCATTTTATTTGTCACATGCGCCGAAAAGAACAGGTAGACCTTACAGGGAAATGCTTATTTATAAGCCCTTAACCAACGATGCAGTTCAAGAAATAGAGTTAAGAAAATATTTACTAAATAAACTAAAGTAAAACATTAAATGTAACACAATAAAATAACAATAACGTGGCTATAAACAGGGGGTACTGAGTCAATGTGTGGGGGAACAGGTTAGTCCAGGTAATTTGTACATGTAGGTAGGGGTGAAACAAGGGGGGGGGGGGTGGTCAATGTAAATAGTCTGGGTTTCCATTTGATTAATTGTTCAGCAGTCTTATGGCTGGGGGATAGAAGATGTTAAGGAGCCTTTTGGACCTAGACTTGGTGCTCCGGTATCACTTGCCGTGTGGTAACAGAGAGAACAGTCTATGACTTGGGTGACTGGAGTCTTTGACCATTTTTTGGGCATTCCTCTGACACCACCTAGTATTCAGGTCCTGGATGGCAGGAAGCTTGGCCCCAGTGATGTAATATAATATCACTACAGCGTTTACAGCTGTCCGTTAGAGATGAATGGGATAACTGGGGCTATTGACAATGTGAAATTAGTCTGGACCTGGACTGGCCTCCTAGACTGTTATTAATGGATTGTCCATAGACTCTGTGTTTGTGTACTGATGTGAGCATAAGGTTGATTGCACATTAACATTTATTTAGTGACTAAGAGGAAACGGAGATACTGTATTTGTTTGTTGTTGCCTCTGTTTTAGCCAATATACTAAAACAGTGAATCCTAAAAATACAATGCTAAAATGTCACAATACCGGTAAAAATGTAGGTACAAAACCTTTCATCCGACCATACAGTGTTTGCACACAATTAGTATGCTAGTCGACTAGAAGAATGAATTACACAGTATGATTGTGGAAATTATTGCATCTTATGGTTCTTGTGTTCCTTTCAAACTTACATGAGGCAATTGTTTAGCTTGTTTAGCTAGGGACTCACTGTACCTTTCACTAAAGGCTTGGGGTTCTGTCAGGATCTGCACCCTGTCCTTTCTGGTGGTCTTATCCTCGTGATATATTATGATGGGTGTCTAGACTAGAACATGGTGATGGGATAGGATGTGTCTAGACTAGAACATGGTGATGGGATATGATAGTGTCTGGACTATAACATGGTGATGGGATATGATGGTGTCTGGACTAGAACATGGTGATGGGATATGATGGTGTCTGGACTAGAACATGGTGATGGGATATGATGGTGTCTGGACTAGAACATGGTGATGGGATATGATGGTGTCTGGACTAGAACATGGTGATGGGATATGATGGTGTCTGGACTAGAACATGGTGATGGGATATGATGGTGTCTGGACTAGAACATGGTGATGGGATATGATGGTGTCTGGACTAGAACATGGTGATGGGATATGATGGTGTCTGGACTAGAACATGGTGATGGGATATGATGGTGTCTGGACTAGAACATGGTGATGGGATATGATGGTGTCTGGACTAGAACATGGTGATGGGATATGATGGTGTCTGGACTAGAACAAGGTGATGGGATATGATGGTGTCTGGACTAGAACATGGTGATGGGATATGATGGTGTCTGGACTAGAACATGAAGTGGTCTCCAACTCCTGAAAGGGGTTTCCTTGTTGTCATTTTATCTAGTTTCCCTAGTTCACAGGTTTAGGCTAAAATCATTTATTTACTTGTTTACTTTTGTTGTGTTGTATAAGACCAGTTATTTAATTAGGCCCTACATGGCAATAGGCACAACATGTTGGTTTAAATTAAATACAAATAAATTGAATTTGTAACCTCATCTGACTCATTATTTCAGATCACCCTTCCTTATACCCACCCTGACACTAAATGAGCTGGGATAACAATATCAAGATGTTATCCTCCTTCAATATTAAAAGTTGGCAACAGAGTTCTTTAGCGACAGAGAGCGGCTGGGTGTGTCACAAGTCATTTGTCATTTAAAAAAATGAATGATTCAAAAATCTAATTACGGTCGTTGGCGGTGCGTCTCTCTGATCTAAAGAAGCCTCTTGTGCTTTTGGGTGTGGGTTCTATTCCAGGAAATGGCAATCACTCCCAGTGATGGCTTCTTATTCCTGGACACAGACTGGCTGATTGGAAACCACTCGGAGGAGCTCTCGCCGTGGATCCCCGTTATAGCAGCCAGGCAAGTCATCAGCAGACACAATTTGGCTTAGCCGCATCAAGTGGCAGCTGATCTATTGAATTTGAAATCATGTTACTTTCATGAGTTGGGTTGGTTTGGGGAGAGGGGGATTGGAGGTGTGTTGATGTGTGAAGGGACTTGTTTGATGCGGTGGCCATCTGATGGCGATGTTGAGCTTGGCTCTTGAAGTTAGTCTCTGGTTTGAAAGCGCCCAACAGTACTTAACGATGCCTCATAGCTCCATAGGCTTTAAATTGTCCTCATTTTTCTTACATCCAACTTTGAGTAAGTTGTGCCTAATTCAGTTGTTCCTACAGTATGTTCTCACCTCTATGATGTCTGCTACCTCTGCTTGGCCAGGGTTCTCTAAGACTAAACCAGGGAAATAAAGGATAGTTTTGATGTCATTTCTGTCACTTTCCTCACACTAGGTCATCCTTCTCCGGCCGGTACATTGTTCTGCCGTTTCTTTGACTTCTATGGGAAGTACCAGCGGAGACAGTTTCAGAAGTCCCAGTATAAGGAATACATTGACTTCATCTCTGAGATCAGCACAGCCTGTGGGTTCAACACAGAGGAGGACTGCCTGAGAATCCCCTCCACAAAGCGGATATCCTAATGGAGCGGCAGGTAGCCTAGTGGTTAGAGCGTTGGGCTAGTAAACGAAAGGTTGCTGGATCGAATCCCAGAGATGAGAAGATAAAAATCTATCGTTCTGCCCCTGAACAAGGCAGTTAACCCACTGTTCCCTGGTAGGCTGTCATTGTGAATAAGAATGTGTTGTTAACTGACTTGCCTAGTTAAATAAAGGTTCAATTTAAAAAAATAACACCCACACTTGAACACATGGTCCCGTGTGGCTCAGTTGGTAGAGCATGATGCTTGCAACGTCAGGGTTCAATTCCCATTGGGAAAAGTACAAAAATGTATGCACTCACTACTGTTAGTCACTCTGGATAAGAGCATCTCCTAAAACACTAAAAATAAAAAATAAATAATAAAAAAATACAAATAAATTTAAAAAACACAGAATATGCCAACATAAGCCAGTCACATTGTTTTAATCTAACCCCTTACTCTGCAGGTGTGTCTGGTAGGAAAGTCAAGGAGCTACCAGCTGTCAGACGAGTGGAGAGCCAAGTATATACAGGGTCGTCAGACCTGGTCCGGGGTCACAGTACAAGGGTCAAACGTCGAGGGGGAAGCTGAGACTGACAGGTCCCATGGGAACAACTGGGGAGCTGGGTTCCAGCCCCGAGAGAGGATTGAGACTGTGTGGAATTGCGCCGCCCTCCCCCGGGATTTTGTAGATGGTATAGTCTTACGTGTGGCCAACACTCTGCTTGGTTGACCGACAAGGGCGGGGATGTCCCTGATGCCTGGAGCACTGGAGGTAAGGGAATGGGACTTAATAACTAAACTGTCAATCAAATCACAAGGTAATCTCTCCTTCAAAACATTGAGCTGTCATTGAGGTCATATTAGGTTTAGGAATAAATAACAAAAAGTACATATCTGACTGACATATCTTACTATAATGAAGTATATTGGGTTTATGTACACTACATGGTGTATAGTTGACTCGGTGGAATTCAGGAATGTTAAGGTCATGATAGGTCCCTTATGTCCTTCTCGCCCCCCCCCCCACCAAGGCCCCTGGTGGTGCAGTGCGACCCTGCTTTGAACCCTGGAAGTGTTTCATCCTCTGCCAGCTACATCCTGTGTACGACACACACCGCCCCCATCTCTCCTTTATCAACCCCTCCAGATTCTCCCCTCCCCTCATCCTACACACACACACACACACACACCTTCACCCGAGGTACGTTAGATGAGATAAGGAGATGAAGTGTACTCTGATTAAAACAGAAGAATCTCTTTCAGGACTGGAATTAGAGAGACAGACAAAGGTAGAGTCGGGAGGGAATGAAAAGGGAGGGGGTGAAAAAGAGGATGGAGAGACAGAGCGCCTGTAACCCGGGATGGGGATGAATAATGCATTCTGATCCATCTTTTATGGATGACTCTGTATTTGTGTTCTCCTATGGTGCTGCTCTGAAAATAGGGAGGGTAAGTGGTGGAGGGGGGGGGGGGGGGGGGGGCGGCTGGGACACTGACAGCAACTAGCCCGCGAATTTCACTGTCTCTCTCTCAATAGATGTGACAATCAATGGACAAGCTAAACAATTGCCTCATGCAAGTTTGAAAGAAACACAAGAACCATAAGATGCAATAATTTCCACAATCATACTGTGTAATTCATTCTTCTAGTCGACTAGCATACTAATTGTGTACAAACACTGAATGGTCGGATGAAAGGTTTTGTGCCTACATTTTTACCGGTATTGTGACATTTTTGTATTGTATTTTTAGATGGCAGTAATGCTTAGTATTCACTGTTTTAGTATACGGGCTAAAACAGACAACAAACAAATACAGTATCTCTGTTTCCTCTTAGTCACTAAATAAATGTTAACGTGCAATCAACCTTGTGCTCACAGCAGTGCACAAACACAGTATCTATGGACAATCCATTAATAACAGTCTAGGAGGCCAGGCCAGGTCCAGACTAATTCCACATTGTCAATAGCCCCAGTTATCCCATTCATCTCAATTAGCAGTGTAGGCTATGGTCTCAAAAGGGCAGCTGTAAACGTTGTAATGATGTTATAGTAGGGTCCTGGGCCCCCGCAGGTTGAAGTTTGTCCTGAATCTTGCCCTGGAGGCAGAACCGAGCCATTTCAACTAGATGGGCCAGCTACAAAGTCAAAATTGTCAATATCATAAAGGTTAGGGTTGGCAATGTGGTTAAGGTTAGGTTTAAAATCCGATTTTATGAATTTGTGCCTGTGCCAGCTAGTGACCACTTTGCAGAGCTTCCTCCAGTTTGCAGAGCTTCCTTCCTGACAATAAATGCCAACCTGCTGCCAGCTGCCCACTGTTCACACGTACCTTGGCATACTATCCCTAGCTGCAAACAAAACAAAGGTTGAGTGTCTTGAATATGTTGCATAATGTGGTGCAGTACTGTAACAATAATCTCTATGTAGGCTAAATAGGCCATGTTTAACACTTTTATACAAAATCAACAGAACAGTTTTGAAGTTGATAATCTAGAGTGGAGGGTCCTTGGTGATTGATTGACAGGTATTGTGCTGTCATTTGATGTCACTGATGTTCTGAAAGAGCTGCAAAATCTGGACACCTACAAATCAGCCGGGCTAGACATCTGGACCCTTTCTTTCTAAAATTATCTGCCGAAATTGTTGCAACCCCTATTACTAGCCTGTTCAACCTCTCTTTCGTGTCGTCTGAGATTCCCAAAGATTGGAAAGCAGCTGCGGTCATCCCCCTCTTCAAAGGGGGACTCTTGACCCAAACTGCTACAGACCTATATCTATCCTACCCTGCCTTTCTACGGTCTTCGAAAGCCAAGTTAACAAACAGATCACCGGCCATTTTGAATCCCACCGCACCTTCTCCCCTGTGCAATCTGGTTTCAGAGCTGGTCAGAGCACCTCAGTCACGCTCAAGGTCCTAAACGATATCTTAACCGCCATCGATAAGAAACAATACTGTGCAGCCGTATTCATTGACCTGGCTAAGGCTTTCGACTCTGTCAATCACCACATCCTCATCGGCAGACTCAACAGCCTTGGTTTCTCAAATGATTGCCTCGCCTGGTTCACCAACTACTTCTCTGATAGAGTTCAGTGTGTCAAATCGGAGGGCCTGTTGTCCGGGCCTCTGGCAGTCTATGGGGGTGCCACAGTGTTCAATTCTTGGGCCGACTCTCTTCTCTGTATACATCAATGATGTTGCTCTTGCTGCTGGTGAGTCTCTGATCCACCTCTACACAGATGACACCATTCTGTATACTTCTGGCCCTTCTTTGGACACTGTGTTAACAACCCTCCAGACGAGCTTCAATGCCATACAACTCTCCTTCTGTGGCTTCCAACTGCTCTTAAATACAAGTAAAACCAAATGCATGCTCTTCAACAGATCGCTGCCTGCACCTGCCCGCCCGTCCAGCATCACTACTCTGGACGGTTCTGATATGTGGACAACTACAAATATCTAGGTGTCTGGTTAGACTGTAAACTCTCCTTACAGACTCACATCAAACATCTCCAATCCAAAGTTTACTCTAGAATTGGCTTCCTATTTCGCAACAAAGTATCCCTCACTCATGCTGCCAAACATACCCTCCTAAAACTGACCATCCTACCGATCTTCGACTTCGGCGATGTCATTTACAAAATAGCCTCCAATACTCAACTCAATAAATTGGATGCAGTCTATCACAATGCCAACTGTTTTGTCACCAAAGCCCCATATACTACCCACCACTGCGACCTGTATGCTCTCGTTGGCTGGCCCTCGCTTCATTCCTGTCGCCAAACCCACTGGCTCCAGGTCATCTACAAGACCCTGCTAGGTAAAGTCCCCCCTTATCTCAGCTCGCTGGTCACCATAGCAGCACCCACCTGTAGCATGCGCTCCAGCAGGTATATCTCTCTGTTCACCCCCAAAACCAATTCTTCCTTTGGCCGCCTCTCCTTCCAGTTCTCTGCTGCCAATGACTGGAACGAACTACAAAATTCTTTGAAACTGGAAACACATCTCCCTCACTAGCTTTAAGCACCAGCTGTCAGAGCAGCTCACAGATTACTGCATCTGTACATAGACCATCTATAATTTAGCCCAAACAACTCCCTCTTCCCCTACTGTATTTATTTTGCTCCTTTGCACCCCATTATTTATATTTCTACTTCACACATTCTTCCACTGCAAATCTACCATTCCAGTGTTTTACTTGCTATATTCGCCACTGTGGCCTTTTTCTGCCTTTACCTCCCTTATCTCACCTCATTTGCTCACATCGTATATAAACTTATTTTTCTACTGTATGTTTGTTTTACTCCATGTGTAACTCTGTGTTGTTGTATGTGTCAAACTGCTTTGGTTTATCTTGGCCAGGTCGTAATTGTAAATGAGAACTTGTTCTCAACTTCCCTACCTGGTTAAATAAAAAAGGTTGGTAAGAGGGTAATAGCTGTTCCACAGCAGGGAAATCACAATGGGGTGCCCACTGTCCAGACTTCTGGGTCTGATATAATAAACACATGGGCTATCCTCGCGACTGTAGTCTATATAACTATAATGATGTAAAAAACAACAACAACACGGGGGAACCTAAGGTGAACTGCACTCCCGTATGCCAAAGAGAAGATGAGATTGTCATTTATACGAACCAAAGGTCAAAACAGATTGAATTCTCCATGTAGAAGGGAAAGTAAAGCCAGAAATACCTTAATCTCCATGAAATGGAACTTAAAGGTTGGCTAGCCGCTCTGCTGCGAACTCCACTGGGAATTCATATCTTGGCTTACACATATTGTGGAAACACAAAAATAGTTTTTGGCCATGCATACCCATTATCTAAGGCAGCCTGGGGAATGGGTTAATTTTAATACCTCCCTCTCTCCTAACTCGTTGGTATCTGAAATGACGCTGGGGAACTTAGGTGGTGAAATGTTCTCCTATGACAGCATGTTGGACTTAGTTTAATTGACTTCACAGCTCTGACTGGCTTGACACCTGAGAGAACAAGTTCTTTTTTGAGGCTCTAATTTAGCACAACTCCCTTACCTCTCAGGCTGTGTCCCAAATGGCACTGTATTCCC
Source organism: Oncorhynchus clarkii lewisi (assembly GCF_045791955.1). Classification (NCBI taxonomy): domain Eukaryota; kingdom Metazoa; phylum Chordata; class Actinopteri; order Salmoniformes; family Salmonidae; genus Oncorhynchus; species Oncorhynchus clarkii. The sequence goes on along the minus strand of NC_092167.1, from coordinate 40,540,933 downwards.
TTTGTAGTGCACTACTTTTGACCAGGGCCCCATTTTTGGCTTTGGTCAAAAGTAGTGCACTATGTAGGAAATAGGGTGCCATTTGGGACGCATGCTGTGCCATCCCAAAAGTCTCTCCAGTCACTCTTACATTTCATCCTTCTCCTACTACTCCATTCTTGAACCCTGAACCACCACCTTCTCATTTTTTATTCCAAATGCACTCTCTCACTCTCTCCTCTTCAGGCAGTCTGTCAGGGAGAGAGGTGTTGGAGTAGGAAACTCTACAGGTCTTAAAGAAGGAGTGTGGAGGTCTGTACACCTGCTCAAGAACAACCACCAGGTCTTCAGAGGTACGTGCAGTACAAACTCAGCATCCAGACTAGTGTTGAAAAATGATGACAACTTTCCCAGGATTTTCAGTAGTCCCGGTTGGAAGACTGGAATCGGGTATGAATACGCAGGAAATCCAGAATCCTCCCACCAAAATGTCAGGAAAACCTGAGAGTTTTGGGAATGTTACTATAATGTTTTTACCTTAATCCAGACATTATCTCAACAAAGCTCTGAGCTCCATATTTGGCTATAACCAGAGATGATATAGATCCAGTTTTAACCAGAGATTATATAGATCCAGCTCTAACCAGAGATGATACAGATCCAGTTCCAACCAGAGATGATACAGATCCAGTTCCAACCAGAGATGATACAGATCCAGTTCCAACCAGAGATGATACATATCCAGTTCCAACCAGAGATGATACAGATCCAGTTCCAACCAGAGATGATACAGATCCAGTTCCAACCAGAGATGATACAGATCCAGTTCCAACCAAAGATGAAACAGATCCAGTTCCAACCAAAGATGAAACAGATCCAGTTCCAACCAGAGATGATACATATCCAGTTCCAACCAGAGATGAAACAGATCCAGTTCCAACCAAAGATGATACAGATCCAGCTCTAACCAGAGATGATACAGATCCAGTTCCAACCAGAGATGATACATATCCAGTTCCAACCAGAGATGATACAGATCCAGTTCCAACCAAAGATGAAACAGATCCAGTTCCAACCAGAGATGATACATATCCAGTTCCAACCAGAGATGATACAGATCCAGTTCCAACCAGAGATGATACAGATCCAGTTCCAACCAGAGATGATACAGATCCAGTTCCAACCAGAGAGGATACAGTGGGGCAAAAATAAAAGACACCCTATAAAAGACACCTGTCCATAACCTCAAACAGTCACACTCCAAACTCCATTATGGCCAAGACCAAAGAGCTGTCAAAGGACACCAGAAACAAAATTGTAGACCTGCACCAGGCTGGGAAGACTGAATCTGCAATAGGTAAGCAGCTTGGTTTGAAGAAATCAACTGTGGGAGCAATTATTAGGAAATGGAAGGCATACAAGACCACTGATAATCTCCCTCGATCTGGGGCTCCACGCAAGATCTCACCCCGTGGGGTCAAAATGATCACAAGAACGGTGAGCAAAAATCCCAGAACCACACGGGGGGACCTAGTGAATGACCTGCAGAGAGCTGGGACCAAAGTAACAAAGCCTACCATTGGTAACACACTACGCCGCCAGGGACTCAAATCCTGCAGTGCCAGACGTGTCCCCCTGCTTAAGCCAGTACATGTCCAGGCCCGTCTGAAGTTTGCTAGAGAGTATTTGGATGATCCAGAAGAAGATTGGGAGAATGTCATATGGTCAGATGAAACCAAAATATAACTTTTTGGTAAAAACTCAACTTGTCGTGTTTGGAGGACAAAGAATGCATCCAAAGAACACCATACCTACTGTGAAGCATGGGGGTGGAAACATCCTGCTTTGGCGCTGTTTTTCTGCAACAGCCCTAAAACATCACTGCTCTAGAGGAGATCTGCATGGAGGAATGGGCCAAAATACCAGCAACAGTGTGTGAAAACCTTATGAAGACTTACAGAAAATGTTTGACCTCTGTCATTGCCAACAAAGGGTATATAACAAAGTATTGAGAAACTTTTGTTATTGACCAAATACTTATTTTCCACCATAATTTGCAAAAAAATCATTAAAAATCCTACAATGTGATTTTCTGGATTTTTTTCTTCTAATTTTGTCTGTCATAGTTTAAGTGTACCTATGATGACAATTACAGGCCTCATCTTTTTAAGTGGGAGAACTTGCACAATTGGTGGCTGACTAAACACTTTTTTGCCCCACTGTATGGATCCAGTTCAATGTAGTGATCTGGTAAGTATCCCATTTTGGCACCAAACATCATGTGAAAATAACATTATTATTTGCATTCTTACATGAAGGTTCATTATCTTGGAATGTTTGTGAACATGATGACTATTTAGTTTGCTGCACTCTATATCAATGGTTCTGGTACTGGGTCTAACTGCATGAATCATACTGAAGCAATTCAGGGATTATTGGAATGTCACATATTCAGATAAGAATGCTTGAAAAAGTAGATGGAATCTTCCCCACTCTCAGCTTGAAGGAATTTTCATTTGGCAGTCTCTCAAAGCTTGCCTAAATTCTTGAAACTGGTCTAGACCTATTAGTAATATAAAAAGGTTTATATTAAACCCCCATCTCTCTCTTCCAGTAAAGGCGGTATGTTCCATATCCGGAACTGGCGGGTACAGACCCAGAATGCTGAAAGGTACCAGGGCTGATGCTAAACTGAAGCCCCTACTCTCTGGTGTCCTGAAAATCCGGGCCTGCTGGTTCCATGCCCCTCACCCCAACGGATGCCCCCTGCCGGCCGAGGAGTGTGACTTTGCCCGTTGAGCCGACGACCTTCAACCTTCCACCAGACTACTCAAGAAAATGAAGAACTCAAATTAAACGCACGATTCAGTTTAGACCGTTGCTTTATTTTTATTTGACTTGTTTTTATTTATGCTGTGAAACGATGGTACACAAACACCTGTGACTACAAAGTAATTTGTACATACTTGGTTGTAATTTATTGGACTTTTCAGACCTAAATCTGGTAAGATACGGTACTTTTGAGTTTGTAATCGGGGAGCAAGCTTTGCTATTTGTTTTGCACATCGCAAATATAACATCTAAAATATAAACATCCTATTGTCTTTATTACCTCACAAAAACAGGTCAGAAGGAAGGACATATGGGCTTAAAACTGTAAATGTCAGGGACATTAATTATGTATTGGGTAGTGTTCGGGGGGTGTCCTGTGTGCTGCTCTCTGTGTTCCCGCCTGTGTTCTTCTAACCCCTGGGCTCGTAACCATGTGGCTCAAAGGTCATATGGAGGCAGTAGAGGGCTGTCGTGTCTTTGGCTATGCCGGATTAAGTGATATGACATGCTATTCTATAAAATAATTTCTCCGTAATTAATATTACATGATTGAGCTAATCATGTAAATGTAATTAACTAGAGAGTCGGGCACCACAAAATAATATTTATAGAGCTGTTATCTTCCGAATAAACTCTTAAAGACCTAGTAATATTGTACATCAATAGCAGTCAATATTAATCGTCATCTTAATTCAGTCTCATCTGAAAGTTGTAAATTCTTGGTTACCTGCATGAACCCTGGCTAACAAGTTGAACCAACAATACAAAATTGGGTTTAATCATTTATTTACTAAATACCTAACAAATTACACATACACATAATTAAATCATAACTTGATTACAAATTACGTCATAAAGGAAAACGTCCCTAGCGGGCGGAACAGATATGACAGCTTGTTACACAAAAGAAAAGGGCTGGGTTTGAGTGAAAGAGCGGGAAGACTGAGGAACAAAGGGCGAAGCTGTGCTATCGTAAATACAGTATCTTATGCATTCTAAATTACCGCCCATTTGGAAAAGGAAAATGCAATAAATATTTACTCTGAGCTGCACTTCGGTAGGTTGGTGTTAGATGGAAGGCCGTGTTGCCCAACCGAGTCCTTTGTTCTTTTGAAGAATGTCTCTGCTGGTAAATTGAATACGTTGTAACGTCGTTGTGTGGTAGACGGGATACTCTGTCTGTTCCTTCCTAACCCTCGTTTGCAGCTGCTGTTGCCAACTCAACGGCTAGGAGGTATCACCTCTGTAGTGAATAAGAGTTCAAAGTTCATACCATTTGCAACCAAAGCTCACGCTGATGTTGGCTTCGTTCTGTAGTTATTATCTGAACCATTCTGACATCGGATCGTCTTCCTCACGTCCTCGGAACAGAATTGTTATATTGTCGTCAAGGGCTTATATAGGAAGGGAGAGGAGGGCTTGTTTGAGAAGTTTTATAGCCCATGTCCCTTCACAGGGGCAGGCCACTGATTGAGCAGAGCCCTATCTTATGAAAACCCAAATCTCACATTTTAGAAGCTAAATTCACATTTCATCCCATCACAAATAATTTCATATTCAAACATTTAAATTGAACAACAATTCCATGTGAATCCGATAACTCTGATGTGTAGACTTTCCAATGTAGAGTTTGTCATCTTATCATTGATGACAATGTCTCAGATGACAACCGAACTGACATCATATTCATTAAGTGCCACCGCATATGTTCCATTGGTCGGATTACCAGAATATAGTTAATTTCCCCCCACCTTCTGATGTTCTCAGAATCTCTATGTTAACCAAGGGTTTTGCAAATGTAACATCAGTAGGGTAGAGAGAGGACAAAGGGGGGAAGAGGTATTTATGACTCATAAACCTACCCCCCCCAGGCCAACGACAGGGACCACCATGGTGTCAGGAGATGTCTACTGCCATCCAGGACCTCTACACCAGGTGGTGTCAGAGGAAGGCCCTAAAAATGGTCAAAGACCCCAGCCACCCCAGTCAAAGACTGTTCTCTCTAATATCGCATGGCAAGCGGTACCGGAGTGCCAAGTCTAGGACAAAAAGGCTTCTCAATAGTTTTTACCCCCAAGCCATAAGACTCCTGAACAGGTAACCCCCCCCAACCCCTCTTTTACGCTGCTGCTACTCTGTTTAACATATATGCATAGTCACTTGATCTATACATTAATGTAAATACTACCTCAATTGGGCCGACCAACCAGTGCTCCCGCACATTGGCTAACCGGGCTATCTGCATTGTGTCCCGCCAACCCCTCTTTTACTCTACTGCTACTCTGTTCATCATGTATGCATAGTAACTTTAACCATATCTACATGAACATACTACCTCAATCAGCCTGACTAACCGGTGTCTGCATATAGCCTCGCTACTGTATATAGCCTGTTTTTTTATTGTTGTTTTATTTCTTTACTTACCAATTGTTCACCTAATACTGTTTTTGCACTATTGGTTAGAGCCTGTAAGTAAGCATTTCACTGTATGGTCTACACCTGTTGTATTCGGCGCACATGACAAATAAACTTTGCTTTGATTTGATCGCAGTCTCTCCACAGACACCTGTACCTGTACCTGTATGTCAGTTGTGTTCAAAAAATTATTCTGCACATCTGTGGATTTGTAGGTCAGCCTGAGTGCTAGTCTCTTTTCTACTTAGCTATCGTTGGGTCAGCTAGCGCCTTGTACCTGTGACCGCATTACAGCCTTGCTAAAATCACATTGAAATGACATTATATTTGTCACATGCGCCGAATACAACAGATTACTGTGCAATACTTACTTACATGTCTTTAACCAACAACGCGGTTTTAAGAAAATAGAATAAACTAAAGTCAAAAAGAAAAAGAAACACAATAACAATAATGAGGCTATATTCAGGGGGCACCAGTACCCCTTCTGGTATTATAGTTTAATAAACCATTTTTGTGTGAATATTTCTATTGGGATTGGGTATTTAGCATGAATGCAAACACACAAGCACTACATCTACTTGACTTTCCAATGGAGGACACATCTATTATCAATCTATGTGAAGCCTGCCACCTTATTTTCCCAGCCATAGTTATCGATAGCGTGCAGAGCTCAGATTTGTTCTATTCACTCTCTTCCTGATCTGAAGGTGATGTTCAAAGGGACAGCCTGCCGGATAACCTTGCTGAGGCCTGTTGCTGTGTCTGAATATTAACAAAGATATATACGATTCTGCTTATAGGGGAATAATAGGATGAAGTTGTTCCTAGAGGGCCTATAGACACTGATGTAATGTCAGTTTTGTAGTCGCCACAGGAGACAAGATAGGACCAAACAACACTGAAAGCCAATGGTGTCTGTTGATGAAGACACCCTCTAGCTGAGCATGAAGAAACAACGGTGGACAAAACCTGATGATTGTGACCCAGTGAGCTTCTCCATGTAGGTGAAGGAGCCCTCAGGAGAATGACCTTCCTGGAAGGACCGGGGGAGAGAATCATGCTGAATTACACTACTATAGACATGATGGACATTGAATTGGCCCTGGGGGCGGATGTGTGAAAGCTTGTAGTACTCATGAATGATGACTGTTTCCAGTTGTACACTGATGGGTGGGCTTTAATGACCTGAGCAAGCTACTACACCACAGCATCTCCACCTCTACCCCTTCTTATTTTCCTCACTTCCTCCATACACACCTGAGAGAAATCAATTAATTAAGAGCCCTGCCTGCATTGCAGGTCTGCCAAGATCCAAACAGCCCATCAACCCGCTGCCTCACCCTGCACCCTGGCGAGGCGCGTGACGTGTCCGGGAAGTGCCACACAGACCCCCCACCCTCCCGTTTTTGCTCTCTCAGTGACCCATTGACCCCATGGCCTTCCCGACCTTCTGACCGGCACAACTAAGATTGATTGGCGCTCCCTCGACGAGTTGATGCCCCAGTGGTGTGTAAACAAACAAAGCATACAAGCCTGGCTTAAAAGAATGCATCACCACGCCAACCACAACAATAGCAGCAAATGAGCCATTGCCAAGCCTCCGTGTGTGTGTGTGTGTGTGTGTGTGTGTGTGTGTGTGTGTGTGTGTGTGTGTGTGTGTGTGTGTGTGTGTGTGTGTGTGTGTGTGTGTGTGTGTGTGTGTGTGTGTGTGTGTGTGTGTGTGTGTGTGTGTGAGTGAGAGAGAGAGAGAGAGAGAGGAAGCCCAGAGACTCAGTCTCTGCATCTGAGAAGAAAGAGAGAGAATGATGTAAAAAATAAAAAGAACGAAGAGAGAAAAAATTGGCGCTTAGGCCTGAATGTAGGTCAGGGAGAAGTGGCCATATTCTCTCAAAGAAAGATCACAAATGACTTTCACCTTCATGTGTTATTCATTATGTTGCACACACAAATGTCTCTTGTTCATAGGGGCATAAACTGTCAAACCGCATCAACATCTATACTTTTTCTATGATTGCTATTTGGAGGATAGCAAGCAACCAGTTAGTTTCAGTTCATGTTGTTTTCTCAAAATGGATGAAAGTGGTTTTGTCTGCAGTGTATATATATTTTTTTTCAAGTGGTACATAGTAAATCATGTGGTATTTAAGACAAGTTCCCCTCAATGTAGCTGAAAGTTCAACATTTATTTAACTCCCTACGTCGATTCACTGTTCATCCCAACACGTGTACTTGTAGGCTACAGTATCATGTGTGTGTTGTGTACTGTGGAGGAGGGAGTCTTAAGTTTCTCCAGCTGGAGAAGGTCTCTCTCTCTGGCTGGGCCGCTCAGACAGTTGGAACGCACAGCGATCCCATGTGGTCAGACTGAGGGTCATTGGCACCGAGCGGTTCACTAAACGGTGAACATCACACTCCAAAAAGACCCCAAGATTTACGGCTGGGTTGTTGTGGGGGAATGTTTTTATGACTGAAGGGTTTGGCTCGTGAGTGAAATGAATGTCGTTCACACAAGTAAACCATCCTCAAAAAGTAACAGAAAATCCATAAATCCCAACTGTAAAAAGATCACTAAAATATTTAGTCTACTGTTGCTTGACAGGCCTTAAATTGGCCTGTCATCAGCATAAAAATAGCCACTTTTCCTAAAACAGAGCTAATTCTAATTTCTACATTTTTTTTCTTTAGAAAGAGTGTAGAATTCATATTTTCATCCCTTCATAATGAGACTAGCCACAGTTTATGCAACAGCAGTAATACACCTAGTAAATATTGAATGTGAAACATGAGTCTAATGGCTTACTGTATAGGCTAACTCCACACTGGATATCCAGGGTCAGATCCAAACCAACAAGATAACAATACAAAATGTCAATTAGTCATTATTTAATGAGGAAGTGGAGCAGTATAAACATGATTATCCATTTTGTGTGGTAAAGATACACGAGAGATAGAGGTCGAGGTCGAGAAAAGTTCAGACAACAGACGTTGTTATACAATGCCTGTTTGCATTGCAGCTGGACTGGTAATGTTTACACCCTTGTGGGTCCCAGTGAAGGGTTTGTAGGGTCTACTAGGCCCTGTTCCAAAACCTTGAGGAAGGAAGGATGCATTTTAATAGCATTTGAACATGGCCCTAGTTCCTCCTGTTACACATTAAATACAGTGCCTTAGGGAACTATTCAGACCCTTTACTTTTACCACATTTTGTTACATTACAGCCTTATTCTAAAATGTATTAAATAAAACATATTCCTCAGCAATCTACACACAATACCCCATAATGACAAAGCAAAAATGGTTTAGACATTTTAGCAAATGTATTAAAAATAAAGTATTCAGACCCTTTGCTATGAGTCTCGAAATCGAGCTCAGGTTCATCCTGTTTCCATTGATCACCCTTGAGATGTTTCTACAACTTTGAGTCCACCTGTGGTATATTTAATTGATTAGACAAGTTTTGGAAAGGCAGGTCCCACAGTTGAGAGTGCATGTCAGAGCAAAAACCAAGCCATGAGGTCGAAGGAATTGTCTGTCGAGCTCTGAGACAGGATTGTGTCAAGGCACAGATCTGGGGAAGGGTACCGAAAAATGGCTTCAGCATTGAATGTCCCCAAGAACAGAGTGGCCTCCATCCTTCTTAAATGGAAGCCAAACTGAGCAATCGGGGGAGAACGGCCTTGGTCAGGAAGGTGACCAAGAACCCGATGGTCTCTCTGACAGAGTGGATGGGAGAAACTTTCAGAAGGACAACCATCTCTGCAGCACTCGACCAATCAGGCCTTTGTGGTAGATGGCCAGATGGAAGCCACTGCTCAGTAAAAGGCACATGACAGCCCTCTTGGAGTTTGCCAAAAGGCACTTTAAGCCTCTTAGACCATGAGAAAGAAGATTCACTGGTCTGATGAAACCAAGATTGAACTCTTTGGCCTGAATGCCAAGCGTAATGTCTGAAGGAAACCTGGCATCATCCCTACGGAGAATCATGGTGGTAGCAGAATCATGATGTGGGGGGATGTTTTTCAGGGACTGGGAGACAAGTCAGTATCGAGACAAAGATGAACGGAGCCAAGTACAGAGAGATCCTTGATAAAAACCCGCTCCAGAGGGCTCAGGACCTCAGACTGGGGTGAAGGTTCACCTTCCAATAGGACAACGACCCTAAGCACACGGCCAAGACAACGCAGGAGTGGCTTAGGAACAAGTACAGTGCCTTGCGAAAGTATTCGGCCCCCTTGAACTTTGCGACCTTTTGCCACATTTCAGGCTTCAAACATAAAGATATAAAACTGTATTTTTTTGTGAAGAATCAACAACAAGTGGGACACAATCATGAAGTGGAACGACATTTATTGGATATTTCAAACTTTTTTAACAAATCAAAAACTGAAAAATTGGGCGTGCAAAATTATTCAGCCCCCTTAAGTTAATACTTTGTAGCGCCACCTTTTGCTGCGATTACAGCTGTAAGTCGCTTGGGGTATGTCTCTATCAGTTTTGCACATCGAGAGACTGAAATTTTTTCCCATTCCTCCTTGCAAAACAGCTCGAGCTCAGTGAGGTTGGATGGAGAGCATTTGTGAACAGCAGTTTTCAGTTCTTTCCACAGATTCTCGATTGGATTCAGGTCTGGACTTTGACTTGGCCATTCTAACACCTGGATATGTTTATTTTTGAACCATTCCATTGTAGATTTTGCTTTATGTTTTGGATCATTGTCTTGTTGGAAGACAAATCTCCGTCCCAGTCTCAGGTCTTATGCAGACTCCATCAGGTTTTCTTCCAGAATGGTCCTGTATTTGGCTCCATCCATCTTCCCATCAATTTTAACCATCTTCCCTGTCCCTGCTGAAGAAAAGCAGGCCCAAACCATGATGCTGCCACCACCATGTTTGACAGTGGGGATGGTGTGTTCAGTTGTGTTGCTTTTACGCCAAACATAACGTTTTGCATTGTTGCCAAAAAGTTCAATTTTGGTTTCATCTGACCAGAGCACCTTCTTCCACATGTTTGGTGTGTCTCCCAGGTGGCTTGTGGCAAACTTTAAACAACACTTTTTATGTATATCTTTAAGAAATGGCTTTCTTCTTGCCACTCTTCCATAAAGGCCAGATTTGTGCAATATACAACTGATTGTTGTCCTATGGACAGAGTCTCCCACCTCAGCTGTAGATCTCTGCAGTTCATCCAGAGTGATCATGGGCCTCTTGGCTGCATCTCTGATCAGTCTTCTCCTTGTATGAGCTGAAAGTTTAGAGGGACGGCCAGGTCTTGGTAGATTTGCAGTGGTCTGATACTCCTTCCATTTCAATATTATCGCTTGCACAGTGCTCCTTGGGATGTTTAAAGCTTGGGAAATCTTTTTGTATCCAAATCCGGCTTTAAACTTCTTCACAACAGTATATCGGACCTGCCTGGTGTGTTTCTTGTTCTTCATGATGCTCTCTGCGCTTTTAACGGACCTCTGAGACTATCACAGTGCAGGTGCATTTATACGGAGACTTGATTACACACAGGTGGATTGTATTTATCATCATTAGTCATTTAGGTCAACATTGGATCATTCAGAGATCCTCACTGAACTTCTGGAGAGAGTTTGCTGCACTGAAAGTAAAGGGGCTGAATAATTTTGCACGCCCAATTTTTCAGTTTTTGATTTGTTAAAAAAGTTTGAAATATCCAATAAATGTCGTTCCACTTCATGATTGTGTCCCACTTGTTGTTGATTCTTCATCAAAAAATACAGTTTTATATCTTTATGTTTGAAGCCTGAAATGTGGCAAAAGGTCGCAAAGTTCAAGGGGGCCGAATACTTTCGCAAGGCACTGTATCTGAAAGTCCTTGAGTGGGCCAGCAAGAGCACGGACTGAACCCGATTGAACATCTCTGGAGACACCTGCAAATATGTAGCTGTGTAGCAACACTCCCAATCCAACCTGACAGAGCTTAAGAGGATCTGCAGAGAAGAATGGGAGAAACTCCCCAAATAGAGGTGTGCCAAGCTTGTAGCGTCATACCCAAGAAGACTCGATGCTGTATTCGCTGCCAAAGGTGCTTCAACAAAGTACTGAGTAAAGGGTCTAAATACTTATGTAAATGTGATATTTCAGTTTATTTTTTGTTGTACATGCTTTTGTTTTGTCATTATTGACTATTGTGTGTAGATTGTTGATGGGAATTTTTTTTTTTTTATACATTTTAGAATAAGGCTGTAATGTAACAAAATGTGGAAAAAGTCAAGAGGTCTGAATACTTTCCGAAGGCACTGTATATGCAAATGTTTTTATTCATTTGAAACAGACTGTATGTACATCCTAAAGGGATAATTAGTAATTGTGCAACAATATAAGAGCCTGTTTCTTTAATTCCTCAGTAAATGTATCACTATACCCTAACTATACTGAACAAAAATATAAAGTCAACATGTAAAGTGTTGGTCCCATGTTTCATGAACTGAAATAAAAGATCCCAGAAATATTCCTTAAGCACAAAAAGTAGATTTCTCTCAAATTGTGAGCACAAATACATACCTGTCAGTGAGCATTTCTCGTTTGATAAGATAATGCATCCACCTGACAGGTGTGGCATATCAACAAGCTGATTAAACTACATGATCATTACACAGGTCCACCTTGTGCTGGGGACAATAAAAGGTCACTCTAAAATGTGCAGTTTTGTCACACAACACAATGCCACAGATGTCTCAAGTTTTGATGGAACGTGCAATTGGCATGCTGACTGCACAAATATCCAACAAAGCTGTTGCTAGATAATTGAATGTTAATTGCTCTACCATAAGCCGTTATCGATGTCGTTTTATAGAATTCGTCAGTACGTCCAACCAACCTCACAACCGCAGACCACGTGTAACCACGCCAGCCCAGGACCTCCACATCTGGCTTCTTCACCTGCAGGATCGTCTGAGACCAACCTGGACAGCTGATAAAAGTGGGGAGTATTTCTGTCTGTAATAAAAGCCCTTTTGTGGAGAAAAAAATCATTCTGATTGGCTGGGCCTGGGTCCCCAGTGGGTGGGCCTATGCCCTCCCAGGCTCAATGTTAAAACAGCCAGCTTCAGTCAGCTGATTCTAGCCATTCTTTATGGTTAGTTCTAGTCTCCTATTCAGAGGACACCAACTTTTGTTAGTGTCTTATTGGTCAATACCTATCACCACATCTCGTTCAGCCTATCAGCAGCCTCGATTCCCGTGACTTCAGTTTCATTTGATCTATGACCAAAGCACGCCGTTTGGTCAGAAACGTGTTAACCCAATCCTGAGGAGCACTTCCACAATTTCCCTTCTGCTGAACTTTTCCTCCTTTGGACTGAATCTCTGTATGTCTGATGTTTAATTGTGCTTGCATCTAAACGTAAGTGAGAGATCTGTGTCGTGTTATGTGGAGCTAAGTTTTGTGATTTATTGTGTGTAATTACCATGTTTTGAGCTTGTTAGCTAGCTCCCGCTCCAGCTAGCGTAGCACCATGGTTAGCATTTTGCATTGGAATGCATGAGCATTTTAGCATGACTGTTAGCGATTAGTGGTTTGTTAGCATTGTCCATTTATGGTGCTAGGCCATTTCCTATTCTATACAGTCGAAGTTGGAAGTTTACATACACTTAGGTTGGAGTCATTAAAACATATTTTTCAACCACTCCACAAATGTATTGTTAACAAACTGTAGTTTTGGCAAGTCGGTTAGGACATCTACTTTGTGCATGACACAAGTAATTTTTCCAACAATTAATTACAGACAGATTATTTCACTTATAGTTCACTGTATCACAATTCCAGTGGGTCAGAGGTTTACATACACGAAGTTGACTGTGCCTTTTAACAGCTTGGAAAATTCCAGAAAAGGATGTCATGGCTTTAGAAATTTCTGTTAGGCTAATTGACATGATTTGAGTCAATTGGAGATGTACCTGTGGATGTATTTCAAGGCCTACCTTCAAACTCAGTGCCTCTTTGCTTGACATCATGGGGAAATCAAAAGTAATCAGCCAAGACCTCAGAAAGAAAATTGTAGACCTCCACAAGTCGGATTCATCCTTGGGAGCAATTTCCAAATGCCTGAAGGCACCGCGTTCATCTGTACAAACAATAGTACGCAAGTATAAACACCATGGGACCATGCAGCCGTCATACTGCTCAGGAAAGAGACTCGTTTGGTCTCCTAGAGATGAACGTACTTTGGTGCGAAAAGTGCAAATCAATCCCAGAGCAACAGCAAAGGACCGTGTGAAGATGCTGGAGGAAACAGATACAAAATATCTACATCCACAGTAAAACGAGTCCTATATCGACATAACCTGAAATGGCGCTCAGCAAGGAAGAAGCCACTGCTCCAAAACAGCCATAAAAATGCCAGACTACGGTTTGCAACTGCACATGGGGACAAAGATCATACTTTGGAAAAATGTCCTCTGGTCTGATGAAACAAAAACAGAACTGTTTGGCTATCATTATGTTTGGAGGAAAACGGGGAGGCTTGCCGAAGAATACCATACCAACCGTGAAGCACGGGGGTGGCAGCATCATGCTGTGGGGGTGCTTTGCTGCAGGAGGGGACTGGTGCACTTCACAAAATAGATTGCATCATGAGGAGGGAAAATTATGTGGATATATTGAAGCAACATCTCAAGACATCAGTCAGGAAGTTAAAGCTTGGTCATAAATGGGTCTTCCAAATGGACAATGACCCCAAGCATGCTTCCAAAGCTGTGGCAAAATGGCTTAAGGACAACAAAGTCAAGGTATTGGCGTGGTCATCGCAAAGCCCTTTTTAAAAAAATGTTTCACCTTTATTTAACCAGGTAGGCTAGTTGAGAACAAGTTTTCATTTACAACTGCGACCTGGCCAAGATAAAGCAAAGCAGTAGAGTGTGCAAATGAGGTAAGATAAGGGAGATGTAATAAATAGGCCATAGTGGCGAAATAATTACAATTTAGATATTTAATACTGGAGTGATAGATGTGCAGAAGATGAATATGCAAGTAGAGATACTGGGGTGCAAAGGAGCAACAACAAAAAAATCACAGTATTTTTATGAGGCAGTTGAATGGGCTATTTACAGATGGGCTATGTTCCAGTGCAATGATCTGTGAGCTGCTCTGACAGCTGGAGCTTAAAGTTAGTGAGGGAGATATGGGTCTCCAGCATCAGTGATTTTTGCAATTCGTTCCAGTCATTGGCAGCAGAGAACTGGAAGGAAAAGAGGCCAAAGGAGGAATTGGCTTTGGGGGTGACCAGTGAAATATACCTGCTGGAGCGCGTTCTATGGGTGGATGCTGCTATGGTGACCAGTGAGCTGAGATAAGGCTGGGCTTTACCTAGCAAAGACTTATAGATGACCTGGACCCAGTAGGTTTGGCAACAAATATGAAGCAAGGGCCAGCCAACGAGAGAATGCAGGTCGCAGTGGTGGGTAGTATATAGGGCTTTGGTGACAAAATGGACTGCACTGTGATAGACTGCATCCAATTTGCTGAGTAGAGTTTGAGGCTATTTTGTAAATGACATTGCCAAAGTCAAGGATCGTCAGGATAGTCAGTTTTACGAGGGTATGTTTGGCAGCATGAGAGAAGGATGCTTTGTTGCGAAATAGGAAGCCGATTCTAGATTTAATTTTGGATTGGAGATGCTTAATGTGAGTCTGGAAGGAGAGTTTACAGTCTAACCAGACCAGTCTAATCAGACACTTAGAATATGTGGACAACTACAAATATGAGTAGTGATGCTGGATGGGCGGGCAGGTGCGGGCAGCGAACGGTTGAAGAGCATGCATTTAGTTTTACTTGTATATTAGAGATGTTGGAGGCCACGGAAGGAGAGTTGTATGGCATTGAAGCTCGTCTGGAGTTGGTACCTGGTAGGCACAAAGTGTCCAAAGAAGGGCCAGAAGTATACAGAATGGTGTCGTCTGCGTAGAGTTGGATCAGAGAATCACCAGCAGCAAGAGCAACATCATTGATGTATACAGAGAAGAGAGTCTGCCTGAGAATTGAACCCTGTGGCACCCCTATAGAGACTGCCAGAGGTCCGGACAACAGGCCCTCTGATTTGACACACTGAACTCTGTCTGAGAAGTAGTTGGTAAACCAGGTGAGGCAGTCATTTGAGAAACCAAGGCTGTTGAGTCTGCCGATAAGATTGTGGAGATTGACAGAGTCGAAAGCCTTGGCCAGGTCGATGAATACAGCTGCACAGTATTGTCTCTTATTGATGGCGGTTATGATATCGGTTAGGACCTTGAGCGTGGCTGAGGTGCACCCTTGACCAGCTCGGAAACCAGATTGCATAGCAGAGAAGGTATGGTGGGATTCGAAATGGTCGGTGATCTGTTTGTTAACTTGGCTTTCGAAGACCTTAGAAAGGCAGGGATAGATATAGGTCTGTAGCAGTTTGGGTCTAGAGTGTCTCCCCCTTTGAAGAGGGAAATGACCGCGGCAGCTATCCAATCTTTAGGGATCTCAGACGATACAAAGAGAGGTTGAACAGGCTAGTAATAGGGGTTGCATCAATTTCGGCTGCTAATTTTTAAAAGAGAGGGTCCAGATTGTCTATGCCTGCTGACTTGTAAGGGTCCAGATTTTGCAGCTCTTTCAGAACATCAGCTATCTGGATTTGGGTGAAGGAGAAATGGGGGAGGCTTGGGCAAGTTGCTGTGGAGGGTGCAGGGCTGTTGACCAGGGTAGGGGTGGCCAGTTGGAAAGCATGGCCAGCCGTAGAAAAATGCTTATTGAAATTCTCAATTATTGTAGATTTATCGGTGGTGACAGTGTTTCCTAGCTTCAGTGCAGTGGGCAGCTGGGAGGAGGTGCTCTTATTCTCCATGGACTTACAGTGTCCAATAACTTTTTTGATTTTGTGCTGCAAGATGCACATTTCTGTTTGAAAAAGCTAGCCTTTGCTTTCCTAACTGCCTGTGCATATTGGTTCCTAACTTCCCTGAATAGTTGCATATCGCATGGGCTATTCGATGCTAGTGCCGTACACCACAGGATGTTTTTGTGCTGGTCAAGGGCGGTCAGGTCTGGAGTGAACCACGGGCTATAACTGTTCCTGGTTCTACATTTTTTTTGAACGGATCATGCTTATTTAACATTGTGAGGAAAGCATTTTTAAAGAATAACCAGGCATTTTCTACTGACGGAATGAGGTCAATATCCTTCCAGGTCCAGGTCGATTAGAAAGGCCTACTCGCTGAAGTTATTTAGCGAGCGTTTGACAGTGATGAGGGGTGGTCGTTTGACCGCAGACCCATTACAGATGCAAGCAATGAGGCAGTGATCGCTGAGATCCTGGTTGAAGACAGCAGAGGTGTATTTGGAGGGCAGGTTGGTTAGGATGATATCTATGAGGGTGCCTGTGTTTAGGGATTTGGGGTTTTACCTGGTAGGTTTGTTGATATTTTGTCAGATTGAGGGCATCAACTTAGATTGTAGGATGGCCAGGGTGTTTTAAGCATGTCCCAGTTTAGGTTACTTAACAGCACGAGCTCTGAAGATTGATTGCCCCCCCCCCCCATTTATTCACATATGGTGCCCTGACCTCAATCCTATAGAACATTTGTGGGCAGAAATAAAAATGCGTAAATAAAAAGGAGGCCTACAAACCTGACTCAGTTACACCAGCTCTGTCAGGAGGAATGGGCCAAAATTGGGCTACCCGAAACGTTTGACCCAAAATAAACAATTTAAAGGCAATGCTACCAAATACCAATTGAGCCTCCTGAGTGGCGCAGTGGTCTAAGGCACTGCATTGCAGTGCTAGCTATGCCTCTAGAGATTCTCGGTTCGAATTCAGGCTCTGTCGCAGCCGGCCACGACCGGGAGACCCATGGGGCGGTGCTCAATTGAGCCAGCGTCATCTGGGTTAGGGGAGGGTTTGGCCGGCAGGGATATCCTTGTCTCATTGCGCACTAGTGACTCCTGTGGCGGGCCGGGCGCAGTGCACGCTGACACGGTCGCCAGGTGTACGGTGTTTTCTCCGACACATTTGTGCGGCTGGCTTCCGGGTTGGATGGGCATTGTGTCAAGAAGCAGTGCGGCTTTGTTGGGTTATGTTTGGGAGGACGCATGGCTCTCGACCTTCGCCTCTCCTGAGTCCTTATGGGAGTTGCAGCGATGAGACAAGACTAACTACTACCAATTGGATACCATGAAATAGGGGTGAAAAATACACCAAAAAAAATGTATAATAAAAATTCTCTCTACTCTCTCTTCTCTCTACTCTGACATTTCACATTCTTAAAATAAAGTGGTGATCCTAACTGACCTAAAACAAGGAATTTTTACTATGATTAAATGGCAGGAATTGTAAAAACTGAGATTAAATGTATTTGGCTAAGGTGTATGTAAACTTCCGACTTCAACTGTATATATCACTCACTCATTATATGATGTATACATTTCAACATTACTGCAATGTTTATTTTAGCACATTTATCTGAGTTTCATGTGTATAAATCCAGTAGGCTGTTTAATCTATTGCCGTGTGACTAGGCCTTATTCCTGCTGTAGTGTACAGCTCTTGTTGTTATATACTTACCTGTGCTAGTTTATACAGCCATGTCCTTCATATTATAGCGGTGCTATAGCCTAAGTATTCTTTCTCCGCTTTCCTTTCAGGACAACATAGTTAATGCCAGTTCTCACTGGACATGATTCTCATTTATCTGAACCATGAGTGGTCAGATGTGTGTGCGATGTGTGAATGTGGACATCTTCTTTCATTAAACTTCCCCTAACCTGGACATCCGCCTTATCCTTGTTCTGACTGGACATTCTGTAGTGGTTGCTACCGGCCTTAAACCAGCACCTAATAATTCTTATTATATTCATGGTCCTTCGATTTTCTACAACCCTGCCCCTATTTTTCACCCAGCCATGTGAAATCCATAGATTGACTGATTTCCTTATATCAAATCAAAATCAAAGAAAATGTTATTTTCACATGCGCCGAATACAAAAGGCATTTCACCTTACAGTGAAATGGATACTTACAAGCCCTTAACCAACAATGCAGTTTTAAGAAAATACCACAAAAAAAGAGAGAAGAATAACAAATAATTAAAGAGCAGCAGTAAATAACAATAGCGGGGCTATATACAGGGGGTTCCGGTACAGAGTCAATGTGCGGGGGCACCGGTGCAGAGGTAATTGAGGTAATATGTACATGTAGGTAGAGTTATTAAAGTGACTATGCATAGATAATAACAGAGAGTAGCAGCAGCGTAGAAGGGGGGGGGGGGGCAATGCAAATAGTCTGGGTAGCCATTTGATTAGCTGTTCAGGAGTCTTATGATTTGGAGAAAGAAGCTGTTTATGGCTTGGAGGTAGAAGTTGTTAAGAAGTCTCTTGGACCTAAACTCGGCTCTCCGGTACTGTTGCCGTGCGGTAGCAGAGAGACTAGGGTGGCTGGAGTCTTTGACAATTTTTAGGGCCTTCCTCTGGCACCGCCTTGTATAGAAGTCCTGGATGGCAGGAAGCTTGGCCCTAGTGACGTACTGGGCCGTACGCTCTACCCTCTCTATTGCCTTGCGAGGACGAGCAGTT
Source organism: Oncorhynchus clarkii lewisi (assembly GCF_045791955.1). Lineage (NCBI taxonomy): Eukaryota > Metazoa > Chordata > Actinopteri > Salmoniformes > Salmonidae > Oncorhynchus > Oncorhynchus clarkii. Next base: position 40,522,147 of record NC_092167.1, on the reverse strand, counting down.
GCCATACCAAGCAGTAATGCAACCCGTCAGGATGTTCTCGATGGTGTAGCTGTAAAACCTTTTGAAGATCTGAGGACCTATGCCAAATCTTTACAGTCTCCTGTTAGGGAATAGGATTTGTCGTGCCCTCTTCACAACTGTCTTGGTGTGCTTGGACTAGGGTGGCAAAGGGTCGGAAACTTCCTGTTAAATTTCCTAAATTTGGGGAATTTTGTGTAAATTCATCAAAAAAAGTTAGCTTACAACAGTGAACCTTTTTTGTGGGATACACAAGGCAATTCTAGGTCTTGTAGCATATTTTGGTTAAACTATCCCCAATTCAATGGAATTGCAACCCTCTGCATGCACAGTGCATTCTTCCATCACATGTGCTCTCAAGCTCTTGCACACTAATGAGATGCCATTGAGCCCACACTACTACCCTGTCTGAGCCAAGGACTACATGCTTTCTGGTAAATTTTGATTACAGTACTGGGTGGGGTGAATATATTTTATACGACATACATTATTTTTTTTGTAACTAGTAAATAGTAGCCTACAGTAAAGTGCGTTTAAATAATTTCTAACTTGTTTGTTAACAATTTCTGCTAGTTAGTTTTAACTACCATGTGGGTTTTAGCTTGCTTGAGCCTGCTAACTGAGTGTTAATTCACCCGTTTCCATACATGTTTCATTTATCTTACTAAGGAGTTGTTTAATCTAACTGCTTAACTATTTATCTGTACATTGAATTGTATGTAATTCTTTTTTAACTCATTTTTTTTCTCGTCTTTACAGGAAAATGCCATGGGCACTATCTGATGTGTGGAGACATTTCACTGTAGCTAATGTAAAAGGAAAAGCTGAAAATGATGAATCAGACACGTTATCGATAGCAACAGCTCATGGTCCTCCTGGAGTCAGATGTTTTTTTGACTCAAAGAAGAAATGTCGTCAGAGAAATTCTGATGAATGTCTTGCTCAAGCTGTGTATGCAACTGGTTCACCTCTGATGCTCACAGGCAATGTGTTTTGGAAGAGATTTCTGAATGTTCTTCGCCCAGCGTACACCACTCCAACCAGACATGCTTTATCTACAAATTTGCTGGATGCAGAGTTCAACAGAGTTCAAGTGAAGGTCAAGCAAATCATAGAGAAAGCAGACTGTATTGCGATCATCTCTGATGGGTGGTCGAATGTTCGTGGGCAAGGAAAAATTAACTACATCTCCACTCCTCAACCAGTATTCTACATGAGCACAAACACAAGGGACAACAGACACACCGGTCTCTACATTGCAGATGAGCTGAAGGCAGTCATCAATGACCTTGGACCACAGAAGGTATTTGCACTGGTGACAGACAATGCTGTGAACATGAAGGCTGCTTGGTCTAAAGTGGAGGATCCTATCCTCACATCACACGCATTGGCTGTGCTGCTCATGCATTGAATCTGCTCCTCAAGGATATTATGGCACTGAAAATAATGGATACACTCTACAAGAGAGCCAAGGAAATGCGTAGGTATGTGAAGGGTCATCAAGTTATAGCAACAATCTACCTCACCAAGCAAAGTGAGAAGAATAAGAGCACCACATTGAAGTTGCCCAGCAACACCCATTGGGGTGGTGTTGTCATCATGTTTGACAGACTTCTGGAGGGGAAGGATTCTCTACAAGAAATGCCCATATCACAGTCTGCCGAAATGCACAGCCCCATCAAGAGGATCCTCCTGGATGATATATTTTGGGAGAAAGTGATAAGCAGCCTGAAACCTACAGCGGTAGCCATTGCACAGTGCCCCCCCCCCCCCTTCTCCCTTAGGAGAGAGAGAGGGAGGGGGAGAGAGAGAGAGAGAGAGAGACTGTACAGAGTTATGCTGAGAGACACTCCTCCTTTCGATCCCGTCCTTTATGTTAATTGATGTCATCAAAACATTGTGCCTCCGGCTCTGTGCTATGTTTAGAATAGAAACCGTCAAGTGGGACTGCATCATGTCATTAGTACAGTATGCTACAGACACACTTTTTCTTCTCCATCTGTTCATGTTTGTGAGAATAACACCTCAAGTTTAGCCTGGTTGACAGTCTTTTAGTGCTATCATGCCAACTCCTTTTCACTCATGATGCCAAACATGTTTGGCTTGACAATGGGCAATGGAGTTGGCAAGCGCACAAGCAGATCTGGCGCCAAGCTACCTCAAGATGGTTTGCTTCTCAAATGAAAACCAGCACCGGTAAGGAACACTGTTCAGATAGAGGAAGTAGTGTTATCTACGGAATACCTAGATGCATATATGTTGCATTATGAGGAAACACTGGACTGAAAAACACAACTAGCCCTAAAGGGTAAAGAGAAAGCTATATAGTTTCATCAAGTTCCTCCACCACATCATAATTTCTAACTTTCTCCTCCCACACTAACTCAAACAAACAATTATTGTGAGCCAGACAACCACAAAACACAGAAACAATCGCAACACTTGCACACAACACAAAACCGGGTTGTTTGTTGTTCTGACACAGGTTGTGTCCCAAGTTGCATCATATTTCTGTTTAAGATGCGCTACCAGGACCTCTCTGTCGTCCATCCATTTAGCTTCACTGCTCGTGTCAACGGCTCTAGTAGGAAGTTGCGCCACTTGCAAGTTCTAATTTTCAACTTTCCAAATCGTTTTTGGGGCCAAAAATATAAGCAAATGTAATTCCATAATTGATTGTCACTTTTACTTTGTGTTTTAAAGGAGAACTCGACTCAGAAATGAAAACCTTGGCTACATTAAAAAAACATTCAGCACAAAAATATTCCCTCAGTGAATATGGGTAACTGCTTATCATCTATTCCAGCAGTCTCTCTCATCCTATTAAATTGCTCTGTTGAGATGTATGGATTGACGTATCTTTAAGGGATGAAATTGTTAAATGACTGTCTATTGTTGAGAAAGCCCTTGAGGCTCTACAAGATGTGAAAAATATTGCTAGGCGAACATTCTTCCTATTGGAGTTTCCTTCCTTCAGTAGATACAGTGCCTTAAAAATGTATTCACACCCCTTGACTTATTCCACATTTAGTTGTGTGACAGACCACATTTTTTTATTGATTACATTGAGAATTTGTGTCCCTGGCCTACACACAATACCCCATAATGTCAAAGTGGAATTATGTTTTTTGAAATTTCTACAAATGAATAAAAAATTAAAATCTGAAATGTCTTGAGTCAATAAATATTCAACCCCTTTGTTATGACAAGCCTAAATAAGTTCAGGAGTAAATATGTGCTTAGCAAGTCACATTAAAACTTGCATGGACTCACTCTATGTGCAATAATAGTGGTTCATAATTTTTGAATGACTACTACCTCATCTCTGTACCCCACACATACAATTATTGTTTAAAACTTCTTAAGGCTAGGGGGCAGTATTCGGAAGATTGGATGACTGACGTGTCCAAAGTAAACTGCCTGTTACTCAGGCCCAGAAGCTAGGATATGCATGTAGCATATATATATTGGTAGCATTGGATAGAAAACACTGAAGTTTCTAAAACTGTTAAAATAATGTCTGAGTATAACAGAACTGATATGGCAGGCAAAAACCTGAGAAGAATCCATCCGGAATTGTTTTTGTTTTGAGTTCACAGCCCTTTCAAATGCTTGTTTATGGGATATTCAAAGGAATACCTCCCAGATTGCAGTTCCTATGGCTTCCACTAGATGTCTTTAGAAAGGGTTATATGGCTTGTTTATAAAACAAATGAGCAAGTAATTGTGTTTTTTCAAGGTGGCTCTCATTTTGGACTGTAGTCTTGTGGCACGTGTGGATGAGGGTGCGCACTTCGTTATTTATCTCTGGTACTGAACATACTACATTCCGTCTTAAATTGTATTGTTTATTTACATATTAGGGTACCTGAGGATTAATTAGAAACGTAGTTTGACTTGTTTGGACCTAAGTTTATTGGTAACTTTTGGGATTCCTTTGTATGCATGTGGAACGGGTGGATTACTGAATCGAACGCTCCAACTAAACTGACTTTTTTGGGATATAAATAAGGACTTTATCGAACAAAACGACCATTGGGGATTGCAAATAGAGGAAGATCTTCAAAGGTAAGTGATTTATTTTATCGCTATTTCTGACTTTTGTGATGCCTCTGGTGGTTTCGAAAATGGTTTTAATGCTGGTGTATGCGGGGTGCTGTCCTCAGATAATCGCATGGTATGCTTTTGCCGTAAAGCCTTTTTGAAATCTGACAAAGAGGCTGGATTAACAAGAAGTTTTTAAATTATCATGACACTTGTATTTTCATGAATGTTTAATATTCAGATTTTTGTATTTTGAATTTCGCGCTCTGCAATTTCACCGGATGTTGTCGAGTTGGGGCGCTAGCGTCCCACCTAGCCCAAAGAGGTTTTACATCTCTCAGTCAAGCAGTGAATTTCAAACACAGATTCAACCACAAAGACCAAGGAGGTTGTCCAATGCCTTGCAAAGAAGGGTAAATAAAATTAAAAAGCAGACATTGAGTATCCCTTTGAGCATGGTGAAGTTATTAATTACAGTTTGGATGGTGTATCAATATACCCAGTCACTAAAAAGATACAGGCGTCCTTCCTAACTCAGTTTCCAGAGAGGAAGAAAACCGCTCAGGCATTTCTCCATGAGGCCAATGGTGATTTTAAAACAGTTACACATTTTAATGGCTGTGATAGGAGAAAACTGAGGATGGTTCAACAACATTGTAGTTGCTCCACAATACTAACCTAAATGACAGAGTGAAAAGAATGAAGCCTGTACATAATACAAACATTCCAAAACATGCATCCTGTTTGCAATAAGGTACTAAAGTAAAACTGTAAAAGATGTGGCAATGAAATTAGCTTTAAGTTCTGAATACACAGCATTGTGTTGGATTTTCCCCAAACATAACACATCACTGAGTACCACTGTTCATATTTTCAAGCATGGTGGTGGCTGCATCATGTAATGTGTATGCTTTTCATCGACAAGGACTAGGGAGTTTTTTTTAGAATGAAAAGAAACAGAATAGAGCTAAGCATAGGCAAAATCCTAGAGGAAAACCAGGTTGAGTTTGCTTTCCAAAATACACTGGGAGACAAAGTTACCTTTCAGCAGGACAATAACCTAAAACACAAGGCCAAATATACATTAGAGTTGCTTACGAAGATGACATTGAATGTTCCTGAATGGCCTAGTTACAGTTTGGACTTAAATTGTTTTGAAAATCTATGACAAGACTTGAAAATGGTTGTCTAGCGATGATGAAATATTGTACAATCCAGGTGTGCAAAGCTCTTAGAGACTTACCCAGAAATACTCACAGCAGTAATCAATGCCAAAGCTGATTCTAACATGTATTGACTTAGGGGTGTGAATACTTATGTACATTAGATATTTCTGTATTTCACTTTCAATAAATGTGCAAACATTTCCAAAAACATTTTCACTTTGTCATTATGGGGTATTGTGTGTAAAGGGGTGAGAAAAAAATCTATTGAATCCATTTTGAATTTGGGCTGTAACACAACAAAATGTGGGACAAGTCACGGGATATTAATACTTCCTGATGGCGCTGTAGACTAGTCACATATTGCCCTGGTGGGCTTTTTAATGAGACAGCTCTAATGGAAAGCGGTGACAGAGGAAAGTCAAGAAGGATGACAAAGAAACTCAGTCTGTCTCTGCCACTTCACAATCTACCTTCTGTCTGCTTGCCTGACTGCCTACCCATCCAATGCATGTAAATGAATGTTCTGGGGAAAAACAGGAACAGCTCACATTCACCTTCATAGACACTGTAGAAACACTCACACTCACTGCAAACCTGAGAACTCTTCCTGTCACAACACTGACGACCTGATGACCTCACGCTTGGACAGCAGGCTACACTTTCTCGGTCTCTTATCTCATTGGGCCCTTGACATTTTGTTCCAGATGCCACCTAATATCATAAATCCTACCAGGCTACTGGAGACAGTATAGAAACTGATACAATACAGTGAGCGGACCACAGAACAGTAACAAACACACTTCATGCCATAGTATACACACCTTGTCATGCAGTATACACTGTCGGTACAAAACATTATGAACACCTGGTCTTTCCATGACATAGACTGACCAGGTGAATCCAGGTGAAAGCTATGATCCCTTATTGATGTCACTTGTTAAATCCACTTGATGCAGGACGGAGAAAGGGGTTACCATAGATGCCAGACTGGGGGTGGTGTTTCCATGGCATCAGAACTGCGGCTGGTTACTACACTGAGACGTAGACAGCTCTTTTTTACATCATCTCCCCCAAACATCGCAGTTCAATAACGTTGAATTGACCTTGTAACAGTGTTGCACCTGCATTCCTTGTGGAATCACAGGCACATCAACATGGTAAGGTGAAAGTGCCGCCCACCTGTAGCCCAGGGACACAATCCTAGCACAGACTGGAATATGTTCCGTGATTCATCCAATGGCATTGGAGTGTACCACCTCAGTCATTGGTATATATACCACCTCAGTATACCACCTCAGTCATTGGCTTCATCAATAAGTGCATTGACGACGTCGTCCCCACAGTGACCATACATACAGTGCCTTGCGAAAGTATTCGGCCCCCTTGAACTTTGCGACCTTTTGCCACATTTCAGGCTTCAAACATAAAGATATAAAACTGTATTTTTTTGTGAAGAATCAACAACAAGTGGGACACAATCATGAAGTGGAACGACATTTATTGGATATTTCAAACTTTTTTAACAAATCAAAAACTGAAAAATTGGGCGTGCAAAATTATTCAGCCCCCTTAAGTTAATACTTTGTAGCGCCACCTTTTGCTGCGATTACAGCTGTAAGTCGCTTGGGGTATGTCTCTATCAGTTTTGCACATCGAGAGACTGAAATTTTTTCCCATTCCTCCTTGCAAAACAGCTCGAGCTCAGTGAGGTTGGATGGAGAGCATTTGTGAACAGCAGTTTTCAGTTCTTTCCACAGATTCTCGATTGGATTCAGGTCTGGACTTTGACTTGGCCATTCTAACACCTGGATATGTTTATTTTTGAACCATTCCATTGTAGATTTTGCTTTATGTTTTGGAACATTGTCTTGTTGGAAGACAAATCTCCGTCCCAGTCTCAGGTCTTTTGCAGACTCCATCAGGTTTTCTTCCAGAATGGTCCTGTATTTGGCTCCATCCATCTTCCCATACATTTTAACCATCTTCCCTGTCCCTGCTGAAGAAAAGCAGGCCCAAACCATGATGCTGCCACCACCATGTTTGACAGTGGGGATGGTGTGTTCAGCTGTGTTGCTTTTACGCCAAACATAACGTTTTGTAATTGTTGACAAAAAGTTCAATTTTGGTTTCATCTGACCAGAGCACCTTCTTCCACATGTTTGGTGTGTCTCCCAGGTGGCTTGTGGCAAACTTTAAACGACACTTTTTATGGATATCTTTAAGAAATGGCTTTCTTCTTGCCACTCTTCCATAAAGGCCAGATTTGTGCAATATACAACTGATTGTTGTCCTATGGACAGAGTCTCCCACCTCAGCTGTAGATCTCTGCAGTTCATCCAGAGTGATCATGGGCCTCTTGGCTGCATCTCTGATCAGTCTTCTCCTTGTATGAGCTGAAAGTTTAGAGGGACGGCCAGGTCTTGGTAGATTTGCAGTGGTCTGATACTCCTTCCATTTCAATATTATCGCTTGCACAGTGCTCCTTGGGATGTTTAAAGCTTGGGAAATATTTTTGTATCCAAATCCGGCTTTAAACTTCTTCACAACAGTATCTCGGACCTGCCTGGTGTGTTCCTTGTTCTTCATGATGCTCTCTGCGCTTTTAACGGACCTCTGAGACTATCACAGTGCAGGTGCATTTATACGGAGACTTGATTACACACAGGTGGATTGTATTTATCATCATTAGTCATTTAGGTCAACATTGGATCATTCAGAGATCCTCACTGAACTTCTGGAGAGAGTTTGCTGCACTGAAAGTAAAAGGGGCTGAATAATTTTGCACGCCCAATTTTTCAGTTTTTGATTTGTTAAAAAAGTTTGAAATATCCAATAAATGTCGTTCCACTTCATGATTGTGTCCCACTTGTTGTTGATTCTTCACAAAAAAATACAGTTTTATATCTTTATGTTTGAAGCCTGAAATGTGGCAAAAGGTTGCAAAGTTCAAGGGGGCCGAATACTTTCGCAAGGCACTGTACATATCCCAACCAGAAGCCATGGATTCCAGGCAACATCCGCACCGAGATAAAGGCTAGAGCTGCCGCTTTCAAGGAGCGGGACACTAATCTGGACGCTTATGAAAAATCCCGCTATGCCCTCAGACGAACCATTAAACAGGCAGTGTCAATACAGGACTAAGATTGAATCCTATTACACTGGCTGACGCTTGTCAGATGTGGCAGGGCTTGCAAACTATTATGGACTACAAAGGGAAACCCAGCCTCGAGCTGCCCAGTGACGCAAGCCTACCAGACGAGCTAAATACCTTTTATGCTTGCTTTGAGGCAACCACACTGAAGCATACATGAGAGCATCAGCTGTTCCAGACGACTGTGTGATCACACTCTCCATAGGCAATGTTCTGGTCAACATTCACAAGGTGGAGGGGCCAGACGGATTACCAAGGCATGTACTCAGAGCATGCGTGGACCAACTGGAAGGTTCTTTACTGACATTTTCAACCTAATCTCGACCAAGTCTGTAATACCAACACGTTTCAAGCAGACCACCATAGTCCCTGTGCCCAAGAATGCGAAGGTAACCTGCCTAAATAACTACCACCCCGTAGCACTCACGTCGTTCAAGTGCTTTGAAAGGCTGGTCATGGATCACATTAACACCATCATTCCGGAAACCCTAGATCCACTCCAATTCGCATACCGACCCAAGAAAACCACAGATGCCGCAACATCAATCACACTTCACACTACCTTTTCCTACCTAGACAAAAGGAACACCTATGTGAGAATGCTGTTCATTGACTACAGCTCGGCGTTCAACACCATAGTGCCCACAAAGCTCATCACTAAGCTAAGGACCCTGGAACTAAACACCTCCCTTTGCAACTGGATCCTGGACTTCCTGACAGGCCACCCCCAGGTGGTAAGGGTAGGCAACAACACATCTGCCACGCTGATCCTCAACACCGGGGCCCCTCGGGTGTGTGCGTAGTCCCCTCCTGTACTCCCTGTTCACCCACGACTGTGGCCAAGCATGACTCCAACACCATCATTAAGTTTGCTGATGACACAACAGTGGTAGACCTGATCACCGACAATAATGAGACAGCCTATAGGGAGGAGGTCAGAGACCTGGCAGTGTGGTGCCACGGCAATAACCACTCCCCTCCAATGTGAGCAGGACAAAGGAGATTGTAGTGGACTACAGGGAAAGGAGGGCTGAAAAGGCCCACGTTAAAATTGACGGGGCTGTAGTGGAGTGAGTCTAGAATTTCAAGTTCCTTGGTGTCCACATCACCAACAAGCTATCATGATCCAAACACACCAAGAAGAGGGCACAACAACACCGTTTCCCCCTCCGGAGACTGAAAAGATTTGGTATGGGTCCCCAGATCCTCAAAAAGTTCTACAGCTGCACCATGGCTGCAACAGTGCCTGGTATGGCAACTACTCAGTATCCGACAGTAATGGTGCTACAGAGGGTAGATTGTATGGCCCAATACATCACTAGGGCCAAGCTTCCTGCCATCCAGGACCTACAGTACCAGTCAAAAGTTTGGATACACCTACTCATTCAAGGGTTTTTCTTTATTTTTTGTATTATTTTCTACATTGTAGAATAATAGTTAAGACATCAAAATAATGAAATAACATGTATGGAATCACATAGTAACCCAAAAAGTATTAAACAAATAAAAATATGTTATCATTAAGATTCTTCATAGTAGCCAGTCTTTGCCTCGATAACAGCTTTCACACTCTTTGCATTCTCTCAACCAGCTTCACCTGGAATGCTTTTACAACAGTCTTGAAGGATTTCCCACATATGCTGAGCACTTGTTGGCTGCTTTTCCTAGACTCTGCAGTCCAACTCATCCCAAACCATCTCAATTTGGTTGAGGTCAGGTGATTGTTGAGGCCAGGTCAACTGATGGAGTGCTGCATCACTCTCCTTCTTGGTCTTATAGCCCTTACACTGCCTGGAGGTGTGTTGGGTCATTGTCCTGTTGAAAAAAATTATAATGCTAGTCCCACCAAGCTCAAACCAGATGGGATGGCGTATCGCTGCAGAATGTTGTGGTAGCCATGCTGGTTAAGTGTGCCTTGAATTCTAAATAAATCACAGACAGTGTCACCAGAAAAGCACCCACACACCATCACACCACCTCCTCCAAGCTTCACTGTGGGAACCACACATGCGGAGATCATCCGTTCACCTACTTTTACTTTTTTTTTCTGAGGCTGATAATTGTAATGAACTTATCCTCTGCAGCAGAGGTAACTCTGGTTCTTTCCTGTGGCGGTCCTCATGAGAGCCAGTTTCATCATAGCTCTTGATGGTTTTTACGACTGCACTTGAAGAAACTTTAAAAGTTCTTGATCTTCTCCGGATTGACTGACCTTCATGTCTTAAAATAATGATGGACTGTTGTTTCTCTTTGCTTATTTGAGCTGTTCTTGACATATGGTATTTTACCAAATAGGGCTATCTGCTGTATACCACCCCTACTTTATCACAACACAACTGATAGGCTCAAATGCATTAAGATGGAAAGAAATTCCACAAATGTACTTTTAACAAGGCACACCTGTTAGTTAAAATTCATTCCAGGTGACTACCTCATGAAGCTGTTTGAGAGAATGCCAAGAGTATACAAAGCTGTCATGAAGGCATAGAATGGCTACTTTGAAGAAGCTCAAATATAAAATACATTTAGATTTATTTAACACTTTTTTGGTTACTACATGATTCCATATGTGTTATTTAAAGTTTTGATGTCTTCACTATTATTCTACAATGTAGAAAATAGTCAAAATAAAGAAAAACCCTTGAATGAGTAGGTGTGGAAGGCCCAAAAATTGTCAACGACTCCAGTCACCCAAGTTATAGACTGTTCTCTCTGCTACTACATGGCAAGTGGTACCGGTTGTGCCAAGTCTAGGTCCAAAAGGCTCCTTAACATCTTCTACCCCCAAGCTATAAGTCTACTGAACAATTAATCAAATGGTCACCTGGAATATTTACATACACCCCCTTTGTTTTTACACTGCTCCTACTCGCTGTTTATTATCTCTGCATAGTCACTTTAACCCAACCTACATGTACAAACTACCTCGACTAACATGTACCCCCGCACATTGACGCACATTGACTCAGTACCGGTACCCCCTGTATAAAGCCTCGTTATTGTTATGTAATTTTATTGTTACATTTATTTTTTACTTGCTATTTAGTAAATATTTTCTTAACTCTATTTCTTGAACTGCATTGTTGGTTAAGGGCTTGTAAAGTAAGCATTTCACGTAAGGTCTACAGCTGTTGTGTTCGGCGCATGTGACAAATACAATTTGACTTGATTCATTTGAACACAAAATGGATATTTGCCTTTCATCAAGCACAGTGGCGGAAAAAGTACCCAATTGTCATACTTTTAGTAATAGTAAAGATACCTTAAAAGAAAATTACTCAAGTCAAAGTCAAGAGTTAAGAGTCATCCAGTAAAATACTTTGAGTAAAAGTCTTAAGTATTTGGTTTTAAATATACTTAAGTATCAAAGGTAAATGTAATTGCTAAAATATACTTAAGTATCAAAAGAAAAATAAACACATATTTTCTAATTCCATACAGACAAGGAGGGGGAGGAAAGAATCAGTGGCACCTACTAGCTGCCACTGATTCTTTCCTCCGCCTCCTTGTCTGTTTATTGGTTACACCTGTTGTGTATTTGCTGATTAGTTGGGCTTTATTAGCCAGCCGGCCCGCCTGCTCTTTGTGCGGGACACTCCAACACTCACATGCTGACCACACCGATCGCGTCGCGTGTGTGAGCGTTGCTAAATAAACGTACAAGTACATCTTATTCAATCATTGCACCCACACTGCTCGCGTACTCCAACGAGCGTCTATGTTGCCAGGCGCTAAAATAGAAGTTGCTTCTATTTGTGACGCAGAACGCGATGCAATTCCTGCCTCTCCCATCTCCTCATTGGTTAAACCCACGTGGGTGATTGAAAGATGGTCGGTTGTGGGTCGGTTGTGTTAATGCACCTTACTATGAAAGTTAGTTGCCAATCGCCATATAAAGTCCAAAGATGAAAAAGCCTGGAAGGAGGAGCGATGACTAGAAATGATTCGGTTGACCGTTTTATGTGTGGATTAATTGTTGGAGTAGAGGACCTTGTGCATTTCAGGTAAAATAACTCAATGTTTATATCCCAGGACAAATTAGCTAGCAACAGCAAGCTAGCTAGCTAAATAGGACAAAATAGCTAAAAACTGCAAGATGGCTACCTAAATTGCCATAAATGCTTAATGTTTTTAGACCTATCCCCAAATTAATATAATTGGTTCAGAGTTTGTTTTGATATTTCAACCTGCGTGTCATGATCTCGTTTGTTGTGGGGTGACAAAATCAATTTGCGGACGCACGATGGCGCACATTTGGGCATGGTGTCAGACATAATTCACAAAGGAAGCAGATCAGAGGCAGTAGAGATGGCCAGAACAAGCATTCAAAATGTAATGAGTACTTTAGGGGGTCAGGGAAAATGTATGGAGTAAAAGGTACATTATTTTCTTTAGGAATGTAGTGAAGTAAAAGTAAAATATGTCAAAAATATAAATAGGTAAGTACAGATACGACTTAAATAGTACTTTAAAGTATTTTTTACTTAAGTACGTTACACCACTGATCAAGCACGGCCTCTCCAAATACACTGACCCAAACCAGTGTTTTAGCTGGTCAGGCAGGCTGTGTTAGCTTGGGGGTGGACACATCTGGCAGCCAGTATGGAAAAGTCAAACAGCAACATGTGGACCAGGGGTGGGCAAATAGTAACGTCAAAACAGAGAGCAATTACTGTACACTGTGCTGTTTGTTTTATGAGGGGGTGACTGTAACACTGGTTTGAGACAGATTTTACACAGCTAAAGGTTCAGGCCTGGTTTAACTGTAGAGACTATACCAAGGTGATCGTAATAGGTTTTGTCATGGAGTTGGTTATCTAGTTATCTTAACACTGTTGAAATCAATGTCTAATTGCTGAACGTGTGCTGGTAATTGTATTAATTATTATTAATCTATATCGACCATAAAAATGTATTTACAGTGGGGCAAAAAAGTATTTAGTCAGCCACCAATTGTGCAAGTTCTCCCACTTAAAAAAAATGAGAGGCCTGTAATTTTCATCATAGGTACACTTCAACTATGACAGACAAAATGAGGGGAAAAAATCCTGAAAATCACATTGTAGGATTTTTAATGAATTTATTTGCAAATTATGGTGGAAAATAAGTATTTGGTCAATAACAAAAGTTTATCTCAATACTTTGTTATATACCCTTTGTTGGCAATGACAGAGGTCAAACGTTTTCTGTAAGTCTTCACAAGGTTTTCACACACTGTTGCTGGTATTTTGGCCCATTCCTCCATGCAGATCTCCTCTAGAGCAGTGATGTTTTGGGGCTGTTGCTGGGCAACACAGACTTTCAACTCCCTCCAAATATTTTCTATGGGGTTGAGATCTGGAGACTGGCTAGGCCACTCCAGGACCTTGAAATGCTTCTTACGAAGCCACTCCTTTGTTGCCCGGGCGGTGTGTTTGGGATCATTGTCATGCTGAAAGACCCAGCCACGTTTCATCTTCAATGCCCTTGCTGATGGAAGGAGGTTTTCACTCAAAATCTCACGATACATGGCCCCATTCATTCTTTCCTTTACACGGATCAGTCGTCCTGGTCCCTTTGCAGAAAAACAGCCCCAATGCATGATGTTTCCACCCCCATGCTTCACAGTAGGTATGGTGTTCTTTGGATGCAACGCAGCATTCCTTGTCCTCCAAACACGACGAGTTGAGTTTTTACCAAAAAGTTATATTTTGGTTTCATCTGACCATATGACATTCTCCCAATCTTCTTCTGGATCATCCAAATGCTCTCTAGCAAACTTCAGACGGGCCTGGACATGTACTGGCTTAAGCAGGGGGACACGTCTGGCACTGCAGGATTTGAGTCCCTGGCGGCGTAGTGTGTTACTGATGGTAGGCTTTGTTACTTTGGTCCCAGCTCTCTGCAGGTCATTTACTAGGTCCCCCCGTGTGGCTCTGGGATTTTTGCTCACCGTTCTTGTGATCATTTTGACCCCACGGGGTGAGATCTTGCGTGGAGCCCCAGATCGAGGGAGATTATCAGTGGTCTTGTATGTCTTCCATTTCCTAATAATTGCTCCCACAGTTGATTTCTTCAAACCAAGCTGCTTACCTATTGCAGATTCAGTCTTCCAAGCCTGGTGCAGGTCTACAATTTTGTTTCTGGTGTCCTTTGACAGCTCTTTGGTCTTGGCCATAGTGGAGTTTGGAATGTGACTGTTTGAGGTTGTAGACAGGTGTCTTTTATACTGATAACAAGTTCAAACAGGTGCCATTAATACAGGTAACGAGTGGTGGACAGAGGAGCCTCTTAAAGAAGAAGTTACAGGTCTGTGAGAGCCAGAAATCTTGCTTGTTTGTAGGTGACCAAATACTTATTTTCCACCATAATTTGCAAATTAATTAATTAAAAATCCTACAATGTGACTTTCTGGATTTTTTTTCTCATTTTGTCCGTCTGTCATAGTTGAAGTGTACCTATGATGAAAATTACAGGCCTCTCATCTTTTTAAGTGGGAGAACTTGCTTAATTGGTGGCTGACTAAATACTTTTTTGCCCCACTGTATATTCCCTTTCCGAGATAATTATTCAACAAATGACAGCAGTTTAAAGAGATTGTACATTTTACATTCTAGCAGCACAACATTATGTTGGCTAGAGAGAATGGGTCCTTTGAGGCCACTTCATGTTGAAGTATAAAACATTTTAGGTGCATAACACACTCTTTTAACATAGCTGAGGAGATGGGCACACACTGGTTCGAATGCAATGCCCAGAAATATTCAGTGCAGTTTGAAGAGGGTGGGTATATGCTGCTCTGCATTAGGCTACCGTGAGATGGTGTTGAAAAGATAATGATGTTAAACTGTAGAGAAGGTGGTATTGTTCTATAGGCCAACATCCTATCCAAATGTAAATCATCAAGTTATGTTATGATGACATGTACAGTATTATAAAGGTTAGGTACGAGGAATGAGTTAAGTCACCCCCACCACTTCCATAGCTCCTGTGCTGCAAAAATGTGCTCTGTTAAGCTTTAATATTTCTGCAGTCAAGATTGGATTGAATACCAGACTGGGTCATCTTCTGAAAGTCATTTCCCAACACCCTGATTTTGTAGCTGGCCATCATGTCCAGAAACAAGTCCATACTTTCTGTAAGTAGCCCTGTTCAACACAATCACATTTTACCAGGATATTTTTCTATAGTCCTTCCTGTTTTAACAGACTCCCCTCTTCCTTCCCTAGAGAGTGTAGGAAAGTGGGTGACGACGGCTGGAAATAGCGCCCGTCGAGAACAGATGAATCAACGCAGCACCTTGTGCTTAATTAAAGATTAACGAGAAATTGGTTGGTGGTGCGGCAGAGGTTTCTAGAAGCCTTAACTTACTTCCCTGATTAGACTTGTGTAACATTGGTTAATACTGCATGGTCCTGCTGAAGAAGTAATGACATCCGAGACGGTGGCAGAATCATTCTTCTGATGACTGCCTGTGTGAAATTTAGAGCCAAAAAAGTGCCGGTATGAAAACTAAAGTTGTCTCATTACCAATACTAAATCACATAAGTCAGTTTTTGTGAAATTGCTTTGAATAAATAATTAGGACCTCCCAAGAAGCATGGAACAGGTTCAGTTTTACTTCTCTCAAGCAACAGTTCTAATTAGGTAGCCTAAGCTTGTGCCAGTGGAAAAGCTACAGTACACACTGGTCCTTATTGGACGCAGTCGTTCATTGATTTATATGCTGAACATGCTCATAATAACACTACAATATTAATGTTATATTAAATCACACTGCGAACCACACTCCAACATTCCTCACACATCCCAAATTACTATAACAGTAGGCCTTTATAATGTGTTGCTCAGCAGTGTTGCTTAGCAGTGTTGGAGTAGGACCTCTTACTCACTCCGGGCTGAGTCCTGAAGTCTGTATAGTAGTGAATTGTAGTGCTGAAGTCTGTATAGTAGTGAATGGAAGTGTTGGTAGTGTTGAAGTCTGTATAGTTGTAAGGGGTGCGTGTTGGTGGCAGGGCAAGTCAGGCGCAGGAGAAAGAACTTGGTATAAACTGAGTTGTTTTAAATGCTGACAAAACTCCAAAACAACCAAAATGTACAAAATAACAAAGTGGGTACAAACCCGTCGCACACCAACACTAAATAGCACATCACATACAATCAAAACAATCTCCGACAAGGATATGAGGGGAAACAGAGGGTTAAATACACAACATGTAATTGATGGGATTGGAACCAGGTGTGAAGGAAGACAAGACAAAACCAATGGAAAATGAGAAATGGATCAGTGATGGCTAGAAGGCCGTTGACGTCGACCGCCGAACACCGCCCGAACAAGGAGAGGGACCGACTTCGGCGGAAGTCGTGACAATAGTAGTGAGTGGTGGTGTCGAAGTCTGTATAGTAGTGAGTGGTAGTGTTGAAGTCTGCATGGTAATGATTGGAAGTGTTGGTAGTGTTGAAGTCTGTACAGTAGAGAGTGGTAGTGTTGAAGTCTGTATAGTAGTGAATGGAAGTGTTGGTAGTGTTGAAGTCTGTACAGTAGAGAGTGGTAGTGTTAAAGTTGATGGGGTCAAATTGGGGTCATGATAAGGGCTGCACAAAATGTTTGATGTATTATAATAATTGATTATGCTTATGTTGTATTAATAGAAGGGGAGGGGCTATTGGAACACTGCTCCTCTACATTTATAGGGCCCTAGACTACAGATTAACAATATATATATTCATTGTAAGGTTTTAGAATTGTTCCACAGTCTAAGTCTCTGCCTCTTATTAAGAAATGGGGGGTCTGTGAGAAAGCATTTCAAAGATAAACAAAGAGCCCTGCAGGGGAGTAGAAGAGATAAGAGGCTAGTCAGACATAAATCAACTTGGGGGAGTGGACATTTACTGCTGAGGTCTTAGAAAACACAAACTATTCTCTTGCAAGTTTGTATAGCTGTGTATTCATGGGTTTGTTTGAGGAGTAGCAGGTAATGACGTATGCAATGACATCACATGGGGGTTGACTACGAGCATGATAAAAGCAACTTGGACTTTTCCTATGTGGCAGAACTCATGAGAGACATCAGTTGTATGTGTGATGTTTGATCTTTGACTTCTGTCTACAGCTGTATTTTGATTAAAATTGTTATGATTTATAAGTGCACATTTTGAGTGTTCCTTATTTGTTAAGTAAATAAAACGGAGCACAGAAAAACGGAACCAACGAAGTCTGTATTGTAGTGAGTGGTAGTGTTGATGTCTGTATTGTAGTGAGTGGAAGTGTTGAAGTCTTTATAGTAGGGAGTGGTAGTGTTGAAGTCTGTATAGTAGGGAGTGGTAGCGTTGAAGTCTGTATAGTCGTGAGTGGTAGTGTTGAAGTCTTTATAGTAGGGAGTGGTAGCGTTGAAGTCTGTATAGTAGTGAGTGGTGCCAGTGGCTTTGGGATATGACTTGTGCATTGTTCCCCCGTTACGTAACAGTGGCCCAGCACTTCACAGGGGCCCCAGTCGGACCCAGGAACAGAGTGGCCATGTCTCTGTGGCGTTGATGGATATCTTGATGGATGGCTTAAGTGGCGTGGCTGTCAATGGAGGTATTCTGTGTTAGATGCAGGCCAGTGTATAAGTGCCCGCTAGGACATCTCCTCCCCCTGGGTGGCGTTGTATACTGTACGTTGTGAAAAGGTAAAGAGGGAGATGGGGGGAGAGCGAGCAGAGCAGATGTGCAAAATGCTTATTATGGGAAGAGCTGAGGGATGTTTCTTATAATTTTTCTTTTTTACTCTGCAGCCCAGTAAATATGGTGTGTGGTGTGTGTGATGTGTGTGGTGTGTGTGTTTGTGTGGGCCTGTGAATGTGAGGGTAAACAGGTGGTGAAATGATAACACTCCTACATCTCCGCTGAACAACAGAGAAGTGAGAGGAGGGCTCTTTCAAAGCACACCTGCTCTGCCTTTGTTCCCCTTGACAATTTACTGTCAGAGGTTGTAAAAGCCAAATAAAACAGAATTTCTCAGAACAACGAGCCCACAGAAAACAACACTAGACTATCGAGGACCGTGATCAGAAACCAGTGCTCAGGTAACATCATCAAATGTCACTTGTCAGGCATTAGTACTCAATCATAATGAAATGACACTTGGCAGGCATAAGTACTCAATCATAATGAAATGACACTTGGCAGGCATAAGTACTCAATCATAATGAAATGACACTTGGCAGGCATAAGTAATCAATCACCATTAAATCTAATCTGCAGTCTTCCAATCATAGAATTATATTTCTACGCTTAAAAAAACATGACTCTATGATGTAATGCAGACAGAAGAACAACATTCATCTATGTTACATGGAGCTCCGTTCGACATAATGATATAATTGCAGGGGGTTGTTAGGCCATAAGTCATTAAGTCATAATATGAATGGGATCAGTATCGTGAAGAAGATAACAGCGTTGACATCCCGCACTTGCATTCCACTCCCTCTGTTGCACCCCCAGATGTAATATAGCCTACTGAACTTTTCTTCAAAGGCAATTAACATCTGCCAAATATTTCAGGTGGACAATCGGTATTTCAATCTGTATTCAAGCAAACACATCAAACTGTGACGGTGGCCGCGCGACCGTTAATAAAACTCTCAAAACTTTGTCACTCCCACACAAATAGCGTTAGACATACATAATCCCAAGTGCCTCATTATGTCATTACACCATCCCCTTTTTAAAGCTGTTTAGTGGTGTTTTCTCCATCACTGGTCTAGTTTTTTTTTTTATGAGGCCCTTTTCATTGCCTTCTGCAGAAGCTGTTTGCGCTGCCTGCCTGCATGCCACTCCTGTCTGCTAGTTGGTGCCTGGGCTGGCTTCAAAGAGCTCCTGTCTCCTGGTGATAATGAATGCAGTGTGTCTGCCTCTGTCTGTGCTATGGCCCACTGTCAATCTGTTCCCACAATCTCAGTTTACACACTGTTACTGTAAACTCACTGAGCTCTGAGCTCAGCCCTCATAGTCCTCTATACCCGTGTAGCTGCTACTGGGTTTTCCAGTTACCTTTGGAGTTGTGTTAATTGTGTTTTGAACGTCTTTTGTTGTCCATTTTCCTGTAAAGTGTATGAGGATGTTCAATCCTTTAATCAAATAAATGTTTTAAGGCTCTTTGAATATAGTTTGATTTGTTCACTTCCATGTTTGCTGTTAATGGTCAGTCGCTGAATGTACTCACTTCAACGTCCATCATGGCATGAACTTATATCAACTCAATGCCCCACAGGGAACCAAGAGGACACAGTAAATATGGTGAGTCAGAAATGTGACCTGATTCTATCCAATTAGAGTGACTGTCTGTATGATGACTCAACTGTTATGACCAGTCAAGGCAGAGAGTAGGCTAATGCAGATGTATGGTATTAGCCAGAGTTGACTGAAGAATGCAACACATAGACAGATGGAGAAATAAATGAATAACGTAGGTAAACCGAGTCATCAACAACAACAAAAGGATCCCTTTCAAAAGTGGCCACACTGTGTTATTGCCGGGTCGAAGGGATCCAACTGAAAAGGCATTATTTATGCCTCCTGCCCACCCCTACCTGCTAGCTCTCTCTCTCCACTCTGTTTGGTCTCCACATAAAAGAGGGTTGCCAGGTGAACAAAGCAATGGTTTGACAGGGCTTTGGCCACCTGTGGTTGACCAAACCTTTCAATCAGCAAGGAGTTGAGTGAGGCTGTAGTCATGCATGTAACTTACAAAAAATGAATTGGGTTATTAGAGAGAATCGTACCTTATTAGAGGCTAGTGATGGTACCGTTTAATTAGAGAACTGTTATGAACGCTTTATGCAAATATGATTCAAATATGATGTGTAATGTTTAGATATTGGCTTGGTTATAGGCCTTCAGGCTTGTGGCATACAAACAAACTTCTCTACCTGCGCCACTTGTCATACATACAGTATATTCTTCGTGCCACAGAATACTGTCAAAAAAGTTCCCCTGTTGCTTAGATACAGTAAAGATTAACACACATTGCTTCAATTTCACCATCTCAAGATTATGAGGGGTGAGCTGGTGACATAGGAATTTGAGACAACAGAGATACCTAAGAGAGGTCTCAAAATCTGTCTCAGTGGGAATAACAAGACTATAAAAGATATTTAGATCGACATCAAAACACAAATTCTTCTCTGACTCCCGTGTTGCCATGAGAACATGACTCATCAAAACAACTCACACAGCTTACCTGTAGCAGCTGGAGGCGACTCATGAGAGCTATTTTCACACTGCTTTGTCTGCCAGCACACTGTTAGGCAGTACTAAGCTTTGATTTTCAATAACATTTCACACCAGATGTCTCATAAAACACAGAAGAGACACTCACTCCAAAACTACTGGCTGGAGCGAAGGTTATATGGCTATTAAGACTATTATTCTGTGAGCTGAGGTACTGTGCTGTTCTATGATTGTTTAGGCTAGTTAGGACAGTTTAGGGTAAAATAATGATACGAAGTACTCTCAAAAGGTGAGAAGCAACAGTCAAAGGAGGGAGAACATGTAATGAACATGACAGGATTTCTCACGCCACATATCAGAGAGCCAAGGCTGTTACACAAAATATCTATCCGTCTGAACATTCCAAATGGTTGGGCCCTGTTGAATGTGGCCCAGATCAAAGTCCAATTTTGGGGTGGAGTTCCCCTTTAAATATAGAATGCAAGGACCTCATTGTTTTTAATGGATTGTTATTTTCCAGTCTTTCTTCAAGTCTTTGTTATGCCATTTGCCTCTTTCAAGGTAGCTATTAAAAATGACAACCCGGTGTCTTGTTCACAGTCAACTGACAAATAAACAAAATGTTAAATAAAGTGTCACACATCTATGTATAGGCAGTTAAATGTCAGTATGATAAACTTGGAAGCTGTTGTGAGTTCATTGTTCTAGTGTCTGGGGTTTCAGGTATGGTGTCATACACTGCTCTGTAAGGTAGATATGCTATAGGCAGGCCATCTGTCCCTGGCTGCTATTTCCTGTAAACAATACACAGAGCTGCCAATAAACATTAGCCTACCCCAGAGCCATATATTTATATGCTAAATATATACATATACAGCCAAGAGTGTGCAAAGCTGTCACCAAGGCAAAGGGTGGCTACTTTGAAGAATCTAAAATATATTTTGATTTGTTTAACACTTTTTTGTTTACTACATGATTCCGTATGTGTTATTTCATATTTTTGATGTCTTCACTACTATTCTACAATGTGGAAAATAATAAAAAATAAAGAAAAACCCTGGACTTCAAATGAGTAGGTGTGACAACTTTTGACTAATATTTACATAAAATGTACAGTACATGGCTCTGGCCTAGCCTATGTCTATAGCTGCACTCCCATTGGCTACGTTTCTATTACTTTCCATTCAGGTTCGAATGGCATAAGATGTCAAATCAGTGCCTTAGGATGGTGTTGATTGTATGTCAAAACCCTTTTTGGTTCCAAGTAGAACTCTTTTGGAGTTCCATGTAGAACCCTTTACACAAAGGGTTCTACATGGAACCCAAAAGAGTTCTACTTGGAACCAAAAAGGGTTCTACCTGGAACCACAAAGGGTTCTTCAGAGGGTTATCCTATGGGACAGTTGAATAACCCTTTTGGAACCCTTTTTTTTTATAAGAGTGTACTTTCATGTACTTCACAAAAGGCTTCTATGTTAAGGTTGCTACAGTATTGGTACACACCAACTGACATCCCAGTTACATTGTCAGCCTTCGGGGAATAACAGGTCATCTGAAGCACTTTAGTTACTCTACTACGGTGCCATGTCTGTTGGTTTGTGTGAAGCTCAACCATGGTTACAAAACAGCTAAAGTACATTGTCTCACACCTGAATGGAAAGAAAGCCTGAACACCGTGATGCACATTGCAAGCAATATAGAAGTGCAAACTCAATGCATTGAATTGACTGACAGACACCTCTTCATTTCCGGGATCCATTTTTAGTTGGTGCCAACTGTGTGAATCCACTTGCTTGCTTAGGGGACATTACACATCCACTATTGATAAGTGGGGTGATGTCAACCCACTGGACACAGACGTCAATTCCACGTCTATTCCACATTGGTTCAGCGTAATTTCATTGAAATGGGATGGAAACAACGTTGATTCAACCAGTGTGTGCCCAGTGGGAAGTGTGCAATCCCCATTAGACTAGCCTGTCAAACATGTACCGTCTTTTATGGATGTATGCACTTTCACTCTTCAGTAAGTCCTCATAGATCCTGTGAACGAAGAAAGACCATCAATCAAATAGCAGAGCCCTCCTTTAACGAGGTCACCGTCAGTGTAAACTCAGAGCTGTTATTACTTCAGACCTGTTGTCTTTAAATAGCTGGGCTAACAAATCCAACTATGTGAACTGTGCAATACCACACACACTACTCCAGGACCCTTCAAATAGTGTGGTTCATTACTGCTATTGAGGAGTTATGTGAGCTATAGTACCTTAACCTCATCGGGGCTGGTGATATTACTAGTCTACAGTAACTAGCAGACTGGTTCAGAACTGGAAATGTTCAAGATTCAAGATTGAATACTTCATTGCCATACCAACTGAAGTGGTAGGGAATGTGGCTTAGTGCAGCTCATAAAAACCGGTACAAAAGATTCATATTAATTTGCAGAGCCTATACATACAATAGCGGCAGTACATGGTAATACATAGTGTATTTTATATTGTAACAGTACATGGTATTGCATACTGTATTTTATATTTTAACAGTACATGGTATTGCATACTGTATTTTATATTTTAACAGTACATGGTATTACATACTGTATTTTATATTTTAACAGTACATTTACCATATTATTGATTGTAATGATAAGAGCCAGATGGACTCTGTGGGGGCTGGATTTGATTACGCCTTGTGGAATAATAACAAAAATGTAAAATACAATTGGACTAGCAAAAACCATAGCTATAAGAGACTGACCTTTACTGGACCCCATTGGGGTCCCCATTCATCATTTTTATGGTATGCCTCTCTTTGACATGCCCATCTCCAGTGAAGTATTACATCATATTATAATGAAGGAATCTAACTATTGTGGCTGCATGGTTTTAAGCAAGGAAGTTATGTGCCTTGTCTTCCAACCATCAATTCCTTATAGGCCATTATTGGTGATATGCATTTTTGTTTTTACTACTAAACACGTGAGACATATTTCAGTTGTAACAACCTTACACAATTGCTCAGGATTAATGAATAATTCATAAGATTAAAACAAATATATTAGCCTGTTTCCCTCCAATGTGCACAGGGTGCCCTTTGGCCACGGGAGACGCGCCATGTGTCATGTGTCATGTGTCGCTTTGCCACTATCGACTTGGGAAAGTGTCATCAATAGATACGGATGAAGGGAAGTTGTTTCTGTGAATTAAAAATAATCATATTTGTGTTCTGATGTGTATGACCTCACAAACACACTCGTAAATGACTAAAATAACGAATGAATCAATGGAGGAACCAAAATAACTTCCCAATGTTGTAAAACTCCATGGATGACGTTCTATTTTTCCTCACGTGATAGCTAATTGTAACATTAACATTCAAACGAATTTGCACTAGACAGGGCAGGCTCCAAACAGTCATCTGGTTTAGTACGCATGTTCTGCGCACAAAGGCAGTGGCGTGCGTCGCAGTCTCACTGTTTTCATGCTGAGGTAGTCGTAGAAGGGAGCGGAGATACGAAACATTTGCCCATGTGTTACCCAAACGCTCATTTACACATGCCATCAAATTCTGTTACAAATACTTGTGTGGTGTGGGAGTAGAAAACTCCATACGGTTAAAGAAACGAAATGGTCTGGCGCTCGTGGGGCGCGCGCGGTCTCCCCACTTCAGCACTCTGGACAGCGCTCCACCAACTTGGAGACGGCAAAACTTGTAGGAGTTCAATTCTGGAATGACGACCTTGGAGATAAACGACGGTGCAATCATGGTGGATATTAAGTGTATATTATCTACAGGTGCATGCAAAACGCAAGTGGACTTTTTCAAGTGAGACATGGACTTTGCGGAAATTATCTTCACGTTGTTCATTGTTGTGGTCGCAATTGTCTCGTTGTTGTCGAACTTGCTGGTGCTGCTATGTTTTGTCCAGAGCACCGAGATCCGCCGACAGGTACCGGGTATATTCATCATGAACCTGTCTTTTTGCAACATACTTATCACCCTTTTAAACATGCCATCGACATTGGTGGGGATTGTCAGAAACCACCAGCCTTTTGGGGATTGCCTTTGCCATACAGTGAGCTTTCTGGAGACCTTTTTGACTGCGAACACTATGTTGAGTATGGCAGCACTCAGTATAGACCGCTGGATAGCAGTGGTGTTCCCCTTGAGTTACTCCAGTAAAATGCGCTACAAGGACGCAGTGATCATGATGTGCTACTCGTGGCTCCACTCCCTCACGTTTTCCCTCATCGCCCTCCTGTTCTCCTGGGTTGACTATAGCCACATTTACGCCTCGTGCACATTGCATTTGAGCGAGGAGAGCGACAGGATCAAGTTTACAATTTTCACCGTCGTTTTCCACGCCAGTAGTTTCATGCTCTCCCTGCTGATCCTGTGCTTCACATATTTGAAGGTGCTAAAAGTTGCACGCTTCCACTGCAAGAGGATAGACGTTATAACCATGCAGACGCTGTTCTTGCTGGTGGATATTCACCCATCGTACGTATGCTCCTTTACTTAAGAGGTGTGCGATCAATTGCCGTTACAATGTGCAATGTTATCTTTACAGTAAGCTATAGATTCAATCATGGGGAAACATGCTTACTGTAGGTGTTCATTTTTAAAAATTCAAATGTAGAATGTTTCGTCATTTATTCTGCTGGACTAATATCAGTTACTTGCTATTTTCAGTGTGAAACAAAGGTGTCTGGTAGAACAAAAGAGAAGGAAACAGAGAGCCACCAAGAAAATCAGCATTTTCATTGGGTCGTTCATCATCTGTTTTGCTCCCTATGTTATTACGAGGTAAGTGGGTTTCCAGTCAAGGGGAGACAGGCAGCTGAACAAACAGGAGTGTCATTCACCTACCTTAAACACATCATTAAAGGGGTTATTATAGAGGTTATGAGATTAACACATCCCCAGGTGAACACACTTTGATAATACAACTGGGTTTATGAACAGTAAAGGTAAAGGCTATCATCGCAGGGTTCACTCTGTTTAATAACTTTGCCACCCCAGCAAAATAACAGAAAAATGATCAGCAAAATTCAGTTGAAAGATGAGGCAGGTCTCATGTAAGGTTGAGCAATGCACAAATTAAGGTTTAATTCAATTTCAACCGATTAGTTTTTGTTGTTGCGCGTTTATGATCTCCATCTGTATCTGATACATCCTTCATTAAACCATCAATTATCTGTCGTCATGTCATTTCACTGGACCACCATGAGACGACAGTTAGCACACAGTGGCATTCATTTCCACCAACACACAGCATGACATAGAGCAGCTGATTCAAATAACCAATTCGTCATGAAGCTTTGATTATTTGAATCAGCTGTGTAGTCATGGAGCAAAAAACGAGTTTGGAAAAGCTTGGCCTAGAGGGAATATAGCATTGTAGTTTACATTTGACATTTTAGTTATTTAGCAGCCTCTCTTATGCAGAGTGACTTACAGGAGCAATTAGGGTTAAGTGCCTTGCTCAAGGGCACATCGACAGATTTTCCCTAGTCAGCTCAGGGATTCAAATCAGCACCCCCCCTCCCCCACACACATATTGCAAGCAAAACAGTTTAGTGGCCTCCCTCTTGATAATGGAGAGAATTTAGTTTAGTTTAGAGTTAATTTTGTGCAATTCTACACATTTTGCCATGGGCTGTAGAGAAAATGTTGCTATTTTAAAGCTAATTTCCTGCAATTCTACACATTTTGCCATGGGGTGGAAATACATGTTTGCAGTTTTAATATGAGACTGACTAACAAAATCAATGGGGGTCCCCCGGCCGGTAATTTGATAACACGTTTAGATAGCTGGCCACTAAAGTAACTTAGCAATCAAACAAATGTTAGCTGACATGGGCTAATTGACTGACTATCAGTGACTGACATAACAAGAGTAAAACTGCTGATGCACAACCAAATTTAGAAATTGCACCTTGTGTATTCTACTATTCTCACTCAACTGCTTCATTGGCATTCCTGCATATACAGTGGGGCAAACAAGTATTTAGTCAGCCACCAATTGTGCAAGTTCTACCACTTAAAAAGATGAGAGAGGCCTGTAATTTTCATCATAGGTACACTTCAACTATGACAGACAAAATCAGGGAAAAAAATCCAGAAAATCACATTGTATGATTTTTTATGAATTTATTTGCAAATTATGGTGGAAAATAAGTATTTGGTCACCTACAAACAAGCAAGATTTCTGGCTCTCACAGACCTGTAACTTCTTCTTTAAGAGGCTCCTCTGTCCTCCACTCGTTACCTGTATTAATGGCACCTGTTTGAACTTGTTATCAGTATAAAAGACACCTGTCCACAACCTCAAACAGTCACACTCCAAACTCCACTATGGCTAAGACCAAAGAGCTGTCAAAGGACACCAGAAACAAACTTGTAGACCTGCACCAGGCTGGAAAGACTGAATCTGCAATAGGTAAGCAGAAATCAATTGTGGGAGCAATTATTAGGAAATGGAAGACATACAAGACCACTGATAATCTCCCTCAATCTGGGGCTCCACGCAAGATCTCACCCCATGAGGTCAAAATTATCACAAGAACGGTGAGCAAAAATCCCAGAACCACACGGGGGACCTAGTGAATGACCTGCAGAGAGCTGGGACCAAAGTAACAAAGCCTACCATCAGTAACACACTACGCCGCCAGGGACTCAAATCCTGCAGTGCTAGACGTGTCCCCCTGCTTAAGCCAGTACATGTCCAGTCCCGTCTGAAATTTGCTAGAGAGCATTTGGATGATCCAGAAGAAGATTGGGAGAATGTCATATGGTCAGATGAAACCAAAATATAACTTTTTGGTAAAAACTCAACTCGTCGTGTTTGGAGGACAAAGAATGCTGAGTTGCATCCAAAGAACACCATACCTACTGTGAAGCATGGGGGTGGAAACGTCATGCTTTGGGGCTGTTTTTCTGCAAAGCGACCAGGACGACTGATCCGTGTAAAGGAAAGAATGAATGGGGCCATGTATCATATTTTGAGTGAAAACCTCCTTCCATCAGCAACGGCATTGAAGATGAAACGTGGCTGGGTCTTTCAGCAT
This sequence comes from Oncorhynchus clarkii lewisi, assembly GCF_045791955.1. Taxonomy (NCBI): domain Eukaryota; kingdom Metazoa; phylum Chordata; class Actinopteri; order Salmoniformes; family Salmonidae; genus Oncorhynchus; species Oncorhynchus clarkii. The sequence goes on along the minus strand of NC_092167.1, from coordinate 40,494,506 downwards.
GACAATGATGCCAAACACACCGCCCGGGCAACGAAGGAGTGGCTTCGTAAGAAGCATTTCAAGGTCCTGGAGTGGCCTAGCCAGTCTCCAGATCTCAACCCCATAGAAAATATTTGGAAGGAGTTGAAAGTCTGTGTTGCCCAGCAACAGCCCCAAAACATCACTGCTCTAGAGGAGATCTGCATGGAGGAATGGGCCAAAATACCAGCAACAGTGTGTGAAAACCTTGTGAAGACTTCCAGAAAACATTTGACCTCTGTCATTGCCAACAAAGGGTATATAACAAAGTATTGAGATAAACTTTTGTTATTGACCAAATACTTATTTTCCACCATAATTTGCAAATAAATTAATTAAAAATCCTACAATGTGATTTTCTGGATTTTTCTTCTCATTTTGTCTGTCATAGTTGAAGTGTACCTATGATGAAAATTACAGGCCTCTCTCATCTTTTTAAGTGGGAGAACTTGCACAATTGGTGGCTGACTAAATACTTTTTTTTGTCCCACTGTACCTATGGGCAAGAATATTGTAGCAATGTTCAGTTTATACATATTTATTTTGAAGAAATACGTTCATACATTATTTTTTCCTAACGTATAAGGCTTGTTGCCAAAGCTGTTTTTCTGGCCCATCCGTATATCCTAATTTATTCTATTCTACCTTGTAACCTTAGAGCCTCATGGCATTTCATAGAATACCAACTGAATTATCACCAAACACTCTCAAAAGCAAACAGAACAACTGCCTGCAAGATAAATACCATGCTTTGAATATTGGATAACTTTTGCCCTTTCTAAAAGGCTATTTGCGAACTCTAACTTGACCTCTGCCTTCTCCTCAGGTTGACCGAGTTGCTTCCCTTCGTGGGAATCAACCGCCACTGGGGAATTGTCAGTAAGTGCCTGACATACAGCAAGGCGGCGTCCGACCCCTTTGCCTACTCCCTTCTGCGTCTACAGTACAAGAAGGTCCTGGTTACCGTTGTCAACCGGTTGCTGCGCCGTGACCTGTACCCCTCATCTGGCCACAACAGCTCTCTGGACACAGAGAACGACTACTCTCTCCAGAGGATCAGTTAATGTCACCATTATGGACATAACAAATATACCACAGACAGACAGACCCAAAATAAAGGTTTCCTCGTGGAAAGAGTGGAGGTGAGAGAGAGAAGGAAGAGAGCAAGATGGGAGAAAAGGGGATTGTAGGAAATAGGAGAGAGCGAGAGAGAGAGAGAGGGAAGTTGTGGGAGGGGAAGAGGTGGATGAGGTGGATAGAAGGAGACAGCAGAAAAACAGGCGGGGTAGACAGCGGAAGAGAGGGCAAGACGGATAGACTGCACAGAGAATGATCGCGTTCAGGGACATTTGCTCCAGACAATACTGGTAAACAAGGGAGTCTGATGATCCATGATTCACTGGCAGAGCCACACACACACACACACACACACACACACACACACACACACACACACACACACACACACACACACACACACACACACACACACACACACACACACACACACACACACACACCCAGAGCCAGAGCCAGAGCCAGAGCCAGAGCCAGAATCAAATGAATCAATGTTATTGAATCAGCCAGGGGTTCGGTCGATTCATAAAGGGAGGGATCACTCCACAAGAGTCTGAATGCTAGTGGGCTTTTATAACATAATAACCTCTTTATAAAGGAGATGTCATAGCCACATTTACAGACCTTTTGACACCCGTATAGAATATAGGAACGTGCTATTAAGGTTATTAATCTCTCGTGGACAGATGCACGTAACATAAATGGTAGTAGAAGCTGTTGACAGACTGTGGGATGCCATGACTAACGAGGAACTTTGTTCCGGTACGCTGATTTTTCATCACTGACCACTTGGACAAATCACGATTTTGCAGGTGCTCGCATCGTTCGAATTTCGGAAGGGGAGGGGACATTTTGGGCCACAGACTTGCCCGTAACTGGCTGAGAGTTTTCATATAGAGGGGTGGAGACTTTGCTGGTCTCATTAATATATTTTATAACACGTCTCCCCCAGAACTTAATGGAGGACCTGGCAAATTTCGCAAGATGTCCTTTCTGGGTGTCCGAGGTTATGTCCTGTCAACTGGACAGAGTGGAAGATGGGAAAGCTTTGCTAGCGGCTGACCAGTAGCCATTCGGGCACTGGTGCAATTTCAAGGGGCACAAATTAATTTCTTGAAGTTAAAATGTGAACTTTTCAATGAATGGTACTTGCTGTGGCAAATGCTGACAACTAGATAGCCATGTTATGTAGCCTATGGACTGTGTTTTAGACTACTACTGCAGTTGCTCACAATTTCACATCAATCACTGGATATTGATGCACTTTGTATTTCTCTCAGAGCTACTAGTTATAACAGCCAAAGGCAAATGCCATCATGTTTACTATGGTAGCGTGTTGTAACTGAATGTACTGCAGGTATTAAGGTAATTTTGACTGAAATGGATTTGTACTATTGTGTATATTGTAATACTTTATTCTGCCAGGTGATTGCTGGAAATGTTTATATGGATATTTATAAATACCGGATGTTATCTTTATCAAACTATTTTGCACTGTATGAGAAACCATAATATGTATTTGTTTAAATGCTCTTCAAATAAAAGAGACGTTCTATAGCAGAATAATGTTATGTTATGTTCAAGTAAGTGCTTTAAAACACGTTATTGTGTTCGTGCCAGAATTCAATATATGACTGTTTGGCTTTTCAATAGTTGCTTTATCAGAACCTGATTCTTTTTTAGATGCACCACGCACACGTGTGTTTCGTTATGCAGGCCTATGCCACTTGCTGTACTTTGGCAGTGTGTGAGTAAAGCTGTTGGTGAAAAATGTGCAATAAAGCTGTCAAATAACAAGCATCCTTTGATATATTTATGGCCATATGACAAGACATGTAGAAACATATCTAATATCTAATGCCAATCTGGGGATTTCATGTTGACAGATTCATCAGCAACTGTTTTGCAGGTGCCAGAGGCTGTTCAATGTTTGTGCCACCACACCTCAAATAATCCAATAGGAATGTCAAGCAGTAGGATATGTAGGGGAGAGTGGGGTAAATTGGGCCATTTATTTGTATTTTTTTTTACATTCAGCATCACTCCTTCAAGGGCGATGTAGTGTTCTAACAAAGATATATATACACACAGTGGGGAGAACAAGTATTTGATACACTGCCGATTTTGCAGGTTTTCCAACTTACAAAGCATGTAGAGGTCTGTAATTTGTATCATAGGTACACTTCAACTTTGAGAGACAGAATCTAAAACAAAAATCCTGAAAATCACATTGTATGATGTTTAAGTAATTAATTTGCATTTTATTGAATGACATAAGTATTTGATACATCAGAAAAGCAGAACTTAATATTCGGTACAGAAACCTTTGTTTGTAATTACAGAGATCATACGTTTCCTGTAGTTCTTGACCAGGTTTGCACACACTGCACAAGGGATTTTGGCCCACTCCTCCATACAGACCTTCTCCAGATCATTCAGGTTTCGGAGCTGTCGCTGGGCAATACGGACTTTCAGCTCCCTCCAAAGATTTTCTATTGGGTCCAGGTCTGGAGACTGGCTAGGCCACTCCAGGACCTTGAGATGCTTCTTACGGAGCCACTCCTTAGTTGCCCTGGCTGTGTGTTTCGGGTCGTTGTCATGCTGGAAGACCCAGCCACGACCCATCTTCCTCATTCCCAATGAGGGAAGGAGGTTGTTGGCCAAGATCTCGCGATATATGGCCCCATCCATCCTCCCCTCAATACGGTGCAGTCGTCCTGTCCCCTTTGCAGAAAAGCATCCCCAAAGAATGATGTTTCCACCTCCATGCTTCACGGTTGGGATGGTGTTCTTGGGGTTGTACTCATGGGTAAGTTGAGCACGGGACAGGGTAAGTTGAGTAGCGGGACAGGGTAAGTTGAGCAGCGGGACAGGGTGGGTAAGTTGAGCAGCGGGACAGGGTAAGTTGAGCAGCGGGACAGGGTAAGTTGAGCAGCGGGACAGGGTAAGTTGAGCAGCGGGACAGGGTAAGTTAGGCACGGGACAGGGTAAGTTGAGCAGCAGGACAGGGTAAGTTGAGCAGCGGGACAGGGTAAGTTGAGCAGCGGGACAGGGTAAGTTGAGCAGCGGGACAGGGTAAGTTGAGCAGCTGGACAGGGTAAGTTGAGCAGCGGGACAGGGTAAGTTGAGCAGCGGGACAGGGTAAGTTGAGCAGCGGGACAGGGTAAGTTGAGCAGCGGGACAGGGTAAGTTGAGCAGCTGGACAGGGTAAGTTGAGCAGCGGGACAGGGTAAGTGAAGCAGGCTACACATTTCTTAAAATCATGTCTATCAGAATCGCTTTTTGTCTTTGACCACTAAAACAAAACCGGTTTATATTGTTCCAACTGTTCCTTTTTATTAATTGTTTTGTAATTTTACCCCATTTTTCTCATGATATCCAGTTACAATATTTTCTTCGCTGCAACTCCAACGGGCTCGGGAGAGGTGAAGGTAGAGTCATGCGTCCCCCGAAACATGACCCACAAAGCTGCGCTGCTTCTTAACACCTGCTCGTTTAACCCGGAAGCCAGCTGCACTAATGTGTCGGAGGAAACACCGTTCAAATGATGACCAAAGTCAGGTTGCAGGCGCCCGGCCCGCCACAAGGAGTGCCTAGAGCGTGATGAGCCAAGTACAGCCTGCTGGCCAAACTCTCCTTTAACACGGCCGACGCTGGGCCAATTGTGCACCATCCTATGGGACTCCCAGTCACGACCTGTTGTGACACAGCCTGGGATCAAACGCCAGGCTGTATTGACACCGCCGCACTGCGATGCAGTGCCTTAGAACGCTGCGCCACTCGGGAGGCCCCTAACTGTTCCTTTTTAAACCTCTGAAATATATATATTTTAACATTAGCTCGACATCAAATTACTTCACCAATCAGTTCGAACAGAGCAGCTTGCTATGGAGTGGGCAAGCTATTGTTTACATGCGAGATGCGACTGAAATTTTGAAGGTGGGGAGAGAGTGGATGGAGTTGGCTTGGCCCACATAATTATACCTACGGATGAGTGGCTTCTACGGAGGAACTTCGAATATCTTTGAACTTCCAAGAGTTGGCTTATTGTTGGACCAGAGCTAGCTAGCTAACAAGCTTGTGTGTGTAGCGCAGCACCAGAATGAAAAACACGTCTTACCTTTTTGTTGTTAACAAAGTCCATGTGAAACGTGATAACTACAGTATCCATAACTAACATTGAAACAGTTCATCCATTCTTCTCTAATTAAAAATCTATCCCTAATTTCTGAATCATGCTTGTAACGTCAATAGGCTACATTAGCCTAAGCTTCTGAGGGGAGGGGCAGGTTGCATACACACATACTGGCAAAGATTTTCAGCTGGCAGGCAGACACTGGAATAAGTTTAAGTGACTGTGAGGGCTTTGCATAGGTGCCTTGGGGGACTTTTTGTGGGACTGAAAAAAATGCCCTGAATGCAAAATAACATTATTAACCGGTTCCCATGCTTTTAAAATAATGGTGCTGTTCCAGAACAATATAGATCACTTTTATTTCCAGTTCTGATTCTGTTCCTCCAAAAAAAAACATTTGTTTTTTCTCCCTGAACCGGCTCCAACCCCTGATTAGCCCACACAGCTACAAGGATGAACTTTCATTCTAGGTTTAGGACCTCATATTAAAGCTCAAAGAGACCCCAACTTATGTATGCAATCTAAAAATAATTTACTTTGGTTTAAATACAAGCACCATGAAACCTATAACACAATAAATTCATTTGACTTGGTGAAAATCTGTTCTTTGGACCTAACTTTTTCCATGTGGTTTCTTTCTTCACAGACTTCACAGACTAAATATTTGATCAAATTATACATTTTGTGTATGTTTTCCATTGAAACAAGTTGGCTCTATTTACCACTTTGGTCCAATTTACCACACTCTCACATATCCTGACATTCTTCAAAGCATATTGCTGATTGGATGAAAGGGATCAAATGACTGTCTTGAGTAAGGACTAAAGGACTGGGCAAATGGGCCGAGAAAACAATAGGTCGGTTCTATTCGAAATCATTGGGAAGTTCCTACCCCATTGAAGGGGGTTATGTAAGGGTTAAGGTGAGGGTTATGGTTATGGTTAGGGTAAGGGTTAAGGTTAGGGGTCACCCCAATGATCCCGGATAGCACTGACGGAAAGAAATAGTGGCCTATTATTTTACAGTTAATGTCCACTGTTCACATAATCCAATACATACATTTTAGAGGTAAGCAATTATAAGGTTAACTTTGAATAAAAAAGTGTTGGAAATGGTTGAGCAAGACGGTTTAGAGTATAGGAATTGTTAACAGGTGTATTTCAGAAAGTTTACTTGCGCAAAGTTTACTTGCGCAAATGATTCCACCTCCACCCAGCCATTTCCGTCTGAAACATTTTCCTTTGTAATTTGATAGTCGACCGTAATTCGTGTAATAAACTCACTTTTTAGGGAAGCCCAAAAAGTTCTCGTGCAATTAAGCACAGTAGCCTTGAGGTGCCACATCACAAAATATGGAATTTATACGTAGGAAAATGAAGACTATTGTTTTTCTGAATGCACTGGCGACAGTTGTTTGGTGTGCCCCTTCGCTCTGCGACCCTGAAGACGAATTTCTAGGTAAAGTAGGCCAACTCTTTGTTGTTTATGATAACGCACATGGTGTGTTTTATGCATTGGAAGGAAGTGATGGTGTTAGGGCTAGTTCTGAAATAAAAGTGCATGGTTCAGAAATATTTCATTATATCTCAGACAAGACATGCAAACTGTGATGCTTCTATTCACAATGTTTATTCACAAGCCAACCGTAACAACAATAAAAAAAATAACCTCGTGTCACAAATTAGTGCGAAATAAAGTGCTTATTTTTCTTCAGAGAATTATTATAGAACTGTGGGCTATAACGATTGAGGTAGATATTCATCACTAGTGAGAGGTGACCTGATCCAAAGAATGACAATTCTCAGCATTAATACGTTTTTACTGAAAGATAGACATTTGGGAGGAGAGATCGTGAAGCAAGACGAGAGGGTTAATAAAAAGCAGATTTTATAGTGTCACAATAACGCTGGTGATAAATGCGATTCTGCCATCTAGTGTTAAATGCATGACAGCAACTAACAATAGATGTGTCTTTCAGGTATCTTTTGCAAAGAACCAGAACCAGAACAACGTATGTACATTTTATTTTCTTCAAAAATCCTTCAACTCATGTAAATGTGATGTTTGTAAAGCCTTGGTGACAACATATGCTAAGGTTATTATGACTTTAGAACCGACTCTTGACTATTCTAAACCAATTGAAAGCATCCTAGCAGGTTGTGTGCATTGCATCACAGTTAGATAGCTTAGAACTTACTGTTCATACAGAAAGAAGGCCTAAAGGACTGTACATTTATGCAATTTTATCAAACCACAGGTTGAACAACCTATCACACTTTTGAAGATGAAGTTTTACTAAGTGATTAGGCTAAATGGGATATTATGGCCTTAAGGCCTCTCCGAGCTATCAAGTGTATTTTTGGATGATAAATGGCTGTATGAAATATTCACATTTTAATCTCCACTGATAATAGAAATATTTGAACTTGATCATTTTCAGCACTGCAGAGAGGTAGCTAGCTAGCTATATGAGACAATAAAGATGTTTTAGTCCAAGGGGTGGATTCTTCATGCATATCCATAGGACTTCTTAATATCAGGTTATGCTCATTTTCCATGCCAAGGATATGAGTAATGAGCCTTATTGTGTACTGAGCATCTTAGCTAGGTTTCTTTAACAAATTAACTTAGATCAAATGTAAAAGTACAAGAGAAAGAACAACCTGGCCAATACCCCTAAACATACTGATTTACAAGGGAGATAACATATGGTCTGAAAGCAGCATCTTACAAGCAGGTTAACACTACGCCTACCTGAACATGTTTTATAACAAACTTATTGTTCTATAAAAATGTTGCCACCCACCTTACAAAAGCACCCAAAGGTCTCACCGATGTTAATTGCAAAGAGTTCATGAAATTATGAGACAATAAATGGTATTATAACACATTACATAATGATGAACCTATTGATATAACAGTATGTATTCTATACTTTGATGATTCAACACGGTAAGCCACATTCAGATCAGTCACTCACCATTATAATACTGAATTTGTCCTGCTCCTCGGTTGGCTCTTTCCTCTACTCAGCCAAGTGCATGGACATCATGATGAACTATTGCGACGACATGTCCTATACCCACACCGTGTTCCCCAACATCCTGGGCCACAGGACCCGCGAGGAGGCCGAGCTGGGCCCCGAGTACCTCCTCGTCAGTGTGGTCCACAACTTGCTCAATGGAGAGTGCACCCCGGACATCCGCATGCTAGGCTGTTCAGTGCTGGTGCCTCGCTGCGAGAAGGAGAAGGTTTGATGCTAACAAAGGATAATGTAATAATACAAATAAATCCAAGAAAATTGCACTCTATATATATGCTCCCAACAATTTAATGGGTAAATCTAATAACCAACATTTTGGTAATGCAGCGCCTTCTTCAGTAAAAAAAAAATATATCCCACTTTCAATAATTGAATGCTGTTTTTCTTTTATAATGTAAGGTGCTGAAGCCGTGCAGGAGTACGTGCGAGGCTGTGAGGAAGAACTGTTACCACGCCTTCGAGGGCATCGAGATGGCCTGGCCATACTTCCTGGACTGTGACCGCTTCTTTGTCAGTGACCAGGAGGGCTGTTACGACCCACTGGAGGGCTTACGAGGTAACGGCCACAGTTTAACTGGTGTGTCATAAAAATGACTATCAATATATGATAGTGACAACCGTATGACAGTAACTGTGCAGTATGATGTTGACTCAAATAATATTTTCATGCATAAAACAATCCCCTGAGCAAAATGTAAAACTAGAGAGAACCATGTGTGTCAATATTATTACAAGATTATGTCATTATAAAGAAAAATAACACCCAAACCCCTTTTAATAACAGAAGCATATTGAGTGGTAACTGAGAATGCAGTTTCTATCCAGATTAATGACAGTCAACTGGTTGCCACATTGCTCCTTGCGGCACACCTCAAGAATGTACTTAAACTATTTATAGGTCAATTCAAATTCCTTTTTACATCAACATTCACAGTTTTTTGATGATTGTATTATGCCACAATCCTCTCAACACATGTTTTAAATGAACCTTTATTTAACTAGGCAAGTCAGTTAACAACAAACTCTTATTTACAATGACGTTAACATATCTGCCATTAATATCTTGCCTCCTACAAGATATATGTGTTTTAACAAGTCTATGAGTTCACACTGATAGGTGACGGAACTGTAGTATATGTTCACCAGAGCAGTGATCAGTCTAACGTGAGTTCAGTACAGTTTGTTTCTCCCTGTTCACCAGATCAGTGATCAGTCTAACGTGAGTTCAGTACAGTTTGTTTCTCCCTGTTCACCAGATCAGTGATCAGTCTAACGTGAGTTCAGTACAGTTTGTTTCTCCCTGTTCACCAGAGCAGTGATCAGTCTAACGTGAGTTCAGTACAGTTTGTTTCTCCCTGAAGCTGCAAACAACCAACCATTCCAGCTGTGTGATTGCTCTGACTGTTCATGAGTCCTCTCTTCCTGTGTACTCTCTCTCTTTCTGTTTATCTCTGCAGCTGCTCTATGCCACCATAAACAAGTCCTACAGGAGCCTATACTGACACAATAACAGTTAATGTAACCATTTTGCTGAAATAAATCATAGATATGCATATTACATATATGATATGGGTGTAGATATTCACACAGAGGGTGGTACCACATTTTGCACAACAGCTTTTAGTGTAGTATGAAATCTGTTTCCAAAAATATATTTGATTCTAACTGAAATACAAGATGTCTGGCAAGCCTTGTAAGCTATGTAATTAATTACATGCTGATATTTATTTTGAACAGATGTCTCTGGTCTTATGTTTCAACTTCATTCAGTTTCTTACATTTTAGGTCTTGCACATTTCCCTAAAAGAGCACATTTATACAGGGGAGACGGGGGCCTTTTCCACTTTATGTAGTTTCTCTGTCTCCTGACATTTTACAGGGCTCTACTCGACATGAGATGAAAGACTAAGGCCTCATTTAGTAATGAGGTATCTCGATATACACCCGATGAGGCGGTTTATTGACGCATGGTTACGCTTTCGATGTTAACTTTTCTAGGACACTGAGTCAAAAGTCACACTTGCTAGTTAATACAAAGTGTCATGAACTGGCTTGGAACGCTATTGACCTCTATATCTTTGGTTACACTTCATAATAACTTCCACAAATAAGACATTACACTTAACTGTGCTTATAAATGCTTTTCAAATCATTATCATACAGTGTCACCATCTCTTGTTTATCCTAGCGATACAGGAAGAACGTAATACCCCTGAGAAGCCTCATACTGTCATCCAGTTTAGCTATCAGTCTAACGCCCAGATGAACAGCATCCTGAAGAAGACTGCAGCACGATGCCCCGAAATCGCCATGACCTACAGCATTGGCCGCAGTGTGGAGGGCAAAGACCTGCTAGTGATAGAGTTCTCAAACAACCCTGGAGTACATGAATTGCGTAAGTACTAATGGTCCTCGGTGCACTACAGTGTGAGTCCTGGGAATGCTATTTCTTAAACGCCGTCATATGTCTCTCAATGCTATTCAATTAGGGGCTGATTCCGACTTAGGAATTTACGCCATTCCTACGCACTTCAGTATTTGGTATTCAGATTTACCTTATTCAGCCGCGTAATGCACCATGCAGGTGCTACCTTGCACGCTCTGAAAACATTTAATTAAACTGCTGAAAACACAGATTTATAAATACTTATTTAGGTTTAGGAAAGTATTTATGAATCATGAATTGGTTTGGAGAGCCTTTACGCACAAAAGAAAGCAGTGGTTTGATTCGTTCTGAAAATGGCCACTTTCAGTTCAACCCATGGTAATGTGGGAACATTAGCGTACATAAAATTATAATAGGGAGAATAGTGTACGATAGTAGACTATACCCTCTGTTGGTTGAACTAACCATGGAACTGTGTACTGACACGGCCAAGTATTGCGGCATGCGTCGGGTTCAAACTGTTACGGCTTGGTCTGCACTCCGCTCCATAACAATTTAATTTGCTTACATGTCATTTTTTGTATATTATCGACTGTTACTAATGATTCTTAGCAACAACCACACGGCCATGACCGAGGAAGCAAAGGGAAATGATACAATGAAATTAAATGGAATTATAATGTAGGCTAAAATAACTGGGAACTAACAGGAAATTGGCAGTTGAATATGTGTTGTTATTAGGCCTACTGATGGTCGATACTGATAGTGGCTAATTATTAACATGATAGAAATAGGAGACAGAGAAAGCCGGAGTAGGCTATAATTAAGACATTCGGGATTGCCCATCCCTGCAAGTTAAAAGACTACAATTTAAACTCTGCATAATGGCACAGCATTTCATCAACTTTACTGTGGTAAAGTTGATATGTTGATATGCTTCATTTTGCTGCCATATGACTAGTTTAACATTTATCTCCAGCGATTATAAGGTAAAGTAGACCTAAAACAAGTGTCAATTAGCCTATGTTTACAATTCCCTTATCCAAACGGATTACTCATTTACCTAGCTCTTATCAAGTTGTAAATTACAGTGCCTGGAGAATGGTGTTATTTAAATCAAAAATATTCAATAGATGCTTCTTCCACTTGAAACAGGTGGGTTCGCTGGACTTTATTCATGGTTTCCTCACACGTAAAGATAGTGGAATTATTCATTTTTTGTGTTTATTTTATCAGTTAAATTGACTGAGAACACATTTTAATTTACAGCAACAACCTGGGGAATAGTTACAGGGGAGAGGAATGAACCGATAGGAAGCTGGGGATGATTAGGTGACCATGATGGTATGAGGGCCAGATTGGGAATTTAGCCAGGACACCAGGGTTAACACCCCTACTCTTACGATGTGTCATGGGATCTTTAGTGACCACAGAGAGTCAGGACACCCGTTTAATGTCCCATCTGAAAGACGGCACCCTAGACAGGGAAATGTCCTCAATCACTGCCCTGGGGCATTGGGATCTTTTTCTAGACCAGACAAAAGAGTGCCTCCTACTGGCCCACCAACACCACTTCCAGCAGCATCTGGTCTCCCATCCAGGGACCAATCAGGACCAACGCTGCTTAGTTTCAGAAGGAAACCAGCAGTGGGATGAAGGGTCAGAATATGGCGTTTCTGTACACACCTCCGCCACACCGTCAATTATTCGAGCTCCACCCCAAACAAATAGCGGGTGAATACCATGCTATTCTAATGCTTAAGTTCAAGATCAGAATGCACAGAGAGAAAAGTGCATCAAAAGGGGATTATGTTCCATTCCCGCACACTTAACACGGGTCAGAATCGGGCCCTTAATTATTATCTCGCCTATGTCCACAGTTCAACCAGGGACAATGTAACTTTTCTAAATGTTACACATGACTGTAAGCTGCTGTCTTGGTTAAGTCTCCATGGAAAGCAGATCATTCATCTCAAGGGACTCTTTGGTTGAATACATTTAAAAGAAGTCAATATCCGGTCACCTTATATCAACAGTTGAACCAGAGATGAAGTACATAGGAAACATGCATGGGAACGAGGTGCTGGGTCGTCAGCTGTTGATCTACCTGGCCCAGTACCTGTGTTCAGAGTACCTGCTGGGGAACCGGCGCATCCAGACCCTGATCAACACCACACGTATCCACATCCTGCCCTCCATGAACCCAGACGGGTACGAGCTAGCTGCCGCCGAGGTCCAGGACACCATCGACCCTGAGAACGATGAGGTAGGTTGAATCAACGTTGTTTGACGCGTCATTTTAATATTTTGTTGTTTTATCACTGTGTAAAACGAATTGCATTTGCCAGAAAGGTATTAATGTACCGTATGTAATCAGTTTCCCAGCTTTTAAAAAAATTCAACAACAGGCCTCAATATTTGGTTTAAACTATTGCTGATTTCATATTACTTGACAGCGAAGATCCTACAGTCTGCTTTGACATGTCTGCTTTGACTCACATACCAACCTGACTACCACTGTATGAACCCAACAGGCTCAGAACTACAACAGCTGGACCCTGGGTCGAGGCAACGCCCAGAACATTGACCTGAACAGGAACTTCCCTGACCTGACCACGATCGTTTACAGCCGGCGCAGACACAGACGTTTCCGTAGCAACCACATCCCAATCCCAGACGCTTACTGGTTTGGTAAGGTACAGTATGAATTCCTAGCCATCCATGCTTGCATTTCGTGTGGGATTTTATACTTGCGGATAATAATACATGCATCAAATATTGTGCAATGATGACTGCTTTCAATGTCATTTGGATTTACATTGACATTTTTTTAAACCTTTATTTAACTAGGCAAGTCAGTTAAGAACAAATTATTATTTACAATGACGGCCTACCAAAAGGCAAAAGGCCTCCTGCGGGGACGGGGGCTGGGTTAAAAAAATTAAAAAGGAAAATATAGGACAAAACACACATCACAACGAGAGACAACACCACATAAAGAGAGACCTAAGACAACAACACAGCATGGCAGCAACACATGAAAACACAGCATGGTAGCAACACAACATGACAACAACATGGTAGCAACACAACATGGCAGCAGCACAACATGGTAGCAGCACAAAACATGGTACAAACATTATTGGGCACAGACACAGCACAAAGGGCAAGAAGGTAGAGACAACAATATATCACGCAAAGCAGCACAACGGTCAGTAAGAGTTTCCATGATTGAGTCTTTGAATGAAGAGATTGAGATAAAACTGTCCAGTTTGAGTATTTGTTGCAGCTCGTTCCAGTCACTAGCTGCAGCGAACTGAAATGAGGAGCGACCCAGGGATGTGTGTGCTTTAGGGACCTTTAACAGAATGTGACTGGCAGAACAGGTGTTGTATGTGTAGGATGAGGGCTGCAGTAGATATCTCAGATAAGGGGGAGTGAGGCCTAAGAGGGTTTTATAAATAAGCATCAACCAGTGGGTATTGCGATGGGTATACAGAGATGATCAGTTTACAGAGGAGTATAGAGTGCAGTGATGTGTCCTATAAGGAGCATTGGTGGCAAATCTGATGTCCGAATGGTAAAGAACATCTAGCCGCTCGAGAGCACCCTTACCTGCCGATCTATAAATGATGTCTCCGTAATCTAGCACGGGTAGGATGGTCATCTGAATCAGGGTTAGTTTGGCAGCTGGGGTGAAAGAGGAGCGATTACGATAGAGGAAGCCAAGTCTAGATTTAACTTTAGCCTGCAGCTTTGATATGTGCTGAGAGAAGGACAGTGTACCGTCTAGCCATACTCCCAAGTACTTGTATGAAGTGACTCAATCTCTGTCATTTATCTTCAATGTTAAATATCAAAGTTTGAATTAAGTTTTGATTACCAATCATCAAGTTTTAATTGAGAAGTTGACGATTGGTAATTGTTGTTAACCGGCACCTGATTGTACCCTGTTATGCCATCATTTCCAAAACCCTGTGTTTTATTGATGTGCCCAATAAAACTGTTGACTGTAATTGATATGCTTGTCTTTATGTGTGTCATAATGCAGGTAGCTCCAGAGACATACGCAGTCATGAAGTGGATCAGATCCTTTCCCTTTGTGCTCTCAGCTAACTTCCACGGAGGGGAGTTGTTGGTGTCCTACCCCTACGACCTCTCCAAACACCCACTAGAGCAGAAGATGTTCTCCCCCACGCCAGATGAACAGGTAAGCGGGACTGACAGCAACATGTACAGTCAATAGGACAACAGCACTCTCCAAAATGGATTGCACTCTATGATCTGAAGTGTGTCTGTTGCAGAGAGAAGGCCTTTACATATGTAAAGATGAATTGTATTTTTATTTCCTCGACAGTCGTCATGTAACATACATGTAAAGAAAGAAGAAAATGTATCTCAGCTGCTACCAAATCAAACTAATGTAACATATCACATTTAAAGGTAAACGAAACTACCCATTGTATTTTTTATGAATACGACAAAGATAATATTGTATTTTTGGCTACAGGTATTCAAGCAGATAGCGAGAACATATGCAGATGCCCATGCCACCATGTCAGAAGGAAACTCTGGAAGGTGTGAGAACTTTGGCAGCATCGGCCAGGACGGCATCATAAATGGAGCATGGTGGTACAGCTTTGCAGGTGGTAAGTTTAAAATAATTTAAAAAACGGTCCAATTAAAAACAGTCCAGGACTGTTGAAGTGACGATATAGCGAGCGGGTGGCTGGTGGCACCTTCATTTGGGAGGAAGGACTCATATTAACGGCTGTAATAGAATGGTATCGATCCATTCATTCCATCACAGCTATCATTATCAAATCAAAGTTTCCTGGTCACGTACACAGTTTAGCAGGTCTTACGGCGGTGCAGCGAAATGCTGATGTCACTAGCTCCCACCTATGCGGTCAATTGTCAAACAGCTAGAATGTAAAGTAAAGCAAGAAATCAAGAATGGCGGGAAACAACTGTTCTTATGAACCTTCCTCCTGTGATTGAAATAGCTGATGCAGGCTTAATGAACATAATAGGCAAGTTATATTATGAACTATGATCGCCACCTGGTGGCGCTTTTAGTTATTGTCACTAGTTGAATTATGAAGATGGTGGTTTGTAGTTTCTATCACTTGTACGTTGTTCTTCCTGTCATGTGATCAGGTATGCAGGACTTCAACTACCTCCACACTAACTGTTTTGAGGTGACGGTGGAATTGGGCTGTGATAAGTTCCCAGCTGAGGAGGAGTTATACACTGGCTGGAAGGACAACAAAGAGGCTCTGCTCACATTCATGGAGTCGGTGAGAGACTTTAAAGCCAGCATTTCATTCCAAAACATCACTCCCTTTCACAAATCTGAGACGAGTTCTCCACTAACCCTGCGTCTCAATGTTTACCAGGTCCACCGTGGAATAAAGGGAATAGTAAAGGATGAGGACGGGAATGGAATCAAAGGGGCAAGGATATCTGTCAGAGGAATAAGGCATGACATCACCACAGGTAAAGTCAGCCTCTTCGATTGGTCATTTTTACTAGAAAATGTCAGTATGATTCTGGGTGGTAAGCATTTGAAAAAAAAAACGTCCTCACACTCTCTCTAGCTGAAAACGGAGACTACTGGCGCTTGCTAACCGCCGGCATCCACATCCTGACTGCGTCTGCACCAGGCTACACCAGAGCCATGAAAAAGATCCACCTTCCGGCACGCTTGCAGAAAGCAGGCCGGGTGGACTTTGTCCTGCAGAAGGCTGTGGTGGAGCCTGACATGGAAGAGGACTATAGAATCCCGTCCATGGGGACCTATGAGCACTTCGACCCCTACAACCAGTTTGAGCGCTACACCATTAGCGAGCAGAACCAGAACGGAGAGGAGGGGCAGGAGAAACCGTGGTGGTGGAGCTACTTTAGCCATGCCCATGGCTCCACCCCCACCTGGCTTCTCAGAAACTAGCTCCTCCCCTGAATATACATAGAATCCTCTATGGCTCCCACTATAGCCTCCTTTCTCAACTCTGGTCCCCGATTACCATCAAGGGTTGCACATACCTCCTACAGGTCAATACTAGCACACCTAATTCAATGAATCAAGGGCTTGATGATTAGTTCAATCACGTGTGCTTATATAAGGGTGGAACAAAAATGTGTAACCCAGGGGTACTCCAGGACACTGCCCTACATGATCAAAGACGGGTTACTATTTAAGTTGAATATGATTTACATAATGCTATCATACAAGTGTCACATTTTAGCATTACCATTATTATCCATTGCTGCAAACCTGTCGTAACTGAAGTAAAATATAAAATAGCTAGTTGTTCATGATAGCAATATGTAATCTTAATAAGTCATAGTTCATGTAAAGTGTTTTCTCCTAAAGCTAGCCTCCATTTTACAAGCTTTTGCCTTGTTAAACTGCTTCACTTTATGACCATAATGCAACACAGGAAGGTTGAAAAGCTTCGACGATTTGTCTCTCCACCCGCACATATCTGTACTTGTTTACAATAAAACATTATTAAAGAACATTCATTTGTTACTATTACTGCTGTTTATGGAGCCCCACCCTACTGAAACGTTGTTAAAGGGAAGCGTTATTAATGAGTGTGGTGCTTTCTAGTTCAATTTGAGCTCACTTGCGGAGTTCCACTTTACTTCATGATAATACGGTAAAGTATCTTCTTCTCAGATGGTGACCGTTATACTTTACAATACTTGTCCCTGAAATGTATTCACATGGTAGTAAATGGGAAACTTGTGTGACCGTCGTCTCTTCAAAATATGTAATGAAACAGATTGGCCAAAAGATGGCATCCTAATTCCATTTGTTTTCGCCCATGTTACATTTTCAACTGAACTGCCTTTCCAAGAAAGGCAACCTTTCCAGCCAACCAATACTGTATCCCAAACTGTCCCACATGGCAACGTATAGCATCTGTTAAAGAACCAGAGGCACGGTCAGTCTCTTATACCAGTCAACCAACCATGCTTTAAGAACCGGAATGTGTGTCATTTCACATAGCGCTCTGCATCACTTTCTCTAGTGGATCTAGATATCGTCAGTGTTTGTCTCACATGTTACCTAGATATGAATTGATCTGAAAAAAATGTCAGTCCTATCATGTAATTTGTTTTGCCACGTGTTCACTTCTGAATATCATTCTGCCTACCCCTTTACAGTGCGCATGTGCCTTGAAAAAAAAAGAGTAGGATATTTGTTGTAAACGGTAGGATGCAGTATAGTCTTGCAATAAGGGATCATCAAGGAGTGGCTATGCGTTCAAGGAGTGATGACGCGCTAGCGGAGTGGAACTGACCTTCCACGGAGTTGCATTATTTTCCAGAGAACGCACAGAGCCCGGGGTTGATTATCCCTTTTATACCATGGCTTGGAATATCTTACATTATTTAATACCATGGACATCATTCCACAGTATGCAGCTAGCGATGAGAATAAATGTTTTCTTCAATCTTCCCTCCAAACATTTGAGATGATGTTCTGTTATGATATTTAGTAAACGGAGGTCAAATCTGATTTGTGTTTGTGTATATTTCCAGATGTCAGCACTCCTGACATATCTACAGTTGAACTGTGGCTGCTAGGCTGTTGTCACTTGACCCAATCTGACCAAACACCATCTCCTAGGATCACAACCCAAGGCCAACTTATTACTTATTGAGCTGCTATAATAATAATAATTTATAGGCATTTCAATAATGCATAACTATACATTCTGTGTCTGTGAAAGGGATTCTTCACATAAATAATTAAATTACTTTAGTGTTTCTTTACATTGAAAGTAAAAGGCAAGGAGAGATTGAGACCCACACTTAGCCATACATGGCCTCCCACAAACCCTAATGCATTTGTGACCAAATATGTTTGAGTGAATGAATCCCATATATATCATGTCGTTATTTGCATGCACAAATCATACATTGCATAGTAAAATGAATACATTTGTATCAATAATATTGTAATTTAGGCGAACTCTCTCTTGCTCCAGACATGTTGTGCATTTCATTTATGAAATTCAGTCTGTTATAAATAAATAAATACACATTGTTAAAGTAATCTACATAGTGGTATGGTACTGTAAATTAGAACATAATTTATTTGTTTTTGTTTAAAGAGATACTTAAGGATTTTGGCAATGAAGCCCTTTATCTACTTCCCCAGAGCCAGATGAACTCAGGCATACCATTTATATGTCACTGTGGGCAGTTTAAAGTATCCCTTTAAGTCTGGGGTATAAACAGGATGATCAACTCCACTCTGTGCAGTTCTATGGAAATATACCAATTCCCAGCTTATGCCTCAGGATCCGTATCACCCCCTGAATCATGGTATATTTCCATAGAACTGCACAAAGCGTCCTTGATGATCCCTTACATAACACAAGAAAATATAGCATAAATTCCATGTAATTATGCACTGTGAACACCAGTGGCGGTCGGTGCCGTTTAAGATGAAGGAGGAGGATTTTTTTAACGAGGGTTGGCCACGAGGGTTGGCCTCGATGACTGTCATTCATATTCCATTTACCCAGTTCAACATAACATCGATAGGTTTAGGCTACGACCAGTGGTGGAAAAAGTACCCAATTGTCATACTTGAGTAAAAGTAAAGATACCTTAATAGAAAATGACTCAAGTAAAAGTGAAAGTCACCCAGTAAAATACTACTTGAGTAAAACTCTAAAAGTATTTGGTTTTAAATGTACTTAAGTATCAAAAGAAAATGTAATTGCTCAAATATATTTAAGTGTTAAAAGTAAAAGTATAAATCCTTTTTAAATTCCTTTTTTTAAGCAAACCAGATGGCACAATTTTCATAAAAAGAAAAAAAAAATGACACATAGCCTGGGGCACATTCCAACACTCAGACGTGATTTAGAATCAAAACATGTGTTTAATAAGTCCGCCTGATCGGGGGCAGTAGGGATGACCAGGGATGTTCTCCTGATAAGTGTGTGAATTAGACAATTGTCCTGTCCTGCTAAGCATTCAAAATGTAACAAGTACTTTTGGGTGTCAGGGAAAATGTATGGAGTAAAAAGTACTTTTAGAATGAAGGAATGAAGTGTAGTAAAAGTAGTCAAAAATATAAATTGCATAGTACAGATACCCCCAAAAGCTCCTTAAGTAGTACTTTCAAGTATTTTTACTTAGTACTTTACACCACTGGTTACTATATGATCTCAAATTTTCCCTAAACCCATCATGAGGTTTCTACAACCTAGCCTATGAATGAAAGTTTGCAATGTACATGTACACAGGTCAAAAGAAAGATTTGAGGTGAGTTTTGAGAGTTTCTATTGGACAAATTACGTTATGTTTTTTCCCGTTTCATTCTGTTTGCTTCAGTTTAAGAAACGCTTTTCGACAGAATTGTCGGAATGAATACATCCCTGATCACACACAAATGGTTCACTTTCATAGCCAAATACAAACAGCTTGTTGTATTCCTTCTCTCATCTATGTGCTCTCCTCCTCTCACATTTTCCCTTCGCTTGTGGAATTCAATGCACAAAACATCAGCTGTCTGTGATGAGGCAAAAAAAACTTTCCAAGCCAAACATTCAAATCATAACCGCTACACACAGCTTACATTGTTGTCACCATATTAGCTAAATTAATGTTGTAGTCAACTTAGCTAATATAACTAACACGTTAGTAAACCCTCTATAATCTTGCAGTACAGTGTAAGCAGTTTAGCAGTTACACCGACGGGCCCCGGTGGCAATAAAGTAGTCAAACCAAAAGCTTATCTTGACTTGGAAGAGTTTCAGTTTTGGATAGTCATAGCCAGCTGACTAACATAGCATCTCTCTATTTGGCCTGGGTGTTTGAGTAGGTAGGGTAAACTAGCTAGCTGCATTTGCTAGCTAAGAAAGTGAAAAGAAATGACAAAATATATATATTTATCTCTCTCACTCTTGCTCCATTTTTGAATCTATAAATGTGTTCAAACCTGTTCAGCTATTGTCTTTCTCTCTCTTTGAGTCAGCTACTCACCACATGTTATGAAGAGCACTGCTAGCTAGCTGTAACTTATGCTTTCAGTATTGGATTAATTCTCTGATCCTTTGATTGGGTGGACAACATGTCAGTTCATGTTGCAAGAGCTCTGACAGGTTGGAGGATGTTTATTATTACTGTGTAAGTCTTTGGAAGTGGGTGAGAATCATGAGCCTCAAAGGTTTGTATTGAAGTCAATGTACCCAGAGGAGGACAGAACAGGGGCGGAGCCAGAGGGGTGTTAGACGTCATAAATGAGGACCGGAAAAGGAAAGTGGAGGAAAGCTGTACTTACATTAAAGAAATTGCAGATGTACTCCTATTAACTGCCACTCAAAATATAGCGCAGAGAGGTCATCGAGAGTCTGATGACTCACAACAAGGGCCATTTTTTTTTTACAAATAGCAAAGTATAGAGATATAGATATAGCATAGAGAAAAGGATGAATACATGTGGCAATGCTAAGTACACAAGCCACCAAATCTAGAATTAAGTTCTTGAGGGCTTTGCTGAGATGGTACAAAGTGAAATAATAAGAGAAGTAAAAGAAAGTGAAGTTTTTAGTGTAATTGCAGATGAAACAAAAGATTGAAAGAAAAAAGAACAAATGTCTTTAGTTGTGAGGTACTGTTACAACGGGGCCATCCATGAAAGCTTTTTACACTTTCAGTCAGCCGAAATCTTAGATGCAGCAGGTCTCACAAAAATGATAATTGATTGCCTTGAAAAACATGGTCTGGACTACAGAAATAATCTTGTGGGGCAAGGCTATGACGATGAATCAGTCATGAGCGGAAACCATTTGTGTGTTTGCACGGATTAAAAACAGTGCAAGATGAACATTTTATGTGCACTGTAATGAGCATTGTTTGAATTTGGTTCTTGTCGATGCTGTAAAATCTTTTTTTGCTCTCCTGCAGAAGCTTTACAACTATGTATCTGGCTCGTACGTTCATCTCAAGTGGCTTGCAGTTCAGAAAGAGCTGTATCCACAGCAGTAGCCCAGAACTACAGAGACTTGCGGATGTAAGGTGGGCATGCAGGTACAGTTGAAGTCGGAAGTTTACATACACTTAGGTTGTAGTCATTAAAACACGTTTTTCAACCACTCCACAAATGTATTGTTAACAAACTATAGTTTTGGGCAAGTCAGTTAGGACATCTACTTTGTGCATGACACAAGTAATTTTTCCAACAATTGTTTACTGACAGATTATTTCACTTATAATGTACTGTATCACAATTCCAGTGGGTCAGAATTTTACATACACTAAGTTGACAGTGCCTTTAACAGCTTGGAAAATTCCAGAAAATGATGTCATGGCTTTAGAAGCTTCTGATAGGCTAATTGACATCATTTGCGTCACGTGGAGGTGTACCTGTGGATGTATTTCAAGGCCTACCTTCAAACTCAGTGCCTCTTTGCTTGACATCATGGGAAAAATCAAAAGAAATCAGCCAAGACTTCAGAAAAAAAATTGTAGACCTCCACAAGTCAGGTTCATCCTTGGGAGCAATTTCCAAACGTCTGAAGGTACCACGTTCATCTGTACAAACAATAGTACGCAAGTATAAACACCATGGGACCACACTGCCGTCATACCGCTCAGGAAGTGACGCATATTCTCTCCTAGAGATGAACGCACTTTGGTGCGAAAAGTGCAAATCAACCCAGAACAACAGCAAAGGACCTTGTGAAGATGCTGGAAGAAACAGGTACAAAGTATCTATATCCACAGTAAAACTAGTCCTATATTGACAGCAAGGCCGCTCAGCATGGAAGAAGCCACTGCTCCAAAACCACCATAGAAAAGCCAGACTACGGTTTGCAACTGCACATGGGGACAAAGATCGTACTTTTTGGAGAAATGTTCTCTGGCCTGATGAAATAAAAATAGAACTGTTTGGCCATAATGACCATCATTATGTTTGGAGGAAAAAGGGGGAGGCTTGCAAGTTGAAGAACACCATCCCAGCCGTGAAGCACGGGGTTGGCAGCATCATGTTGTGGGGGTGCTTTGCTGCAGGAGGTACTGGTGCACTTCACAAAATAGATGGCATCATGAGGATGGAAAATTATGTGGATATTTTGAAGCCACATCTGAAGACATCAGTCAAGAAGTTAATGCTTGGTTGCAAATGGGTCTTCCAAATAGACAATGACCCCAAGCATACTTCCAAAGTTGTGGCAAAATGGCTTAAGGCGGCCAACAAAGTCAAGGTATTGGAGTGACCATCACAAAGCCCTGACCTCAAAACTATAGACAATATATGGGCAGAACTGAAAAAGCGTGTGCGAGCAAGGAGGCCTACAAACCTGACTCAGTTACACCAGCTCTGTCAGGAGGAATGGGCCAAAATTCACCCAATTTATTGTGGGAAGCTTGTGGAAGGCTATCCAAAACGTTTGACCCAAGTTAAACCATTTAAAGGCAATGCTACACTCAATTAGTATTTGGTATGTAAACTTCTGACCCACTGGGAATGTGATAACAGAAATAAAAGCTGAAGTAAATCATTATCTCCACTATTATTCTGACATTTCACATTCTTAAAATAAAGTGGTGATCATAACTGACCTAAGACAGGGAATTTTTACTCGGATTAAATGTCAGGAATTGTGAAAAACTGAGTTGAAATGTATTCGGCATGCCATAATCTGAGGGACAGGCTTCCAGTGCCACAGGATATCACACTTGAAAATAATGGCGAAAGATCAGTGGAGGTAAGGGGCCTTCTTTCTCAGATATATTTACATGTTAAAGTGCTTTCGGTTACCTTTTGTAAAGTGCTTGGTGATGCCAAATGTCTTTCTGACATGCTCCAATCAAGCTCTCTTGACCTAGCAAGGGCTGTGGATCTAGTAGGTGCCCTTATAGACACACTACAGGACTACATAAGTGAGGGTTACTTTGGAGAACTATGGAAAGAGGTTGAAGAGATTGTAGAGCACTGCAAAATACGTGTACAAACAGTGTGTAAAAGACAGCCTAAAACAAGCTTAAGATTTCACGACTCATTGATGATGGGCTCTGTAGGACAGAAAAGTTGTGACCAAAGTGATGGTGAGAGCTTCCAAAAAGCTATCTTTTATCAGGTGCTTGACAGTCTCACAGCTGAGCTGCAGAGGCGTTTTTCAAAGAACAATTGCGAGACAATGGAAGGGGTCCAGTCTTTCAACCCAAAGAGTACAACATTCTCGAATGAGGAGCCTCTGTTGGCCTTTGCTCAGACCTTTGAGTCAGATTTAGAGGACATAAAACATGAGGTTCATCAAACCAAGCGACTTCTTGATAGGAAAGAGAAAAGAAGAAGGGACAGACCGTCTTCCTGGACTTTGTTGTGTTTCTAGAACCTTATAAAGAGGTCTTCCATGAGCTATTTATCGACTTTGTAAGATTTCAGTCAGCACTGCTTCTTGAGAGATACGCTTCTCAGCTTTAAAACGGATTAAAACCCACCTTAGGACAACAATGGTTGATGACAGGTTAAGTCACCTCGGAATTCTCAGTGTTGAGTCAAGGAGGGCACGCTCCCTCAACATGGATGAGTTTGTGAAACATTTTGCCAGTTCTCACCAGAACCACATAATTATGCTGGTTTAAATCTACTTGGGATAATTTGGCACTTAGGCGGTCCCTCTGGTCATGATTAACACCTGCACTGTGTAAATCAAATCAAATCAAATCAAATTTATTTATATAGCCCTTCGTACATCAGCTAATATCTCAAAGCGCTGTACAGAAACCCAGCCTAAAACCCCAAACAGCAAGCAATGCAGGTGTAGAAGCACGGTGGCTAGGAAAAACTCCCTAGAAAGGCCACAACCTAGGAAGAAACCTAGAGAGGAACCAGGCTATGTGGGGTGGCCAGTCCTCTTCTGGCTGTGCCGGGTGGAGATTATAACAGAACATGGCCAAAATGTTCAAATGTTCATAAATGACCAGCATGGTCGAATAATAATAAGGCAGAACAGTTTAAACTGGAGCAGCAGCACGGGCAGGTGGACTGGGGACAGCAAGGAGTCATCATGTCAGGTATTCCTGGGGCATGGTCCTAGGGCTCAGGTCCTCTGAGAGAGAGAAAGAAAGAGAGAATTAGAGAGAGCATATGTGGGATGGCCAGTCCTCTTCTGGCTGTGCCGGGTGGAGATTATAACAGAACATGGCCAAGATGTTCAAATGTTCATAAATGACCAGCATGGTCGAATAATAATAAGGCAGAACAGTTGAAACTGGAGCAGCAGCACGGCCAGGTGGACTGGGGACAGCAAGGAGTCATCATGTCAGGTAGTCCTGGGGCATGGTCCTAGGGCTCAGGTCCTCCGAGAGAGAGAAAGAAAGAGAGAAGGAGAGAATTAGAGAACGCACACTTAGATTCACACAGGACACCGAATAGGACAGGAGAAGTACTCCAGATATAACAAACTGACCCTAGCCCCCCGACACATAAAGTACTGCAGCATAAATACTGGAGGCTGAGGCTGTACTAGCTAGTACACTGACATTCTAAAATGATAAATCCAAAGGGTATCATGTCACACAGATTTAATTTGGTCTTGATTAGGCCAATTCCAAAACTTTTCTTTGCCATTAGTTAACATAATGTATGTGAGCATAAATATGACACTGTAAGTTCGTAAAATTGATGTTTTTTTTATTTTTCAAGTCAATTTCTGCTTGATACCTGGTGTATCAAATTGCAGTGTGTTTTTTTTGTAAATTAACTTTTTTTGTAAATTAACTATGCAATTTATGCAACACACAAATGCAATCTTATCTCCTTGGTGCTTGAGCTTTATTTTCTGAAACTATTTTGGATGTTCAACATAGACCCAGATGATATATTCACGAAAACAGAGTAACCCAAGTCTCTCCAGTATGTCTGTGTGTGTGTGTGTGTGTGTGTGTGTGTGTGTGTGTGTGTGTGTGTGTGTGTGTGTGTGTAAGAAATTGAGCTGCAGTTCCAATTTAGAGACAGTGACTATTCATAGTATGTTAAAGAATTCTATTGAAGTAACCCTTTTGGACCACACTATCTGCCACATTGAAGAACTCTGGGTTCAGTGAATTATCACTTCTACCTCTAATCAGCAATCATAGGATTCATTCATGCTCCTTAGATGCCAGGTTAGGGTTACACACACATTTTCTGTCATGGTCTATGGACCCCCTGAAGTAGCCTTGGCAACTCCCTGGCCACCCCATGTATAAAACTCTAGTTCCGCCACTGGGACAGAAGCTAGCTGTCCTCTGACTACACCATGGTGCTACCCTACAGAGTGCTGTTGAGGCTACTGTAGACCTTAAATGCAAAACTGCATTTTAATCAATTATTTGGTGACGTGAATATATTTTGTATAGTTTTATCCAAAAAGGATAACCTTTTTAATGTTTCACTGTGTATTTATGAAATTCACTGAGGATGGTCCTCCCCTTCCTCCTCTGAGGAGCCTCCACTGGTGGACACAGGAGACACAGAAGCACTGCAGGCAGACTGACTTTTACTGTCGGCCTACACTGGCATTGATGGGCTGTTCCTGTCCGTCTGACTGAACTGATGCTCAAGACAAACTGAACAGTGTGCACTGTTCAAACTGCAATCTCAAGGGCATGATGTCAGCCAAGGCCTTCCTTTCCTCTCTAACTAAGAGAGAGGGAGTTATGGGAAGGTCACATGCCTCCTAGTGGGTCTGAGGACAATACTGTATGGGACCTGCCCTCCCCCAGCAACCCATGTGAGGTGGGGTCCTGGTTCACCAATTACTTAGGAAGGCTTGAGAAAGTTGCGTGGAGCTGCCCTATACTGCCATGTTATATTAGCATCAGGCTGCTTAGGCCGGTAGAGGCTATTGCAAAGTAATGCTTCGGTGCAGTTCAGTGAATCTGCTGCTTTTATTCCCAAAGCAGTTGTCTCTCCCCAAGCCATGTCTACATTAGGATTAATTATAAACACAACTGTCTAGATAGTTAGAGCTTTCAGGAAAACTATGACATATTTCACTATTGGTATTTAGATTCAATGCGAGGATCAAATCAAATCAAATGTATTTATATATCAGCTGATGTAAAAAGGGCTCTCAAAGTGCTGTACAGAAACCCAGCCTAAAACCCCAAACAGCAAGCAATGCAGGTGTAGAAGCACAGTGAAAAACTCCCTAGAAAGGCCAAAACCTAGGAAGAAACCTTGAGAGGAACCAGGCTGAGAGGTGGCCAGTCCCAGGATCACATTGATAAATAGAGTACTGTCGACCTACTAGGGATGTAAAAACAAAATAAGACATAATTTCTGGTACAATCAGGTCATGTTTATAATAAGTTGTGACTTCATGTTTTCTAATTTTGGTGTGCAGAGGCTATGCCCTAACACTTTCTTGTTTATAAGAATGTGATGAACTCAGTTGCCCCCAACAGTAAAAACAAACAAACAGTCTCCATAAATACTTCCATAAATTTTTCAACTGGTACCCGGGGGACCTTCAGACGAGTCTTGTGAGGCCTTTCCTAGAGCAAAACATGTACGTGTTCGTGAGAGTCTCCTCTTTCCATAGGGGGGTCGTATTGGTTTGTAAGCCAACCTGTTTGGACGCTACAGACGATTTTGTGAGAATACCGATGTCTCCTGGTCTGACAAACACCGCTCTGGCTCTGTCACCTTTCACCGCAGATGCGGTAGTGCGACATCGGCGGATGCAGTGGATTGAGAAGCATCCAATGCATCGACCTTAGGGGTTAAGGCGCAGTGCAGTCAAAAACGTGATTTTATATACATTTCAACACTATGAGGTTGGAATAATACTGTCAAATTGTGAAAATTATTATAACGCCCATTTAGTGTAATAGCTGTTTGAAAAGACCGCCCGCATTTTCAGCCTGTTTTGGTCAGATGGAGTTTTGTAGCGTCCAATCGGGTTGGCTTACAAACTAATATGACCCCCCTATGGAAAGAGGAGACCAATAACAAAGAGAGCTCCAAACCTCTCTGCCAATAACAGCTAGATTTGAGTTTTCCCCTCCCGACTTGCATGGCTCTTTGTTAAGAAGCAATTTGTTTCTTTTTGAACATTTTAAGTTATAACAATCACAGTAAGATACGTAATTGGTACCCAGAAATGATTAGATATTGAGATAAAAACAGCTGCATTGGACATTTAAATCTGTGGTGGGGATGTGCCTTTAATTTCCAGTCCACCATTTCACTCACCCCCCCCCATCCTATTCA
This sequence comes from Oncorhynchus clarkii lewisi, assembly GCF_045791955.1. Classification (NCBI taxonomy): domain Eukaryota; kingdom Metazoa; phylum Chordata; class Actinopteri; order Salmoniformes; family Salmonidae; genus Oncorhynchus; species Oncorhynchus clarkii. The sequence continues at coordinate 40,466,608 of NC_092167.1, read as the reverse complement.
CATTCAGAGGCACCACCAGTCTGGGTTTGGTGGAAAGTGGAGCTCCGAGTCGCTCCTCTCAAACTCTCCCTGCGGCCTCATTGTACTTCACGCGGTACCGCTGAAGCCCTGCGATTGTGGCTAGATTAACTTTTTATGAGCTTCACAAGGGCGATTCACTGTGCTCAGCCAAACTAATATAATTGCAAAAACAGCATTTGATTTCCTAATAATGGCTCAGTGTCACGTCCAATTCAGTCTGCTTGTTCAGCGGCAGCAATTACTGAATCGTACATGTGCAGACAACTCCTCCAGCGGGCGATAATAAGCCACTTTCTTTGTTAAAGACCTTGAACAAACTTGGGCAAAACATGTGAAGCAGAGATAATGCGCCAAGTCGAGCGTGAGCTCATACAAAACCAGCAGATCATTCGTTGTCGAAAACTCCTCAACTATAACAAAAGCTGGTCCAACTGGGTTAAGGTGATTCCACTTTAATAGTGTTGGGATCCCTGACCACAATGGAAATATAACAAGAGGAAATGCCGCTGCTCGTTTGTGAAAGTCACTTCCTTGAGAAACTAAAGAGGGCGCCTACAGCTTGATTGACCACCAGTGGTTTATGAACCGGGGTGGTTTATGGAGGGTGGGTTTCTATTGGTTTATTTGGTGTTCCCTCCAGAAGCGTGACGGCCGGAGGTCACTGTGCAGAAAGGCCTGTCCATACGTGACCCTGAGACTAATGCGACCCCCTTTTGAATGATCACTGAGATCCATCCACCATGTTTGTTGACATACGGGTCTTTATTCCGTTTGTTTTGATTTGTCTTTGAAACGCTCTGCTACTTCTTCCTTGTTACTGATCAAAGACAAAGGCGAGGCCCTCCAACGAGTGGGCCCTCATTTTTTTCCCCCAAGCACGAACCTGACCTTAGTACCCCCCTCGTCTTGGCAGAGGAGCCTCTTAAAAAGTGTGAAAGATTAACATTAACACTGACAATGACATGTTAACCCTGTTCAGGTTTACCTACTTATTTCAATTGGTAACACACTCAAACCCTCTGAAAGGAGAGGTATAATTTGAATGAATGATTCATTTAGCCATATTGTACTCTGTTTATACACAGCAGGCCTATGGGTTAGGTGGATTCAGAATACACTTTTTACAATTTCATACCTTTTTGAATTTAATGTGAAATACATTTTCAAGACAAGTCCCCATTGTCTGCCCAAGCCGCATAAAACTACAGAGAACCTTCACAGGAAATAGAATACTGCTGGAATGTGTGAGGAGTTACATGTAGTAAAGTATTTGACTGATGACAAACACACAGCATCAAACTACCTCTCTGTAACGTAGACATTCTATTATTCTCATGTGAGATCCCCCCTTGAGACGGATACTATAAAACCCAGAGGAAAATTACCACAGTCTTCCTCCATCTGACAATAGCTGTATGCTGTACGATACGTCCAGACATTTTACCAAACACCTAAGAGGGCACTCAGTTCACAGAACCCAGACGGCAGCAAGGCGGAGCAGTCTATCCCAACAGAAGGTCTGAGGGACCTTAGGCACAACCACTTCAGATCAGTTTGCAACAAGAGAAACCTAACACTGACTTGAGTCTATAATACTTCGCTGTTGTAGAGTAGTGTATAGCTAGCTTTATTGAGGCTAACTGGAAGAATGTATTTATTCCTTAAAAAAGACTAAATTAATGGTTCGTAAATGTGATGTTGTATAACTATTGCTAGCAATTCAAAGTAACTTTATGTTAAGCATTTGTAAAGCATTTATAAGTGAACTCTATAATCATTGGTGAATCATTTTGTCTAGGAAGATGCAATGAATGATCCCACTGAGCAAGTATAGTATCTCATTGTTTAAAATAACAGACGCTTTGAAATCTATTTACATGCATCCACAGTCTAACCCAATTCACCAAGGTTGAATAGATCCATGCCTCGAAGCCAATGAAGTTCAAACAATAAAAATGGACTCTGAAGGTCGTGGAAACATTAGGGCACTGGGGAAGATACTAATTAATGCAAATGCGGAAGGTAAAAAGTAAATCATTGGATCATATGCTTGAGAGAAATTAAATATACAATTAGTAAAGTAAACATAGCAGGAGATGAATTCTACCTTCCAATGTGTCTCTATCCTTGGTGTGTGTGTGTGCGCGCTGTGTATATATATAATACATGAGCATGTTAAAGGATTTTACAATACACCCCTAAAAAAATTGTATTACAATACACAGCCATTTTGGTATGGTAAATAAGCTGAATTCCTTATTAATAGAACTACGATGTGGGTTATGGTGTTTTGCAATAGAGTCCTATATACATTAAACACTTTTGGTCAATAGGGAGTGCTTTTTGCCTCTGCATGAATGTACTTGTGCATTAAATATTCAATTCAATTGGATCCGGCCCTGAGGCCAATGGTGTTCCAGCCCTTTTTGATCACAGAAGTTCTCACGCACTTACATAGCACATTATCCTTCCACATACATGCTTGTGAACATTATGCTTGCTTTTGAATACAGTCAATTTGTATTTCTTTAGGCTATGCATTGTACTGAACACGCAAGAGTGTGCACTTTTCCCACAGAGAAATAATGAATAAATGCTGACTGTATAAAACACCTAGAAAGTAGATGATTAGCCTTTATTGGTAGTGTGCAAAATATAAAGTGATTACTTACCTTATCTTATTACGGTTTTTGTCAGACATGTATTACATTTTACAAGCGGTTTTATTGATTCCAGGCAGACATTCGGTCACTTTTCACTAGAGCCACTTTGGTGACCTCTTGTTGTGGTGGACTTGGCATCAGACGGAGTCCTGTGATGCACTGAGATCGGAGATCATGTGTCAACAGTCTGTCTGACAAAGATTTACAGTGTCTGCTAAAACTGGATCCTCTTTTTGGGGAATGCCAGTGCCTGCAGTATTTATATTTTGGCTTTTCTACATCAGGTTGTATTCATAATTGTTGGAGAACGCAGAATATTCTGGCATGTCACCAACAGTCTTCTATTACAGCCCCCATTCATGTTCAGTTTCTTGCTTTGGCTTTAGGGTTTAGCGTTCTCAATATCTTGACATGTGTAAAAGCTTTAAGATCGTGATGATATCAGTCTTGTCTCTATCTTCACTGGCTTTAAATAAATCAGTGCCAGACAATAATGTGCTTTGTTTTTTTTAACATAATGACAACATTCTGCTATGGAATGACTGGAATGAATCTGAAATGACTTTGTATCTAATCCAGTGTCTTAGAGATTGAACGATTGGGAATGGATATGTGGTGTAGACATACTTGTTATTTTGGGAAAAAGGCATATACTATTCACCTGGCAAGCTTCCTAAAATGCCTTGCAACAAATTACAAGTAAATTGTCATAAACTGACATGAGCTATGATAAGGATTATGACAGGTGTCATGTCATCTATAATAGAGTCGACTAGGTGAGAAATCTGTCGATGTGCCCTAACACTAATTGCTCCTGTAAGGCGCTCTGGATAAGAGTGTCTGGTAAATTACTAAAATGTAAATAATACATAGTCGACTCACTGACTCACAGTTGATGTCAAATGTTAGTGTTCAGGCATTTGATTGGCCTGAATGTTCCCGAGGCAGCCCGTAGCTGTGACTGTGTCATGACTGAACAGACGGTGCAGAGGTTTGCCTGTCTGAATAAGCCACAGGGGGTAAAGCAAGAGCTGCCATATGTGTCCTCCCAACATCAAATGCATCACGTACTGTACAGCACTTCATCCTCTGAACTCAGCCCCTCAGCGCATAGGCCTGTGTACATTTAGTCTCTTTGCAGAATGACACGTTGAAATCTGTGGAGGATGATTTCTCAGTGACCTCTGGTTTTCAGAGCGAATAACTAAATAGGCATGGGAGGGACTGTGCTAATACACTGAAGCTCATACAGACAACTGCTTTCTCGTTGTGTGTGTGTGGGGGGGGGGGGGGGGCTCTCTCCTGCATATGTGAGCTATTCGAAGCATGGCACAGTCTGAACACGGGCAAATGAAGGGGCCGGAATAAAACATAAAGCGCAATCTAAATAAGTGTTCTTGATCTTAATGCACATTATCGCCGTGTCCCAAGGATAAAACACTTAAAAGTCAGTCAGGAAGAATAGAAAAGCCGGAGGGCTTCGGAAGCTGGGTACATGTCTATGATGCACACGGCTACTTTAGCTGTCATGCAGCAATATCTCAAGGCATTCGCCGAGTGCAGTGAGGCTTGGCTTAAGCCATTTAGCAGCGCCCTGGTTAACTGAAACCGACAAAACTTCTGATTCCAGCCTGGTCTTAGAATAACACCCCTGGCGAGTGTGAAGCTGTCTTTGTGTATTTCGTCCCAGCATAGCCCCCATAAGTGCATTTGTAGCTGACAGAAATACAGATGACGATGCCTTATGATGTTACCAATGTTGCCCAGAGAGGGAAAGTAAATGACAAATACTCTAAGAAAAGGAGGAATCATATCTGGTTGATATAGTTGTAAGGTTTGGAATGAGACTTGTACAATGGCCTGCGGAGAATGCAAAGCCAAGGCTCTGAAAGTGCCATAACAAAAATACAATAAGATGGCATTTGGAGCCAATGGGTGCTGTATAGGACAAAGGTGTGGCTAGTTTCAGCCTAATATTGGCCAAGATTTGCCTGTTAAATAGAGTAGCCAGATCAGTAAATTGTAAGATGTGATGTTTACAATCAACTGGGGAAGTGTAATGGTCCAATGTGCATGTGAAATGAATTTATCAAGCACTAAATTTCCCTGAACATAACAAACAGAGCAAGTGGTACAGTAGTTAATGAAGTAAAACCACCAGCCACTTGAGTAGATTACTTTAAACTGTGGCTGCTAAGGCTTACAGTAATGTGCACCGCAGCAAAGTATTTCTGGTGCTAACATACATGCTATTGAGTTAATTTGGTCAACTTTCCTTGGCAATCTCCAGATTGTGTTAGATAAGAGGGTGAAAATGGGACTAATGAGGAAGTGTTAGTGGACTACAGTAGAAATGTGATGATAGCTACAACAGCAGGAGACCCAACACTGAGCCCTGTGGGTCAACACTGTTATAAGACTGTTAAGCCAAACGTCTGCATATAATCCCCCTGTGCAGTGAAACTGATTTAAAAATCAGAAGATTAAGCAAGCTCTGCCTACATCTCTTTGTGTGCGGAGTGAGGACCTATTATATTTGTGAGTTGTTTCAGGATACTAAGTGTATGTCGCATTTCACTACTTCACAGGAGAGGCATTTGAAAGTAAACATGTATTTTTTATCAAAATGCTTTTTTGTCAGAAATGCCTTCTGGAACATGTGAACTTTCATGTTCCTTAATAAAAAAACATGTATGCCATTTGTAAAGACCAATAAAAATTGTTAAATTACAAACCTAGTTGGTTTAGCCACGGACAAATACAGGAACCTTCCCAGCTAGCCATGATTGGCTGAGATAATGGATGGGCTGGACATGCTGAGAGATGAGTTCAGATTCGTCTGCCATGTAGCATGCTTCCGTCGATAACATGAGCTGTTCAGTATGTGTAGGTAATCCTTCTACAACAAAAAATAAATTATATAATGAACTGTAAAAGTGTTGCTACAACTATCCAACTCTGAATTCCAACTCGGGAACTCAGGCCTCTTTTTAGTGCCCGACCTTCTGCCCTGAAGAAAACTGGCGTCATGATTTGACTTTGTATTTTTCCAAGATCCCAGTTGTCTTGAAAACACAATTCAATTCATTATTTATCTAGCTAGCTAGCTACATGTCTTAACAAAAGACTCTTCGTCAGATGATTACATGACCCATTGTGACGGCTGTTGGAAGAAGGTGTGGACCAAGGTGCAGCGTGGTACGTGTTCATGATTTTTTATTAACTGAACACTGAAATAACGAACGAAACAGTTCTGTCTGGTGCAGACACAAAAACAGAAAACAACTCCCCACAAAACACAGGTGGGAAAAGGCTACCTAAGTATGGTTCTCAATCAGAGACAACGATAGACAGCTGCCTCTGATTGAGAACCACACCCGGCCAAACACACAGAAATAGAAAACATAGAACACAAAACATAGAATGCCCACCCCAACTCACGCCCTGACCAAACCAAAATAGAGACATAAAAATGATCTCTAAGGTCAGGGCGTGACACTCATCAATTTAGCCAGGGGTGTCTGGGGGTGATTACGGTCATCTATTGTATTTCATGAACATGTGTACACTTAGCAAGATGTAGCTGGGGGGTGGTTATATATATATATATATTTAAAAAAAAATAATAATATTTCACATGACTCATCTGGATAAGAATCATCTAATAATATTTATACAATATTTATCTGGACACTTTTTATTTTTGATATTGCTACTATGCAAATATGCAAGTAACCATTTTACTGTAGCGTTCACACCTTCAGTATCCTGTGCATGTGACAAATAAACTTTGATTTTATTTGATATAGTGTCTGTTTACCAGAGACAGTCATGTGAAGAACACGACGTGCACCAAAGTCAGACTAGGTTTCTTCCTAGGTTTTGGCCCTTCTAGGGAGTTTTTCCTAGCCAACGTGCTTCAACACCTGCATTGCTTGCCATTTGGGGTTTTAGGCTGGGTTTCTGTACAGCACTTTGAGATATCAGCTGATGTACGAAGGGCTATATAAATAAATTTGATGTAGATTAGGATATACACTATGTTTTCAAAAGTCTGTGGATACCCATTCAAATTAGTGTATTCTGCTATTTCAGCCATAAAATCGAGCACACAGCCATGCAATCAAATGTATTTATTTATTTTTTTGCGAATTGGATTTATCCCCTCTACCACATGGAACCCCACTAATCCTACCGACAGAAACGCACGAGGTGGCTAAAAACAGACCTCCATCCTATGCTAGCTTGCTACCGATGGCCCGGCTAGCGATCTGAATCGCCGTGACCCCAACCAACCTCACTACTCACTGGACCCTTATGATCACTCGACTAAACATGCCTCTCCTTAATGTCAATATGCCTTGTCCATTGCTGTTCTGGTTAGTGTTTATTGGCTTATTTCACTGTAGAGCATCTAGTCCTGCTCACTATACCTTATCCAACCTCTTAGTTCCACCACCCACACATGCGATGACATCTCCTGGTTTCAATGATGTTTCTAGAGACAATATCTCTTTCATCATCACTCAATACCTAGGTTTACCTCCACTGTATTCACATCCTACCATACCTTCGTCTGTACATTATACCTTGAAGCTATTTCATCGCCCCCAGAAACCTCCTTTTACTCTCTGTTCCAGACGTTCTAGACGACCAATTCTCATTGCTTTTAGCAGTACCCTTATCCTACTCCTCCTATTTTCCTTTGGTGATGTAGAGGTGAATCCAGGCCCTGCAATGCCTAGCTCCACTCCTATTCCCCAGACTATTCCACAGACATGTCATCTATAAGACCCTGCTAGGTAAAGTCCCCCCTTATCTCAGCTCGCTGGTCACCATAGCATCACCCACCTGTAGCACGCGCTCCAGCAGGTATATCTCTCTGGTCACCCCTAAAACCAATTATTTCTTTGGCCGCCTCTCCTTCCAGTTCTCTGCTGCCAATGACTGGAATGAACTACAAAAATCTCTGAAACTGGAAACACATCTCCCTCACTAGCTTTAAGCACCAGCTGTCAGAGCAGCTCACAGATTACTGCACCTGTACATACAGTGCCTTGCGAAAGTATTCGGCCCCCTTGAACTTTGCGACCTTTTGCCACATTTCAGGCTTCAAACATAAAGATATAAAACTGTATTTTTTTGTGAAGAATCAACAACAAGTGGGACACAATCATGAAGTGGAACGACATTTATTGGATATTTCAAACTTTTTTAACAAATCAAAAACTGAAAAATTGGGCGTGCAAAATTATTCAGCCCCTTTACTTTCAGTGCAGCAAACTCTCTCCAGAAGTTCAGTGAGGATCTCTGAATGATCCAATGTTGACCTAAATGACTAATGATGATAAATACAATCCACCTGTGTGTAATCAAGTCTCCGTATAAATGCACCTGCACTGTGATAGTCTCAGAGGTCCGTTAAAAGCGCAGAGAGCATCATGAAGAACAAGGAACACACCAGGCAGGTCCGAGATACTGTTGTGAAGAAGTTTAAAGCCGGATTTGGATACAAAAAGATTTCCCAAGCTTTAAACATCCCAAGGAGCACTGTGCAAGCGATAATATTGAAATGGAAGGAGTATCAGACCACTGCAAATCTACCAAGACCTGGCCGTCCCTCTAAACTTTCAGCTCATACAAGGAGAAGACTGATCAGAGATGCAGCCAAGAGGCCCATGATCACTCTGGATGAACTGCAGAGATCTACAGCTGAGGTGGGAGACTCTGTCCATAGGACAACAATCAGTCGTATATTGCACAAATCTGGCCTTTATGGAAGAGTGGCAAGAAGAAAGCCATTTCTTAAAGATATCCATAAAAAGTGTTGTTTAAAGTTTGCCACAAGCCACCTGGGAGACACACCAAACATGTGGAAGAATGTGCTCTGGTCAGATGAAACCAAAATTGAACTTTTTGGCAACAATGCAAAACCTTATGTTTGGCGTAAAAGCAACACAGCTGAACACACCATCCCCACTGTCAAACATGGTGGTGGCAGCATCATGGTTTGGGCCTGCTTTTCTTCAGCAGGGACAGGGAAGATGGTTAAAATTGATGGGAAGATGGATGGAGCCAAATACAGGACCATTCTGGAAGAAAACCTGATGTAGTCTGCAAAAGACCTGAGACTGGGACGGAGATTTGTCTTCCAACAAGACAATGATCCAAAACATAAAGCAAAATCTACAATGGAATGGTTCAAAAATAAACATATCCAGGTGTTAGAATGGCCAAGTCAAAGTCCAGACCTGAATCCAATCGAGAATCTGTGGAAAGAACTGAAAACAGCTGTTCACAAATGCTCTCCATCCAACCTCACTGAGCTCGAGCTGTTTTGCAAGGAGGAATGGGAAAAAATTTCAGTCTCTCGATGTGCAAAACTGATAGAGACATACCCCAAGCGACTTACAGCTGTAATCGCAGCAAAAGGTGGCGCTACAAAGTATTAACTTAAGGGGGCTGAATAATTTTGCACGCCCAATTTTTCAGTTTTTGATTTGTTAAAAAAGTTTGAAATATCCAATAAATGTCGTTCCACTTCATGATTGTGTCCCACTTGTTGTTGATTCTTCACAAAAAAAATACAGTTTTATATCTTTATGTTTGAAGCCTGAAATGTGGCAAAAGGTCGCAAAGTTCAAGGGGGCCGAATACTTTCGCAAGGCACTGTAGCCCATCTATAATTTAGCTCAAACAACTACTTCTTTCCCTACTGTATTTATTTGATTTATTTTGCTCCTTTGCACCCCATTATTTGTATTTCTACTTTGCACATTCTTCCACTGCAAATCTACCATTCCAGTGTTTTACTTGCTATATTGTATTTACTTTGCCACCATGGCCTTTTTTTGCCTTTACCTCCCTTTCCTCCCTTGTTTACTCCATTACCTTACTCTGTCCAGCACATGGCCTCACATGTGAATCCTTAAAGCGATGGGTGTGGATAAGGCTTCAGAGGGTATGAACGATGCTGAATGGGTGTAGACAAAGAAGAGCTCTCCAGTAGGTGTACCAAATATTCAAGAGCCATTTTCTCAAAAGTGGGGTTACAAGGGTATCAACTTTCAAAGCAGAATTACTTTCCCTATGTTCCTCAACTACAGTGTATGATATACAATTTTCTAGCTCAGAGTCTCTACTTTTAACCAATATATCGAAGAATTTAAAATTCATCATAGGAGCGGAAATGAGTGCTGACTGAATCTGTTTATCATGGAATAGTCCATTGGCCAGAAGTGCTGCTCGTGGATCAGATTCCTCTACCCATATTCAACCTTACCTGATTTACTTAACAAAAAAGGCACATCTCAATAGGTGGTCCAGGTGTCCTCTGATGTGGCACAAGTGGGGAGGGGCCTTTCCTGTTTTGTCCTTAATTGCTCCTTTATTGTTCCCGCAAACAAGGGAGGAGGCCAATGATATCAGAGTGTACCATCAGATCAGACCAACTCCCTGATTTGCCAACAGATTTTGGCAATGAGGCGCTTTATCTACTTCCCAAAAGAGTAAGATGAACTTGTCGATACCATTTTTGTCTTTTTGTCCAGTATGAAAGAAGTTAGACGTAGTTTCGCGAGCCAATCCTAACTAGCATTAGCTCAGTGACTAGAAGTCTACTGCTATTTGCTAGCAGCTAATGCTAGTTAGCAACTTCCTTCAAACTGCACACAGAGAAATAAAAAAAGGGTATCAACGAGTTCATCTGGCTCTGGCAAAGTAGATAAAGGGCCTCTGCCAAAATCCCAAACTATCCATTTAAGTGTGTGTATATTACGTAATGAATACTTTGGATATAGTTTTTCAAAATGAATAGTAAAAAAATAAAAATTGCTGGATACATCTTTAATATTAGGAACTGGACCAGCTCTTAGAGACAAAATACCTATGCCGATATTAAGGCAATAACTTTGAATATGCACCAATTGCAAAGCCTGGCATAAACTTCAATGTATTTGTCTAAGCATCAGTTTCTTTCAGATACACTCTTACTTCCTGTTTTCTGAAGTTTAAAACATTAACAAGATAATGATATTGATGAGGATATTTAGGTTGTGATGAGAGAAAAAAGTAGTACTAAGTCCTATTCCTTAAAAAACATTGACATGGTTGATGCAGTGTTAAGGACGGCACCTTTAAACCATTCCAAACACGATTCACTTTGACACATAATGGCTGTACATGTCCAAGTATCTCATCTTAACTGTTGCCCATGTTGCCCATGCCACCCTGTAGTTGTTATAAAGGCATAACATAACACACAAGCACTGAACCCAAACAATTTGTCATATAAATATTGTAAAAGTAAAAGAGCTGATGCTCGTCGTAGCGTGAACAAGCTAACAAGTTAATTAAGCGTAATCCTCTGCACATGAACTTTAAGCTCGTATTATTAGTCAAACGCAATCTGCCGTTAGGTGCAGTGAACTAATTATGTGATGATAAATCTTCTACGGCGTGAGGTCATTTCTCAATGCACTTTAAAGATAGCAGAGGATATGGCAGATAACTGCTTGAAGCCTTTGCGAGTCAGGCTGTGGCTAGGCTAAATGTGTCAGCCAGTGTCAGGCCAAATCAATATACGCTTCCCAGGGTTCCTTTGGTGCTGTAATCCAGGCCTTGGTGGGCACTGACCCCAGGGGATTCCTGAGCGCTTGTTTTCTTGACCCTTTTTTTCCAAGAGCAACTACACTTATGAATATGACTACAATGAGCAGAAGATAATTACTTTTAAAAAGCAGTTTGTCTGTGCGCTAAATCACTTAACTCATATCTGAGACACTATTAGGCCAAAGAGCCTAATTTGATGAAAATACACTTCAGTCAAGGAATTTGAAGGACTTAACAGAGCACATGAGGATAGTTATGGGAACATGGAGCCCCTCAATTGCATGCTATGTACTGCATTCACTTGTTGCTACTGAAGCAATTTTGTGTGTAAAATACCCCCTTCGGACATACATTACTGGTTAACCGCCTGCTCCCAACTCTTTGTACCAATGTCAGTGTGTAACAAGAGGGTTCGCCGTAGTCTTAATTTGAGCTATATAGATTTGAACTGCACGTTGCAAAGGCTTACCATCCCGGGCACATATTTATTTGAGAGAGCAACCCATTATCTTCCATCTGATTTCACAGATCCCATTAAGTTATAATCTTGTATTATCTGCCTTAAAATAACAATAGATGCATCATTTTGGTATAAACCCTATGAAACAAGAACACGCTTATAACAAATAGCCTATGGAAAAAAATGCATCCAGCAAACAGAAGTCAAACCTTAGCCAATTACACTCATTTAAATGTTGTATGCTAGAAAAAAATGTTTATTCTAAAAGTTGAAGTGCAAGTGTGAACAGATTATTCAAATCTGTCATTGCAACTGGAGTTCATCTGAATTTGTCCTCAACGGACAGCCAGAGTTTCATCCTTTATTTACCTAAATAAATAATTGGTCACACACTTTATTTGGGTAGATTCTCTACAGATCATACTATCAACAAACTCTCTGTTGATAAGCAACTGCTTGCTCTGGTTACGGTTAGGGTAAGGTTTAGAATAAGGGTTAGACTAAGGTTAGGGCTAGGGTTAAAGCAGGGTTTAGTGTTAGTAGATAGTTAGTTGCAGTGTTATTGATAGTCTGTAGAGCATCTACAGATGGACTATCCAAATAAAGTGTTACCAAATAAATGAATCCATCAGGAGGGATTGGAGGCAGGGAGAAAGAGTTTCCTAGAATGTTACAACCTCCCTTGTAAGTGCTACTCACCCACTTAAGCCATCAGCTGCGTCATAAAAAAATGTCAAATTAACGTTTTTAAAGTGGAACATGATTCTGTTCCGTGCTCTGGGGGCACTGAAGCGCATGCTTGCATACAGAATGCATTTGGTCATCTCCCTGGCAACAGGGAAGGAAAGGTGCACTAAGTGAAACAGGAGAAGATTGTTTTTATTCTTTATTTAGAGAGTTATTTTAGCCAGTGAGTCATACTGATGCCCTGCTGATGTAAATCTACCTTGCTCAATTGAGGCTTTTGTGGAGTGAATGTCTGAGGCATACAGCAAGGCTCTGTGGGAGAGTAGACCTCTTCATTCAGGGCTGCCCGTTTGTTTTCAGACAGGTTTGTATTATGGTGAGGATACTACAAAGCTACACTAATCACCATGACCATGCAGCTCTGGAAGTGTGATGATGTTATAATGAGGTTATAATCTCATAGGTTATGATTACCAGTGGCGTGTAAGGGAGTGCGTAACTGGCGGCAGGGAAGTCAGACGCAGGAGAGCAAAACTGGGTAATCAACGGAGCAGTTTTATTCATAAAACCACCAGAAACCAGAACAACAAACAAATGGGTACAAAACCCGTCGCGCACCAGAGAAAACGTGCACATGCACATGCACTTACAATAAACAATTCCGCACAAAGACATGAAGGGGAACAGAGGGTTAAATACACAACATGTAATGAGGGAATTGAGACCAGGTGTGTGGGAAGACAAGACAAAACAAAAGGAAAATGAAAGTGGATCGATGATGGCTAGAAGACCGGCGACGCCGACCGCTGCCCGAACAAGGAGAGGAACCGACTTCGGCGGAAGTCGTGACATGGCGACCTGTCATTCAGGGCAGGTGGGGCAGAACCCCACATTTTTTGGGGGCTTGCCTGTTTTGCATGTTATTTTGACATTAATACATTTCACATATCAGTTTGCAAACAATGTAAAAAAAATATATATATATCATTGAGTTAATAAAGCCGCGTACAAACATGGTCTCTTTTTTGTTTTCTTGAGTAATATAGCTCCAAAATGCAGGTGTTTCAGCCTAGCTCAGTGCTTTTTGTGGAGGTGGGACAAGCCAGCAGAAAATACGGAGCTTTGCGCCATGATTGGCTCAGTGTTTTGTCACTTATAGGGACATCATCGCCAAGTCTAAGGGTAGAGCTCTACAATTCTAGCCCCTTGAGTGCTGCCATAGAGTTACATTAGAAGTGCCCATCCAAGAAGGCTCAAGGTCATTGGCCACAGATAAAATTTACGTCAAATCACGTTATATCTACAGTAGCTTTGATTGGATTGATTATGTCAACATCATACTTTCAAACTCTTACCTAGCAGTCATCAATATGAATCAAGTCGACAATCTACTGGCAAATCCTATTTAATCATTGTCATATGAAGAGAAATAATGAAGAGAAGTTATAGATTAAACATACGGAGCTCATCGGCCATTGGACAGAAACATTGCACAACAATTTGGAAATTGCAAATTTAACAATGAGTGGTTTGGAAGGAATCAGTGGCTAACTGCAAGCATTGCAAATCATTCATTAGATTGCTATTCAGTGGAGTGGCTGTGTGGTCACAAGTCTAAGATTAAGGTTCTCTTTTCCTATTTTAAAATGATAAACATTTAACATTGGCCATGCTGTCAATGAAGCATGCGCTCAAAACAACTGTTAACACGGAACTGCAAAATCTGACTTTAGTGAGTTCAAGACAACTGGGAACTTGGGAAAATAAGTTTTGAACTTTCCTCCAACTTGGGCAACTCGGGTAAATAGGGCATCCCGGCCTCTTTCTAGAGCTATGGCCTAAAGATCACTGATGTCATCATGATTCAACCTTTTTTTCCCTGAGTTCCCAGTTGCCTTGAAAGCACCATAAATCCAGAGAATGCCAGACATTGATGACAAGGTTTGATGACAAAATGGTGGTGCACATGGTGGTGGTGCACATGTAGCCTATAACCTGTTTTTGAGAAATGTAATAATGTAATATTGTAAGAGCTTTCATTGTCTGCATATATGACCCCTTTATTTATCCTATGGTTCTGACTTGATGTACAAGGAGAACACTGTAAGAACGGCCCTGTCGCTGTACATTTCAAAAGTGCTGAACAAATAGTTATATTGACTACGTCCGTCCTAGTTTGCTCATTAATGTCTTAATCGAAATGACGGATTGCCTCTTATCCGCTTGTCTTCCCTTATGCCATAGTTTGTACATCTCAATTGTCAGTAGAAACCACAATTGTTTAAGCAAGTCAGCCATATCAGCTATCGGAATAAAAACAAGACTACAGCATCCATAAAGACTACAACATCCATAAAGTGACCATTAGACTTGTCACCTTTCAGAAAGAATTAGTTTGTAGGGGTAACAGTTTTGATTAAATATATAATTTATCGCTCTCACATGCTCATTCTGTCCGACGATGTGCTTCCTTTTGTACCATTCCTGACAACACTGACATATAGGTACAGTCGTGGCCAGAAATATTGGCACCCTTGCACTTTTTACAAAGAATGCACCAGAAAACGGTTGAAATGAAAACATATTTTGGTATCCACATCGATGTGCAGTTGAAAAAAACAAAAAACATTCTGAATAATTGACTAAATCTTAGCTAATTCCATAAAATAAATCCTAAAATGGCCCAGACGATATTATTGGCACCTTCTAGAAGTAGTTATAAATAATTAGATTTCAAGCAGGTGATTCTCATTTACTTTGGAATTGAACTCAGCTGTGGTGAGTTGAAGGTTCCTGCAGTATAACAATCATGCATTCAACCAGTTTGAATAGAGAAAAGGACTCATTCTATTTTGTGTCACTGTGTGTACTGCAATGAGCATGGACAAAAGAAAGAAACCCAGAGAACTATCTGAGGAGGCCAGACACAAGATTGTAGCCAAGCATGGACAATCTCAAGGCTACAAGTTCATCTCCAGAGACCTTGATGTTCCTGTTTCCACCGTACATAATGTTATCAAGAAGTTTAAGGCCCATGCTGTAGTCAACTTCACTGGACGTGACCACAAGAGAAAACTTGATGGAAGATTGCAGCGAAGGATTGTTCGAATGGTGAAGAAAGCACCTCGGTCAACTACCACAGATTCATGCTGACCTTCAGACACAAGGTATGACAGTTTCAACTCCACCATCCATCGCCAACTCAATGAAAGGGGGTTATACGGTAGGAGATCCAGGAGGACCCCACTGCTGAGTCAGAGACAAAAGAAAAGCCGACTGCAATTTGCCAAAACACACCTGAGCATGCCAAAATCCTTCTGGGAGAATGTCCTGTGGACAGATGAGACCAAATTATAGCTTTTTGGTAAAGCACACCATTTCTATGTTTACAGAAAACAAAATGAAACCTTCAACGAAAAGGACACCTTCCCTACAGTCAAACATGGAGGGTTTAGTTTTGGGGTTGCTTTGCTGCCTCTGGCACCGTGTGCATTGCATCATGAAATCAGGTGAATACCAAGGTATTTTGGAGCACAATGTCGGACCCAGTGTCAGAAATCTGGGTCTCCGTTGAAGATCATGGGTCTGGTTCAAGACAAAACACTGGACTGTTCTGAAGTAGCCATCAATGAGTCCAGATCTAAATCCCATTGAAAACTTGTGTTGAAATCTGAAAACGACTGTAGGTAGCTAGCTAACAGCCATGGAAGAGGGTGAAAGGATTAGCTAGCACTTCCAGCTGTCAGATAAGGAAAAGTAGGCTACTCTGGATTGGGCAGGTACCTTTCTGGATAAGGCCTTTGTGAGAGGACATTATGAAACTATTCCCCAGTTCCAATCCCTAGTGAGAAAAACTGAGGACAGAGAGATATAGAAACATAATATTCAGGGCTGTCTAACTAGAGTATAATGCAGCCTGCTTCTTTGTGATGTTTTTTCTGTCCTCATTTACAAAGAAACAAGGTCTGCAGATGAAGAGGTCCCAAAGAATGTCCCAAGATAGTAAATTAACATTGTTGTATGCCGTGGATTATATGTGTACCCATGTTAGCAAATTTTGTGAACAAAAAGACAATTTCAAATCAAATCAAATCTTATTTGTCACATACACATGGCTGGCAGATGTTAATGCGGGTGTAGCGAAATGCTTGTGCTTCTAGTTCCGACCATGCAGTAATATCTAACAAGTATCTAACAAGTAAAAGTCACACAATGTATAAACCGATTACAACTGGAGCATGCCAACCCCGCTGAGTGTGTACGCTTCTGTTCCAGCCCAGTACTAACACATCTGATTCAATGTATCAAAACAAATTAGTTAATAATCAAGTGTGCTATTGCTGGGCTGCAACAGAAGTCTGCTCACCAGTAGATCAGTGATCAGTGGAGCGAGATTGGACACCTCTGGTATTTTTTATTTTTTGTTCACGTGAAATTATGTTTTTATTAATAATAGCCTACTGTTGATTCTTTGAAGTTAAGTGTTTAAACTTTTTTATTGTTAACTTAACTATTATTCAAGATTAACTAGTGTTGATGTTTATTAATCACAGATCACAATCCTGCAATAAAGAGGGTAAGGGAATCTGTGTCTAATTTGTCTGTGTTGTATTCTCAAATGAACATTACCTTTTTGTTCATTCATAAGCTCTCCAATTAGTTTTATTTGATTGTCACTATTTTTATAGGATATCAGCCATGTAAACCCATTTTGCAGCTGATAATGGCATGCAACGCCAATGTAGCCATAGACCTACAGCAGTGGTTCCCAACTCCAGTACTCCAGTACCCCCAACAGCCCAACTCCAGTCCTCCAGTACCCCCAACAGCACACTTTTGTTGTAGCCCAGACAAACATACCTGATTCAAGTCATGGAGGGCCTCATGATTAGTTGACCATGTGAATCAGGTGTGTTTGTCCGGGGCTACAGTACAATTGTACTGTTGGGGGAACTCGAGGAACGAAATTGGGAATCACTGGCCTACATACAGTATGATGGCATCAGCCATAGAAGACCAGCGATGCCGAAAGTCTGAGCTGGACAGGTGGGGGAGCCAAAGCGAAGGCTGGTGTGACAGTGTTTAAATTGTAAAGAAAGAAAATAGTTGGCCATTTTTATTCAATGGGGCAAGGCAAAGCAGAGATGACAACATACTTTTCATTTCACCCATAAAACATTATAGCCTATTATTAAAGTACAGTATGCTTACAATATCATAAACAATACTCTTTAACACGTTCCAAATGACATTTTATATATTCATATGGTTTAAGGGGGCACTTTCTTCATGACGACTAGCTGAAGGTGCTCTACTCAAATGGCACAACATAATCATTCATAATACAGTGCATTCTGAAAGTATTCAGATCCCTTGACTTTTTTTTATGTTACAGCCTTATTCTAAAATGGATTAAATAGATTTTAAAAACTCAATCACACAATACCCCATAATGACAAAGCGAAAACAGGTTTTTAGAAAGTTTTGCAAATGTATAAAAAATTTAAAATACCTTATTTACGTAAGTATTTAGACCTTTTGCTATGAGACTCGAAATTGTGCTCAGGTGCATCCTTGAGATGTTTCTACAACTTGATTGGAGTCCACCTATGGTAAATTAAATTAGTTGGACATGATTTGGAAAGGCACACACCAGCATGTCAGAACAAAACTCAAGCCATGAGGTTGAAGGAATTGTCCTTAGCGCTCCAAAACAGGATTGTGTCAAGGCACAGATCTGAGGAAGGGTACCGAAACATTTCTGCAGCACTGAAGGTCCCCAAGAACACAGTGGCCTCCATCGTTCTTCAATTGAAGAAGTTTGGAACCATCAAGACTCTTTCTAGAGCTGGCCTTCCAGACAACCGGAGAAATCGGGGGAGAAGAACCGTGGTCAGGGAGGTGACCAATAACCTGATGGTCATTCTGACAGAGCTCCAGAGTTCTAATATGGAGATGGGAGAAACTTCCAGAAGAACAACGTTCTCTGCAGCACTCCCCCAACCAGGCCTTTATGGTAGAGTGGCCAGACGGAAGCCACTCCTCAGTAAAAGGCACATGACAGCCCGCTTGGAGTTTACCAAAAGGCACCAAAAGGATTCTCTGGTCTGATGAAACCAAGTTTGAACTCTTTGGCCTGAATGCTGAGCGTGAAGGGGAAAAGGTGAAGGGTTCTGAATACCTTCTGAATGCACTGTAAATATATAATTTGAATAGCAGGACACTGTAAAGTCCATCATTCCACTCAAGAGTATGAATAAGGCTGTTTGAGAATGTTTTAATCTTAAGCAACCTGTATACACATTGTTTGAAGTGCAATAGACCAACATAGTTACTCTAGTAAGTCAAAGCTGTGTGCTGGAATCTCTTGGTAGAGCATGGGTGGAGTAGGCATTGTGGTGCTCATGTGAATTTCCTTTCTTTTTCTGGCTTCAGACCAATGCCTACTTCTCACTTAAAACATTGTTTTTAATTGATATGGTTTTTACACAGTGAGGTGAATATGCAACATTATTATGCAACATAACACAGCAATATTTCAAAGTAAATGTACACAATAATGCAACAGTAATAATGTAGTTATTAGTATTTATTTCATGTTATAGCTGATTTCCAGAGGGAAGCGAAAAACCAGAAACCCATTTAAGCCAGTATGGCGTAAACTGGAAAATACTTCCCCGATTTATTTTAACAAGGCAATCGAGCAAGCTCCTGTAAAAAACACAAATCTTCAACATATACCCATTAACTATTTACGTGAAAATGTACTTTAAAGTTAACTGAAGAAAGGCATAGTACTAAATTAACTCTAAACAAAAGTGAATTAATACAACATATAACATCTACAACCAAACGTACATTCTTCAGACAGCACATTCTGTACCAAATATTCAGGGATGGCCACAATTTCTCTTGAAGAGCTACAGGGTTATGCAGTTTTTTTTGTTCATGCCCAGTTCTACCACACCTGATTCTACTACTCAAGATCTCGATGAACAGATGAGGTTTTGCTTAACAGCTGAGTAGTAGAATCAGATGGGGTATTGCTGGGCTTAAACAAAAACAAAACCTGCATAACTCCTGATAACAAATGCCAAATGCCTGTAACAAATGCCAAACTGCTGAGAAACATCTGTAAAATACAAAGTCATTAGACAAGTACAAAACCCTTTAAAAAAAATGATAAACATATTTACAAATCTGAAATTGGATAGGTGCTCTAAATCCCTGAAAACAAAACTTCAGCTACAAATGTCCTAAGTAATGCTGTACACAGCTGTCTAACTCCAGTAAAATAGCACACGTCCTCATTTACAAATGGCAGTATAAATATGAAAAAGGTGGGAGTACTGACAGATTTGGAAAACAACATACATTTTCAGTATTGATAGTGTGCAACGTACCATGTGTACTGCGTGCATTTTAAATCGGCATAAGCTGTTTGTTAGCTCCACATGGGCCAGCCTGACAAATTTCCTAGCTTCTCAAATGCTGGAAAGTGGTGCCAGAAAATAAGAAACGTGAAACTGATATGGAGAAACATTTGCAGCATGGTTTGCTGCAATCTAAGAGTCTGATTTTGTCCATTTAAAGTAAAACGGATCAAACATAATTTCTGACTGGATGACAGCTAACGTTGCCGTGATGTGTTAATAGCATAGACTAATGCTTTTGCTCATTATCAGTCGCTCACCACTGGTCTGTTTGCGTATTAGTTGGCTGTCTGGGCGGGTGAAACTGACATACTAGCCTACTACGGACTGTATTTAACTTACCTGTGAAAGGCTCAGCTAGGTCGTTGTATCTTCTTCAATAAGATGATTCTGGCCTGTAAAAAAATGTATCAGATAGACGTACTAGGCCTACATATACACCTAGACAGGTTAGCTGCTAGCTAGTAGCCTACGCCAAATCAATTTAGATCTACTAATTATTTCAACTGAACTATATCTGAGTAATCTGAAAATACAATGTTAAAAAAGTGTAAATATAACCAGAATTTTCTTGTATGGTGGAAATGAGAGATAAGAAGGGAGAGAGTGAAAGTCTGACAGGAGATCCTCTCAGAGCAAAGATAACACCGCACAACCAAGCACATGGAAATACAACAGGTAGAACAGATTAGACTTGGTTCTTCAATGGGAATGTTGTCTAGATTTTTTTTTTAAACATACAGAAACTTGTTTATTGTCCTTGCAAAAGTCTAAATTGTACATTTAATGCTGCCCTGGAACAGGAGGAAGAAAGTAATCTGTGTATGATATTTTTCAATTGGAATGCAGTTCTATTTATTCCACATCTATACTAACGTCAGCATGAAAACTGTGTGGCTTTTGGGGAATTCGTGGATCCAATGGTTGGAGAAGCATGCCAGGGCGGTCGGAAAGCATCACAACCTCTCCCTTGACTACTGTCACATTAGGTGGCTTGGAGAGCGAGGAATGAAGTGGGGCAAACTGCTCCATGTTCTGCGCCAGCAGAGTGCCTGTGCTGCTACTCCCCCTGACATCATAGTCCTCCACCTCGGTGAAAACGACTTGGCACACACAAAGGGGACAGCCCTGGTGAGTCAGATGCACACTGATTTGGAGGTAGTCATCCAAATGTTCCCCGGGACAACGGTGGTCTACTCTGACATTGTGCAGCAGAGGAGTTGGATGTTCCAGTGGGATGAGAACATCAACAAGCGCATAGAGATACCAGCTGGTTGACAGAGCGCCAGGCTGTTTGCATTTCTCCTTGACAGGCGCATGCCCACAATCCGCCACCATGCAGTGTGTCCCTGGGCAGTACCGTACAGATGGCGTGCATCTCACGGATGAGTGAAATGACCTCTTCCTTGAGTCTGAGAGCTGGTCTCTCCACCATCCTAGCAAGACGCAAGCAGTAGTACACAACACCACACTCACTGTCACTTGCCTGCCTCTCCACAAACCCAAAGGCTGTTCTAATAAATGTAAATAAATGTGTGTGTGACGGGAGGGAGGGGGCTGTCAAAACTATGAATTAAAGAATGGTCCAAATGTCTCCAATACATTATGAAACCTGTTCTTAACACATTGACTCCGACAGACCATTTAAATGGACAGTCTGGAAGCGTTCGTTCCAAAATGATTTTCAAAAATTCACTCAGTACTGATTACACATTTATTCCTCTTGCTTGGTAAAAATACAATTGTCTAAAACACTTGATTTGTTGAGAACAGACTAATTTCATCATGTAGCTAACCAAGTTAGCAAGCATTAAAAAAATGTGATTGCACATAGCAGGTCAAGCCAGCAATAAATGATTATAATATTGTAAAATACTTGAAAGTACTACTTAAATACTTTTTGGGGGTATCTGTACTTTACTTTACCATTTATATTTTAGATAGCTATTACTTATACATTCCTAAAGAAAATGATGTACTTTTTACTCAATACATTTCCCTGACACCCAAAACTAGTCATTACACTTTGAATGCTTAGCAGGACAGGAAAATGGTCTAATTCACAAATTTATCATGGGAACATCCCTGGTCATCCCTACTGCCTGTGATCTGGCGGCCTCACTAAACACATGCTTCGTTTGTAAATTATGTCTGAGTGTTTAAGCGTGCCCCTGGCTATCCGTTAAAAAAAAGAAAAGGAATTTGAAATTATAAATACTTTTACTTTCGATACTTAAGTATATTTTAGCAATTACATTTACTTTTGATATTTAAGTATATTTAAAACTAAATACTTTCAGACATTTACTATAGTAGGATTTACTGGGTAACTCACTTTTACTTGAGTAATTTTCTATTAAGGTATCTTTTACTCAAGTATGACAATTGGGTACTTTTTCCACAATTGGTTTTACATGGATGCACCATGTGCAGCATCTGCACCCCCTGACTACTTTTTATGTGTGGATGGCGACTTCAGATTTTCTGAAACACACTGAAAAGTAACTCGACACTGTGTTGATCAGTCAGCACAAATGTGGATTAAAATAACGACAAGGCAAGAGAGGGAGCCGGAAATTAATTTAAACATTTTTGAAAATGCGAAGCTGTCAGTCGAGTCTGGTAAATTGTCTGATGTTAGCATGCAACAACTGATGTTCTGTTTACATGTGTGTTTGGAGTTCAACCATTGACTATATGCAGTTCAACATAGCTAGTTTATGGTTTCTTAACAAAGTAATTTGTTTTCCCGGCTATAGTTTGTCTTGGGGCCTTGCTTGTTCTTAGTCGAGGAAATGTAGCATAGCTAACTGCTGTGTTTGTCCTGCCGGAAATATGTCTACCTCGTCTTACTTTAGCTTGGTCTGCAATACAAATGAATGTGAACAGTGTGGCAGTTTCCCAACGTTTAGTAATTTTAAACTTAGCGTAAATAACATTAGCACGCTGTGTTTTGTGTAAAAAAAAGTATGATAAATTGTGGTGCATGAACTGGCCATACGCGTTAGCTAACGTAAGTCTTACGCTGGCTAATGTCATCTAGCTAGCTAACGTTAACTGGCTATCATAGCAGCCAAGGAGGTTCGCTAGCTTATTCATGCATATTTGTTTGTTCTCTGATTACATGCAAGTGTCTATGTCAGCAGTTTAAACATGATCACCTGTCAAAATAGAGCTAGCAAGCTTTCCTCGCTTGTTGGTTAGCTAACTAGTCAACGTTAGCACTCATCTGACTGATATAACCTTATATTAGCTAGCTAGCTACCTAGCTAATCAAAACAAAACCACATTCATTGGCTAGCTACCTATATTTGCTTGTTCGTTAGCTAGCTTACCTTCAGCTTACTGGTCAAAGCTAGCTACAGAGGCTAGCTGCTGATCTTTGGACAAGAAAGCTAATGTTACCTAGGTAACGTTAGCTAGCTACCTAGCTAATCAAAATATATGTTTTTATTAATTGATTAACCTTAGCTTGAATACTACCATATAAAGGGCTTGCAGTTGATGTACGATGCCTTCTGGTGGCTATGTTGGAAGACCACCGCATTCATTCTTCCGACAACAACAGCCAAGTAGCTACCGCTACCCCAAACTGCATGATAACAGTGCCTAAAACGATTAGATTCCCCGCCAAGGTCATCTTCTGTCGAGTATTTGGCTGCTCTAACAAGACAGGAAAGACAACTGGAAAAAATATGTGCTTGCAGATTCCCTGCAATCATGAAACACCATTTGTGACACCAATGAGATGACTCAAGAACTGTCAGGAAAGCGAAGTAACCTTTTTGCCCGTTAAGACCTGAACCCAGAAAGCTGTCAGTAACGGGTCTGCTATGATCATTTCATCACTGGTAAGTCAAGTCGGTTCGATTTTGAGTTTAGCTGTTATGCTAACCAGGTGTTAAAAACAACACTAAGTTAGCCTAAATTAGCTAGCTAGATACTAGAGGTGGGACCAAGTCATTGTTTTCACAAGTCACAAGTAAGTCTCAAGTCTTAGCTCTCAAGTCAAGTCTCAAGTCCTAAACTTTGAGATTCGAGTCCTAAACAAGTCATAATGTGATCTTCACCAAATGTAATACCATTTCATATTTTTAACAAGAGTAATAGTATTACTCAAATCATGAATGCTTTTAAAAATATCTATATATTTATTACTTTCCAAATAAACGTTATATTTCCTGGGTAGCCCCCCCCCCCAGACAGGCCAGTACATCAGGAGACGTGGAGGAGGCCGTAGGAGGGCAACAACCCAGCAGCAGGACCGCTACCTCCGCCTTTGTGCAAGGAGGAGCACTGCCGGAGCCCTGCAAAATGACGTCCAGCAGGCCACAAATGTGCATGTGTCTGCTCAAACGGTCAGAAACCGACTCCATGAGGGTGGTATGAGGGCCCGACATCCACAGGTGGGGGTTGTGCTTACAGCCCAACACCGTGCAGGACGTTTAGCATTTGCCAGAGAACACCAAGAGAGGAAGGCATTAATGCTATGGACTGGCCTGCCCTTTCCCCAGACCTGAATCAAATTGAGCACATCTGGGACATCATGTCTCGCTCCATCCACCAACGCCACGTTGCACCACAGACTGTCCAGGAGTTGGCGGATGCTTTAGTCCAGGTCTGGGAGGAGATCCCTCAGGAGACCATCCGCCACATCATCAGGAGCATGCCCAGGCGTTGTAGGGATGTCATACAGGCACGTGGAGGCCACACACACTACTGAGCCTCATTTTGACTTGTTTTAAGGACATTACATCAAAGTTGGATCGGCCTGTTGTGTGGTTTTTCACTTTAATTTTGAGTGTGACTCCAAATCCAGACCTCCATGGGTTGATAAATTTGATTTCCATTGATCATTTTTGTGTGATTTTGTTGTCAGCACATTCAACTATGTAAAGAATAAAGTATTTAATAAGAATATTTCATTCATTCAGATCTAGGATGTGTTATTTTAGTGTTCCCTTTATTTTTTTGAGCAGTGTATATAGCTGTCGGCTATATTAGCCACAACTTACCGTTCTTTGCAGCTTCAAATGTCGAACAAAGTTGGAAATTGTTGCGCCTCCGTCTGTAATTTTCATCCCACATGTTTTGCAAGTTGCATTCCGTTTTTTGTTGATACAGTGTCGCCTTTGTAGCCGTAAATAATAATTTGGGGTGTAATCTTTCCAAGTGCTCCATCTGAATTCACCCGCCTATGTTCATCTGCACTGCCACGCACAACTTTTAATCAGCTGGCACAATTTGATTGGCTGCTCCCCGATTCAAACTGTAATCCGTTAAATGAAGAGTTGATGCGCTGCACACTTTTTAATAGCATAATTTTTAATTTTGGGGGGGGGGGGGTGTATCAAAGCAGGTCGAGTCACAAGGCTCAAGTCAAGTCACGAGTCATTGGTGTTAAAGTCAAAGGTGAGTTGCAAGTCATCATATTTGTGACTCGAGTCCAAGTCATGTGACTTGAGTCCACACCTCTGCTAGATACTTTTGTATATATAGTGTATGTGGAAGGAGGTTTTCACTCAAAATCTCACGATACATGGCCCCATTCATTCTTTCCTTTACACGGATCAGTCATCCTGGTCCCTTTGCAGAAAAACAGCCCCAAAGCATGATGTCTCCACCCCCATGCTTCACAGTACTCAGCATTCTTTGTCCTCCAAACACGACGAGTTGAGTTTTTACCAAAAAGTTTTGGTTTCATCTGACCATATGACATTCTCCCAATCTTCTTCTGGATCATCCAAATGCTCTCTAGCAAACTTCAGACGGGCCTGGACATGTACTGGCTTAAGCAGGGGGACACGTCTGGCACTGCAGGATTTGAGTCCCTGGCGGCGTAGTGTGTTACTGATGGTAGGCTTTGTTACTTTGGTCCCAGCTCTCTGCAGGTCATTTACTAGGTCCCCCCGTGTGGCTCTGGGATTTTTGCTCACCGTTCTTGTGATCATTTTGACCCCACGGGGTGAGATCTTGCGTGGAGCCCCAGATCGAGGGAGATTATCAGTGGTCTTGTATGTCTTCCATTTCCTAATAATTGCTCCCACAGTTGATTTATTCAAACCAAGCTGCTTACCTATTGCAGATTCAGTCTTCCCAGCCTGGTGCAGGCCTACAATTTTGTTTCTGGTGTCCTTTGACAGCTCTTTGGTCTTGGCCATAGTGGAGTTTGGAGTGTGACTGTTTGAGGTTGTGGACAGGTGTCTTTTATACTGATAACAAGTTCAAACAGGTGCCATTAATACAGGTAACGAGTGGAGGACAAAGGATCCCCTTAAAGAAGAAGTTACAGGTCTGTGAGAGCCAGAAGTCTTGCTTGTTTGTAGGTGACCAAATACTTATTTTCCACCATAATTTGCAAATAAATTCATTAAAAATCCTACAATGTGATTTTCTGGATTTTTTTTCTCTAATTTTGTCTGTCATAGTTGAAGTGATGATGATAAATTACAGGCCTCATCTTTTTAAGTGGGAGAACTTGCACAATTGGTGGCTGACTAAATACTTTTTTTGCCCCACTATATATATATATATATATATATATATATCTATATATAATTAAGCTGTATATATTTTTAGATATAGGCATATTGTAAACGTGTATTGTTGTAGCGTCACCATCGTTATTACAAAGGAAATACAAACATAACTTTAAGCTACATATCAATGGGAAGTTTATTACATCACAGCAACTGATTGAACAGGACCATTTTCACAAAACAAGTGTTTCTGAGCTTATGTCAATATTACACAGGTAAGCTAACATTTACAGAAATCAGGAATGCAAGCCAGGCTCTATAGACCTCTATATATGAGTGGCTGTGTCCAACACACCACAACCTGGTGTTATGTTGGGTACCCAGTGACCCATTTTTTTTTTTACCATCAATATGTATTGCTAAATAAAAATGTTTAAGGAAATATAGGCAGGCATCACATTATTGCAAGACTAAAAAGCTTATTCAATCAAGCATGATGGTGTTGTAAGTATAAAAGCAAAGCTTGCTTTCATATAATAAAAAACAAAGCTTGAAACAGTAGTGGAAGGGGATTAGCGTGGTGTGTGAAGAATCCAATACTTTAACTTGTATTCTGTACAAATCACATTTGTGGGAGCACCTCATCTAAAAGTATAAATTAGGTTGTTTGAGAATGTTTGAATCCTAAGCAACCTGCATACTGTACACATTGTTTGAAGTACAATAGACCAACTACTGTAGTAGGTCAAAGCTGTGTGCTGGAAAACCTTGATAGAGCATGGGTGGAGTAGGCATTCTGGTGCTCGTGAACTTCCTTTATTTTTCGGCTTCAGACCAAAGCCTACTTCTCACTTAAAATATAGTTAAAAATAATAATATATGAGGTCTGAGGAACCACTTTGAAATGTTATGATGCCTTGTAGCTATTTGATGTTCTCTATGAATAGAAAAATAAAATGCTAGTTTTGTTGGTTTGTTATAAGTTCTATGGAGGTTTGTTCTACTGTGCTACTTAGTGTGAGGAAGGACTTAAAAAAGTAAGGACTTAAAAAAAAATGTCATGACATTACTAATCATGTTTATAATTGACTCCTGAACACACCGGAGGTGAGGTGAACGTGGTCATTGTTGGGCGCCAGCCTGCTTGGCCACATGGTTTTGTTTTGCCTGCAGTTGTGGGATCTCTAGATGACTTGATTAATTATTCATGTATTCAAGTGCAATATTTATTTGTATCACACTAGTGTTACACTATACCGAACTGTAATGAATTTATATCCCAGCACTAGCTGCCCTTGGATTGTGTGGCAATTTATTGTCGTGTGTCATTATACCTACATTACATTTCCATTTCAAAATGAAGTTAAAACACTTTTTAGATGACTGTACTATGCTACTTACTGGTTTTACGTAACATATCATAATACATCATTATAATTCATTACATTCCAAAACAGATTATATGCTTTAAGGTTTCAAAATAAGAATACTTACTCACTGGGAATGTAATGGAACGAATCATTTCCCCTCTTGTCATCATCAATCATAATTACTTAACAATTTCATCACCTTGGATCAATTTGTGCTATTGAGATCAAACAGTAGTGTTAATGGGGTCCCAGGTCTCCCCAAAGGTAATGTATTTCATGTGGGGTGACCTGTTTCAGTAGCTGTGCAAACCTCTACCATTGCCTTCATCGTGCAAGCTAACTAGTTATTTCCCCTTTGGTTTGACACTGAAATACCAACAAATTGTTTACGAAATATTGTGTAAATACATAATTAAATCCTATACTGGACATTATTAGTCAGTCCTTTAGATGACAATGGCCATCGGCAATTTGCCTACAAGTCCACCTTATGTACATTAGCATTCATTATCTAAATCCATTTTTTACCACTACAAATAAGCCTTGGGGGTGTTTTCTAAAAACCCTAGTTAGCTATTTACCCTTTGTACTTAATGGAGGGATCTGCTTTCTAAGTAGGAATGTTATTGTTTATTGCTAATGACAAGTGAAAGGGGTCCTTAAAGTAATCAGTGCCAGAGAGTCTTAAAGGGCAATTCCACCACTTTTCAATGCCATTGTTTGCATATGTGAACAAGGGGCATTTTGACATTTTGTAGAAAATAAACTAAAGTAAAACAAGTTCTACCCGATGACATCATCAAATGTTAAAACATTGTAAAAACAGAGATTTTTTTTAAACAGTACAAGATTCGCTGTGACGTGGGGAGCCATAAAACAACCTACCTCTGGCTAGAAACTCTTCACAGGCTTTGAAAATCACTCTTTTTCTTGTTTGTTTTTTTATACACTGATGTCACAGAGAAGCATTTGTTCTTCTTATCCTTTTAAACACAGATCATAGAAATTAGCTGTTTTCCCACATTGTATGTAGACACTGGTATGGTGCTGGAGATAATGAGTATGAGGTTGAAAAGTGGCGGAATTGCCCTTTAAGATAAACTAGGTCTTCAAAGCTTTCCCCCACACTGTAATTATTACTAATTGTCACTGCAGGCAGAGTTCTGGGAAAGAGTGTCTTGCTGCTCTCTTAAAGGCTTGCAGAATAGCACTGATGGTGGTCAGTTCCCACAATCCAACAGCTCACATCAAAGAGAACACAAAAGGAAGTTGGTTCTTTGAGGACAGGAAATGGAAAAGTGGTGTAGGTATAGCCAACGGGGCTGATGATCAGTTTGAATTAAACACGAACTTGAGGCCTGTAACAATTCTTCATCTACACTGAACAAAAATATAAACGCAACATGTAAAGTGTTGGTCCCATGTTTCATGAGCTGAAATAAAAGATCCTAGAAATGTTCCATACACACAAAAAGCTTATTTCTCGAAAATGTTGAGCACAAATTTGTTTACATTCCAGTTAGTGGGCATTTATCCTTTGCCAAGATAATCCATCCAACTGATAGGTGTGGCATATCAAGAAGCTGATTAAATGGCATGATCATTACACAGGTGCACCTTGTGCTGGGGCACAACAAAAGGCCACTCTAAAATATGCAGTTTTGTCACACAACAGATGTCTCCACAGATGTCTCCAGTTTTGAGTGAGCGTGCAATTGGCATGCAGCAATGTCCACCATCTGTTTCCAGATAATTGTTTATTTCTCTACCATAAGCTGCCTCCAATGTCATTTACATTTATTTTTTAAAAATTTGACCCCTTTTTCTCCCCAATTTCATGGTATCCAATTGTTAGTAGCTACTATCTTGTCTCATCGCTACAACTCCCGTACGGGCTCGGGAGAGACGAAGGTTGAACATCACGCATCCTCCGATACACAACCCAACCAAGCCACACTGCTTCTTAACACAGCGCGCATCCACACCGGAAGCCAACCACACCAATGTGTCAGAGGAAACACCTTGGTTAGCGTGCACTGCGCCCGGCCCGCCACAGGAGTCGCTGGTGTGTGATGAGACAAGGATATCCCTACCGGCCAAACCCTCCCTAACCCGGACGACGCGAGGCCAATTGTGCGTCGCACCACGGACCTCCCGGTCACGGCCGGTTACGACCGGTTACGACAGAGCCTGGGCGCGAACCCAGAGTCTCTGGTGGCTACAGTATAGCGCCCTTAACCACTGCGCCACCCGGGAGGCCCTCAATGTCGTTTAAGAGAATTTGGCAGTACGTCCAACCAGCCTCACATGCGCAGAACCTCCTCATCCGGCTTCTTCATCTGCGGGATCGTCTGAGGATGGGGGTGGTGCTGAGGAATATTTCTGTCTGTAATAAAGCCCTTTTGTGGGGAAAAAACGAATTCTGTTGGCTGGACCTGGCTCCCTAGTGGGTGGGCCTGGCTGCCAAGTGGGTGGGCCTATGCCTTTCCAGGCTCACCCATGGCTACACCTCTGCCCAGTCATGTGAAATCCATAGATTAGGGCCTAATTAATTTTTGTTCAATTGACTGATTGTCTTATATGAACTGTAACTCATTCAAATCTTTGAAATTGTTGCATGTTGAGGTTATGTTTTTGTTCAGTATAGATTGCAAGCGATTACAACATTTGGAGGTACTGTACAATTACTTGTGTTTGAATAGGGGTATTCCGGGCCTTGAGTTTAAATTTGAGGATATTCAGCCAATCATTACACATTCAACTTCTTGTAAACTAACAAAAGTGGGATTATTAGAAAAGGATCAAATGGAATTACCATGTTCATGCCTAAGAGACGTAATGTTATAGTGTTGAGAAATATGAAAGAGATGAAAAAGGCATTGGCACCCATTCACTATGTCACATAATATGTTTGTGGTTAGCCTAGCGAGAGATGCTTGTTTCAGACCCCATATACTATAGTTTAAGCAGCATGTCAGTTTAAACTAATGTGAGTTGAAATTTTGCTGGGGGACTGCTGGGAAAGCTAATGCCTTTGGGAGTCGTATCCTGTGGCTATGTGGCTAAAATCAAACCCAGATAGCCATGAGGAAGACCAGAGCTGCAACAATGCCAGTAGAGGAAGAAGGGTGCCTCATAATGAAATCCTTTTGAAAGTCCAGCTTTGATCATAAGGCTTAGTAATTCGCCATTACGTTACCTACACATCGTTTGTTGTTGATATCGGTGCCCATGAGGATGTCTACCATAAATAATTGATCATATATCTTCTTCTGTAGGTGCTTTGTTAGGTTTATTATTACCGTACTCCTTTGAGTGTACTCCTCCTATGCCCCAAACCAAATCTTAATTGTGACAGTAATATTTAATAATTTATTCCCTGAAATTGTTTTTTTTCCCTCACTCAAATAGAGTGAGAATCAAACACCTATGGGCCATTTGAAGTGAAATGTCAGCACCAAATCAGTGTTAGCTAATGTTAACTTGCGATTGACATTTTTGAAGACAGTTACACATAGTGCCTCCGGCATGTCTTATGACAAAGGAGGTGATGCTGTGGAAACCATACGTTTCCAGCTGACCAGTCAGACTCTGAACTTATAGGATTCTTTAACTGGGAAATGTGTTTTGAAATGAAGTGAGATCAGGTAACTGATGCTTTTGACAGTATCGGTCTTAGTCTGCTGCTGGAAAAACATATGTGTTATGGCTTTACACCCCCTGATATATTGTGGATAAAGAGTTACTTGTCTAACAGAACACAGAGGGTGTTCTTTAATGGAATCCTCTCCAACATAATCCAGGTAGAATCAGGAATTCCCCAGGGTAGCTGTTTAGGCCTCTTACTTATTTAAATCTGTGTATGTATGCGGATGACTCACCACTTTACACGTCTGCTACTACATCAACTGAAATGACTGCAACACTTAACAAAGAGCTGCAGTTAGTTTCAGAATGGGTGTCAAGGAATAAGTTAGTCCTAAATATTTCCAAAACTAAAAGCATTGTATTTGGGACAAATCATTCACTAAACCCTAACCCTCAACTACATCTCGTAATGAATAATGTGGAAATTGAGCAAGTTGAGGTGACCTAAACTGCTTGGAGTAACTCTAGATTGTTAACTGTCATGGTCAAAACATATTTATACAACAGTAGCTAAGATAGTGAGAACTCTGTCCATAATAAAGCACTGCTCTGCCTTCTTAACAACTCTATCAACAAGGCAGGTCCTACAGGCCCTAGTTTTGTCGCACCTAGACTACAGTTCAGTAGTGTGGTCAGGTGCCACAAACAGGGAAAATTGCAGTTGGCTCAGAACAAGGCAGCACAGCTGGCCCTTAAAAGTACACAGAGAGCTAACATTAATTATATGCATGTCAATCTCTCATGGCTCAAAGTGAAAAAGAGATTGATGTCATCACTTTGTTTTTGTAAGAAGTGTTGACAATCTGAATGTACCGAGCTGTCTGTTTTAAACTACTAGCACACAGCTCGGACACCCATGCATACCCCATAAGACATGCCACCAGAGGTCTCTTCACAATTCCCAAGTCCAGAACAGACTGTGGGAGGCGCACAGTACTACATAGAGCCATGACTATATAGAACTCTATTCCACATCAGGTAACTGATGCAAGCAGTAGAATCATATTTAAAAACAGGTAAAAATGCACCTTATGAAACAGCAGGGACTATGAAGAGACACACACACACACACAGGTACAGACACACGCATATGTATACATTGTAATATTGTTGTATGGTGGTATTATACATTTTGTATTGTAGATACACTACCGTTCAAAGGTTTGGGGTCACTTAGAAATATCCTTGTTTTTGAAAAAAGAAATACACATTTTCCATTAAAATAACATCATATTGATCAGAAATACAGTGTAGACATTGTTAATGTTGTAAATGACTATTGTAACTGGAAATAGTTGATTTTCTTATGGAATATCTACATAGGCATACATAGGCCCATTATCAGAAACCGTCACTCCCGTGTTCCAATGGCACGTGTTAGCTGCTCCAAGTTTAACATTTTAAAAGGCTAATTGATCATTAGAAAATTATTTTGCAATTATGTTAGCACAGCTGAAAACTGTTGTCCTGATTAAAGAAGCAATACAACTGGCCTTCTTTAGACTAATTGAGTATCTGGAGCATCAGCATTTGTGGGTTCGATTACAGGTTCAAAATGGCCAGAAACAAAGAACTTTCTTCTGAAGCTCGTCAGTCTATTCTTGTTCTGAGAAGTGAAGGCTATTCCATGCGAGAAATTGCCACGAAACTGAAGATCTTGTACAACACTGTGTACTACTCCCTTCACAGAACAGTGCAAACTGGCTCTAAACAGAATAGAAAGAGGAGTGGGAGGCCCCAGTGCAAAACTGAGCAAGAGGACAAGTACATAAGAGTGTCTAGTTTGAGATGCCTCACAAGTCCTCAATTGTCAGCTTCATTAAATAGTACCCGCAAAACACCAGTCTCAACGTCAACAGTGAAGAGGCAACTCCGGGAAACTAGCCTTCTAGGCAGAGTTCCTCTCTCCAGTGTCTGTGTTCTTTTGCCCATCTTAATATTATCTTTTTATTGGCCAGTCTGAGATATTGCTTTTCCTTTGCAACTCTGCCTAGAAGGCCAGAATCTCGGAGTCACCTTTTCACTGTTGACGTTGAGATTGGTGTTTTGCGGGTACTATTTAATGAAGCTGCCAGTTGAGGACTTGTGAGGCTTCTGTTTCTCAATCTAGACACTAATGTACTTGTCCTCTTGCTCAGTTGTGCTTTTGAACGGTAGTGTATGTAGTGGTGTAATAATGTTACATGAAGTACTGTTTTATATTTGGTTTTATATATAATGTAAGTGCTTTAATGTGTTGGACCCCAGGAAGAGTAGCTCCTGCCTTGGCAGCAGCTAATGGGGATCCCTAATAAATACTAATACAAATGACACTTCAGTTATGTCTGTTAATACAGACATAACTGAATTAGTATTCTATATTCATTATGCAACAGGTAATGTTTGTTGTTTACTATAGGCTAACTAAACAATTTTTGGGATATTTCGCTGTAAAGGGATTACCGTTAATTTGATAGTAGCCAGGCAGCTTGTTGGCAAGTAAAGTTCTGTATTTCATAGGACAGTACACTTACACTGTAATATATATATAAGGTATCAAAGCAAGTACTGTGTAAAGACACAAAGTACTATACTAAAATGTACTGTATATACAGTAAAAAAGTTAATGCTACAGCAATCATAATGAATTAATGGTTCATTAAATTCATTGAAGAGAGGGGTTTGTGTTTCACAGTATTTTACTGCAATTAAAAGGGGTTGGTGCAAACAGGTTGGCAAATAGGTAAAGTGTTTACAAATTTACAGAATATTAATGAATATTTGGTGATTTGTATCACTTGCACTTCTAGAGACCTTAACAATGGCTTCTAAACAGGCAGCTTACTACAGGGCAAAACAGACCAAAAGGACATGGCAAAATGCTCAACCATTTAAGGTTTTAGACTTGCTGCCACTTCAATCAATCCCATAGGGTGGCAGGTAGCCTAGTGGCCAGAGTGTTGGTCTAGTAACTGAAAGGTTGCAAGATCAAATCCTGAGCTGTCAAGGTGGAAATATGTTGTTCTGCCCCTGAACAAGGCAGTTAACCCGCTGTCATTGAAAATAAGAATTTGTTCTTAATTGACTTGCCTAGTTAAATAAATGTTATATTGATGGGGCACTATAACGGAATACGAGTTAAATTGGGACAGTGTTCTCACTCATGGGTGCAACAAATATAGCCTTGTGCAAAGCATGACTCAAAATATGTTAATTCGAAATACAGCAATTCTTTCCCCGCCCACAACATTTTCCACAATGCACCATTTTTTACAGTATGCTGCAGTAAAACATTTCAGAGTATTTTACTGTTGATAATCCAAAACATTTGGGTATAAATGACTGTTTTCCGTTACAGTGTTTGATATACCAGTTTAGGCGACATGTTGACAATAAACATGAGTAGTCTTTCTGTGATATCTACTGTATGTGTTGACTATTATACAGGAGGAGACAAAAAAAGATGTACGACATTCCTCTGAAATCCTTAATGTTACATCACTCTCTGTTTTTACACCCATTTTCTTCCACTCCCATACCCGAATAACTGGTGCAAATTACCAGTGTGTAGGCAACTAATGAGGCCTGAGACATTTTATTTGCCTGCTACTGCTGTCTACAAAATATTTCTGTTGAGCGTAATCGTGCTACGCTATCTGGCACAGACACTCTCTGGCGGCAGCGAGGCAAAACCTGCAGCACAGAACTGCTCCACTTAATGCAGCGTGATGTGAGAGGAGCAGACAGGCG
This sequence comes from Oncorhynchus clarkii lewisi, assembly GCF_045791955.1. Lineage (NCBI taxonomy): Eukaryota > Metazoa > Chordata > Actinopteri > Salmoniformes > Salmonidae > Oncorhynchus > Oncorhynchus clarkii. Next base: position 40,431,508 of record NC_092167.1, on the reverse strand, counting down.
AGAGTGGAGGGCCCTCTAGTCATGCAAAATGCAAAAGAAATACAACTTTATTACAGCCCCCTAATGGTGACACAGCAATCTGTTAAAGCACTTCGGCAAATCTCAAAACATTCAATACGAAGAAAAATGTTGTCTTGAGGGTGGCATTGGGTTTGATGTGACCTTGAGTAACTACTGGTTTGATTGCCTGATTGAGAACAATTGCTCTTAGACAGCTACAGTATATTATGTGTTTGTTGTGCACAGTATGTATGTGTAAAAAATGACTGGGATAACCTACATAACCCTACATAATGTGAAAACCTCATATTCTCAACCTTACAATTTGAGGCAAATATTTGTGTATTTAACCTCTACTGACATCTGTATTATTCCAAATCCACAATGATGGAAATGGTAGTGCGTCTGACGTTTTAACGCTTTTTACTAACCAAGGGGAAAAGTTATTGCTAGTGATACTTTCACACACGTCCTCCAAAAGTAGGCAACCTACTTTCAAAGACTTCTTTGTGGGTTTATTAACATCTTACACTAAGTAATACATGTCAACCTGACAAAATCAAGTGCAGTATAAATGGATAATGGAGCGAAAAGATGAGAAACCACTCAACTTCAAAGATTTGTACTAAATGTACTCATTTGTAATGTACTTTGGGGAACGCTTGAAATATACATTAGACTCTCCATCTTGGGATTTACGTTAGTTCAGAGCTCCTCGTTTTAGCCCTGAAAGTACAAACATGAACTCATCAAACTGCTTGTGATCTCTTTTTTACTGACCCTGTTTCTCAAAGCTAAAGTTCTGGTGTAACGGCTTTCTTCGGTAGAAGGAGAGTCGGACCAAAATGCAGCGTGTAGATTGCGATCCATGTTTATTCAACAATGATAAAACATGAACTGTACGAAAACAATAAACGTAATGTGAAAACCGAAACAGCCTAAACTGGTGCAAACTAACACAAGACAGGGACAAGGACACTAAGGACAATCACCCACGAAACACCCAAAGAATATGGCTGCCTAAATATGGTTCCCAATCAGAGACAACGATAAACACCTGCCTCTGATTGAGAACCACTTCAGACAGCCATAGACTTCACTAAAACACCCCACTAAGCTACAAACCCAACACACCACATACAAAAACCCATGCCACACCCTGGCCTGACCAAATAAAGGAAAATAAACACAAAATACTTCGACCAGGGCGTGACATCTGGAAAGTCCGAGGATTGGTTTAATAATATTAACTACATATTTAATGGAGAAAGTTTCATAGGGTTCTATTCATGGAATTAAGAGATAAATAAAATAAACACAAATTTCATGTTCTCTATTATAGGCCCCTGAAATTATTGTGGGAAATAATGGATGGTTGAAAGCATCTTATGGTCCAGTTGCATCTGTTCACCAAGTGAACACTAAAAGTTGTGTTGTATATCATTGGAACAAAAGGATATTCTATCACTTAACCCTAGCCTTTGTAGAGAATAAAAAATTGCCAAAACTAAAGGGAAGTTTCCTTTGTCCCTGGTGGCCCTTTGTTTCACCCAGAAAATGTTTTTTCTCCAGTCTTATGATTCACAGAGCATAGAACAGAATGACATTTTGTAATTGACTGTTGGAATGAGAAAATTATATTGTAATATAGGCAGAAAGGGTGTATTAAACACACACATATATTTTTAAGGCAGTATATCAGAATACTGGGACATACATCAATTGAATTATGTAATATGTGAACTAAACAAGAGATATCAGTTGGTTGACATTTTCATTTGGTCTATTATATCTATACTGAACAGAAATATAAACACAACATGTCATTTTTTTGCAGTTCATTTTTAGGAAATCTGTCAATTGAAATAAATTCATTAGGCCCTAATCTATGGATTTCACAAGACTGGGCAGAGGCGCAGCCATGGGTGGGCCTGGGAGGACATAGGCCCACCCACTTGGGAGCCAGGTCCACAAACTGGGGAGTTGGAGGTGGCTTATGGTAGAGCATTGAACATTCAATTCTCTGCAACAGCTCTGGTGGACATTCCTGCAGTCAGCATGCCAATTGCACACTCTCTCAAAACATCTGTAGCATTGTGTTGAGTGACAAAACTGCACATCTCTGAGTGGCCTTTTATTGTCCCCCAGCACAAGGTGCACCTGAGTAATGATCATGCTGTTTAATCAGCTTCTTGATATGCCAACACCTGTCAGGTGGATGGATTATCTTGGCAAAAGAGAAATGCTCACTAACAGGGATGTAAACAAAACATTTGTACAAAACATTTGAGAAAAATATGTTTTTTTGTGCGTACGGAACATTTCTGGGATCTTTTATTTCAGCTCATGAAACATGGGACCAACACTTTACATGTTGCGTTTATATTTTTGTTCAGTATATATTTCTATATATCTATGGAGAAATAGTGTTCTCCCTTGTCTATATGACATACTACAGTGTTTGCCCCTGGCAGTGAAGGGAGTACAGATAATATTCAAGGCAAGCTCTTGTGAACAACCTATATTTAGCGTTCTGGTAAATTTTCTGTGTCGTTAAAATAATTATGTTCCTTTACATTTCTAAAATGGCTACTGGCCCAAAGCCTAATGTTCATGAACATTATGTTATTCCAACTCCTGTTTCTGGGTACTACTCTGAAAGTCTGGCCTCATTTCATGTCTCATTTATTGATAAAGCTGGGTCAAATTGAAAAGTTTCACCGAAAATATTAAATCATTCTATATATCTGTTGCTATCGTTATCCTGTGTTTTAACATGTACAAATGACTATCATTTGTTGATGGCCCATGTAACGGTGAACTTTGAGCTTTTTGTAACATCATTCAGCACTGTGTGTCGATGACTAACGTTGATAGTCATGTTAATAGTGGCATGACTAGGTGACGACAGATTGGATGATCGTCTCCCGAGCTTCTCTCCCCAGTGTTGATTATGATGATAGCCCAACCTCAGACTGCTGTCATGCTGTGTTTACTTCCGAGATTAAATGTAGTGTGAGGAGGTTATTGGTGCCTTCCTGCAGTGACTGACTACAGTTCTTTGGTAAGTTTGCCCCGAGCCAGAGATTTAAGTGTGTTTGGGAATAGGAAACGACAAGTGACATTATCACACTCAACCCTTACAAAAGGTGTACATAACATATCAATTATAATGCATAATACATTCAACATTTTGCTGATACATTCATGTTCACATTATATAATATAATGCCTGCATAGTGTGTAAAACGATAAAGTAATTGTAGGCACAGTAAGTCAATTAATTGAGTAATATCTAAGCCAGGGGTGTCAAACATACGGTCTCCGAGCAGGAACCAATATGGCCCACGAACCCAATATACTTTAGAATGACTAAAACCAAATGGAAACTGTGTAGTTATGATAATGGACCTACTGTACATTCATACCGTTTCTTGACTACTCAGCTTGCTAATAATCCGTTAAATTAAAGCTAGACAGTCAGGGAGCATCAACAATTCCCAAAGCGATGGATAGAGGACTATTTTTAGCAAATAACCAATTTCAGTACCGCCCTCCAGACCCCTGGGGCAAAATTAGTTTGACACCCCTGATCTAAGCATAGGTTACGGCCAGCTCATAGGACCCTTGTACAATGTGGCGTCTAGTTCTGTCGCACCATCTGCATGTGTGTATTAGTCGAAGCCATTGGATTTGTTTCAGATGAGTGGTTCCAACCGGAATAGCTGAAGTGTTACAAATTCTGTTTCCCTTGGATTCCAGCGAGGGCCAAAGGACTAGTGAACGGTTCACAGCCCTGGCACAGAGGCACCATTACGTTGATGGCGATTTGAGGAGGAGCACAGCTTTGTGAACGGTTATCGGTGGGCAGAGTGGAATGGCACATTGTTCATTAGTTAATTCATCATTGATGCAGATTCATACACAAAGTGTTCCAAAGGGTTCTTCGGCTGTCCCTATAGGAAAACCCTTTTTGGTTCCAGGTAGTTTTCCTATGGGGACAGCCGAATAAGCCTTTTAGGTTCTAGATAGTACCTTTTTTTCTACGAGTGTAGGAACAAGAGGTGCATATAGTGCCTTCGGGAAGTATTCAGACCCCTTGACTTTTTCCACATTGTTACGTTACAGCCTTATTCTAAAATTGATTTAACAGTGCTTTTTTCTTCATCAAGCTACACACAATACCCCGTAATGACTAGGCAAAAACTGTTTTTTAGAAATGTTTGCAAATAACTTAAATATAATTTATACATAAGTATTCAGACCTTTAACTTTGTTGAAGCACCTTTGGCAGCGATTACAGCCTTGATTCTTCTTGGGTATGACGCTACAAGCTTGGCACACCTGTATTTGGGGAGTTTCTCCCATTTTTTTATGCAGATCCTCTCAAGCTCTGTCAGGGTGTATGGGGAGTGAAGCTGCACAGCTATTTTCAGGTCTCTCCAGAGATGTTCGATTGGGTTCATGTCCAGACTCTGGCGGGGCCTCTCAAAAACTTTCAGAGACTTGTTCCAAAGCCACTCCTGTATTGTTTTGGCTGTGTGCTTAGGGTCATTGTCCTGTTGGAAGGTGAACCTTTGCCCCAGTCTGAAGTCCTGAGCGCTCTGGAGCAGGCTTTCATCAAGGAAAAATACCTTCTGGAGCGCGTGCTACGAGTGGGTGCTGCTATGGTGACCAGTGCGGCTTGGTTGGGTTGTGTTTCGGAGGACACATTGCTTTCGACCTTCGTCTCTCCCGAGCCCGTACGGGAGTTGTATAGCGATGAGACAAGATAGTAACTACTAACAATTGGATACCATGAAATACCATTGGGGAGAAAAGGGGGTAAAATTCAACAAAAAATAATAATAATTGTACCAAACTGACCAATTTGTAGCTGGATTCTTCACCGATCTTTTATACCTATGTTGTTCGGACATCAAGTTCTGTGAGGTGGAAAAAATTCCTTTGTTCTCTATCAGGAGGTGTCAATCAATTCACTTATCACCAAAAGCACTCACAAACTTTTACAGATGCACAATTGAGAGCATCCTGTCGGGCTGTATCACTGCCTGGTACGGCAACTGCTCCGCCCACAACCCTAAGGCTCTCCAGAGGGTAGTGAGGTCTGCACAACGCATCACCGGGGGCAAACTACCTGCCCTCCAGTACACCTACACCACCCGATGTCACAGGAAGGCCATAAAGATCATCAAGGACAACAACCACCCGAGCCACTGCCTGTTCACCCCGCTATCATCCAGAAGGTGAGGTCAGTACAGGTGCATCAAAGCAGGGACCAGGAGACTGAGAAACAGCTTCTATCTCAAGGCCATCAGACTGTTAAACAGCCACGACTAACATTGAGTGGCTGCTGCCATACATGTAAAAAATGTATCACTAGCCACTTTAAACAATGCCACTTAATATAATGTTTACATACCCTACATTACTCATCTCATATGTATATAATGTGTTCGATACCATCTACTGCATCTTGCCTGTGCCGTTCTGTGCCATCACTCATTCATATATCTTTATGTACATATTCTTCATCCCTTTACAGTTGTGTGTATAAGGTAGCTGTTGTGAAATTGTTAGGTTAGATTACTCGTTGGTTATTACTGCATTGTCGGAACTAGAAGCACAATTTCGCTACACTCACATTAACATCTTCTAACCATGTGTATGTGACAAATAAAATTTGATTTGATTTTTGATTTGATTTGATTTTAAATTCACGCTGTCTCTATACTGTGGCCATGAGGAGATAATCTCCTCCAGGAATTTACCAGAGCAGGCTGTGTGTAGGAGACAGGGAGAGGGGGATGGGGCTTGCTGTACCCAAAGAGGGCAATGTCATGACACCTGTGACTGGCGATGTACACTGAGTGTACAAAACATTAAGAACCCATGCTCTTTAGTCTGACCAAGTAAACGCTATGACCCTTTATTGATGTCGCTAGTTCGCTAATTCACTTCAATCAGAGGAAGGGGAGGAGACAGGTTAAAGAAGGATTTGTAATCCTTGAGATAATTGAGACATGGCTTGTGTATGTGTGCCATTCAGAGGGTGAATGGGTAAGACAAAATATTTAAGTGCCTTTGAATGGGGTATGGGAGTAGGTACCAGGCGCAGCAGTTTGTGTCAAGAACTGCTGCTGGGTTTTTCACGCTGAACAGTTTCCCGTGTGTATTAAGAATGGTCCACTGCCCAAAGGACATCCAGCCAACTTAACACAACTATGGGAAACATTGGAGTCAACATGGGCCAGCATCCCTGTGGAACGCTTTCGACACCTTGTAGAGTCCATGCCCTGACGAATTGAGGCTGTTTTGAGGGCAAGGGGGGGTGCCACTCAATATTAGAATGAGTTGCACCCAATGTTTTGTACACTTAGTGTATATTCCTCAATGTTGATGGATGAGTCCTGTGTGGATGAATCTTTGAACATATTCCAATCAGTATTCTCAAAACAATCCTGCAGCATTGAGTCTGCCTCCTCTGTCCAGTGCCTCACTATTCTCTGTGTTGGTGGCTTCCTCTTGAGTTGCTGCTTGTTGGCGGGGGGTAGGAACAGAGATACATGATCTGATTGGACGAAGTGGGGCGGTGGATGGCTTTGTACATGTCATGGATGTTTGTGTATACATGGTCAAGCATGCTGGATCCTCTTGTAGGGCAGGATACATGTTGGTGATATTTTGGTAAAATCGGCTTGGTTAGTCACCCGCGACAATAGAGACTGTTTTCAGGTGAGAGGAATCTTGCTGGCTAATAATCTTGTACAGTTCGCTGAGTGCCACCATGGTGTTTGCTTGTTTCAGTATGTACACAGCTGGGATAATAACACTTGTGAACTCCCTCTGTATATAGTGGGGTGGGTCATTTTGGAGCAGGAGCTCCAACAAGTACTAAAATAAAAGGGGGTTAAAGTAAGAAATGATCATTGATGTTCATTCATGCAGACAATAACAGTGTTCTACAGTATCACAATGTCATGGCATGTTATTCTAGTCTCATAGACGGTTGTGTTTGATGCTCAGATGTGTAGGTGGGATGCCAAGTGAATCCAATTAAGAGTTTAATTTGGCCAGTATTTGTGTTCACTGTGGCACCAAACAGCACCAGGGAATGCAGGGGAGGAGGCCAGTCCTATCCCCTAATTACTGTATTTTACTCAATACAGTATGTAGCTCGCAGGGCACAACTGTAGTCCCACTAAGATCACGTCAAACCCTCTATGTCAGCTAGCTAGCAGAGCTGAACCATACTTCAACTATGAACACATCACACCGCTGGCAACATTGTCCAGCACCATCAAACTCAGTGAGCCAAGTAACTGTAATCTTCCAATAGACGAGACGCACCAATTGATCTAAAAAGGAGTATAGAATGATGCATTTTCTTTAATGAAAGTGTTCTTATTTAATGAACCACTAACAGTCCCCTATTGATCAGAAAGAAAATAGAGGGGCTCACAAGAAAGATAAGAAACAGATATGTCTACAAACACACACATGTACACACACACACATACACATACACACACGCACACTCACACAGACACCCACAGTGCACACACACACACACACACACAAACAGTGCACACACACAGATACACAGACACACACACACACACGTGCACGCACACACACACAGTGCACACACAAACACACACACTGCACACACACAGACACACACACGTGTGCGCACACACACACACTGGACACACACACACGAGCGCGTGCACGAGCCCACACACACACACTGCACACACACAGACACACACGCAGACTTGGTGCCTCCTGGTGACATGCTATAGTCATAGTAGCCTCCTAGCAGCTCCAGTCGATAGACTTCCATTAGGAGGGGATAAGCTGTCAAAGCAACCCATGACCTCCTCTCGCCCCCTTGGAGGCCGCTGGCCTCTGCTGTCCGTATCAATATGAATTTTAGCCCTGCGCCTGTCACCCACAATTCCTTGTGGCCATTAGTCTCCAGTATCTGTTTCCCTCAACTTGTATTATGGATTTCTGTTGGTCTTTTGTCCAAAGTATGAACGATGATCTTAAAACAGGGACAATTTGATGTGTTGAATGGATTTATATCCGCTGGGGAATTGTAGTTCTTGTATATTCTACTCTTTTAATGATTTTTAGGGCTTTGTAACTCTGCATATTTGCATTATCGCCTTTTTGTAATTGCCTTAATAACAGCTATATATTAAAGCATGCTAAACAGATGTGTCCAATAGTTTGATGAGATGTGACAGACATGGCCAGATGACAGGGCTTTTTGGAAGTTGGTGTGAAGGGACCCTAAAGGTCAAGGTATTTCATCGCAGTGGACTAGATGAAGAGAGATGTTGTCATCGACATGGCAGAATGTCACTGCAAATCACAATGTGGTTGTTATCTCATGAGACGCTGGGAAATCCCCACATGGTATGGTATATATCTTTGTATTGAATAACAAAATAGCCTAAAAGCGTTGTGACAATGGACATATTGTAAAACAGTGTTTTTGTAAAACAGCGGGAACTGCCATATTCACTCTTTTCCAGTTCTATTTTAAAAATAATAATAATTTGAGGATACTAGAAAAAATTATGATGAGCGATATCTCATTACTTATGCATCTTTGAATCAAATATGGTGTTTTGCTGGCGCTCCTTGTCTTTCATTGACATAGTGGACCAGTGCCAGAGACAGGAAGGTTGAATGACCTTTGACTTTATGTTCATGTCCCAGGCACTCTGCAAGGCATTTTTTCTCAGATAGGGTCACTGTAATCCCTTAACCCCCATTGAATTTACAGAGGCACTGTGTCACCAGGCCACTAAAGTTGACTGAATGAATGGATCAATAAGCCATCTGAAAGCCTATGGGAGGACAAAGATTCCCCTAGTCGCTATCGGCTTACTGGTCATAATGAATGGGCTGTTGTTTATGTTGTAAAGTGCAATGCCACTAACTCCTTTGAAAAATAGCCCCTCTTCCGACCTTACCACTATGGAGACGCTCCTTGGGCCTTGAATATAGGAACATCGGCTAAAACAAATTGCCATCTTGAACACATACAGTGGGGCAAAAAAGTATTTAGTCAGCCACCAATTGTGCAAGTTCTCCCACTTAAAAAGATGAGAGAGGCCTGTAATTTTCATCATAGGTACACTTCAACTATGACAGACAAAATGAGGGGAAAAAATCCAGAAAATCACATTGTAGGATTTTTTATGAATTTATTTGCAAATTATGGTGGAAAATAAGTATTTGGTCACCTACAAACATGCAAGATTTCTGGCTCTCACAGACCTGTAACTTCTTCTTTAAGAAGCTCCTCTGTCCTCCACTCATTACCTGTATTAATGGCACCTGTTTGAACTTATTATCAGTATAAAAGACACCTGTCCACAACCTCAAACAGTCACACTCCAAACTCCACTATGGCCAAGACTAAAGAGCTGTCAAAAGACACCAGAAACAAAATTGTAGACCTGCACCAGGCTGGGAAGACTGCATCTGCAATAAGTAAGCAGCTTGGTTTGAAGAAATCAACTGTGGGAGCAATTATTAGGAAATGGAAGACATACAAGACCACTGATAATCTCCCTCGATCTGGGGCTCCACACAAGATCTCTCCCCATGGGGTCAAAATGATCACAAGAACGGTGAGCAAAAATCCCAGAACCACATGGGGGGACCTAGTGAATGACCTGCAGAGAGCTGGGACCAAAGTAACAAAGCCTACCATCAGCAAGGGCATTGAAGATGAAATGTGGCTGGGTCTGTCAGCATGACAATGATCCCAAACACACCGCCCAGGCAATGAAGGAGTGCCTTCATAAGAAGCATTTCAAGATCCCGGAGTGGCCTAGCCAGTCTCCAGATCTCAACCCCATAGAAAATCTTTGGAGGGAGTTGAAAGTCCATGTTGCCCAGCAACAGCCCCAAAACATCACTGCTCTAGAGGAGATCTGCATGGAGGAATGGGCCAAAATACCAGCAACAGTGTGTGAAAACCTTGTGAAGACTTACAGAAAACGTTTGACCTCTGTCATTGCCAACAAAGGTTATATAACAAAGTATTGAGATAAACTTTGTTATTGACCAAATAGTTATTTTCTACCATAATATGCAAATATATTCATTAATAATCCTACAATGTGATTTTCTGATATTTTTTCTAATTTTGTCTGTCATAGTTGAAGTGTATCTATGCTGAAAATTACAGGCCTCTCTCAGATTTTTAAGTGGGAGAACTTGCACAATTGGTGGCTGACTAAATGCTTTTTTGCCCCACTGTATATAGTCGTACAGAGACCCATTATCAGAAACCATCACTCCTGTGTTCCAATGGCATGTTGTGTTAGCTAATCCAAATGTATCATTTTAAAAGGCAAATGTATCATTAGAAAACTCTTGCAATTATGTTTGCACAGCTGAAAACTGTTGTCCTAATTAAAGAAGCAATACAACTGGCCTTCTTTAGACTAGTTGAGTATCTGGAGCATCAGCATTTGTGGGTTCGATTACAGGCTCAAAATGGCCAGAAACAAAGAACTTTCTTCTGAAACTCGTCAGTCTATTCTTGTTCTGAGAAATGAAGGCTATTCCATGTGAGAAATTGCCACAAATCTGAAGATCTCGTACAACGTTGTGAACTACTCCCTTCACAGACCAGCGCAAACTGGCTCTAACCAGAATAGAAAGAGGAGTGGGAGGCCCCAGTGCATAACTGAGCAAGAGTTGGACAACAACTGGACAACAAATCCTCAACTGGCAGCTTCATTAAATAGTACCCGTAAAACACCAGTTTGGACTTGGGAATTGTGAAGAGACCTCTGGTGGCATGTTTTGTAGGGTATGCATGGGTGTCTGAGCAGTGTCTACACTGTATTTCTGATACATTTTATGTGGTTTAAATGGACAAAAAAAAATGTTTTCTTTCAAAAACAAGGACATTTCTAAGTGACCCCAAACTTTTGATCTGTAGTGTAAATGTCTCTCTCCGCCGTCAAGAGGGGGGCCAGTAAAAAAAGGTTGCTGGCTTGATGGGGGCCCACAACCAAATCACTTAGGGCCCCGAAAAGACAAGAGCTTAACCCTTAATGGAACGGAGTAAAGCACATTGTTTTCATGTATCTGATGTGTTTGGTATCAGTCCATCTATTCCATTCCAGCCATTACAATGAGCCATTCCTCCTATATCTCTTTATACCTGACTCCTCTGCTGATCAGCTTGCAGTTACAGTAGACATGGCTTATCGGGTGAGGATTTGCCTTTTGAGTATAGGCCTATTGCTAAAGAAACTGATTGACAATATCTCAGTTCCAATGCACTTATAAACGTGACAAGCACAACTAGCCCTAATTGCTACTGGTTGATTTATCAATTTCACTATACCCAAAGGCTGCTCTGTGCATTACTAATTAGTGGCAATTATAGATCCCATAGTAGAATACACTGGTATGGCTTGAGAGTAGTGCATTCATCACTGAAGTGTGATTTTTTTGTTGTTGATTTACACATTATTAGGGTAATTGAGTGTATGTTAATAACTTGTTGTTGCCAGGCAGTGAGCATTTTAACAAAAAGCTCACTGCCTGTTGAACGAAATGGTGCTGGAATGGACAGCTGATGTTTTACGGGCTCTTGACCAATTCTGCTATTTTGTCTGTTTTTTGATGCTGATCTTTAAAAAATGTGTAATGTTTCCGAAAAGAGATTCTGGACATTAGAACAGCGATCACTAACCTTGATTTGGATGACAATTTGTACTTCAACGAGTCTGCCACGCAGGGCACACTGTTCACCCCGGACCAGGCTCTTATCCCTGAGACTCGAAAGAGAAAGGGAGAGAGGCCGACGTGTGGGAACCCTGACGAAACTACATCGGCGAGTAAATAAACTGCCTCCACCCTCCATTCTATTGGTGAACGAACAATCACTGGAGAACAAAATGGACGAGCTCCGGTTGAGACTATTCTATATTATGTTATGGCTTACGATCCTGTGTGGCTCAGTTGGTAAAGCATGGTGCTACAACACCAGAGTTGTGGGTTCAATTCCCATGGCAGTATGAAGAGCATATGATACATGTAAAATGTGAATGTTTCTTTCAGTTGTATCTGAACAAGGGCAATATACATCTAACTGTTTTTCTATGCAGGACAGAACGGCAGCTTCGCGTAAACTCAAGAGGGGAGGTGTGTATCTCTTTGTTAACAAGTCTTAAGGAAGACTCGAGGTTCTGCTCGCCTGAGTTAGAATACCTCTTGATAAGCTGTAGACCATACTATTTACCAAAAGAGTTTTCACCTATATTTTTAGTTGCTGCCTATTTATCACCACAAACTGATGCTGGCACTAAGACTGCACTCAATGAGCTGCATAGGGCCATAAGCAAACAAGAAAATGCTCATCCAGTAGCGGTGCTCCTAGTGGCCAGTGATTTTAATGCAGGGAAACTGAAATCCGTTTTACCAAATTTCTACCAGCATGTCACCTGTGCAACTAGAGGAAAAAAAACTCTAGATCACCTTTATTCCACACACAGAAACGCATACAAAGCTCTCCCATGCCCTCTTGGCAAATTTGACCATAACTGTATCCTTCTGATTCCTGCTTAAAAGCACAAACACAAAAAGTTAGTGGTCCAATGAAGAGGCTGCTAAGCTGCAGGACTGTTTCGCTAGCACAGACTGGAATATGTTCCGGGATTCATTGAGGAGTTTACCACATCAGTCATTGTAAGTGCATCGACGACAGTGACCGTACGTACGTACATATCCCAACCAGAAGCCATGGATCTACTAAGATAAAATATAAAGTTGTTTTAAGATGGTCATATCATGGATTATTTAGCTATTTGATTTAGAGTTTTAGGACCCCTGTAGGTATCATTATTTATTATTTGATAAAATACAGAATTTGGCTTTTACTACTATAGCCCATAGAAATGCATTGAATAACGCATTCATAAATGCCAAAACAGACCGTCCAAAAATGTATCATAACCAATACATTTTTTAAGTATCTTGCCAAAATCTAGGAATTTATTTTGGGGACATACATATTTAACCCCTTTTTTTTGTTGGAACAAAACTACCTCCATACTTCCATACATTTTTTTTTTACATTCAGACGAGTCCTGTGACACTTGTAGTGGCCTGTAGACCAAACGGTTTGGACAATACAGACAGAAGTTGGCAGATGGGCGGTACCTACCAGACAAGCAAAATGCCCTACTTCGAGGCAACACTGAACCATGCATGAGAGCACCAGCCTTTTCCACAACTGTGTGATCATGCTCTCCGTTGCCGATGTGAGTAAGATCTTTAAACAGGTTAACATTCACAAGGTCACAGGGCCAGATGTATTACCAGGAAGCGTACTCAGAGCATGCACTGACCAGCTAGCAATTGTCTTCACTGACATTTTCAATCTGTCCCTGACCCGGTCTATAATGCCTAGGTTTTAAGGAGACCCCATAGTCCCTGTGCCCAAGAATGACAAGGTAACCTGTCTTAATGACTATTGCCCCATAGCACTCACATCTGTATCCATTAAAGGCTTAGAATGGCTGGTCATGGCTCACATCAACACCATCATCCCAGACACCCTGGACCTACTCCAATTTGCATACCACACCAAATGATCCACACTGCCCTTTCACACCTCAACTAAAGGGACTGTAGTGGAGCGGGTCGAGAGCTTCAAGTTCCTTGGTGTCCACATCACTAAGGATCTATCATGGTCCACACACACACCAACACAGTCGTGAAGAGGGCACGACAACTCCTGGTCCCCCTCAGGAGGCTGAAAAGATTTGGCACGGGCCCTCAGATACTCAAAACGTTATACAGCTGCACTGCTGAGAGCATCTTGACTGACTGCATCACCGCTTGGTATGGCAAGTGCTTGGCATCCAACAGCAAGGCGCTACAGGTAGTGTGTACGTCCCAGTACATCACCGGGGCCGAGCTCCCTGCCAGCCAGGACCTCTATACCAAGCATGTCAGAGGAAGGCCCTAAAAATTGTCAAAGCCTTCAGCCACCCAAGTCATAGACTGTTCTCTCTTTAACCGCACAGCAAGCGGTAACGATGCACCAAGTCTGGAACCAACAGGACCCTGAACAGCTTCTACCCCCAAGCCATAAGACCGCTAAATAGTAAGTCCGGGTAGCTAGCTATTTGGTTCACTATCTACACTGACCCTTTTTGCACTAATCTTTTAATTTTTTTACTCATCACATATGCTGCTGCTACTGTTTATTATCTATCCTGTTGCCTAGTCCCTTATTCCTAGTCATATGTACATGTACCCCTTCACATCGACTCAGTACTGGAACCCTGTGTATATATCGTCACTCATTGTGTATTTATTATTACTTCTTTATTACGCGTTATTACTTTTCTATTATTTCTCTATTTTCTTTCTCTCTGCATTGTTGAGAAGAGCCCATAAGTACTTCACTGTTGGTCTACACCTGTTGTTTACGATGCATGTGGCAAACACAATTTTAATTGATTTGAAGGCAATTGACAAGGCTTGACATGGAACCCTCGATCCAAGTTGTCCCTCTTAGCTAATACAAATATGATTTAGCATGACAACATTGGCTCAGGACCTCTGATATAGAAATGAGACATTATGACACATTGGTTTCTGTAGAAACAACAAGTAATCTCAATGTCTATAATGTAGAGATGGACGCACGCACACACGCACGCACGCACACACACACACACACACACACACACACACACACACACACACACACACACACACACACACACACACACACACAGAGTTATCCTGTGTTTTAGATCAGTATAGTCATGTACACCCCTTGGCTACCCTGGCATTCATTGCCCTCTCAGTGTTTTCGACGTGATTCAACCTGACTTTTCCAATCTTCACAGGAATATGGGAGCATTGCAATGAGAAGCTGTGATACAACCAAAGCAGTTGAACGGTGCTGTGTGTTTCTATTTAAGCTATAACAGGGAAGCATTTTCATTTGAGTGGCATGAGAAAGACTCACGCCACAATGGTTCAACGTGACCGCATGATCACTCGCGATTCGGGATCAATGATCTCAGACAATGCAGTAAAAAAAGTTATATTTGAACACGGAATCAGAAACATGTGCTCTGTGGAGTACTCATGGTCAGATCTGAGAGAAGTACTGACAGTTCTGGACAGCCTAGAGCTGTAGTACAGCCCAGAATAACTCTAAACCAAACTCACTGTGTTATTTCTCGATAGAAAACCCCTCCTTTGTAAGCCACGTCTGGCAGGAAGTCAATAGCATGTATTAAACTACCCATAATGCACCCCAGTTACCGATAGCCCTAAATGAGTGCATATGGTGTCTTGGCATTGGATTCTTTTGATCAGGTTAAGATTTCATTGGATTTTTTGTCACCTCTCACTGACAAGTCCCGGCTCAAGCAGACTAAAGGGTCATCTGAACCTTGTGGTTTGGGCGCAGAGTGCTTAGATACAGAGAGTGAACACTGAGTTGGCAACCGTCAGACACTGGGAAAGTCAGGAAGTCTGGCGACTGTAAACCCCACCCCTTAAACACACAAACACTCTCAGACACACACATGCATGCACAGGCACGCATACACACACACACACGCACATACACAGAGACACACACACACACAATTTACACATAGTGGCTCACACACCCCCACCCCAAACGTGTGTGTGCTTCATTTCATCAATAGGGATCATATTACTATGTTTGTGCCCAAAACCTGAACTTTTTTTTGAGAATACATGTGCTGTGTCAATCTGTCATTGATTGATAGCATTTATCATATATATCCTGATTCATTGACCAAGAGACTAAAAAGCAGTCTACTGTATTTTTTCTTAGATTAAATTACAATATATTTCTGTAATCCACATGTAAAAACAATTGTCCATTACAGCACAACTACTCTGAGTGGAATTTAACTAAGTGAAGTACTACTAGTCAGAGTTTTACTAATACTTTTCTGAGTTGGATTAGTAGAATTAAACCATCACCTGCTGCCTGTTGGGTAAAGAGAGAGTATAATCTAATCGACCAGATTGGCTCCAACTGGATCAAGGAGATACAGTGTGGCAAAAAAGTATTTAGTCAGCCACCAATTGTGCAAGTTCTCCCACTTAAAAAGATGAGAGAGGCCTGTAATTTTCATCATAGGTACACTTCAACTATGACAGACAAAATGAGAAAAAAAATCCAGAAAGTCACATTGTAGGATTTTTAATGAATTTATTTGCAAATTATGGTGGAAAATAACTATTTGGTCACCTACAAACAAGCAAGATTTCTGGCTCTCACAGACCTGTAACTTCTTCTTTAAGAGGCTCCTCTGTCCTCCACTCATTACCTGTATTACAGTTTTTTTCGATTGTTAAACGACAGTGGGCACAACTGGAGTCACATGTGCAAAACTCTAACTACAGTCTGCACTACCAACAGTCACCTGAGCTAAACAGTTCACATCACCTGCAAAACTCATTCCAAGCAACACAACTCTTAACACATGGCTCAGAACACGCTCAGTGCAGCCAAACACTATGCACAACCCTCACTGAGATAACACACACTGTCACTCAGAACACACTGAGAGTAAAAACACTAGCATCAAACACCAATACAGAAAATACAAACTTTTCACCTTTACAGTTTGAACAATTTCAGTGACTTCATACAAAGTAATATTTTCTTCAAAGAAAAGAGTGACATTCTTTCACATGATTTATTAAAATTTTTAGAACATAACAATTCTTTAAGGTAAATGAAAATTAGCAGTTTGCTTCAATAGTCTGTAGTAATTTACAGAATTACAGTAATGAGAAAAAAAGGGTAGAAACTAAAAGTACATACTGTAATTCGAACAAATAATTGAGAGGCTAATCCTGCCTCTCTCTAGCATCAGGCCACAGGTTTTCTTCAACATCACATCTAATGTTTTCTCTTGCCATGCACCTGGGGAAGAACCTTCTGGAGTGCCTTATCCATCCCTGGCAGTCCTCTGGACTCGTGTCCTCACATCCGGCACGCATGGCTTCCAAAAGAGACATTTGGTCATGTGGGTGGTGACCAAACACCTCCAGCCTCCAGGCAGAGAACAAACAAAACTCCTCTATTGGGTTGAGGAAGGGTGAATATGCAAAACCATAAATCTGTGATGTGCTGCAAACCAATCTGTGACAGCTGCAGAGTGGTGAAAAGCAACGTTATCACAAACTATGACAAAAACTTGGGTGTTTCTTACTGGCTCCCCCTGTTCTGCTGGCACTAGCTGAGCATAGAGCTGTTCTAGGAAAGCTATAAGCCTTTCTGTGTTGTATGGGCCAATGAGTGGTGTGTTGAGAAGCAAAACATCATTGGCCATTGCAGCACACATGGTGATATTTCCCCCCCTTTGGCCTGGAACCTCCACAGTGGCCCTTTGACCTATAACATTCCTTCCTCTGCGCCGTGTTTTGGCAAGGTTAAATCCAGCTTCATCGATAAATACAAATGAATGTGGTCTTTCCAGTGCTTCCACCTCCATTACTCTCTGAAAAACAGTAAGTGCACAGTTTTACTGTAGAAATGCTAGTGTTTTTTTTTACTGTAAATATTTTGTATAGCTGTGTACGTAACCTCAGACGTCTTACCTGGACATATTGGTATCTTTGCTCTTTTACCCGTTCACTGTTTCTCTCGAACGGTACAGTGTATAACTGTTTCATTGTAACTTGGTGTTTCTTTAGGACTCGAGCAATAGTTGTTGTGCTGACAGAATTAACATTTTCAAATATATCATTATCAGCCAGCACTCTATCTTGAATCTCCCGCAGTTTTATTGCATTGTTGACAACAACCATGTCAACAATAGCATTTTCCTGCGCATCTGAAAATATTTTTCCTCTTCCCCCTGTTGGGGGCAGCCTTTAGGTCCTGTTGTAAAAATATATTTTACAGTCAAACTTACTGTAATATATATCTGTGTAAATATTCTATAATTGCAATACAAAATAGATTCCTGTAATGTTTTCATTTACTGTAAGGATGTAACTCTCACCTGTTTGCATGATGGAAAATTCGCATTACAGATGCCACTGTGGATCTTTGCAGATTGGGTTGCACCCTCAACCCTGCCTCTCTCAATGAGAGACCATGGTTCACGACATGGTCTATAAGTGTAGCCCTTATTTCATCTGAAATAACAGCTCTTTGTCTTCTTTGTCTTCCTCCACGCATCCGCCCTCTCCCTGCCACCCTTCTCCCTCCACGAACCTATCTTCCTTGTTCCATTTCCAAAATGAGTCTTTTTGAGCTCTACCTATATATACTGTAATATGTGTGTGTGTTCACTAACAAGTCTAAAACAAGACACCTGCTTAGCCTTTCAGCTGAAATTGCAATCAGCAGTGTTTGAAAGGCACAAGGCTGAAATCTATTCCGTTTTGAATGTGTGGTTCACAGTTTTGACAGCAGTGTGTTAGCATTTGAACAAAGTGCTGTAAATCCACAGTGTTGTGCAGGTTGTGGTTAAAGTCATGGGATAAGTGTGTAGAGTTTTGAAAACTGTGTTCAAGCAATGAAAAACGAACTAGAGTTTGGTCCACATGAACTGCTGCTGTGCAGACTGTAGTTAGAGTTTTGCACATGTGACTCCAGTTGTGTCCACTGTCGTTTAGCAATCGAAAAAAACTGTAATGGCACCTGTTTGAATTTGTTATCAGTATAAAAGACACCTGTCCACAACCTCAAACAGTCACACTCCAAACTCCACTATGGCCAAGACCAAAGAGCTGTCAAAGGACACCAGAAACAAAATTGTAGACCTGCACCAGGCTGGGAAGACTGAATCTGCAATAGGTAAGCAGCTTGGTTTGAAGAAATCAACTGTGGGAGCAATTATTAGGAAATGGAAGACATACAAGACCACAGATAATCTCCCTCGATCTGGGGCTCCACGCAAGATCTCACCCCGTGGGGTCAAAATGATCACAAGAACGGTGAGCAAAAATCCCAGAACCACACGGGGGGACCTAGTGAATGACCTGCAGAGAGCTGGGACCAAAGTAACAACGCCTACCATACCTTAAGGGAACATTTCGGCATTTCGTGTATGATCAGTGAAAAAGTCCATATTGCAAATGTACGGTCCCTTACTAGACGCCCGAAATCGTTTGTAAAATTCGCGGTCGGCGTCGGGCCGTGCGGTAGGGCCGGACCTACCGGGAAGTCATCAAATGAACTTTGTCGGACATTCGGTTTCCGTTTTATAAAATAAACAAGTTTTTGACCGTTTTTCCGCTATCCCGGAAATTCCCACAAGAGGGCATACGGAATCATATGGCAATTTGGCAAAACATCACGAATCACGACGGGGCCTTATTTCGAAAACGGAAAATATTTCGAAGCCGAAACTTGGTGAGCGTAGGTTTGGCATAATGGGCAGTTGGCCCCGAACAAGATGGCGTCTAGGCCTCGACGGTTTTTGAGTTATGGCCATTTTTCTGGGATTAAAGGTCCAAAATGGAAATAGAGAAATTATTTTTCCACTTCAGGTCAAAGTCAAGGAGCCTCCGGTGTCAATAAAAAAAGAACCAGCCATTTATCTATCGTCATTTAAGAGAAACGGAACAATGACAACTTGGTGATGGTCACAAATAGGCGTTTTTTTTTCAACGGTTACAGATCCAGTTGCAGGGTGTTCATACGAATCTTTTTAAAGTGTGCTGCGGAGCTCTGCGAGATTTCTGTGATTTTCTATGATTTTCTGAAATAACACACACATACTAAACCCTCCGTAAATAACTCAGTTCTTAACGTAAAGACTTAAAACTCAGGATTATGTAAAAGCATACCCCAATGAGGATATGTGGTGACTTATAGCTTCCTGTGCCAACCGGAAGTGCCATAATTGGTGTCTCAGGGGCTGTTTCAAAGGGTTAAAAAAGTCAGATCTGTCCAAAACTTCATATATGTGATTAGGCAACCCTGATGAACTGTAAATCAGTCATTTTTCCCCAAAAAATTCAAAGGAAAAACAAATCACACTAAAACACAACTTGGATGGAGGGACGTATTGGGGTGCGTAGAGACAGACAGTGGCTGCAATAGTTAGCTTTGTTCGAGCTAAAAAAGAACCGTCAGACCTAGAGTTCCGAAACTTTAGAAACCTGTTCTAGACCTCCGGTCGATGGTGCGTGGTGAGTTACGTGGCTCTAGACGGTTCTCGGACCGAGAAACAGCCTCGTACATTTGCAATATCTTCAATTCATTTTGACCATTACGAAAATGACGACGTTTAGAAAAGTCTCAGAGACGCAAGGCTAGGTGCATTGAAACCGGCTCGGCCCATAGAGACGGACCCCAACGTTTCTGTCCGATGGCTACTAAACGAGTTGGAAAAAGTGGGTTTGGTGTCAGTTTGTATCAGTTTGGTGTCAGAATGATATCTAATTGACTGATGGACTCTTGTCCACTTGACTCTTGTACATTTGCAATATGTTTAAACAGTGAGGTACCATCACCAAAAGCGACATTCTGAAATCAACCCAAACGAGCGATTGAGATGACCCAGAATCACTGCAAAGCCATCCCGAGTTCATCGGGCCAGTCAATTTCACATTCCTGCAGGATTTTTATAGCATGACCAATTCGTGATGGTACCTGCCCATTGAAACATATTGCAAATGCACAGTGACTTTGAAAAAGTAAGGAAACATAAACAAATGGACATAATGAAATCAACATTTTTTTTATTTTTGGGTGACCAGTTGCACGTGCATTTGCAATATGATTCTATAGTGAAAAAACATCACCAAAAGCGACATTCTGAAATCAACCCAAACGAGCGATTGAGATGACCCAGAATCAATGCAAAGCCATCCCGAGTTCATCGGGCCAGTCAATTTCACATTCCTGCAGGATTTTTATAGCATGACCAATTCGTGATGGTACCTGCCCATTGAAACATATTGCAAATGCACAGTGACTTTGAAAAAGTAAGGAAACATAAACAAATGGACATAATGAAATCAACATTTTTTTTATTTTTGGGTGACCAGTTGCACGTGCATTTGCAATATGATTCTATAGTGAAAAAACATCACCAAAAGCGACATTCTGAAATCAACCCAAACGAGCGATTGAGATGACCCAGAATCAATGCAAAGCCATCCCGAGTTCATCGGGCCAGTCAATTTCACATTCCTGCAGGATTTTTATAGCATGACCAATTCGTGATGGTACCTGCCCATTGAAACATATTGCAAATGCACAGTGACTTTGAAAAAGTAAGGAAACATAAACAAATGGACATAATGAAATCAACATTTTTTTTATTTTTGGGTGACCAGTTGCACGTGCATTTGCAATATGATTCTATAGTGAAAAAACATCACCAAAAGCGACATTCTGAAATCAACCCAAACGAGCGATTGAGATGACCCAGAATCACTGCAAAGCCATCCCGAGTTCATCGGGCCAGTCAATTTCACATTCCTGCAGGATTTTTATAGCATGACAAATTCGTGATGGTACCTGCCCATTAAAACATATTGCAAATGCACAGTGACTTTGAAAAAGTAAGGAAACATAAACAAAAAAAATCATTTTTTTGGGGGGGGTTACCAGTTGCACATTTCAGATCACCAGTTGCACATTTCAGATCACCAGTTGCACATTTCAGATCACCAGTTGCACGGAGGAAAATCGTTACTTTTGACTTTGACTTTTGACTTCCTATGACATCATATTGCAAATGGACAAAACATATGCCTTATGCACAAGTAAAACAAAAAAAAATTATGATAATACAAGTTGACAAAGGTATAGTTTGAGCAAAGTATAGTTTGAATTTTGAGCATGACAAATTCGTGATGGTACCTGCCCATTAAAACATATTGCAAATGCACAGTGACTTTGAAAAAGTAAGGAAACATAAACAAATGGACATAATGAAATCATAATTTTTTTTTTTTCGGTTACCAGTTGCACGCGCATTTGCAATATGATTCTATAGTGAAAAAACATCACCAAATGGACATGATGAAATCAACACAACGAGTGATGGAAATGAACAACTATCACTGCCCGGCCGTCCCGAGTTCATCAGTTCAGTCAATTTTGGCCCCCAAAAAATTGACTTTTGACTTTGACTTTTGACTTCCTATGAAATCATATTGCAAATGGACAAATCATATTCCTTATGCACAAGTAAAAAAAATAAAAATAAATTATGATAATAAAATACGAATAAAGTATGTTGATACAGTTCTTATACGTGTGTAATTGACACAAAATTAGAAAGAATTTTGAAAAACGGTCCAGAAAGCACTTTTTTAAGGGTGTGTGAAGTTTTTTATAAAATTTTGACATTTTGGACTTTTGACTTTTGACTTCCTATGAAATCATATTCCAAATGGAGAAAACATATGCCTTATGCACAAGTAAAAAAAAAAAAAATATGATAATAAAGTATGACTAAAGTATGTTGATAAAGTTCTTATACATGTGTAATTGACACAAAAATTGAAAGAATTTTGAAAAACGGTCCAGAAAGCACTTTTTTAAGGATGTGTGAAGTTTTTTACCAAATTTTGAAATTTTTGACTTTTGACTTTTGACTTCCTATGAAATCATATTGCAAATGGACGAAACATATGCCTTATGCGCATGTAATTAAAATGTAATTAAATTAAAAAAATATGATTAAAAATATAATTAAAAAAATAATAATTAAAAAATAATAATTAAAAAAAATATGATAAAAAAATTGGACAAAAGTATATTCATACAGCTCTTACACATGTGTAATTGACAAAAAAATAGAAAGAATTTCGAAAAAAGGCCCAGAAAGCACTTTTTTAAGGGGTGAAAAGTTTTTGAAAAAAAAATCCTTTTTTCAAAATTTTGCTTTTGGATGTTGACTTGGGTTGCATTTCCAATATGAAAAACCCAGGTGGAGCGCACTCGCCCCCTGTTGGATTTTTGAAGTGTTACAATTGGCAATTGCCATATGGCATTTGCCATATACTTTGCACGAATCAACGCCGCTTTGGGTGGTATTGGACATCGTGTATATGGTTTGTCCAATGCCAATATCTTGCCATTCATTTTTGTCCAATTCAGGGGGGTATTCCCTTACATCAGTAACACATAACGCCGCCAGGGACTCAAATCCTGCAGTGCCAGACGTGTCCCCCTGCTTAAGCCAGTACATGTCCAGGCCCGTCTGAAGTTTGCTAGAGAGCATTTGGATGATCCAGAAGAAGATTGGGAGAATGTCATATGGTCAGATGAAACCAAAATGTAACTTTTTGGTAAAAACTCGTCGTGTTTGGAGGACAAGGAATGCTGAGTTGCATCCAAAGAACACCATACCTACTGTGAAGCATGGGGGTGGAAACATCATGCTTTGGGGCTGTTTTTCTGCAAAGGGACCAGGACGACTGATCCGTGTAAAGGAAAGAATGAATGGGGCCATGTATCGTGAGATTTTGAGTGAAAACCTCCTTCCATCAGCAAGGGCATTGAAGATGAAATGTGGCTGTGTCTTTCAGCATAACAATGATCCCAAACACACCGCCCGTGCAACGAAGGAGTGGCTTCGTAAGAAGCATTTCAATGTCCTGGAGTGGCCTAGCCAGTCTCCTAATCTCAACCCCATAGAAAATCCTTGGAGGGAGTTGAAAGTCCGTGTTGTCCAGCAACAGCCCCAAAACATCACTGCTCTAGAGGAGATCTGCATGGAGGAATGGGCCAAAATACCAGCAACAGTGTGTGAAAACCTTGTGAAGACTTACAGAAAACGTTTGACATCTGTCATTGCCAACAAAGGGTATGTAACAAAGTATTGAGATAAACTTTTGTTATTGACCAAATAGTTATTTTCCACCATAATTTGCAAATAAATTCATTAAAAATCCTACAATGTGATTTTCTGGATTTTTTTTCTCATTTTGTCTGTCATAGTTGAAGTGTACCTATGATGAAAATTACAGGCCTCTCTCATCTTTTGAGTTGGGAGAACTTGCACAATTGGTGGCTGACTAAATACTTTTTTGCCCCACTGTATATGAAATGACTGACATGATATTTTGTTTCGATGAGAGACTGAATGTGGATGTGTCTCGGTCTGGATAGAGGACCTCTGACAAACTATTGAGCCTTACGTATTTACATAGGGACAGTTAATTTACGCATATAGAGGGTTCAACAGAGAGAGAGAGCCAGCTGGTGGATGAGATTAAGGAGCAGTAGACTATTTACATGGGGAACTCTGCACTCATAAGGAGATGTGTGTGTGTGTGTAAGAGAGAAATACATATAAATAAATATATAAATATATATATATATATATATAACTTGACCCGTGCAGTGATAATGCTTTCCAATTTCAAGGGTTGCAAATGTTGTATTATTTACTAATTAGTATTTACTTATTTGCTTATTATTTATACATATTTTCCAACTGCTTATAGACTGTTTATAACACTGTGAAAGTGGTATATTTAAATATGGTTAATTCTGTTGTGTTTGTGTTAGTATTTAATATATAAATGTCACTCATGTCAAAAATATTTAGCAGTTATTGCCATTTTTCCCGGTCATAGGTCTGCATATACAACCTTCATTCACAGTATTCCTTCGCTATTAATTAAAAGGCACCAATGAGCACTGGAGGTTCACCATGTGTATCCCACTGATAATCCCCCTTTCCAAAAAAGATTGGACATATTCTACTACATGTCTGTTCCATCTGTACACAATGGTAATAAACACCCTTGTCACGTTTTTATTTTCACTTCCCATTTCACTTGTTATTTCTTCATGTTTTGAAAGGGCCAATGTGCTGTTGGATTTCATATGTACAGTGTTCAATCTTTAACAAGGGATGAGAGGCTGGAATTTAGTAGAGAAAACAACTGATTTGAGTGCAGACTAAGTGGTTGAGTGAACAGGTTAACAGTGGCAGGCCTTTGAGCGGCTGTGACAGGGAGAAAGCAGCGCGAGGCTCTGCCACTGAAGGGGTTGGTGACCCGGAAACACTGTGGAAGTGCAGCCAGCGTGGCCCTTTAGGAAAAATCTCTCCACAAGCCGCTATTTCCCTTCTCTATGCAAATACCCATGAAGCACCATATCTCTTCTTCTTTCTCTTCTTCATTGTTTTCTTTCTTTCGCTGTTGCAAACACATAATGCACCATTACACATTACACACACACACACACGAATGCAAACACACACACACGAACACAAACACACAAAAGCAGAAAATAAGGAACATAGATCATCATAAAAGCACACACACACACACACACATAGAATAAACAGCAAACACACAAGGTTACACATGAATTAACCATCATTTGACTCTCCGGTTATGTCCTATATTGAAACAAGCAACCCCTGCATGGTTTTTGGGTAGTGCACAGAACTGAACGTCTGTCACTTCTCTTACATTTAAGTCCTACAAGTCCTACTTGCTTATAGTAGTAGTTATGTAAAATAATTTAGACCCTCAATTGAGGTTAAACTCTATTTACATGATAATTACATTGCAATAAAGTGCAACTTCAATGTAGATACATTGTTCCTCTTACAACTGTTACTGAAGATATCTGTGTAACCTTAAGTGGTAATGGTTGAGTAAAGGTGAACCGAATTCATTCCAGTTTGCTTGAAAATGTAATAAAGGTTTAAATGTGTAACTAGACAAACTGCAGACAGGCATCCATCCATATGTAACTTCAGAGAAAATACTTGAGAGAAAAAAACATAAAGCAATAACATGACTACTTATTGAAGCTTGCCACATGAATGTTGAATATCTGAAGTAATATACTGTATAACACTATTCTCTCGACTCCAAATGTAATTCAACAAGTTCAGAAATTGCAAACGTTACAACATTTTTATTGCATATTATCATCTTCATGATATATAAGTCAACAGCTTTATAATCTGTCATTTGAAATGCTTTTAGATAATAAGATGAAATAGTTTTAGACAAATACTGTATTTCAAATTAACATGGAACTGCAAAGGTAAGGCCATATAAATTAAACGCTAATTCGACTTCACAGAAAGAAAGATATGTCAACAATTCAAGACAGAGTATAGCTATAATAGTAAGAAAATCTTATATGGAACTATAGGAAGCAAGTAACTACTAACGGTGCTGATAATAACGTTGGTCTAATCAAGTGAAGCAATGGTTCAAACATCAAATACCAAGCAAAACATAAACACACATTCATTCAAATGCCATTACTGTACAAAATAAAATGGATCAAAGTCCAATAATTCATGCATAGATCCTACTTTGGTATGGTGTGTATTCATAGACGAAATAACTGTGTGAAGAATATTAAAAATAATGATAATGCTTTATAATAATATAAAATAATACTAACGTGTAGGCTATCTCGACAATATAGGCTCCCCTTGTGCCAAATTCTTTAATTCAACTCGAAACCATAACGTTGTACTAAATAAATGTTTCGCAATTGTGAAGGACTGAACTTGGCACATGCACGTCGTGCTTTGGTCAATGACGCAAATGT
Source organism: Oncorhynchus clarkii lewisi (assembly GCF_045791955.1). Lineage (NCBI taxonomy): Eukaryota > Metazoa > Chordata > Actinopteri > Salmoniformes > Salmonidae > Oncorhynchus > Oncorhynchus clarkii. Next base: position 40,404,939 of record NC_092167.1, on the reverse strand, counting down.
CACGAGAGCTACCATAAACTGAATGGTCTATTAATATGTGTGTACACTGAAGAAAGTGGGCATATTCAGTGATGCTTAATTTATATTAACATCCTTGAAAATGAAGTTAAAAAAAATAAAAACATTACTAACGCGTGTCAGTTGGCGCTCTAATTCCAAACGTTTTTGACTGGCATGGATGTCGACTGGGTAGCGCTACGCCAGAGTTGGCCACGTCCCTAAAAGTCAACCGTCTGCATCGAAAATGCTAAAATATTTACCAGCGTTTGAGAAATAAATGTAAGGCGCGCTGTTTCCTGGATACATAACAGGGAAAGGCATTGGTAGTAAACATCCACCCAATATGTTGCGATCTTTGTAAATAGTTGGTAATTGCACATTTTTCCCGGATTCTGAAAAGTGGTCGACTGGAACTGGTCCTTCGATGTCGGTGGATAGCTGTCGCTTCAATTTATTCCGGCGATTCTGGAACCAAATTTTCACTTGAGTCTCGGTAAGTTGTAAGGAATTCGCCAGGCATGCCCGTTCTGCACTGCTCAGGTATCTTTTCATGTCAAAGGTAGATTCCAGCTGAAAAATCTGTCTCTTGGAGAATATCGTGCGTGTTTTCTTCTTTGCAATTGCTTTGGTTTTCGAGTTTCCTTCATGTTGCTCAGATACGTCGTCGCAGCTGCTCGTACTCTCTGTCCTTGGACAAGTGTCAATCATCTTCGTTGCGTCGACGTCCTCCGCACAGACTGAACGCACACAAGCTGCATCGTGGTGGGCGCTGTTTGTTTGCGCTGTGAAATGAAGCGATAAAACTTGTTTTGATGCAATGCTGACACCAACTCGTATATAATCTGTGAAACCCACTGGATCACAGTAAGTGGAATATGAAAAATTACATAACTCAGACTTTGAAGTAGCCTGGGCTAGATAGTGTTTTAATTGCTCAGCTGTTATTGTTTACCATGAATGAACAAATGCAAAACATTAAAGGGCTATTTAAACAACCAGATATGGGCTCACCTGTTTCGTGGGTTGTGTAGTCTGACTCATGACTTCTCTGAACATCGTAGTCCTCATATCGGGGCGTAAAATAATTTGTACACCTGGTGTCGCTCTGCCCTTTTGCATCATATGCGTCTAAATTGCTCTTGTTGTTTTGCTTCAGATTAAGAATATTGTCAATAGTGAATTTCAATGAAGCAGTCCGACAGGGAATAGCCTCCTTGTTCATATTCCCCGAAATGTATAATTTTCCTTGTGTTCTAAATGGTGAATTGAGTTCCCAAAAACATCGAAGCCTAGATATACTCCAAGCACCATTGCTCCTCGATTGCAACTACACCAGGGCGTAGGATAGCGTTATTCAATGAACCAGAAGACTGTGGTTTAGCAGTTTTTGATTGGTGAGATTGCGAGGCAGCGTGACGCCAAATATCAGATGATGGCGGGAAGCATCCTTAGGCAAGACTAGAGTTAACCTCCTGAATTGTTTCCTTGTGTTTTCGGGGGAATATTCACGATACAGTTAAATAGTGTCCAAACGATTTTTCTTTAGATGTTTACCAATGGTTTTCAGAATTACATGAAGAGTTGGCATATATGCTAGCTAAAATATATATTCTAGGCCTATATGGAGTGGATAACAATATGTGTTTTGTATTGTTAGGTATTACTGCACGGTTGGAGCTAGAAACAAAACATTTCGCTGCATCTGCGATAACATCTGCAAAATATGTGTAAGTGACCAATAACATTTGATTTGATTTGAAGTGGTCACATTCATACAATTGAGACTGTTATGAACCAGTCAGCTATGTAGGCCTATACTTTATCACTTTTGCTCCCATTAATCATATGCATTGAAACGTTAATGCGTTATGCGGGCACTGATATTACCTCTCCAAAAGATGAATCATAATTACGTCTTGTAGTTTCATTTTATTTTGAGCATACACATCAGAAAGCTATAGGGAGATTGATGTTTGAGAAATGTAATAGGTTAATTTATTATGTTAGGATATGAGGCCTATTAGCCTATATTCTAAATGTTTTATTACAATTTCCTAATTTGACGAAAATATATTTCCATTATCTCTACTGTGGTTAATTTAATCTATTTAATTTAATGAATCATTTTACACAACTTTATTGACAATTTTAGTCTGATGATAAGTACCCTCCCTATACATTCAATTCGAAGTGTCAAAAACTGTGAAACGTTCCATTACACTGATCATCTATATGAAAGGTATTTTCAGTCGTCACTTTAGAAATCTGTGTCTACTCAACATTGGTGTGGAATTTCGCAAATTAGGCCTAAATGCAGGGGCATAGACAATTTGGCCTTGAAAATATCCTGGTGAATGTTTATGTATTATGAAAGGGAAAATGCATATTACTGCGGTTGGATTAGGTTTTCAGTGTATTTTCAATGGACATAGGCCTAGCCACTGGTTAGACAGAATCTCAATGAGACTAATTATCAACTTAATATACCCTCGTGCTAATTATGAGAATACAAAGCAGGCCTTTTCGTCAACACAATAAACATGAAACATGGTGTGCACTTCATCTATTTTATTTACATTGATCAGACAACTCTTGTGTACAAAATGTCAACTGAAACCCAGTTTAAATAAGAAATATGAAATAATACAGTTCCAGTAACCCCATGCTCATAACTTGCATATTAAAATAAAGTAGTTGAGGCTATATGCTACACAGGTTGCTCAATGAGTGTCATCCCCTTATGAATGTGGCTGTGATCTTGGTGATTTGCAATAAAGTCACCCTCAGCAATAAACTCTTGAAGGGATTATCTCTACTGTGTCCAATACTTAAATTGTTAGTTTAATATAATACACCAATAATGTGTGCCTCACACTAGGCCTGTCATTTGTGATCTTATAAAAGACATGGGGTGTGTGAACTGGGAGATGGGAAAATTCACAGTACTCGAAAAACCCACTAAGGGTGGCGACACCTGTGCCAGGTTTGCGTTCAGTGTCCCAGGTGAAGCGTTCTCGTGGTAAATAATAGGAACCCTGACAATCCTTTGGGCCGAAAAGGAGATGCTCGTGGACGCCATGTCGGCAGCTAGCTGTCTCTTCCACTTGTTCCTGCGGTTCTGGAACCAAATCTTAACCTGAGTCTCGGTAAGTTGTAGAGAAGTGGCCAGCCCCGCCCGCTCAGTGCTGCTCAGGTAGCGTTTCATGTCGAAGGTGGACTCCAGCTGGAACACCTGACTCCGGCTGAACACGGTGCGGGTCTTCTTCTTGCGAGCTGCTTTCGTATCAGGTGTGACACTGTCGTCTCGCGCGAAGCAGGAGGATCCTGTTTCGTCATCCTTGTCGTCTGTCTGACTGCCCTCTGTCCTCTCGTTCCGTTCGTCGTGGTATTCCACCGGCTCCGGTAGAGCCGGGGAATCCCGGTCGCTGGTTGGTAGGGAGTATCCGGGGTCATCTGAGTTGCTGGAGTGGCACTGCGGACCTGAAATAAACGGGGAGTATCGTGAAGAATGCCATTGGTAAACTGTTTCTGCCACATTTTACGCACCGGCCAATAGAGATCAATAAGTGCATGATCATCTCTCAATCATGATATCAACCCTGATACGTTATTGCATTTTTCGATGGTAGTCCAGGCCACATATCGACTTGAAAAACGATGACCTCTAGCTTGTAATGAAACACAGTAGCCTTGCAAATGTATAAACACCATAATTCTGGTTTATAAACTTAATTTCCAAATCAGTGTTACGTTTGAAATCTATTTGAGTGGCGTGCCATACCCCGCGTAAAGAGGAACCGCATGGAGATGTTTTACGCACCGGGTAAGAGCGAATACACTAGTGCTGTTGTGGTTTGTTGCATGATATAAGGGCTATGCATGACAAAAAAATGCTATGTAATGTTGTCTATTTTTACTACCATGTCACCATTTATTGTGTATTGCCATTGAAAATTATGGCAAACATTACGCACAGAAACCTCCAAGCATTGTAGATCACAGCTCGTTCACGTTGTTTTTACCATCATTATTTGAGGAAATGCGTAGGCTATCCTCACATGCTCCTTGTTGAGCGGATCAGCCTGAACAGTGTAGGCTATTAGCTAGCAGTAAGCAAGCTACAGTTTGGTGTGGGTTTAGGCTATGTCGCTTTCATACAGGCATAAACATAAGGGCCAATTAACAAAAGTGACACTTACTCTGTAAATCGCTGCAAGCTTTATTGGGCGATGTCCCACACCAGTCCGAGATGCAACCGGCTTCAGCAAGGCGTTGGGCGTTTAACCCAAAGTAGGACACTTGACGCTCCACTTGGCCCCAGCGGCTCTCAAGGACAGCGACTTGGTTGAAAGACAGTCCCGTTTCTTTAAAAAAAAACTCATCTTCGGTCGTAGACCGCCTGTCTGTAGTCCTAGTAGAGCGAAGTAAATTCTCAATTGAAAATGATGAGCTTCTTGACGTTGGACCATGATGTTGAGACTCCGGTTCCTTATCAAGCATATTTAGACGTTTTCAAACCACCTAGTCACCGATAAATAAATTACTTTTAAATACTTACGTGCTGTTTAGACATTACTGGATGTATCTTTTGCTTTTTTCAGTTATGCCTACTATTTCTTTCGAAGTCTGTCGAGCTATCCATGAGAGCTCGAGTGAAGAGTGTGAGACCGTGAGAATCCGCAGATAAACTACTGTAAATTCAACCGCGCGAGATCCAAGCGTAGCAAAGAAATTGCGTCTTGCGATTGGACAGTGGGGGAAGCGAGCAAGATTACTATAGAAAATAAGATAATTACTCGCATTGAGCTACTACACTGTGTTCTAGTCTGCCTTGAGGGGTTGGAGGGACCCTGTCTCTCATATACTGTATTTAGGTCAATTAGGGAGCAAATCAAAGCAGAGATACGGCTGTGTCCCCGGGCTGGGATGCATGGTAGAAGAAGAGCCCACTTCTTGGAGAATGACACAGTACCTCCTATTGGCTACTTCTGTCTATGCAAGCTCTAGCTTTATTGTCCATCCATATTTGCATGCATGCATTCGTTCTCGTGCAATAATGATTCAATTGATAGGAGGGTGGACACGTGCATTTCATTGAATATCAATAGAATATCAACAGCATTTCACAATCAATTCAGTTTAGCTAAGCATTTTTTAAACCCATTCTCTAAAAGGTAATAGGAAATACAGGTATATGATTTCGATATTGCAGGAATTAATTTAGCATTATTTGTCATTATGGCCAATGATAACTTGGCATTATTTAGCAGGAAATGGAAGCAATTGATCTGGGACTAGTTTTCCTCTATTTGAAAAGGCTTATTATGTTGTAATGTTTAGTCAACATGTTTTAGTTTTTTATTTGGCCTACGTTTAACAGTTAGGCTACGTTGGTTTCCAATATGTGTCCCAAGTTATCTCAGTCAAATAATGATATCGCAGTTATTGTAGGGCTATCAACTTTCAAGTTGTGCAGTTATTGTAGGGCTATCAACTTTCAAGTTGTTTAGCCAAACTAATAGTAAATGCAGGGTTATTATGACAGGGTAGCCTACATTCAAGTGGTTTCCTGCGTAGTCGTTTTTTAATATAATAAACGAACAGAAATAATGCAAATCTGCATGTGAAGTATCATTTCTTATTGGGCCTAAAATTCAAAAAAGTTGTGTATTGTATAGTATGTTTTATTGTATGTTGTATTAATATCGGGGCGGCAGGTAGCCTAGTGGTTAGACCGTTGGGGCCAGTAACCGAAAGGTTGCTAGATCGAATCCCCGAGCTGACAAGATAAAAATCTCTCGTTCTGCCCCTGAACAAGGCACTGTTTCTAGGCCGTCATTGTAAATAGGAATTTGTTCTTAACTGACTTGCATAGTTAAATAAAAAGTATGTGTTAATGTTTAATTGAAGTCTTTAGGAAAACAATGAAATTCAGTTTAGGAAAGTTGTGTATAGTATTATTATTATCATAAACATTGCATAAACTCTGCTATTGCTTATAACTTTTAATTTTTATTTACAATTCCACATTATGCTCTAAACTTGGCCAGTAAAACACCAAACAATGTTGCAAACACAATTTAGTAAAACTAACCCACCATTAATGTTCGAAATGTTTATTGAATGTTATAACCTTTAATGAAGTGCATTACTAATCAATATTTTGTTTTAATCATCTCTTTATTATGGTTAAAATGCAGGTTAACATCACATTTGCCTCGTAGAGAATGGGGTGTTATCATATGGCCAGATATGTGTTTAAAAATAATAATAATTAAGCAGTAAGGCAGGAGGGTGTGTGGTATATGGCCAATATACCACCGCTAAGGACTGTTCTTTTCAAACGCAAGGCTAGATACATCCCTTAGCCCTGGTATATTGTTCATATACCACAAAACCCCGAGGTGCCTTATTGCTATTATAAACTGGTTACAAACGTAATTAGAACAGTACAAATACATGTTTTGTCATACCCCTGGTATATGGTCTGATATACCACGGCTTTCAGCCAATCAGCATTCAGGGCTTGAACCACTCAGTTTATAATTTCATTTTGGACACCATACAATGCATAGATTAAATATTTTCCCAATTTGTTATTTTAGATTGACTTGATATGTATTTTTGTTTTATTGGGTACTTTCTTACTAAGTGTCAGTCATTTTTTTGGTTGAATTTAGGATTGTTGATGGTCCACCAAGTTCTGTCCACCTAATTCTGAAAACAGAATCTTCTTTATTTCCTGTGCTTTGTAGGATTAACATCTATTAGGTCAGTTGACACATTCTTTTTGTTTTGTTTTTAAGTGTGATATGATCTGTGATAACCCTACAGGCGTCACGCATCACCAATTTTTTCATAATTGTCTCAAGATAAACATATGATGTGACTAATTGTGCAATTCACCCGTGCTGGACTTGAGAACATATGACTCATTTCTAAGAGGGGCTCTTATGGCATATATACTATGTCAGGGTCTGCAGCTCTTTGCGTGACGTCTTGTGTTGGTCATCCTAGAGACTGTGTGACTAGGGCGGCATAGCCTTTCAGCGGAATCTATCATCATACAGCGTGAAAATACCTCAACTATAACTTTATACAGTGTCTTCGCTGTATATATTACTGAGAGAAAAACACAGGTGAAAAATACATTGGCACTTTACATTAAAGTAACTATCCAGTGAAAATCTCACTTTTAAAAGTGAATATTCTGTTAACTCATCCCAAAATAATGTTGTTGACTCATCCTACACTGGTATTTGTGGTTAAAGCATACATTGGTGAAAAAAACCACTTAAAAACCCCCACCTCAGACCGTTTAAGAAATACTTGCTATTTCCTCATAGAACATGATGTCATGTTAGCTCATTGGCTGAGCTGACCAATCAGCAGTCTACTCTCATAAATATTTTTAATGACCGGTATACACCATTCTGTTGTTAGGGTACGCAGTTGTCTCCCATTCCAAAACAGAAAAGCTGCATTTCAACTTCATTAAAACCTATTTTTGGAAGGAAAACTATTGAACTCATTATTGTAATTAATTATAGGTCATATTTAAACGAAATCTGGAAACACTGGACAGTTACTTTAACTGGGTCTAAAACCTAGTAGGCAGGCATGTACGCACACTTTTCTACTTAGAACAGTGATGCTCATTTGCAGTTTGTGTAATAACACATTGTACAATTTATATACATTAGATTTGTAGTCTAATAATTGTGGTTAAATCTAACCTCACTCTATAATAATAACTTTATTTGTATAGTGCTTTTCATTACAGCTAACAAAGTGCTTCACTTAAAAAAAGAAAAGGAGAGCCACACACTCTAGGAGCTCAGATGCAATAATTTAATAACAATGTTTCGACAGCCAATAAAATCCAATAAAAAATAAAAACATGTAATAAAATAAAAGTACTAACAAATAAACAAAGACAGGAGGATACATTGAAATCATACATTAAAAGCATCTTTATAAAAGTGTGTCTTCAGCAGGGATTTAAAAAGAGCCACTGAATCTTCAAGCGTGATTTCCTCTGGCAGACCATGATCTCCTCTGGCAGACCATGATCTCCTCTGGCAGACCATGATCACCTCATTCCAAAGTCTAGCTGCCCTAATGGCAAATGCCTGGTCTCCTTTCATTTTCAACCTAGACTTTGGAATGGTCAACAGTGCCTTGCCAGAGGATCTCAGGCTGCATCCTGGCTCGTAGGGAGATAAAATATCAGAGATATAGAATGGGGCTAAACCAAGACTAGCCTTAAACATGATTAATAACATTTTAAAATATATTCTAAAAGTGACTGGTAGCCAGTGTAGAGAAGCTAAAATAGTTGTAATATGGTTACATTTTATGGTGCCTGTTAAAAGCTGAGCTGCAGCATTTCAAACTAACTGTAGTTGATGGAGTGATTTCTGACTGAAACAGGTATACAAAGAGTTACAGTTATCTAGGCGTGAGGAAATAAAAGCATGTATAACTTTCTCCAGCTCAGTGACTGAAATAAAATGATTGATTTTAGCTATATTTCTTAGCTGATAAAGGTCTTTACAATCTTCTTTACATGCAGCGCAAGGTTTGGGTCAAGGTCAAAGAAGACACCAAGGTTTCTGGCCATAGGCTTTACATTTGTGGACAAATGACCAAGGTTACCTACAATCTGGGTTCTAGCAAGGTGGGGGCCAAATAAAACAACCTCTGATTTCGTATCATTGAGTTGGAGAAAATAGTCAGACATCCAACATTTAATGTTAGCAAGGTACATTTGAAGGGAAGCTATGCTAGCTTGGTCACTGGGTCTGATTAGTAAATAAGGCTTTGTCATTCACATGGCAATTGTCATGACTGTCCACGAGAATCCAAAAAGGTTAGATCAGGTTTACAATTAATAACTTCACTCAGACCCCTTCTCACCCGCAGAGGGGGGAGGAACGTACTAGATGGGATTACCAACTCACATCCTGTCATAAATCAAGAGGGAAGATACAAGTCTCCATCTCCAATATTCACCATAGGAATGTCCTTTGTTTCAAGATACGTTTTCCCGCCGTTAACTCTAATACATTCAAAAGCAACTACTGGAACAATATTTCTAACATAGAACGTGGAGAATGGTAAGAGGCAATCTATAGAACACTAATGTAATTTTGTTTGTTATTTTGTGATGTCATTAAAAATGTTATGAAGGAAATACTGTAACTTGGAAAGTATACCCACTACATGTATGAAGTTTCCATACTTTGCTTTGTGCATGTAATATGAAAAAGGATGAAAGTATTTTAGTTGAGAGAGGGATGTGATTTGAGAAACTATAAGAGATAATTGTTTTACATAACTTTGTACTAGTGACAAGTCACACCCCCGAGTGAGGTCAGTGAGCATGTCAGCCTGACAGAACCAGCCTTTTTGAACAAACTGTACAAATGATGTATTAAAAAATTAACATAGCAGACCAGAAAGACGTCAAGCTGCTGCTGCACGTTTAACTTCTTAGGCGCACCCATCCCGTTAGCGGGATCATTTTCGTCAACATCCGCTGAATTGCAGAGCGCCAAATTCAAAATAAATTACTGAAAATATTAAATTTTCATGAAATCACAAGTGCAATATAGCAAAACACAGCGTAGCTTGTTGTTAATCCAACTGGCGTGTCAGATTTAAAAAAAGCTTTACAGCAAAAACTATCCAAGCGTTTATGTTAGGACATCTCTCTCAGCAGACAAAACATTACAAACAGCTAGCAGCAAAGTAGATTGGTCATGAAAGTCAGAAAAGCAATAAAATGAATCACTTACCTTTGATGATCTTCGGATGTTTGCACTCACGAGACTCCCACTTACACAATAAATGTTCCTTTTGATCGATAAAGATTCTTTTTATATCCAAAAACCTCCATTTGGTTGGCACGTTTTGTTCAGAAATCCACAGGCTCGTGCAGGTCATGACGGGCAGACGAAAACTCCAAATAGTATCCGTAAAGTCCGTAGAAACATGTCAAACGTTTTTTTATAATCAATCCTCAGGTTGTTTTTACAATAAATAATCAATAATATTTCAACCGGACCGTAGCTTTTTCAATAAGAGAGAGAGAGAAAATGTCTTCTCCAAGCTGTTGCGCATGCAAAACTCTGTTGGCACCCAGCCATCCACTGACGCGATGTGATCGTTCTCGCTCATTTTTCAGAATAAAAGCCTGAAACTATGTCTAAAGACTGTTCACAACATGTGGAAGCCATAGGGAAATGAATCTGGTTGATATCCCTTTAAAAGGAGGGAAGGCATGCAATGCAACAGGGAGATTTGTTTATCTTAGGCACTTCCTGGTTGGATTTTTCTCAGGTTTTCGCTTGCAATATCAGTTCTGATATACTCAAAGACAATATTTTGACAGTTTTGTTGTCTCGATTGAGAACCATACTTAGGCAGCCTGTTTTTCCCACTTGAGTTGTGGGTGATTGTTTTCTGTGTCTGTGTTTCCTCCATACAGAACTGTTTTGTTTTTTCGTTTTCTGTCTTTCACGTTGTTATTTAGTATTTTCGTGTTCAGTGACTTTTCATTATAAATGACGAACACTTACCACGCTGCACATTGGTCCGATCTTTCATACTCCTCATCAGAGGAAGACGAATCTTGTTACACCATCGACCCGGCTGGCTATCTTCAAAGAAGCATCTTCGAGAGCTAATGGAAGGAAAATAAACTCTGTAATTCTGTTCAGGACTACACAGCAAGTCACTGGATACCGGACAACCACAGAGGAGAACAACAGTAGAAGACTTGTTGGATCCCTTTTTGGACAATCTGAGCCTTACAAAGCGTGCAAACCCAGTATTTCATGTATATACATTCATGATTTCTTACTCAAAGAGAGCAGCGGTTCGTGTGCAAAGTATATGATTACAGTAAGTGAAAGTAGTTTCTAAATGTATCAATGTTAGGTGTCTCTGTCCCTCTCTGCCCCCCCTCTACATCTCTTTTGTTACAAGCAGCTATGTTGTGGCATTCCGCTAGGGACCTGTTTTTAATGTATTAAGTATGTATGTTTATCCTGTGTTACCTTTTAATTAGCTTGTAAATAAATAATTAAACCAATTTGTGTAGTCCTGAATCATAAGTAAGGCTCAGGTTTCTGCAGATGCAAGGAGGTTATGACTGTTCAGAATTATGAAATGATACGAGGTTGTGATTAATAAATTGACTGTTTATCAATGTGATAGGTAAAGACCTTTTAGAGTTTAATTCAGGAGATGGTAACTCTTTAAAACTTCTTTGGGATAGGGGGCAGCATTTTCACTTTTGGATGAATAGCGTGCCCAGAGTACACTGCCTCCTACTCTGTCCCAGATGATAATATATGCATATTATTATTAGTATTGGATAGAAAATACTCTAAAACTTTTTTCTAAAACTGTTTGAATGATGTCTGTGAGTATAACATAACTCATATGGCAGGCAAAAATCTGAGAAAAAATCCAAACAGGAAGTGGGAAATCTGAGGTTTGTAGTTTTTGAACTCAGTCCCTATCGAATTCACAGTGGGATATGGGTTACTTTGCACATCCTAAGGCTTCCACTAGATGTCAACCGTCTTTAGAACATTGTTTCAGGCTTCTACTGTGAAGAGGGGCTGGATGAGAGGGGATTGAGTCAGAGGTCTGGCAGCGGCCTCGTTCTCAGTCACACGCATTTCACATGAGAGGTATCTCTCGTTCCATTGCTTTTCTACAGACAATGGAATTCTCCGGTTGTAACATTATTGAGCATTTATGATAAAAACATCCTAAAGATTGATTCTATACTTAGTTTGACAAGTTTCTTCAACCTGTAATATAACTTTTTGATTTTTTCGTCCGACTGGACCTGAACGCGCTTTTGGATTTGTTTACCAAACGCCCTAACAAAAGAAGCTATTTGGACATAAATGGACATAAATTATCGAACAAAATAAATATTTATTGTGGAACTACAATTCCTGGGAGTGCATTCTGATGAAGATCATCAAAGGTAAGTGAATATTTATAATGCTATTTTTGACTAATGTTGACTGAGCAACATGGCAGATATTTCTTTTGGCTGGTTTGGGCTCTGAGCGCCGTACTCAGATGATCCTTTTTCCGAAAAGTTTTTTTGAAATCATTAACCCTTCTAGCGCAGGGGTTCCGCTAGCGGAACAGCTCGACAACATTCCGAAATTCAACTTTCACACATTAACAAGTCCAATACAGGAAATTAAAGATAAACATCTTGTTAATCTACCCATCATATCTGATTTAAAAAATGCTTTACAGCTAAAGCATAACATATGATTATGTTAGATCACCACCAAGTCGAAAAAACACACAGCAATTTTTCCAGCCAAAGATAGGAGTCACAAAAAGCAGAAATATATATAAAACTAATCACTAACCTTTGATGATCTTCATCAGATGACACTCATAGGACATCATGTTACACAATACATGTATGTTTTGTTCGATAATATGCATATTTATATCCAAAAATCTCAGTTTACATTGGCGCCTTACGTGCAGTAATGTGCAGTAAAATCCGATGATTTTGCAGAAATACTAATAATAAACATTGATAAAAGATACTAGTGTTATTCACAGAATTAAAGATAGACTTCCCCTTAATGCAACCGCTGTGTCAGATTTAAAAAAAACTTTACGGAAAAAGCATAATATGAGAACGGCGCTCAGAACCCAAAACAGCCAGGGGAATATCCGGCATTTTGGAATCAACAAAGTTAGAAACAACACCATAAATATTCACTTACCTTTGATGATCTTCATCAGAAGGCACTTTCAGGAATCCCAGGTTGCACTTCCTAGGAAGAATCATCATGTACATTTGCAATTAACAAAAATTACAAAGAAGGGAATCATATTGATCGTGTTACTTTTCTGAACGTTAAGGCATTAACACACAAAATAACCGTGACTTCCTAGGAAGTGCAACCTCATCCATATCTCAATGTGTACTCGGTAGGCCAAGCTTTGAAAAACTACAAACCTTAGAAGTCCCACTTCCTGGTTGGATTTTTCTCAGTTTTGTGCCTGCCAAATGAGTTCTGTTATACTCACAGACATCATTCAAACAGTTTTAGAAACTTTAGAGTGTTTTCTATCCAATACTACTAATAATATGTATATATTAGCATCTGGGACAGAGTAGGAGGCAGTTCACTCTGGGCACGCTATTCATCCAAAAGTGAAAATGCTGCCCCCTATCCCAAAAAGGTGTATCTAAAGAATTCCATGCAATAATGGCTCTATATAATACTGTACACGTTCTTGAATTTGTTCTGGATTTTGGGACTGGGAAAAGACCCCTGTTGGCATGTCTGGTGGTGTAACACGGAACCCAAACCGGCTGCGCGCATGCGCCATCGTGTGCTATCGTGCATACATTTATTTTGCCCCCCCACACCAAACGCGATCACGACACGCAGGTTCAAATATCAAAACAAACTCTGAACCAATGACATTCATTTGTGTACAGGTCGAAAATAATTAAACATGTATGGCAATTTAGCGAGTTAGCTTGCACTTGCTAGCTAACGTTAATTTGTCCGATTTAGCTAGCTTGCTGTTGCTAGCTAATTTGTCCTGGGATATTTTACCTGAAATGCTCAAGGACCTCTACTCCGACCATTAATCCACACATAAAACGGCCAACCGAATCGTTTCTAGTCATCTCTCCTCCTTCCAGGCTTTTTCATGTTTAACTTATATGGTGATCGCATCTAAACTTTCATTGTATTGCCACGACTACTGGCAAAGCAGTTCGTCTTTCAGTCACCCACGTGGGTATAACCGAACAAACTAACAAAATACCAAACGAAATATGAAGCTATACACTATAGCGCTGACAGGCAACTACACATAGTCAAGATCCCATACCAGAAAGTGGGAAAAAGGCATGCCTAAATATGATCCCCAATCAGAGACAACAATAAACAGCTGTCTCTGATTGGGAACCATATCAGGCCAACATAGATATACAAAAACCCCATGACCTACAAAACCCCTAGACCTACAAAAAACCCTAGACATACAAAAAACCCTAGAGTACACACCCTAGTCCCACCCTGACCTAACCAAAATATATAGAAAACAGAGATATCTAAGGTCAGGGTGACAGGTTGCTAATACAGTACATATATGGTTGAATCACCAGCATTCATGGACACACATGCTTTGTTTAATGCCAGTGGCAGGTCATTGGTAAAAATAGAAAAGAGTAGAGGGCCTAGAGAGCTGCCCTGCAGTACACCACACTTTACATGTTTAACATTAGAGAAGCTTCCATTAAAGAAAACCCTCTGAGTTATATTAGATAGATAGCTCTGAATCCACAATATGGCAGAGGTTGAAAAGCCATAATGGTTAATAATGCCAAAGGCTGCACTGAAATCTAACAGTACGGCACCCATAATCATCTTATTATCAATATCTTTCAACCAGTCATCAGACATTTGTGTCAGTGCAGTACATGTTGAGAGCCCTTCTCTATAAGAATTTGTTCTTAATTGACTCGCCTAGTTAAATAAAGGTTAAATTAAAAAATACAATAAAAATATAAAAATAAGCATGCTGAAAGTCTGGGTAGCTATTTGGTTAACTATTTAAATAACTATTTAACAGTCATATGGCTTAGGGTCCTGTTGGCTCCAGATGTGGCGCATCGGTACTGCTTGGGTGACACTGGTATAGAGGCTGGTATAGAGGTCCTGGATGGCAGGGAGCTCGGCCCCAGTGATGTACTGGGCCATACGCACTACCCTCTGTAGCGCCTTGCGGTCGGATGCCAAGCAGTTGCCATACCAAGTGATGATGCAGCCAGTCAAGCTGCTCTCAATGGTGCAGCTGTGTAACTTTTTGAGGATCTGAAGGCCCATGCCAAATCTTTTTAGCCTCTTAAGGGGAAAGGTGCATTTTTGTGCCCTCTTCACGACTGTATTGGTGTGTGTGGGCCATGATAGATTGTTAGTGAGGAGGACACAGAGGAACTTAAAGCTCCCGACCCACTCCACTACAGCCCTGTCAATGTGAATGGTGGCGTGCTCGGCCCTCCGTTTACTGTAGTCCAAAATCGGCTCCTTTGTGTTGCTGACGTTGAGGGAGAGGTTGTTATACTGCCACCACACTTGCTAGGTCTCTGACCTCTTCCCTATAGGCTGTCTCATTGACGTCGATGATCAGGGCTACCACCATCGTGTCGTCTGCAAACGTAATGATGGTATCAAAAAAAAATCAAATCAAATTTTATTTGTCACATACACATGGTTAGCAGATGTTAATGCGAGTGTAGCAAAATGCTTGTGCTTCTAGTTCCGACAATGCAGTAATAACAAGTAATCTAACTAACAATTCCAAAACTACTGTCTTGTACACAGTGTAAGGGGATAAAGAATATGTACATAAGGATATATGAATGAGTGATGGTACAGAGCAGCATAGGCAAGATACAGTAGATGGTATCGAGTACAGTATGTACAAATGAGATGAGTATGTAAACAAAGTGGCATAGTTTAAAGTGGCTAGTGATACATGTATTACATAAGGATACAGTCGATGATATAGAGTACAGTATATACGTATGCATATGAGATGAATAATGTAGGGTAAGTAACATTATATAAGGTAGCATTGTTTAAAGTGGCTAGTGATATATTTACATCATTTCCCATCAATTCCCATTATTAAAGTGGCTGGAGTTGAGTCAGTGTCAGTGTGTTGGCAGCAGCCACTCAGTGTTAGTGGTGGCTGTTTAACAGTCTGATGGCCTTGAGATAGAAGCTGTTTTTCAGTCTCTCGGTCCCAGCTTTGATGCACCTGTACTGACCTCGCCTTCTGGATGATAGCGGGGTGAACAGGCAGTGGCTCTGGTGGTTGATGTCCTTGATGATCTTTATGGCCTTCCTGTGACATCGGGTGGTGTAGGTGTCCTGGAGGGCAGGTAGTTTGCCCCCGGTGATGCGTTGTGCAGACCTCACTACCCTCTGGAGAGCCTTACGGTTGAGGGCGGTGCAGTTGCCATACCAGGCGGTGATACAGCCCGCCAGGATGCTCTCGATTGTGCATCTGTAGAAGTTTGTGAGTGCTTTTGGTGACAAGATGAATTTCTTCAGCCTCCTGAGGTTGAAGAGGCGCTGCTGCGCCTTCTTCACGATGCTGTCTGTGTGAGTGGACCAATTCAGTTTGTCTGTGATGTGTATGCCGAGGAGCTTAAAACTTGCTACTTGCTAAAACTTGCTACCCTCTCCACTACTGTTCCATCGATGTGGATATTGGAGTCGTGCGTGGCCACGCAGTCGTGGGTGACTATGGTGTTGAATGCTGAGCCGTAACCAATGAACAACATTCTCACACAGGTGTTCCTCTTGTCCAGGTGGGAATGGGCAGTGTGGAGTACAATGAAAATTGCATCATCTTCAGATCTTTTGGGGAAGTATGCGAATTAGAGTTGCTCCGGGGTATCTGGGATGATGGTGTCGATACGAGCTAAGACCAGCCTTTCAAAGCATTTCATGGCTACAGATGTAAGTGCTACGGGGTCAGTAGTCATTTAGACAGCTTACCTTGGCGTTCTTCAGCACAAGGACTATGGTGGTCTGCTTGAAACATACTGGGTCAGGGAGAAGTTACACAAGAGGGCACACAACATGCAATTTCGATATCTGGTAGTGCATCATGTTTCCTCCTGTTATGTCAGTCACTGACAGTCAATCAATTAACCCTTGTCAATTAGCCCAACGTGCAATTTAGAAATGTAGTAGTGCATCAGCAGTTATCCTCTTGTTATGTCAGTCACTGACAGTCAATCAATTAGCTCCTGTCAACTAACATGTTATAGATTGCTAGGTAAGTTATTCTAGCCAGCTATCTAAACCATGGCCGAATTACTGACCGGGAACCTGTCACTCTATCAGATACCATATGAACATGGAGTAAGTCATGGCAAAATGTGTAGAACTGCAGGGAATTAGCATTACAACTGCAAAATGTTCTTTCCATCCCATGGCAAACTGAGTAGAATTCCATTAAATGAATTGTATGACTGCAAGATGTTCTCTCCTCCCTATGAAACAATTTGTAGAATTGCAGAAAATCTGCTTAAAAACTGCAACATTTTCTCCATTTTCTCCATGCCCCATGGCAAAATGTGTAGAATTGCGTACCCCAAAATGGGCCCCCCAAAATGCAGATATTCAGGTTATTAGCATTAAGAACATAGAAACTTGGTTGCAGTTTCTATGCTACAATGGTAACATGTTTAATACCTATTTAATACTGGTCATCAGAATGTGTTGTTAGCTGTCAAGTAATACGGCTATGATTTAATTCATGTTTGAAGTGTAATTTTATGATTTCTTTCAAAAAAGCTATTGTTACAAGACCCTAAAAAAGCTATTGTTTACCTTTTATTTTACTAAATTACGTCTATTTGTTTGGCCCACAGGCCACCATTCAGATTATATTTTGGCCCACCAAGCCTAAAAGTTTGAGGTCCACCACTCAGATGCACTCCTGGACTATGGCCTAAATAAGCAATAAGGCACGAGTAGGTTTGGTATATGGCCAATATATCACGGCGAAGAGCTGTTCTGGGGCACGACGCAACGCGATATACGCAATATACCACAAGCCTCTGAGGTACCTTATTGCTATTATAAACTGGTTACCAACATAATTAAAGCAGTAAAAATATACCCGTGGCATATGGTCTGATATACCACGGCTGTCAGCCAATCAGCATTCAGTGCTCGAGCCACCCAGTTTGTAATATGACATACAGTATGACCCCTGGTATACAAAACACACATTGGCACGCAAGCCAACACACAGGCACACACACACACACAGGCACACACACACACACAGGCACACACACACAGGCACACACACACACACACACACACACACACACACACCAGAAAAACTAGAGGTTTTTCTATTACAATTTAGTGGTGGGGAGAAATTGTTTGAGACTGAAGGGGTCCCTACACAGGTAATTCCCTATACTCATGAAGTGAGAATTGCTCAAAGAATTTAAGCAAAATATCACTATGACACAGAGATATTTTCCAGCACTAATTGGCTTGAAGAACTGTCAGTACACACACCTGCTTCATGCTCTGATAAGAAGCTAAAGATATGTTTATTTGGTCCCCAGTCAGTGAAGTTATCCTGCTCATACTGTTGGTCGACTTGTAAATTAGCTTTTTTTGGGGCAATTTGCACAAAATACCGATACAGCTGTGTAAATGATCAAATGTAAAGTTTCTATAAAAGTGTAAAGGGCTTCAACAGACATGCATGGCCCAAGATTATTTGAACTGAATCAATTCATAAAATCAACTTTTTTTGACAAAGAAAATCTCTTGTTGTATCAAAATAGTGTTTTATAGGATTTCAGCCCAAACATTAATTCAGGGAGACATATTTTTGTTTTGATTCAAGGTATCCTTGAAATTATCTCATTCATTATCTCAGTTGTCTTTCTTGCTTTATTTTCAAGAATGGCAGCCATCTTTGAATTAACGTTATTCGAGGTGGCACCACTTTCAATAATGAAAAACTCTCCTTCTCTCTTGCAACACTGTGGGAAGAGAAAAGTGCAAACGGGGACACAGTCCTGTATCTTTGTAATACATTTTCTTTGCATCCCTTACTTACAGTATATG
Source organism: Oncorhynchus clarkii lewisi (assembly GCF_045791955.1). Taxonomy (NCBI): domain Eukaryota; kingdom Metazoa; phylum Chordata; class Actinopteri; order Salmoniformes; family Salmonidae; genus Oncorhynchus; species Oncorhynchus clarkii. Next base: position 40,386,244 of record NC_092167.1, on the reverse strand, counting down.
CAAATACTGTACTGTCTTGCTTGTGAAACAACACTAAAATAATGGCAATTGATTTACTCTTGCTCTTTTGTGAGTATGTACAATATTTCATTACATTTAGTTTCATCAGCTATAGTCCCACTGTCTGAGATCTATTTAGTCTATGTGCTTACTGGCATTATTATCCCCCCCCCCCCCCCCCCCCGCCCCCCGGAAACAGATTGCTCAGTGTTAATCTTACATAAATACTTGTCAAAATAATCCCCCACAAATGCATACAGATTATAGAGATAGGAATATCGTACTATCGAGTCTACAAATATACAGGCTAGACAGGACTACAGCAAACACTAACTTCAACCCCCTATTTCAATTAGACTAGATGAGGGTTATCAATCCATAACTCGTTTGACGTATACACTGATGATTATTCTGATTCCCAGGTTCAGTCTTGATATTGCTCATCCATATACTGAACCCATTAATAATCCCACGAATTCCAATCCCATATCATTAGCAATTTATATGTTTTTCTTGTCTTCTCCCCATCTGCATTACGGATTCCAGAGGATTAGGAGGGCTGTGTTAGGGGCCTGCCTTTCGGGGGAAGCCTCATCTATCATTACCGCAGCAGAAGAGACAATAATAGGTCACTGTTATAGTGCACTCTGCTGAGGTTAAGGCCCAGAATGCAGCAGTGTATATGAGGTCACGGAGGTCCGGACATCTTGGATGTATCTGCCTTCAGAGGGGCAGTCATCCAGAACGCCCTGGCTTTTAGAAATGTCTCGAGCTTGGCTCTTTTGACGAACTTGTCTTATTTAGCAGTATGCTCAGGGAGATGTCTACATATCTCTTTGTGTCTCACTCTTATCATGGGCATAGTAAGTACATTTTTCCACAATAAAGTTGCTATCAGCAGAGTCAGAGGTAGAAAGGGGGGTGGGTCAAGTGCAAGTGTTGGGTCAGGACATTATTTTTACATCATGGTTTATAGCTTTGTTCTGTGCCATCTCCATCTCTTTTTTTGACACATAGCTCTTTACACATTTTACCTCCAAGGCAGTTTATATCAAATGGAGAAATGTTATTTCATAAGTTGGACGACCTCACAGGGTAAAAGGGACCGAAGTTCCCTCTAATTTATCAAAGTGTTCCTTAGTCTGTATCCCCTCTTCAAGTACTCCAAAGACCACTCCAGATCAGCCCCATTGAAACTGGCACATACTTTTCCCAGTCTAATCCCCATTACCTTTCACCTCACTGCAACCAGGACAGGCCAAAAGGCATTCTGGGATTTGTTTGGTTTAGTTATTAATGAAGCACATTGCTAACGCCTAAACTGGACACAAAACCTTCTTGCCAAAAATAATATTACCACACAGTTGTTTCATGTTATTAGGTGAGAATTTGAGCTTCTAGTTTTTATGAAACACGTTTCGCATCTACAAAGGGGGATTTTTTACAGAGGCGCAAACTACAAATGACTGTTTGTTTAACCCTTTAGCTGCAAATTAACCCCTGTTAGGGCCAGCTCAATAGAGGAAAGGGGTTGACATTTTAAGCACATCACAGCTTAGTGCCAAGAGCTACTCTCTCCCACAGATCATGTGTGTGTGGAGTCTGTGGTTGGGGAGATGGCAAGACCAAATACCAAGTTCCGAGAAGTCAAATATATATCAACGCCTTTACTAAAAGGACACACAAATGCATGGTATTTTCCCAATGAAGGTCTGTGGCTACATCAGGGGGTCAGTTGTCATGAAAAAAGGAGGAATGAAGGGGAAAAAGATGGTCTCCTGATAATGATCATTGACCAAATAGAACTTAACCATTCATATAGATGACCCCTACAATTGAAGGCTTTATTTAGTTAGTTATTGGGCTCCTGCATTCCGTTTTAATCCTAACCTGTCCCTCCATGAACTCTCAGTGCATGGAAGGAAACAACATCAGCCTAATCTTTGAATTCCTTACCGTATAGGCCTGCATTACGTCCAAATGGTCAACTCAAAGCAAGGTTAATTACGCTGTATGAGAGAAGTGCAGGTACACAGGAAGCATGTTTTATCCCTCAGGACTAGAACAAAGGTGCACTTCTGATGGATTCTGTATTCCACTAGAAATAAATAGGCTTATGGGACATTAGATCAATGTGCATATGTATATAAGAGTTAGTTCCAAAGCATATTTGCCTCGCCATAATTCCACTAATGCCTTCAGCAGTGCCAGGAACTGGTCAAATGTTAATTAACACAGCACTTCTCATGTGGTTGACATCACTTGCAAGTAGATAATTGCAGCACTAACGAATGTGGGGGACTGCATTATTGTGTTCGATTAAGGTTTATGTGTGTTGAAAACAAACCCTGTAGATTGTCAACACTAATCTAATGGACGATTTATAGGCCACAAAAGGAGCTTTTCATTTGGATTGGTAGCATCAAGCATCTTAACTCGGACAGCTTACCCAACATCCCGTTCAAACTGAACCTGTAGGCGTTGTGGTTCAGCTTATATTTGTGAGTAAACTAGAAATGACCCTGCTTGGTTGGGGAAAGCTACTCAACTACGTGCCGAACTCCTCTGAAAATGCAGGAATCGCGTGAGAAAGGAGGAGAGCACACTCTCAAGGTAGCATGGAAAAAAGGTAGTTGACGCGGAAGTACACTGCCCCCAAGGTCATAGCACTTCTGTCATATTAGTTTATACACAAGGTCCATATTTTTCAATAAATAATTCCATGAAGCCATCGCTGAGAGTGTAGGCTATTAGCCGGCATGTATGTTTCCTTCAATGGGATTTTAAGTCATAATACATACATTCTTTGGGAGAGTGAAGCATATATGGTTGAGGCTTCCTTATAGTGATAGAGTTTTACATGTGATAAGCTATTACCACATTTGGTTTTCGATAAGGAGCAAGCATACACCGTATTTTTTCCTATTAAATTCGAATAATGCAACTTTACACCTTGTGACATAATGTGATAAAACAGTTTTCTTAGATTCATTGAATATGCCTAACAGTAATTGATAGGACTGCAATATATTATCCAAATTAGTGTACATCATTTGACCCCAAGAAATCTAATCTGAACTGAGAAGTATTTGTGCCGTGGGCAACACTGTCCCACTATCTTGGCACCCCCATGCTGACAGAAATTGATGCTGCAATATATTTTGGTCACATTAGCAGATTGATGGCAAAACACCCAGGTTAGAGAAAACAAGGATAAAATAAACACGTTCGATGTTCAGTTATGCAGGTATTTCTTCCTTAAACGTTTGTGAAAGAAAAACGTTTTAAAAAGCCTAAACGTTAGATTTTTTACTGGGTGCACCACTTTATTGTTTATGTTTGGGCGCTTCATTTAATCAATCTCACTCGACTAATAAAGGTCAATATTGATCGAGTATGGCGGGATAGTTTGTTGCAGCGTGGGCCTTACCTTGAAATGAACCAAGATCAGTCTATTTATATCAAGTTACATCACAAGATATTGGGTTGCAAAAATATTCAAACAGCCTGATACTATTATACCTTTGAGGCAATCATAGTTTCCTCAAATAAGAATGAAAAAGTACCGTACTTGTTCTTGCACACTTGACTTGTGGTTTGGTTTAACTGAACATAAACATTTATCATGGTTTTAAAACAACTTTTAAATATTATATTAGGATACTAGTGGATTATATTATCATCATCATAATAATAATAATAATCTAATAATAATAATACTCTTATTAGTAGTAGCATTAGTAGTTTTATTATCATTAGAAAAACATTAAACATGTCAACATCCCCATACTCCCCATCTCTCCCTCTCTCTCTCTCTCTCTGTCTCTCTCTCTGTCTCTCTCTCATTCTCTCCCCCATCCAACAATCGAAATAAAGCAAGTCTTTAAAAAGCTGAAAGAAGATGCCCACATTGTGGCCTACCTTCTTCTTTCAATCAATTTGGGAGAATCTGTGGATTCTCCTCACGGAGGCTACACTCAATGGAGGAATATCTGATATGATTAAACATAGCCTACATGAGCAAAGGGCAGGCCAAGATAACCAGAAGCGACATGAAAGATGAAAGAGTCTACTTTTAATGTGTGCCTCGAGGATACCCGATTGCCAGAGAAAGTCTTGTTTTCCCTCTGCTTGTCACGCGAGTCCTTATTCCTCCTGCCTCAACCGTCCTCGGAATATTACGCACGTCTGACCCGAATCTACCTCTTTTGACAAGGTGAAAGTGTTTTTTTTATCGCTCCCGAAAACTGCCCTAGATTTCATAACATTTAAGGTGCGTTTAAAAAATAATAATAATAGACTGCCAAGAGCAGAAGTGGCCTATAGGCTATTGACTGTAATTAACTTGAATTTTTTCGGCCTCAAAAGCAAGGATATTATGAAATGCGCAAACTTGTAGTCTATAAAGAAAAACATATTTCGTGAATAAGTTAATAGCCTAGAGGTTAAGAGTCAACATATATTTTAAACGATCCCAAAGCTATGTGCTATTGCAGGCCTAAACATGTTTGCATTTTCAATCTCAGGTGACTTGGTATTGACTTTGATGGCCACATACAGGGACTAGGCCTAAACTTAAAAGAAAAATCGAGTAGATAAACAGAAGCCTAACAAAATTATGTCAGGAAAGAGGGGGAAACCTATTTTATTGTTTATCATTGGGCTACTACGACCTATGCCTACAGTTAATTTGTATACAATATATTCACAGAATTTTGGATTCAATTGGAAAATAATAAAGTCAAATGTAATTGCATTTCTCTGTAACTTATTTTCTCAACTGTATTGCTGAAGAATTGGGACGGTTTCGATAATTTTCCACAATTTCCCCGAATTTCATTGCGAGTTGTTCTGATATTGTTTTGCGTTTATGCCAGAAGCATAAGATACTAGTCTAGTTATAAACAGTGTTGGGCAAGCTACTCTGAAATCATAGTTTACCAAAATACCAATTATTTATCACTAGAAGAAGTTAAGTTACACTAAAGCTACCGTTAAGAAAAATAGTTCACTGAACTGAAACTACTTTTTCAAAGTAGTTCACGACATACAAGTTACTTCGGTAAAAAAATCTCAGAACTAAATCTGAAAGGTCATGGACTACAAATTGCAAGACAGATCACTCCGGGGTCAGGTGTTAACAGAAAAAACTATGTTTTAAGTGAGAATTGGGCAGGTCTAATCCCGAAAAAAGAGGCAGTTATTGCCTATTTCCCCCATATTTTATATATTTTTGCAACAACAAAAAATTTGTGTAAAGTTAGCTACACCGATACAAGGACAAAAAAGTTATTAACTACTGAAAACACTTCCAAGATTTGAAATTAGTTCAACCACTACCACGCTACTGCAAAATGTAGTTTAATTAGGCCTACCAGTTGAACTACAAGTAGTTCACTACTCCCCAACACTAGTTATAAACTACTAATAGTCTAATGAAATGTAATTTAACGTTTTCAGCAAAGTTGGTATTAACTTTATTCAAGGATACTATTGTGTCCCGTTACAATCCAAAATGCTTGTGCACAGACCTGTGCCACATAGCCCTATGTTGCTGTACCATAGACTAATATATTCATATAATTATACCTGAATTACATCGGAATGACTTGCAAAGTGGAACCCTGTAGCCTCCCAATCGAAAGACTAATTTCCTCGTAGACTAAACCCGTGTGGAATTAGTGTGTGAAATAGAGTATACACAACATTGTGAATAATAACAATAATAACAAACACATGTATCATATATAATAATAACACTTCCTGAAATACCATTGTCTGGTTTGTCACGGTTAATTTACAATGCGAAAAGAGAAACATGTTTTCTGTACAATTTCAAAACAGGAAATAACCCTTGTGTGGCCACAATAACTGGGTACAGAGGGGTGACTGATCCACGACGTTCTGGTTCAAAGATAATGTAGCTAAGACAGGACAAGAGAAAGATAGAGAAAATATATTATGTGTCTTACTATTTCTCGTTGTTATTGAACCAGTTTTAACAGTAACCATTGAAATGAAACTGTTTCTCTCTACCACGTAATAGCAGCTAAATATATCTACAATTATGATAAACTAATGCATAACACCATTATTGAGTGTATACAAGAGAAAAATAAGCAAACTATTTTGGAGAACTCAGATTCAAACAAATATATTATTTCAGCTGTAAAGTTGGAAGCTGCCAAAGTTTTGAATAGCAAAGGCCATTCAAGATGGTCAGAAGCCTTTTCGGCAACAACAGCCATTATTATCTATATCTAGTTTTGTAGCGTATTGTATTCAACTGAAACATGTTCATGTATTTGTTTGTTAACTAAAATGGAGGCTATTCCATTAGTTCGATGGAATGTATTTTCTATTAGCCTACACGTCGGCTCATACAAGCAAATGAAGACAACATATTCCATAAAAATCTCTTCTGAATTCAGGTAGTGTAATGAGGCTTGTACTGAGGGGTTTCATCCAAGAAAAGGGCTGAACCGAAAGGCCTACATACACCCTGTCGTATAGGTCATTCTCACCGAACATCAATCAGTTAAAATCATTATTAACTTACCTCTTTATGTGTCAAATAATTTTAGCATAAACCTACATAATCTCAGTATAGCCAATTTTCTCCTACACGTAGGCTATATCTTAAAATGAGTGAGTCAGCAGAGAATAACGTAAAAGGGTTGCATACCCAAACAAATGGCGTAGCAGTAGCCTATAGATGCAGAGGTCATTCTTTAATTACAGGACTGCTTCTTGGTTTTTAAACTGAGAGGCTTTAGAGGAAACTCAGTTGTCAGCTCTGATTTTCTTGCTCACCTGAGCGAAGTTCTTTTCGACCAAGCTAGCGCGTTTCATGCTGCGTGATCAAAAACAAGGGTGTCATCCCCACTTACTTTGACACTGCGACAAAAGGAAACTGCAAATGGTTTCCTAAAGCCTCTTTTCAAAGTAATAAGATATCGGATGTAAAGGGCATGCTCTCTAATGAATTAAATGTAAGGACCTATTGTAAGGACCTATAACAAATTACTGGGATTCAATGTGCAAATGACGTCGATTCTCTTGTTATTGAAATGGCCTATTTTAATTATACTTCGAGTAATGTGTTTAACTTCACTCAAAGAAGTGACTTGTGTAATATTGGGGTCAATTCTCTACGCGGCATGTAGGTGTACCAAGCAACGTGCTACAAATGTAGCATTATTATGGTTAAATTTATATATATAAAGAATTAAGAAATAAGTTAAAAGTGACAGGCATTGAATTGCAGAAAACTCTCCAATTTTACTGTTAGAAAAAGTTCCACGTTTGAAATTAATCGAAGAAAGTCTTTACTGTCCACAGGGACAGGGCAAATTACATTAATAGCACAGTAATTCTTATGAAAAGTATATAATGCATAGAATTATGCATTTGTAGCCTATGCCCTCTTTCCTTTAAATCGTTAAATCATAGGTAATGGTATAGGGGCGAGACTGAAGGGCACCGTCGAGTGACAGCTGGTGGTGTCAGAAGTTATAATGCTGCAGATTAACAGGTTGGCTTGTTATTATGACATCAAGTACCCAGGTCAAAGGACATGTAACCCAGCTTTTCTGTATCTAAAGCCCAACAACTCGCATGGATACAGTCAGGACACCATCGGGATAGACCTATAGCCACATATGGCTGGGGTTCATAATGAGGGAACCTATCTGTTTATTGTTAACAGTGTGTCAGTGTTGCCACTGTTAAAAGAGTCACACTGTTAGACTCACCTGGAGCCTGAAGGAGAATACACATAATTTGAAAGAAAATACTACAAGCCTGATGTCATGTTCAACCGGGCTGTTCATCCATTATGGCTCAAAGCCCAGAGTGCTACATGTATATGCTGTTGGAACTAACTATAGCTAGATCTCAGAGACCAATAGAGGTCCCAGTCATCTATTATGGCTCAGGGACCTGAGAGTTAGAGTATGCTGTTGGAACTAATTATAACTAGATCTCAAAGACCAGCCAAAATATTTAGTTTACTATACTGTAGAATACTATACTCCACACTGTAGTATCCCTCAATCATGTAGTTATTACTATAGCATGTTGTAGTACACTGTAGAATACTATATTCCACACTGTAGTATTTTTTACCATTATTTAACTAGGCAAGTAAGTTAAGAACAAATTCTTATTTACAATGACAGCTTAGGAACAGTGGGTTAACTGCCTTGTTCAGGGGCAGAACGACTGATTTTGACCTTGTCAGCTCGGGGATTCAATCTAGCAACCTTTCGGTTACTGGCCCAAAGCTTTAACCACTAGGCTACCTGCCACCCGAATCACTTGATCATGTGTAGTACTTACTATAGTATACTGTAGAATACTATCCTACACACTGTAGTATCCCTGGATCATCTGTAGTACTTACTATAGCATTTGTAGTATACTGTAGAATATTACACTACACGCTGTAGTATCCCTTGATCACGTGTAGTATTTAACTATAGAATTTCATAGTACACTGTAGAATACTAGAGTATTATCCGCAAAAAAAACCAATGTAGTAAATACTACAGAGTCCACAAAAATATTACAGTCCGCAAAAACACTACAGGTTTTTAACTATAGTAATACTACAGTATTTCATTTGCATTAACTCCATTCATTTCCATCCCGATTATCTCAAAATGTGCCACCCATGAGTATGAAACCAACATGCCAAGTATAGACCATATATTGTGTTCAATACAGGTTATAGAAAAGAGCAGAAGCTCTGAATTATCCGTTCAGACGGATAAACCCCCACTTCTCTGTCAAAGATAGCAACATAAAAACACTATAGTAAATACTACAGTAACATCTACACAAACACTATAGTGATTGCTAAAGTATATATAATAGTTTTTAACTATAGTAATACTGCAGTAGTTCTACTATTGTAAACTGTATATACAACAGTATACCTCAGTAAAGTCTGCAAAAACACTACAGTGAATACTATAGAATATAAATATAGTAATACTACAGTATTTATACCATAGTATACTGATTCAGAGGGTTTGGGTTAAATGTGGAAGACACATTTCGGTTGAATGAATTCAGTTGTGCAAATGTTCCTATAGTATTTTTTTCATGTGGGAGTAGAGGTCCCAGCAGAGAGAATGACTTGAAACTAAATAATATCTGGGGGGTTTTACCAGAAGAGGGCAGCAATGTAAGTTCCACTACCATTCTGCATAGAGCATGTCTTTTTAATTTTTACATTTTATTTAGCCATTATTTAATTAGGTATGTCAGTTAAGAACAAATTCTTATTTTACAATGATGGCCTACCCCGGCCTAACCCTCCCCTAACCTGGACGATGCTGGACCAATTGTGCACCACCCTATGGGACTCCTGATCATGGCCAGTTGTGATACAGCCCAGGACCGAACCAGGGTCTCTAGTGACACATCTAGTACTAAGATGCAATGCCTTAGACCGCTGCGCCACTGCAGGGTGTCCAGGCATTTGACCCAGCTCAGACATGAACACCTTGATCCAGCTAATCATGGTTTTGATGATGAAAGGAATCAGTGTTGGGCTGAAACAAAAGCCGGCAATCCCTTAGTCTCCAAAAGCTGCAGGTGACTGCTGCTCCATAAGTAACTTACATGCACTTTTATGCCTCGCGAATGGTCGGTGCATCCGTCTTGTGATTACGAGGCTAGCACTTTTATACATCCCTAAAGATATGGATATACACTTCAGTCCCATTACCATAGGCAGGCACAGTGTAATTACAGTGTTACATAATACTTATAATAAATCAGTGTAAATTGTGCTAACACTGTACATAGTGTGCCTAAGTAACTACCATAAGTATCAGTGACACTTATTTTAAAGTGGGGCCCTCACACAGACATTGTACTTAACGGTACATCATTTGAGTTTGTCCAGTAGAGGGATTCTATGCACAATTATAAAGGCACAATTTACTGGCCCTGTTTACAATGTCCCTCTTTTGTCACTGGATGGCAGTATGTCACTATTCCAAATCATGTACGTTTCATACCATTAGCACTGTAACAGTTTAAGCTATATGGGATTGCATAATAACTATAGTTTTTCCATAGCATACTATAGAACAGGTGTACTGTCTACACAAGTGAGTATCATTAGCAAAAATGTCAAATGGTACAAGTTGTACAACTGTGAGAGACGGAATCTAAAACAAAAATCCGGAGAATCACATTGTATGATTTTTAAGTAATTAATTTGCATTTTATTGCATGACATAAGTATTTGATACATCAGAAAAGCAGAACTTAATATTTGGTACAGAAACCTTTCTTTGCAATTACAGAGATCATACGTTTCCTGTAGTTCTTGACCAGGTTTGCACACACTGCAGCAGGGATTTTGGCCCACTCCTCCATACAGACCTTCTCCAGATCCTTCAGGTTTCGGGGCTGTCGCTGGGCAATACGGACTTTCAGCTCCCTCCAAAGATTTTCTATTAGGTTCAGGTCAGGAGACTGGCTAGGCCACTCCAGGACCTTGAGATGCTTCTTATGGAGCCAGTCCTTAGTTGCCCTGGCTGTGTGTTTCGGGTCGTTGTCATGCTGGAAGACCCAGCCACGACCCATCTCCAATGCTCTTACTGAGGGAAGAAGGTTGTTGGCCAAGATCTCGCGATACATGGCCCCATCCATCCTCCCCTCAATACGGTGCAGTCATCCTGTCCCCTTGGCAGAAAAGCATCCCCAAAGAATGATGTTCCCACCTCCATGCTTCACGGTTGGGATGGTGCTCTTGGGGTTGTACTCATCCTTCTTCTTCCTCCAAACACGGCGAGTGGAGTTTAGACCAAAAAGCTCTATTTTTGTCTCATCAGACCACATGACCTTCTCCCATTCCTCCTCTGGATCATCCAGATGGTCATTGGCAAACTTCAGACGGGCCTGGACATGCGCTGGCTTGAGCAGGGGGATCTTGCGTGCGCTGCAGGATTTTAATCCATGACGGCGTAGTGTTTTACTAATGGTTTTCTTTGAGTCTGTGGTCCCAGCCCCCTTCAGGTCATTGTCCAGGTCCTGCCGTGTAGTTCTGGGCTGATCCCTCACATTCCTCATGATCATTGATGTCCCACGAGGTGAGATCTTTCATGGAGCCCCAGACCGAGGGTGATTGACCGTCATCTTGAACTTCTTCCATTTTCTAATAATTGCGCCAACAGTTGTTGCCTTCTCACCAAGCTGCTTGCCTATTGTCCTGTAGCCCATCCCAGCCCTGTGCAGGTCTACAATTTTATCCCTGATGTCCTTACACAGCTGTCTGGTCTTGGCCATTGTGGAGAGGTTGGAGTCTGTTTGATTGAGTGTGTGGACAGGTGTCTTTTATACAGGTAATGAGTTCAAACAGGTGCAGATAATACAGGTAATGAGTGGAGAACAGGAGGGCTTCTTAAAGAAAAACTAACAGGTCTGTGAGAGCCAGATTTCTTATGGGTTGGTAGGTGATCAAATACTTATGTCATGCAATAAAATACAAATTAATGACTTAAAAATCATACAATGTGATTCTCTGGATTTTTGTTTTAGATTCCGTCTCTCACAGTTGAAGTGTACCTATGATAAAAACTACAGACCTCTACATGCTTTGTAAGTAGGAAAACCTGTAAAATCGGCAGTGTATCAAATACTTGTTCTCCCCACTGTAGAAATGGTAGCACAGGGAAAACAGAGAGACGGATGCAGAATACAAGAGGTGATTTAACGATGGCTTTTAACATGTGAAGCTAGCTTTGTCCCATCTCATCATGTTGACATTTCTTCTCTCTATACTGAGGCCCAGAAGCCACTGGGCCTCAGTATAATCTCTGCAGCCACCGATATGAAGCTCATTAATAGATAATTCAGTCCAGGAAACCACATAGGGCTCATTTATCAATGAGGCATTGTGAATTGCATGAGAGCAAAATTACATTATCATATGTCACCCAAGATTATCAAATAATATTTCTTTGCTGTAAATGACATCACACTGCACTAAAATTGAGAAAATTATATTTGCACAAAAGCGGGGCTGGTGGGGGAGTGAGAAAGACTCAGAGCATGTCATCAAGGTATTTTTATGCAAATAACACACTGGCATAATTGCTGCAATCTTGAAATGTGGATATCTCCATCTTTGATTAGTGTGTTTTCCTCCCTGCTATGAATGAGAAACACTGCTTATTTGAGATAATCAGTATCCTTTACTAGTAGGATGAGTTTGACATTCTTCCAGACCCCAACCTCAGAAACATCTCAGTGCGTCTCTCAAACGTTAACCTTGTCCCCAGGCTTAATTGCTATGTTGAGAGAGAGCTTACACAGAAATGTGATCTCAGTCATTTTGTGTTGTAGAGATACAGTACGGTTGCTTGGCTTTACTGTGAACTAAATGTAAAAATCACTGTCGCCTAGTTGAAAGTTTCACACGTACACTGTATCAATGGAACATTGGTAATACTATGAACACTTTATAATTACACTTCATTATCAATATGAGCCCAATTAGCCAGAGAGGGATGGAGTGCCCTTTGAAAATGGTATTCCTCCGAAGGCTGTCTCTCAGTCAATTCTAGGGAGGTTGGAAATCAACAGTGCACTGAGCTTGCACTAGTTTGTACTATCAGAACTCTGAAGCTGTTGCAATACAACATTGACACAATTTGTAGAAGATAATGACTATGTGTTATGATATTGCTGTGGCAGCGATAATCATCCCTTATGTCTGAGTGTAATATCAGCACTTAGAATAGATCACCACAGTTGTCATCCACCTAATAACTTGTAAATAAACCCCCACGTTTCCTGTCTGCTGAAAGAGGCTAGCAAAACCATTTTAGTACAGGAAGCCTTGTGCTATCTCAGTTCATTCTACTCCACCTCACACCAGGGCAGCCTGGTAGCATCATAGTATATTTTGTTCTCATAGGACGAGTTCACTACATCAGTGGTTGCCAACTCCAGTCCTCCAGTACCCCAGTACACATTTTTATTGTAGCCCTGGACAAGGAGACCTGATTCAACTTGTCATCCAATCATCAGGCCCTCAATGAGTTAAATCAGGTGTTTTATTGTCCGGAGCTACAACAGAAATGTATGCTGTTGGAGATACTGTAGGACTGGAGTTGGGAAACACTGCACTAGATAAACACAAGACATGGGCCATTGGGTCAAGGGTCAAGATCATCACTTCAGACAGCGGGAGAAGGATTATCGAAGAGAGGGCCTGACCTGAGACTGACTTAATAACTTCAATTCATTGTAGACTACTAAAGCAACTGCACCCCTAGAAAGAATATGGCCAATGGTATAAATACAGACGGGATCCAAGTGGTTGGGTCTGAAGGCCAATTCAGCTGTCTCTCCAAGAAGAGTCTATATGGTTACTTTGGAATCCCCATTCTCTCAACCTGATTTGTCCGTCCATGTCTACTGTTTAACAGATTTGCCCTAATTGCTGCATTGAATTCCCACCAGCCTACTACTAGCTTTGATTTCCAGGCTTCCTCACACCAACAGCCTAGTGCTGAACGTAACTTGGGAGTATGATAATGAAAGATCTGACTAGTAACCTGATGTTGAATCAAACCCCAGCATCTCTTTGTAATTACACATGGCTGTCAGGGTCCTGTCTTGTGCACACCACGTCTAGACGTCTGTGGCTAGGGAGGAGCCCTGGCTGCAGAGTGCAGTTAACACAATCCCATTCGAATTCACCATAAATACTGTACAGCTTAATTCATTGGACAGAGACTATGAAGGCTTGTTCTCATGCACCCCACACGTCTCCTCTCCTCTGCCTATTTAATGAATTAAATCAATTAGAAGAACTTGTGCCCGGATTCACAAAACCTTCTTAAGAAAACATTTCATCTTAACTGTCATTTTTTCCATTAACTATAGACTTATGAAGAACATTAAGCAAAGTTGCTATTCCTCAAAAAGGTTATTGGAAATGTTCTTGCACTATTTCTTATGTTTCTCCTTAAGCAAAAAGTTAAGAAGAAATGTCATTCTTAAAAATAAATGTTTGTGAGAAATGTTTTGTGAATTTGGGCTCTGGTCTGTTAAGAAATAAGATTAAATAAATAATAATTGTCACGTTCTGACCATGGTTCTTGTGTGTTTTCCTTGTTTTAGTGTTGGTCAGGACGTGAGGTGGATGGGCATTCTATGTTGTGTGTCTAGATTGTCTACTTCTATGTCTGGCCTGATATGGTTCTCAATCAGAGGCAGGTGTTAGTCATTGTCTCTGATTGGGAACCATATTTAGGTAGCCTGTTTTGTGTTGGGATTTGTGGGTGATTGTTTCCTGTCTTTGTGTCTATGCACTAGATAGGACTGTTTTCACATTTGTTGTTTTGTAATTTGAAGTGTTCAGTTGGGATTTATTATTAAAGAAGATGACCACTCACCACACTGCGCTTTGGTCCTCTCTTTCCCAGGAAGAAAGCTGTTACAATAATAATATACAGTACCCGTCAAAAGTTTGGACACACCTACTCATTCAAGGGTTTTTCTTTATTGGACTATTTTCTACTTTGTAGAATAATAGTGAAGACGTCAAAACTATGAAATAACACATGGAATCATGTAGTAATCAAAAAAGTGTTAAACAAATCCAAATATTTTCTATTTGAGATTCTTCAAAGTAGCCACCCTTTGCCTTGACAGATTTGCACACTCTTGGCATTCTCTCAACCAGCTTCATGAGGTAGTCACCTGGAATGCATTTCAGTTAACAGGTGACCCTTGTTAAAAGTGAATTTGTGGAATTTCTTTCCTTCTTAATGCGTTTGAGACAATCAGTTGTGTTGTGACAAGGTAGGGGTGGTATACAGAAGATAGCCCTATTTGGTAAAAGACCAAGTCCTTATTATGGGAATACCAGCTCAAACAAGCAAAGAGAAACGACAGACCATCATTACTTTAAGACATGAAGGTCAGTCAATCCGGAACATTTCAAGAACTTTGAAAGTTTCTTCAAGTGCAGTCGCAAAAACCATCAAGCGCTATGATGAAACTGGCTCTCATGAGGACAACCACAGGAAAGGAAGACCCAGAGCTACCTCTGTTGCAGAGGATAAGTTCATTAGAGTTACCAGCCTCAGAAATTGCAGCCAAAATAAATACTTCACAGAGTTCAAGTAACAGACACATCTCATCATCAACTGTTCAGAGGAGACTGCGTGAATCAGGCCTTCATGGTTGAATTGCTGAAAAGAAACCCCTACTAAAGGACACCAATAAGAAGAAGAGACTTGCTTGGGGCAAGAAACACGAGTAATGGACATTAGACCGGTGGAAATCTGTCCTTTGGTCTGATGAGTACAAATTTGAGATTTTTTGGTTCGAACAGCCGTGTCTTTGTGAGACGCAGAGTAAGTGAACAGATGATCTCCGCATGTGTGTTTCCCACCATGAAGCATGGAAGAGGAGGTGTTGGGGTGCTTTGCTGGTGACACTGTCTGTGATTTATTTATAATTCAAGGCACACTTAATCAGCAGGGCTACCACAGCATTCTGCAGCAATACGCCATCCCATCTGGGGGACAATGATTTGTTTTTCAACAGGACAATGACCCAACACACCTCCAGGCTGTGTAAGGGCTATCTGACCAAGGAGAGTGATGGAGCGCTGCATCAGATGACTTGGCTTCCACAATCACCCGACTTCAACCCAGAGATGGTTTGGGATGAGTTGGACTGCAGAGTGAAGGAAAAGCAGCCAACAAGTGCTCAGCATATGTGGGAACTATTTCAAGACTGTTGGAAAAGCATTCCTCATGAAGCTGGTTGAGAGAATGCCTAGTGTGAAAAGCTGTCATCAAGGCAACGGGTGGCTATTTTGAAGAATCTCAAATATATTTGCATTTGTTTAACCCTTTTTTGGTTTTCTAGATGGTTCCATATGAGTTATTACATAGTTTTGATGTCTTCACTACTTTTACAATTTAGAAAATAGTACAAATTAAGAAAAACCCTGGAATTAGTAGGTTTCTCCAAACTTTTGACTGATATTGTACTTATATATATTGTTGTGAGAATCAATCCTGCTTCCATAAGGCAAACACTTCTAGTATAATGCTAATGAGTGATGCTGGGCTTTCACTTCAATTGGATTTAGAAAATCAATGTGCGGTTGGCATATGTTCTGTTGGCAGCCAGCTCCTGGGAGCCCAGATAGAGTACAGCAATTTACATAAACTCCAACTGTCAGTCTTATTGGACTTAACCCCCTGTATGAGTAAATAGTCAAATACTTTGTTTTATATTCCAACTACAGTGGCATTCACTAAAAGGCCTATGTAATAAGCGAGAAGGTACGGTGTACTGTATCATACGCAGTATTTATTGACCTTGTACCTGGTTCTCAAATATAAACAGAAGAATGTGTTATCGTTAAGCAATACGGCACGAGGGGTGTGGTATATGGGCAATATACCACGGCTAAGGGCTGTTCTTACGCACGACTCATCGTGGAGTGGCTGAACACAGCCCTTAGCCGTGGTATATTGACCATATACCATAAACCCCTGAGGTGCCTTATTGCTATTACAAACTGGTTACCAACGTAATTACAGCAGTAAAAATCTATATTTTATCATACTCGTGGTATACGGTCTGATATACCATGGCTGTCAGCCAATAAGCATTCAGGGCTCGAACCACCCAGTTTATAATTACTGTTAAGGAATGTATGATATGTAACCAGATATGTCACCAACATGCTCGTTATTGTTTTTAAAATGTTTTTCAAGTTAACGGGAAACATCAGTTGTCTTGTTTAAATACGTGATTACTACTGCTTTGGAACTTGTTAACATGCAGTACAGTATTTTAGGTTAATCAAATATGCAATGCCATTGACTATGATTCAATGTATAGAGCATCGCATCCTCCCCAAACAACAAAGGTCTATCAACATTCTTCCTAAACAGTAGCGTATTTCCTCCTTCAAAGGTCTTCCATTCAGTCCCCAACCAATCCCAACCTCGCTGGCCGTTTGATATTCAAAATCCCCTACTCCCCTCTGAAGATGAGTTGTCTCCCGTGCAGGTAAATTGAAAACACGTTGCAGTAGATCACAGCCAACTGAGGCTTTGCCACCATAGGTCTTCTGGCGGCACAATGCCCCATGCCTAGGTTTTGCAAAATTCCAGCAACTTTCCCTAAATTCCCTAGTTTTCCAGAAATCACAGTTGGAAGATTCACAGAATCAGGAGGGAATAAGCAGGAAATCCGAGAATCATTCAACCAGGTTTTCTGGTAAAGTTACCGTAATTTTGCGGAAGACACATTTTAGTTGAATGCATTCAGTTGTACAACTGACGAGGTATCCCCCTTTTCCTTTACTTTCTTATCAGTTTCACAGACGGCATATGACACTTAGCCCCCCGTCTATATTCAGCCTTCATTCCCCCAGTAATGGCCGAACTGAATTGCCACGCAGAGAGTGTGTGTGTATGAGTATGCGTGTGTGTCTTCATCTCATAGCATCGATAGAACTAGAAAACGGCCGTGGTGATGCAGTCTGCAGGTCACGTACCTGTCTGTCAGGTAATTTAATCAGGATCACAGACTCATAATCCCCATGAGGCTCCTCTCTCTGTCCTCACAGTAGTGGGTTTTGCACTGGCTCAATCATTCAAACCACATTGATGTGAGTCAGTGAAGTAGTAGTGACTCACCGAAAATGTAATAATGTTAAACTACGTTCAGGTTGAGGAACCATCTAACATTATATGTTGTAAAATACTGAACTGCCCCTTTAATCTTAGATCTAGGAGAACCCCACTTCCTCCAGATTAGCACTGTTAACCTCACCCCACTTCCTCCATATTAGTACGGTTAACCTCACCCCCACTTCCTCCATATTAGTACGGTTAACCTCACCCCACTTCCTCCATATTAGTACGGTTAACCTCACCCCCACTTCCTCCATATTTGTGCTGTTAATCTCACCCCCACTTCCTCCAGATTAGTGCTGTTAACCTCACTCCCACTTTCTCCAGATTAGTGCTGTTAACCTCACCCCCACTTCCTCCAGATTAGTGCTGTTAACCTCACTCCCACTTCCTCCAGATTAGTGCTGTTAACCTCACCCCCACTTCCTCCAGATTAGTACGGTTAACCTCACCCCCACTTCCTCCAGATTAGTGCTGTTAACCTCACCCCCACAGTTACATTCCCCAGTTTATGTGTTGTGGTTTTGTGTGAATGTGTGTGTTTCAGGATGGATTCCTGAAATTCCCCCAAGCAGCTGATTGGTCGGCCCCATTGCTAATTGGAGCTGACCCCACCCTCTCGTCAGAGGATACAGCTGTATCCCATTACAGACTCCTTCTGAAGCTAGAAAAGCCAGTGTTCCTTTGTTCTTAGAGAGCTGATGGTTATCCTGTGTTGGGTGTTTATCAGATAGAGCTGATTGTTATGTTCTGTGTTAGTTTATTTCTCAGACAGCGAGAGCTTCTTTGATGTCCTGTGTTAGTTGTTTTTCTTGTGAAGTAGTTTGTAGCCGGTCCTGCGCAGGTATATTTATGTCCTAAGGACTGTTTTGATTATTGAAATTGTTTACTTAGGCTTGGATTATTGTTTCATCTGTTCCCAGGGGGGAAGGGGAAGGCACCTAGAGTGTTTAGGCAAGAGGCCTGCGGGCATACATAACCCGTAGTATTTACTGTCTATGCACACTAGGACCACCCCCTGTATTTTGGTTAGCGCACCAGGTGGTGCTAAATTAGATAAGTAGTGGGTAGGCAGGTAAGGTAGGAGAGGGGGCTTTGACATTTACTTTCTTTTCTTTGGTTCCGTCCAGCCCCTTTTCCCCAAATTTACCGTGTGAAGGAATAAATAAATTCCTTGTAAACGGTAAATTCTCTGCTTTTGTCATCCTTACTTGTACCTACAGTCCCATACCTCTTTCACTCCACCGGAGTTGAGTTGTAGCAGGGTGTTGCGTTCCCTCCAAGAGGTGCACGTAACACCCACATCCTCCCGATTAGTGCTGTTAGCCTCACCACCAACCTTGAGGTTACTGCTAGAATCACCAAATCACCTGAAAATATTAGGCTATTGTGTGCTTGCTTTTGTATTGAAGGAACATTTTTGTTTCATTGGCTGACAACGTCACAAAAATGATTGCCCATTGACTGGTCCGATAGCTAGCAACAGTGACAAGACGCAATGTGGGGACTTGTAGGTGGATCGTTTCAGTTAGTTTTATCTAGTTCTTGATACATGTCCTGTTTTGACTTTCATGGTATCTGGCCAAATGTATTTATATTTTCTTTTAAAAATGTTTTACCCCTTTTTCTCCCCAATTTCATGGTATCCAATTGTTGTAGTAGCTACTATCTTGTATCATCGCTACAACTCCCGTACGGGCTCGGGAGAGACGAAGGTTGAAAGTTATGCGTCACTGGCATCCAACCCGGAAGCCAGCTGCACCAATGTGTCGGAGGATACACCGTGCACCTGGCAACCTTGGCTAGTGCGCACTGTGCCCGGCCCGCCACAGGAGTCGCTGGTGTGCAATGAGACAAGGACATCCCTACCGACCAAGCCCTCCCTAACCCGGACGACGCTAGGCCAATTGCGCGTCGCCCCACGGATCTCCCGGTCGCGGCCGGTTACGACAGAGCCTGGGCGCGAACCCAGGGACTCTGATGGCACAGCTGGCGCTGCAGTACAGCGCCCTTAACCACTGCGCCACCCTGGAGGCTATGTATTTATATTTTCAATAAACATTTGGAGTCTTGAGTCCCCACGTATGCTGAGCACTTGTTGGCTGCTTTTCTTTCACTCTGCGATCCAAACCATCTCTGCGTTGACGGGTGATTGTGGAGGCCAAGTCATCTGACGCAGCACTTCGTCACTCTCCTTGGTCAAATAGCCCTTACACAGCCTTGAGGTGTGTTGGGTCATTGTCCTGTTGAAAAACAAATCATTGTCCCCCAGATGGGATGGCGTATTGCTGCAGAATGCTGTGGTAGCCCTGCTGATTAAGTGTGCCTTGAATTATAAATAAATCACAGACCGTGTCACCAGCAAAGCACCCCAACACCTCCTCTTCCATGATCATCCGGTAACCTACTCTGCATCTCACAAAGACAAACATTTGGACTCATCAGACCAAAGGACAGATTTCCACTGGTCTAATATCCATTACTCATGTTTCTTGGTTCAAGTAAGTCTTATTGGTGTCCTTTAGTGGTTTCTTGGCAGCAATTTGACCATGAAGGCCTGATTCACGCAGTCTCCTCTGAACAGTTGATGAGATGTGTCCGTTACTTGAACTCAGTGAAGTATTTATTTGGGCTGCAATTTCTGAGTCTAACTCTGAACTTATCCTCTGCAGGTTAGCTCTTAGTCTTTTCCTGTGGCGGTGCTCATGAGAGCCAGTTTTATCACTTGATGGTTTTTGAGACAGCACTTGATTAAACTTTCAAAGTTCTTAAAGTAATAGACTGTTTCTCTTTGCTTATTTGAGCTGTTATCTACATAATATCTTCTGTATACAACCCCTACACAACTGATTGTCTCAAACGCATTGAGAAGGAACAAAATTCCACAAACTAACTTTTAACAAGGCACACCTGTTAATTGAAATGCAATACTACCGACTACCTCATGAAGCTGGTTGAGAGAATGCCAAGTGTGCAAAGGGTGGCTACTTTGAAGAATATCGAATAGAATATATATTTTGATTTGTTTAACACTTTTTTTTGTTCCTACATGATTCCATATGTGTTTTTTCATAGTTTTGATGTCTTCACTATTCTACAATGTGTAAAAATTAAGAAAAAACCTTGTGTCAACTTTTGACACGTACTATATACAGTGGGGCAAAAAAAGTATTTAGTCAGCCACCAATTGTGCAAGTTCTTCCACTTAAAAAGATGAGAGGCCTGTAATTTTCATCATAGGTACACTTCAACTATGACAGACAAAATGAGAAAGAAAAAAATCCAGAAAATCACATTGTAGGATTTTTAATGAATTTATTTGCAAATTATGGTGGAAAATAAGTATTTGGTCAATAACAAAAGTTTATCTCAATACTTGGTTATATACCCTTTGTTGGCAATGACAGAGGTCAAACGTTTTCTGTAAGTCTTCACAAGGTTTTCACACACTGTTGCTGGTATTTTGGCCCATTCCTCCATTCAGATCTCCTCTAGAGCAGTGATGTTTTGGGGCTGTTGCAGGGCAACACGGACTTTCAACTCCCTCCAAAGATTTTCTATGGGTTGAGATCTGGAGACTGGCTAGGCCACTCCGGGATCTTGAAATGCTTCTTACGAAGCCACTCCTTCATTGCCCGGGCTGTGTGTTTGGGATCATTGTCATGCTGAAAGACCCAGCCACATTTCATCTTCAATGCCCTTGCTGATGGTAGGCTTTGTTACTTTGGTCCCAGCTCTCTGCAGGTCATTCACTAGGTCCCACAGTGTGGTTCTGGGACTTTTGCTCACCGTTCTTGTGATCATTTTGACCCCACGGGGTGAGATATTGCGTGGAGCCCCAGATCGAGGGAGATTATCAGTGGTCTTGTATGTCTTCCATTTCCTAATAATTGCTCCCACAGTTGATTTCTTCAAACCAAGTTGCTTACCTATTCCAGATGCAGTCTTCCCAGCCTGGTGCAGGTCTACAATTTTGTTTCTGGTGTCCTTTGACAGCTCTTTGGTCTTGGCCATAGTGGAGTTTGGAGTGTGACTGTTTGAGGTTGTGGACAGGTGTGTTTTATACTGATAACAAGTTCAAACAGGTGCCATTAATACAGGTAACGAGTGGAGGACAGAGGAGCCTCTTAAAGAAGAAGTTACAGGTCTGTGAGAGCCAGAAATCTTGCTTGTTTGTAGGTGACCAAATACTTATTTTCCACCATAATTTGCAAATAAATTCATAAAAAATCCTACAATGTGATTTTCTGGATTGTTTTTCTAATTTTGTCTGTCAAAGTTGAAGTGTACCTATGATGAACATTACAGGCCTCTCTCATCTTTTTAAGTGGGAGAACTTGCACAATTGGTGGCTGACTAAATACTTTTTTGCCCCACTGTATATAAATACAGTGCATTGGGAAAGTATTCCGACCTCTTGACTTTTTCCACATTTTGTTATGTTATAGCCTTATTCTAGCCTAATATTGATAAAATATCTAGGAAAATCATTGACCCTGTTTGTCCTGATTTCCTCAAACAATGAACAGTACAATAGCATGAACAGTACAATAGCAGGTACTTAACTACAGTGAACAGTACAATAGCAGATATTTAACTACAGTGAACAGTACAATAGCAGATATTTAACTACATTGAACAGTACAATAGTAGGTATTTAACTACACTGAACAGTCCATGACCATCATTACCGTTGCCCCAACTAGACCTTGAGACATTCTTTTCCTCCCTACTGCATTATTTACCAATGTAACAGTTGTGTCGGTGAGGCCATTATATTTTGTATGAGGTAAAGAAGACTGGCCTGACACACACACACACACACACCCACACACACACACACGCAAATACACACACACACACACAGACACACACTCACCCACTCGCAGACACACGTTGTTACTTCGCTGCAAAAAAAGATGACAGGTTAAACAACATGCAGTCACACGCTCTGTAAATCATGCCATGTCCATCTTTGAAGAGATATGCGAAGGCCAAATCCTTTGCATTTGCTTGTCAAATAATATCTAAACTCTCAATTTCCCTTTGTCTCACCACGCTTCTAAAACTCACGCCACCTTTTCTAAGTCAACATCTGTGGGGAATCCTGAACGAACTGAGGATTTTGTAGAGATAACAACACCGAATCCATTGTGTTTACACTACTAATAGCTCTTCCCCAGAGGGTATGACAAGCAATATCAAACCAGACGACAAAATTAGTTCACCCACACACGCTAAAGCGCACAGCAGTCTGGTCTTGAGGAATAAGTGGTAATTTTGGAGCAAAGAGTATAACATCTTGTCCCCTTGGCTTAAAAGAGGTGCATCAGACTGACGCTGATGATACGAATGGATCAGAGAGTCAAACGATTATCTGTTAAACATGCTTGCCCAGAATCCCTATTCCATCAGACTACATTGGTTCACTAAACATATATTCCTTATGTCACTGATTGGTCATCTACAAACTATCTAGCATTGAGTAAAGTCATCATCGGTTCTGACCAGAGATGAGTCTTGGGCCGAAGTCTGATTGTGTTGTCTACTCTTTAGTTTATAGTAACCTAATGATACATCATCAGGAGATAGCCAATCATGAATAGCTTGTCCATGTACTCCCTTAGCACAGTTAGCTTCAGGTCAGCATGTACAAGTGGGGAACCTATACGAGTGTGAGGTTTGAAATGGAAATGTGTTTTTTGCACAAATATAAGCACCCCCTATTTGACCTAACCTTTTTGGGATAGGGGGCAGCATTTTAAGTTTTGGATGAATAGCATGCCCAGAGTGAACTGCCTCCTACTCTGTCCCAGATGATAACATATGCATAATATTATTAGTATTGGATAGAAAACACGCTGAAGTTTCTAAAACCGTTTGAATGATGTCTATGAGTATAACAGAGCTCATATGGCAGGCGAAAACCTGAGAAAAATCCAACCAGGAAGTGGGACATCTGAGGTTTGTAGTTTTTCAAGCTTGGCCTACTGAATACACATTGAGATATGGATGAGGTTGCCCTTCCTAGAGCTTCCACTAGATGTCAACCGTCTTTAGAAACTGGTTTCAGGATTCTGCTATAAAGGAAAGGCTCATGAGACCTCTTTGAGTCAGTGGTCTGGCAGAGAGCCTTGGTCTCATGAAGCGCGCTGCCGACAGAGTTACCTCTTGTTCCAGTGCTTTTCTGAAGACAAAGGAATACGCCGGTTGGAACATTATTGATGTTAAAAACATCCTAACGATTGATTCCATACATCGTTTAACATGTTTCTAAAGGACTGTAACGGAACTTTTCGAGTTTTTGTCTGGATGAAGTGCCTGCGCCTCATGAAGATGAATTACTGGGCTGAACACGCTAACAATAAGTGGCTATTTGGAAATAAATGATGGAACTTTATGGAACAAATCAGTCATTTATTGTCGAACTGGGAATCCCGGGGAGTGCCTTCTGATGAAGATCATCAAATGTAAGTGAATATTTATGGTGTTGTTTCTAACTTTGTTGATTCCAAAATGGCGGATATTCCTCTGGCTGTTTTGGGTTCTGAGCGCCGTTCTCAGATTATGCTTTTTCCGTAAAGTTTTTTTAAATCTGACACAGCAGTTGCATTAAGGAGAAGTCTATCTTTAATTCTGTGAATAACACTAGTATCTTTTATCAATGTTTATTATGAGTATTTCTGCAAAATCACCGGATGTTTTGGAATCAAAACATTACTGCACTTAAGGCGCCAATGTAAACTGAGATTTTTGGATATAAATATGCATATTATCGAACAAAACATACATGTATTGTGTAACATGATGTCCTATGAGTGTCATCTTATGAAGATCATCAAAGGTTAGTGATTAATTGTATCTATATTTCTGCTTTTTGTGACTCCTATCTTTGGCTGGAAAAATGGCTGTGTGTTTTTTCGACTTGGCGGTGATCTACCATAATCATATGTTGTGCTTTAGCTGTAAAGCATTTTTTAAATCGGACACGATGGGTAGATTAACAAGATGTTTATCTTTCATTTGTTGTATTGGACTATGTTGATGTGTGAAAGTTACATATTTAAAAAAAAACGTTTTTGAATTTTGCGCACTGACTTTTCTACGGAATGTTGTCGAGGGGTTCAGCTAGCGGAAGAAAGGTTTTAAACGCTTGAACAAACACTAGAACAAACTTTGTTCTTACATGACATTCACTTCATTGACATGGAAGAGAGGACACTTATTGATAAGAGTGACGTGGTGTTGTCATTGACAAGAGCATCAATCAGACCTCTGAACATTAGCCGGTGCAAGTGGGATTAACAATGTATCAAATTACAATCTATTTTAAAAAATAAATAAAAAGGATTTTCCAATACAGTGATTGCTGACATGCTTGTTTAAAAGTAGTGCAGTGGAAATGGAATGCTACTTGAATTGAATGTAGAGATGATTGAATATTCTGTATTTATTCTAAGAAGTTCAAAGAAGACCATCAGAGGGAAAGTGATGCATTTCAATAAAACTCTCTATGAATGGAAACGGCATAATTGTATACTTTCCTTTCAAAATGTAAAGTGTAATTGGTTTAAAGCTGCAAAGATGATCCGCCATCATAGCTGCAATTATCAAAATACGATATCGTCCGTGATGCTCAGAAATGATTTAATTTCTATTAACGGGTAATTGTATCATTGGTTTCAAAAGTGCGGAGGAATGGGATGGCTCTGATTGATAAGCTCTTTGACTGGGAAATTACCGCCATGACTGGTTTCTTCCATACGGTGCACTCAGCATGTAATATAATACCGACTGCTTTCACTCCCTTTATGGATCTGCCCATTTTCATGTTGATTATACCTTTGTAATGGTTTCTATCTGGCTAGAGATGCTTTCAGAGAGGTTTTAACCGAGTAAATGTCATTTCAGTCTCTGTGAAATATCACTGCTGTTCCCACTGCGACCCATCCAAGCCTTTCACAGGGCAGAAAGGAAAGGAGAAGGACTTGTACTACTTGATGCACTTTGGATGGTGCCCACGTTGATCGTGTTCCTGCTTACAAACATCTGGGCATCTGGATAGACGATAAGCTGTCTTTTTAAAAGCATATTGATGAGTTAGTTAAGAAGCTGAGAATAACAATGGGCTTCTTCTATAGAAATAGGTCATGCCCATCATTAGATAATAGAATGCAGATGCTTCAGTCGATGTTTCATTTGGTCTTAGATTATGGTGATACCATTTTAATTGAATGAATGCAGCTGCCATGTCATTGAAGCTGTTAGATACAGTTTTCCATAGTGCACTTAGTTTTATTACAGGTGACAGGTTTTGCACTCATCACTGCTTGCTCTATTGGAAAGTAGGTTTGCCTCTGATTTGTTTATAAAGTCCTATTTCAAAACATTTCTAGTTTAGATTTACATTTCATTGAGTTGTCAACTAACCTGACTTTAACATGAAATCAATAAGAATTTGAACCTTGTCAGTGGATTTAGGTTAAAGGTTAGGTGAAAAACAGAAATTCCTTGACATGGAAACAACATTGATATATCCAGTTTGTGCCCAGTGGGACCATACCCGACGACAGGGATGGTTAACTCTGGAAATATCTGGAAATATCTGTTGATACAGACTTTAGTTTCTATGTATCCCATCTATGGATCAAAGTCTTCAGAGTTCCCTTGAACTAGATACATTGGTACCTCTCAGGCAGTTATTGTTGACCAATGTGTCTGTATTGTTGCATTTTGTATTCGCTTGTATTTAGTAAAATGAGTGAAATTGTAAAATGCAGGGCTCCCATCTGAAAGGGACTTTGGTCTCAATGGGACTCCCTGTTGAAAAAAAGGTATTATATACATTATATATGTATTTCTTATATAAAATAATCATACTGCATTTCCAAGACTTTACACAAGGCTTGCGGGTCAAGTGGTGTCACCGGTGGGATTTTACATTAGATTCTATCATTTGTTTTTGGTGTCAGCTGTGGTATTTAGCATCAGATTCTTGGATTTCTTGCTGACAAAAATTGTTCTCTCAGCATAAGTAGACATTGCATCCCTAACATCTGAGGTAAATGGGTCATATCAGGAGTGCAATACAAATTATTAAAGATCTTGCAGCAACTTTCTGGCAGGTTCCTGAACATTAGGTGATTACAGTGCATTCGGAAAGTATTCAGACCCCTTCACTTTTTCCACATTTTGTTAAGTTACAGCCTTATTCTAAAATGGATTCCATTGTTTTTGACCTCCTCATAAATCTACACACAATACCCCATAATGTTTGCAAATGTACTTTAAAAAAACGTAAATACCACATTTACATAAGTATTCAGACCCTTTACTCAGTACTTTGTTGAAGCACCTTTGGCAGAGATTACAGCCTCGAGTATTCTTGGGTATGACGCTACAAGCTTGGCACACCTGTATTTGGGGAGTTTCTCCCATTATTCTCTGCAGATCCTCTCTGTCAGGTTTGATGGGGAGCGTTGCTGCACAGACATTTTCAAGTCTGTCCAGAAATGTTCGATTGGATTCAAGTCCGGGCTCTGGCTGGACCACTCAAGGACATTCAGAGACTTTTCCCGAAGTCACTCTTGCATTGTTTTGGCTGTGTTCTTAGGGTCTTTGTCCTGTTGGAAGGTGAACGTTCGCTCCAGTCTGAGGTCCTGAGCACTCTGGAACAGGTTTCATCAAAGATATCTCTGTACTTTGCTCTGTTCATATTTGCCTCAATCCAGTCCCTGCCACCACCATGCTTCTCCGTAGGCATGGTATTGGCCAGGTGATGAGCGGTGCCTGGTTTCCTCTGGATGTGATGCTTGGCATTCAGGCCAAAGAGTTCCATCTTGGTTTCATCAGACCAGAGAATTTTGTTTCTCATGGTCTGATAATTATTTTGGTGCCTTTTGGCAAACACCAAGAGGACTGTCATGTGCCTTTTACTGAGAAGTGGCTTCTGTCTGGCCACTCTACCATAAAGGCCTGATGGTTGTCCTTCTGGAAGGTTATCCCATCTCCACTGGAGCTCTGTCAGAGTGACCATTGGGTTCTTGGTCACCTCCCTGACTAAGGCCCTTCTACCTCGATTGCTCAGTTTGACCAGGCGGCCAGCTCTAGGAAGAGTCTTGGTAGTTCCAAACTTTTTCCATTTAAGAATGATGGCCACTGTGTTCTTGGGGACCATGCACTGTCAACTGTGGGACAATCAATTGAATTTACTATAGGTGGACTCCAATCAAGTTGCAGAAACTTCTCAAGGACGATCAAAGGAAACAGGATGCACCTGAGCTCAATTTCGAGTATCATAGCAAAGGGTCTGAATACTTATGTAAATACGTTTTTTGTTGTTGTTCTTTGCTAACATTTCTAAAAAACTGTTTTTGCTTTGCATTATGGGGTTTTGTGTGTAGATTGATGAGAGAAACAAAACAATGTAATATTTTTTTTTAAATAAGGCTGTCATGTTACAAAATGTGGAAAAGGTCAAGGGGTCTGCAAACTTTCTTAATGCACTGTATATTAAACAAATTGTAGATCTCCTATATTCCTTCCAATTCCATTTCCCAGGGCTCACTCTAAAAACATTTACAATAAGTCACTAGAACTGTCTGATGTAAATGCTTTGCGATACATAACCCCCACATGCTGGGTTTCTTTACCATTTTCTAAAACTGCCACGGCATGTCTACAAGACCTTCCTGCTGGTAAATAAGATACATTGTAGGTAATGGTTAAGAGACCCATTTGTCTTTCCCAAGCCGTCTTCTTAGCTTCAACCTAACAAGTACTTAGGGAGTCTCCCAAATCACAAACTTTTCCCTATGTAGTGCATTACTTTTGGGCCCTGGTCAAAAGTAGTGCACTACATAGGGAAAAGGGCACCATTTGGGATGCAGACCTAAATGTTAGATGGCCTCAGGGAGGTTTCATGTTCACTTTCATGCACCTATTAGCTACCCCCGGCAATGCTTTCCACGTGTAATGAATGTGTTGTGTATTACATGTAAGTTCTACAGGAATAACCACATAGACTTGTGAGATAGGTTTCTTATAGCTTATATACTGTAGCTTGAAAAACAAATCGGTATAATTAAGCGCCATCGACCTGAAGTTCAATGTCTCTTGATGGCTATTTACACATGTTTCATGCTTGCTAGATGTTGCAGTGGTACTGTGTTTTACGATGAGCCATTTATATCAAGATATATAGACATATTATGTACATTCAATTACCCAAAAAGGAGCATATCATGGCATAAAGAAGAGGGGAAATTAATCTCCATTCATGGTGTGGTGATACGGCTGGCAATGCTCTTTATCCTAGATAGCGAGCTGTTGAAAACAAAGATACTCATCTACAGCTCTCTACTGTAGCCCCTTCCTGCAGTCAAATGACTAGTGGCCTAATGTGTGGAATGTTCTTAATATACTTTAATAATTTCATAATTAATGAACTTTTTTTTTTTAAACAGCCGAAAATCTGGTGTTTCTATGTCAAACGGTTTTGTTATATTTCAGTCTCCTGGGATGTATATTAAGTGTAATAATGGGGTGCAAACACAACAACAACCAAAATATCAACTATAAAGTACCACAGTATGAGTTATAATACCCATTAAACCTAGCGGTCAAACAGGGAAATGGTTCCAATAGTTTTTCCACCATTAATTTTGCCCATAGAGGGGATTTTAGAAACACTTCAAATAAGGGCTGTGTTTCGTGTAGGCTTACCCTGGTGTGACATTTTTAAAACCATGTAAGTCTCTCTAGGACAAGTTGACTTGTATCAATATATTTGCCTCTATTTACCCCCTCCAAAATGAAATGCTAATTAACTGCTTAGTCAGCCACCAATTGTGCAAGTTCTCCTGCTTAAAAAGATGAGAGAGGCCTGTAATTTCATCATAGGTACACTTCAACTATGACAGACAAAAAAAAATCCAGAAAATCACATTGTAGGATTTTTAATGAATTTTTTTGCAAATTATGGTGGAAAATAAGTATTTGGTCAATAACAAAAAGTTTATCTCAATACTTTGTTATATACCCTTTGACAGAGGTCAAACGTTTTCTGTGAGTCTTCACAAGGTTTTCACACACTTTTGCTGGTATTTTGGCCCATTCCTCCATGCAGATCTTCTCTAGAGCAGTGATGTTTTGGGGCTGTTGCTGGGCAACACAGACTTTCAACTCCCTCCAAAGATTTTCTATGGGGTTGAGATCTGGAGACTGGCTAGGCCACTCCAGGACCTTGAAATGCTTCTTACGAAGCCACTCCTTCGTTGCCCGGGCGGTGTGTTTGGGATCATTGTCATGCTGAAAGACCCAGCCACATTTCATCTTCAATGCCCTTGCTGATGGAAAGAGGTTTTCACTCAAAATCTCACGATACATGGCCCCATTCATTCTTTCCTTTACACGGATCAGTCGTCCTGGTCCCTTTCCAGAAAAACAGCTCCAAAGCATGACGTTTCCACCCCCATGCTTCATAGTAGGTGTGGTGTTCTTTGGATGCAACTCAGCATTCTTTGTCCTGCAGGTCATTCACTAGGTCCCCCCGTGTGGTTCTGGGATTTTTGCTCGCCCTTTTTGTGATCATTTTGACCCCATGGAGTGAGATCTTGCGTGGAGCCCCAGATCATGGGAGATTATCAGTGGTCTTGTATTTCTTCCATTTCCTAATAATTGCTCCCACAGTTGATTTCTTCAAACCAAGCTGCTTACCTATTGCAGATTCAGTCTTCCCAGCCTGGTGCAGGTCTACAATTTTGTTTCTGGTGTCCTTTGACAGCTCTTTGGTCTTGGCCATAGTGAAGTTTGGAGTGTGACTGTTTGAGGTTGCGGACAGGTGTCTTTTATACTGATAACAAGTTCAAACAGGTGCCATTAATACAGGTAACGAGTAGAGGACAGAGGAGCCTCTTAAAGAAGAAGTTACAGGTCTGTGAGAGCCAGAAATCTTGCTTGTTTGTAGGTGACCAAATACTTATTTTCCACCATAATTTGCAAATAAATTCATAAAAAATCCCACAATGTGATTTTCTGGAGAAAAAAAATCTAATTTTGTCTGTCATAGTTGAAGTGTACCTATGATGAAAATTACAGGCCTCTCATATTTTTAAGTGGGAGAACTTGCACAATTGGTAGCTGACTAAATACTTTTTTGCCCCACTGTACTTTGGTTTCAAAATAGATTTGTTTAAGACTACCCTGATTTAGCCCACTGCAGTAAAAGGTGTCCTCCAGTGATTTTTGAACTTTTCCTGTTGAAGCGATATCCCAAGTATAAATAAAGTCAAGTACACACACTAAAGGGTCAAATTAATATGTTTTGAGAAACATTTAAATGTTTTAGATACAAATGCAAACACATAAACACACACACGCACACACACGTATGCCATGTCATGTCATACCTTGACCGGACACATCTACTTTCTAACGAGCCTGCGTAAATCAGGTGTTAAATTAGGTGAAAAGGAGACTGGAGAAGGACTTTAAACCTTAAAAGGATTTGTTAAAAACTGGAGCGTCAGACATCAAAAACCCCAGTCAGAATCACAGATGTAATCTCAGGCATGAACAGAGGAATTCATCTTTTCATTTATTCATTCATCAGCAGCTTAGTGTGCAGGTGGAACTAGCAGTGTGACTATACCAAAATCAGGTGGTAGCTCGATGCCACCGAAATGTATGAACTGAGGACACAAAGGAAGAGAACACAAAGGAAATCCTCAGAGGTGTGGGTCATAGTTTCATCATCCCATGGTGTCCCATGGCCAACGGAATTGGTAAAGCAACTCATTTCAGAAGTAAAATTCTTCTTCTTAATTTTTTTAAATTCAGAATGTTAATTATTTGATGTCTGCCTGGTAGGGGTGGAATGAGAGTATGCTGCGGCAGGGTAGCCTAGTGGTTAGAGCGTTGGACTAGTAACCACAAGGTTGCAAGTTCAAACCCCCGAGCTGACAAAGTACAAATCTGTCCTTCTGCCCCTGAACATGCAGTTAACCCACTGTTCCTAGGCTGTCATTGAAAATAAGAATTTGTTCTTAACTGACTTGCCTAGTAAAATAAATAGAGAGGGTTAGGATTTCTGCATATAGTTGAAAGACAAAAAAAAGCCCTCATGGAATGAATGTATCCAAACTGGAATAGTGCAATGCAAAGTGAGCCAACAGCTTTTTCCTTTCACTGATGAAATAACTAGAGCTCAAATGTAGGCCAAGACATTGATTGATTGATTTATTATACCTGTATCACTGAAGTAATATGTATACTTGGGAAACGTGTCAAATAGCTTCTTGGGAGCTTGTCAGGAAGGCATTCAGGTGAAATGTTACAATATTTTCGCACTCATTAGTCTATATCATAATTCAATTCTCACACAAACAAGCTTCAACAAAACATATTTGATTCATGCCTATCAAGTTCCCAGCCCTTCAAGTCTCTTCACTATTCCCCAGGGCAGTATTTCTCTATATATAGGTAGAGTTTATGTTGGGCATATTTTCTAACTGCAAAACCTACACGCAAGTAATATCATGCTGTGCCCCACTGATTTCCCTGTCGCCTGGACTGCAACATATAATATTACATTTGCCCCAGAACAGTTGTTTCAGTGTGGCAATAATTCCTCATGGAATACTAAGACTTAGAAGCTGTGTGCTGCTGGATGAGAGGCACTCCATTAACCAAAAATCCCTGCAATGAATCGGCAACAATCAATAACTCTGCTACATTTTGCTAGATTCCCACGTGACCCCTCTGCTCTCCAATTCATCAGCAGTTCATTTAGCCTTATCTCAATGGTATTATGAGGGAATTCAAATTGAAAAAGCAATATTGGAGAAGAAGAATTAACACCAGGTGCATAAAAGGTCAACATTATAGAATAGGGGGAAAAAAGACAACAAATGACATTTAACTTGCAATCACTGAAATGTCATTTAGAAGAGATGAAGGAAAACATTTGCCGGAGCAGCTTGCGTCCTGCAAGACTATAGAGACAAAAGTGCAGATGAGAGCATGCTTTTAGAATGAAAGAAAAAATGTCCTGTTTAGTAAAAGCTAGACTATAACCACTGGCGTGTGAAAAATATTCAGACATCTTCATTTGTAGCAAAACTGTGGTACTCGGAAGCTTTCTAAATTCCAGTCAAACATACCTACAAAAGCTTGTTTTAATTTGATATAAACATTTTAATACATGTCTGCATGTATGCTACTTCTCAAGTAGATACATTGTTCCAACTCTGCAGGCACGGCAAGTGAACGACAGAGAATACATTTAGAGGGCCAAATTGGAGATGCAAAGGGTCGTGACACGTAAGTCACAGAGGGAGCTTGTCTTATCTCGCCTTCCACATCTAAGATTCAGTCTGTCTTGGCGGAATATCACTTCCTCCTCTTTTAAGAGGGAAGAGAGTGGGGACTGTAATGGATACAGTTGATCAGGGTATTCAACTGCTTGAGCTACTGTCCATTAGAGATGATGTCATCCATAGCCTTGGATGTTTTCCCGAATCAACGGATTGCCATTCGAGTTGAATAGTGGGCCCTGGGATGTCACTCAGGTCATTGTTTACCTGAAAGAAAGGTCTCCCAGTGCTTCACGCTGTTTACAGTCTTCAAAACAGTCACACCGAGTCTATCTGGATGTTAATTGAAACCTGAATCCACAGAATGCTGTAGGCTATTATCATCCGCTTTCGGATTCAGTTGCAAGGATGCTGCGGTTTGTCAATATAAAAATGTGTGAAAAAGACATTTCAGGGGGAAGGAGCTTCATAGAAATGCAGTTTTATTTTGAAGCTTCCGAAGCATTACATGTGATTATATTATATTACCACATAAATTCATGCTCAAGATCTGCAAGATTTTTACAGTGACAAACATTTTCTTCTACAAAGACAGATATTCATTGTTTTAGGAGGCACATCACTTATGGTTGAGTATTTTTAAAGGAACCACACGCTTTTATTTAAAGCCTAAATAATTAACCATGGAAGTGAAAACCAGTCATACCAACTAATTGACTGTCAATGCAGTGCGATGATTCCAGTGGAGACAGCTGGGTTTTTAATATCTTAGAGCACTATAGTCGAGTACATGGTCAGTAAATTAGCTGGCACTTTCCCCAGCCAGCACATCACTCCTGTTTGTTGTATAGAAATTAAATAGGACAATTTTTTAAGAATTGGTTCCTTGAACCAGGGCCAAACTGGATCCAACCCTCTTAGCCATCTATTATTTTAGGGAGAGGGGAATGGGGAAGTTTAAGTTGGGACAGTACTTTTACTTTGCACTTTAAAATGTGTTTCTCTTTGCCTCAGACAATCAATGCTTGACTGCACTGGACCCATCTAATGAACATCCTAGCTCATCTCACATTCACATTGATTTCTGATGCCTCTAGCCACATGTCCCTGTGGAAAACTTAATTCATCTCATAAACCGCGATGCCCCAGAGCCCCTTTCATCCAAACGCCAAGACCTCCTCTGGGCGCAGATGAGTCTTATGTGGAGAAGAGTAACAAGGAGGGGTAGGTTGTAATGTTTTTGTGGACCGACAGGAGAGTCGGCATATCAGAACCGGAATCTTAGCAGGTGTGAGAAGCAAACAGGTAAACTGCACATGTGAGATGGATTCAAATACGCCATCCATGTTGAAAAATTAACATCTGGAATTAAAAAGGTATTTCAAGCTGACCTATGAGGGTGACTAGGTGGCTAGGACCACAAGGGTATGATGCGGCCCCACAGGTGGAGGCGGTTGTGGCTTTGAAAGCACCTCTGTGCCAGCGATGCCAGTGATTGACCTCATGCCGAATCCTCAGTGTCTAAAAGCTTCTCAACAGCAGGAGATGGTAATGGAATGTTCTATACCCCACGCCCACATCATCCTTCCCTTTCACAATGACAAGCCAATTAAAGAGTAGGAGCTCTATGATAGGAAGCATGTCTACGCTCTCGGTAGCAAGCCCATTGTTCATGGATGGGCTGAGGAATAACAGCATAGCAGGTGGTTTGGAATTATAGACACAGAGATCACGATTGAAAACCGGCAAAAAGGAAATGTCTGTGTAGGTAGAGAGTTGTGAGTAATGTACTACAGACTCGGAAGTTATTAGCCATCAGTCATCCATAGCTACAAAATACATTGCTAGTGCAGCAGGTTGGCACATTTGTGTGTTATTTTGTCAAATCCAACTTAATCTCAGACAATCACACTTTAAACTGACCTGAAAATCACTGTCTACCACAGACACACTGAACATACACTGGTTGAATCTAGCATCTATACGATCTAAGATATCAACTTGATCTCCAATTAGATTGTACCTAACGTTTACAGCATTGTTGCCGTGGCAAATAACCCATTACAATTTTCTGTTCAATGGCTGCCTGATTGGATTTGGCCTTCCAGCTTTAACCTGTTTTGGAAGGGATTTGTGATGCAAAGCAGTCGGTCATAGCCTCCATGTTAATTGTTTTTCACAACATGACCTCCCCTCGGGCATTTGAACCACATCGCTGTGAAGAAAACGGAACGATAAAGGTGACTTAAGGGTGTTTGAAGGGTGACTGCTCCCAATGCCTGAGCCAAACCTGGTGTGATGTTCATGTGAAATGACTTATACAGCTTTAGGAGTGCAGAGCGGTGACATCACTAGTGCACACCATAGGAAATCTTTTCAAAACGTTTTCAAATGAAATCAAAGTTTATTGGTTGCGTACACAGTTGTGCAGATATCTAGCAATTCAATAACAATAAACACATAATCCAAAAGTTAAACAAAACTAATGAACAAAATATGAAGACATATCAGAATGAGCAATATCAGAAGAACTAATATCAGAGTCCGGGAATACAAATAAATATATATGTATGTGATGGTGTGTATAGACAATATGGACAGTATATGAATAGAAAAGGTGTGTACAGCAGTAGTTATATAGCATGAGCCATGACCAGAACACAGTATATAAATATGAAGTGGGTAAAACAGTATGTAAACATTATTAAAGTGACCAGTGTTCAATGACTCTATGTACAGTACATAGAGCAGCAGTCTCTAAGGTGCAGTGTAGAGTACTAGGTGGTAGCTGGCTAGTGAGGAAATGTTTTGCAACAAAAAAAATTCTTATTGGAAAAATTCATTTCGACCCGTTTTCTACCGTTTTGTTCCTAGTGAAAAACACAATTTTAAATGTATTTTTATTTGGATTTCATGTAATGGACATACACAAAATAATCCAAATTGTGAAGTGAAATGTAAAAAAAAATTGCTTAAAAAAATTCTGAAAAATAAAAAATGGAAAAGTGGTGCGTGCACATGTATTCACCCCTTTGCTATGAAGCCCCTAAATAAGATCTTGTGCATTCAATTACCTTCAGAAGTGACATAATTAGTTAACTAAAGTCCACAAGTGTTCAATCTAAGTGTCACATGATCTGTCACATGATCTCAGTATATATACACCTGTTCTGAAAGGCCCCAGAGTCTGCAACACCACTAAGCAAAGGGCACCACCAAGCAAGCGGCACCATGAAGACCAAGGAGCTCTACAAACAAGTCAGGGACAAAGTTGTGGAGAAGTACCGATCAGGGTTGGGTTCTAAAAAAATATATCAGAAACTTTGAACATTTCACGGAGTACCATTAAATCCATTATTAAAAATAGAAAGAATATGGCACCACAACAAACCTGCCAAGAGAGGGCCGCCCACCAAAACTCACGGACCAGGCAAGGAGGGCATCAATCAGAGAGGCAACGAAGAGACCAAAGATAACCCTGAAGGAGCTGCAAAGCAGATTGGAGTATCTGTCCATAAGACCACTTTATAAGCCATACACTTCACAAAGCTGGGCTTTATGGAAGAGTTGCCAGAAAAAAGCCATTGCTTAAGGAAAAAAATAAGCAAACACATTTGGTGTTCACCAAAAACATATGGAAGAAGATACTCTGGACAGTTGAGACTAAATTTGAGCTTTTTGGCCATTACCGAAAACGCACAGTGAAGCATGGTGGTGGCAGTCTCATGCTGTGGGGATGATTTTCATTGGCAGAGACTGGGAAACTGGTCAGGAATGATGGATGGCACTAAATAGAGGGACATTTTTGAGGGGAACCAGTGTCAGTCTTCCAGAGATTTGAGACTGGGACAGAGGTTCACCTTCCAGCAGGACAATGACCCTAAGCATACTGCTAAAGCAACACTCGAGTGGTTTAAGGGGAAACATTTAAATGTCTTGGAATGGCCTAGTCAAAGCCCAGACCTCAATCCAATTGAGAATCTGTGGTATGACTTAAAGATTGCTGTACACCAGCGGGACCCATTCAACTTGAAGGTGCTGGAGCAGTTTTGCCTTGAAGAATGGACAAAAGTCCCAGTGGCTAGATGTGCCAAGCTCATAGAGACATAACCCAAGAGACTTGCAGCTGTAATTGCTGCAGAAGGTGGCTCTACAAAGTATTGACTTTGGGGGTGTGAATAGTTATGCACGCTGAAGTTTTCTGTTTTTTTTGTGTTATTTCCTGTTTGTGTCACAATAAAAAATATTTTGCATCTTCAAAGAGGTAGGCATGTTGTGTAAATCAAATGATACAAACCCCCCAAAAAATCTATTTTAATTCCAGGTTGTAAGGTAACAAAATAGGAAAAATGCCAAGGGGGGAATACTTTTGCAAGCCACTGTATAGGCTACGTCCTTTTTACAGTGAAAACAAGTATCTTCTGTACTCAGTGAGCCACATAAGGAATGTCCCCTTTCTGTCTCTTGACTCGTTTTCCAACTTATCTGCTCACCCATAACTGTTGCTATGACGGCCATTCCAGAGTTGGAGCAGCTATGCAGCATGTGCCATAACGATTTGTTGTTGAGGTAGAGAACAAAGGAGTGGACAGGAAAGCTACGAAGAACAACCACACACGAAGAGTTAAGAGTTTCTAACTCAGTTTTTCTCTTGAGCTATTTGACGGGGGAGTGAAAAGGTGCCAACGCACTGAGGCACTGCTGCAGAATCTAGCAGAAAGCTGTGAGCTCAGCTAGGAGAGTGTTAACGAGTGTGTGGGATACCATCTGAGCTGCCCTCCATCATTAATCCTGACAAGTACGCATTGATGTATGGGCGAGAAGATAAATTGAGGTCACTAATTCATAGTGCATAAAACAGTACACTGTAGTGCAATGAACAAATGGGGAATTAGTGTTTCTTCATTCAGCACGTACATCTACACAGGACTGGAATTCAATGA
Organism: Oncorhynchus clarkii lewisi; assembly: GCF_045791955.1. Taxonomy (NCBI): domain Eukaryota; kingdom Metazoa; phylum Chordata; class Actinopteri; order Salmoniformes; family Salmonidae; genus Oncorhynchus; species Oncorhynchus clarkii. The sequence continues at coordinate 40,348,288 of NC_092167.1, read as the reverse complement.
AACGCACACTGTAGGAAAATAAGCTGTTACTATACTATGTAACAACAAGTCATTACAATGTTGTTACTGTGTAATTACAAAGGTATACGAGCAACTTGTATGAATGAAATTGTACTGATTGGTAAAAGTACTGAATGGTGATGTTATCGGAGATAGCAATATTTTCAGTGGGCAGTAGTACCTCCCCCTATCCTCATGGCATCAAAGAAAGGGTGAAACTCCTGAAAATGTTGCAAAAGCAAAGCTCAACTTTATACATTTTATACAGATGAATAGTCTTTGGGTTGAAGAGTTTTGCTGAAGGGCTCAATGGCAGAACAGCCCACCTGGGATTGCTCTAGCCACCTTCTGGTCACCGTCACATTTCCCTCAGGCCTGACTGCTGTCTGTAAAATGAACCTAGTGGAGGACACATTCTCTGTATGCATCCAGTTAGCTCCCTTTCACAAATGATCAAGCTGAGAAGCCAACAGGATTTGTCCCTAAATAAAACTAAAGAATCCTCCGTTGAGGATATGTGTGTGTGTTTGAGATCAGATTTTGAATATGAAACGTTGGAAAAATGTTTGCATTGATTTTATATTTTTAGTATTGACAGGCTTATTTACATAATGACATTCTGTAATGCTGTAACTGAACTTCTGCAGGTGGTTCATCTAGTGGTATTATGAAAACTGATCGTACCTCAACTAGAGACTAATTTATAATAGAAGCAGACAGTGGGTCCATTGACCCAGATGAGGAGAAACAATTACAATTGTCTGAATGAGGCAGCAGGAAAACTTTCACAGTAATTACGAGTGACTGAAACGGCCGCAATACTGTCTGCAATACCATCCACTCTTTAGAATAAATATTCAGGTTTTGGAGAGCTAGCTATCATCAGGTCTCAGGCACTTGAGCATAATTGTTTCTTTCTGCTGTGAGCAGAGGCTTGATCTTTTCATCCATTACTTTTATCAAGACAAAAGAGTCTCAACTATTCCAATAAAGCCCAAATCCATTTTGCTCGTGGTCCAAGGCTGATAAACTCAGACCTTGTTAGCCACTTGACATCCCTCATATTAAGTTCCTTTAGGAAATGGCCTGTTATGTCACAGTGAGATTAGTCACGTTCAAGTGGAACTCTTCCTCATTTGTACTTTGGTAGAGTGTTCTTAAGATGGATTTCGAGTGAATTCCTTTCGATCTCGCTGGGAGTACCTCAGGGCTTGATGCTTGGCCCACTACAAATGTTCAATTTCTTAGCAGATTCTCATGAGAGTCATGTCATATCACAGTTAAAGATGTGTTATGAAGGTTTTGGATAATTTCAGCCAGTAGTTTTGAAAGTAGAGCTCATGAGCCAAAATGAGTCCCCGACAATTGTGCACCATTGTGTACAACGTCATCCATTTCGTATGATATGTTACGTCTTGCAAAAATCTGTATGATATGTTACCAATTCCAATTTTTACAACATGTTACAACATTTCTAAGTCCTGTTCAATCTTAACTAGCAAAAAACCACACGAGCACAGTGAATTAAACCTGCGTACAACTCAGTTACGTGACAAACGGAAACAGCATAAAAACCTGCATTTACCGTAAATACCCATTACAGAGCAGGAATGCTGTTTCCCTCTCCAATGAGACATGGTATAGACCATTCTATCCCATTTTAATCAGCAGGATTTTCCAGGCTGTTAACCATGACAGTCACAAGCCAAAATAAACATACAAATCAGCAAGGACTGACTACACTGTTACAATGCTCTTGTTTATAACACTGCTGCATTTTCAGGAAAGCAAACAGGAAAGATTAAAACAAAGACAGCCATCCGAACCTATTTCATAACCTGTTGGTATCTGTTGCAGCAGAAATCCAACCTCTCAAACCTGTTAGATTCACAGAATGAATGAAGGTCTTCTCGGAGGCTTTACTTTGGTAGGAGCATACTCCATTAGTAGTACTATACAGCACAGTAGGCCTATGTACAATATCGATCCGGATGTCATTCCCTCTTAATGCTCCCACTTGAGGAACCATGTGTCATATCTGTATCATACCAACACAGAGATTCTATCTACCAGGTAGATTTACCTGGAATTGAAAGCAAATATGCACTGTGTTTTCATATAAGAATCAACGCTATATTGTTATATAAAGCTTTCAGTGATACATTTTTAATACTAACCTCAATTGCTTGAGCTGAGTAAGATGAAATACACAAGGATGAATCACAAAGAATTACAATCACACCGTCTCGGTCCATGTTTTAAGTACTTGCTCCCTTTTATTTGACACTATGATAGTACTGGCCTTACCAAAATCTGCCATTAAATTGCCAGAAGAACATGGATGGTGGCATGGTAAACTATGATAAAGCAAAAAATCTGTCTGACATTATAAAGAAAGAGATTCAATACAACTGTAGCATGAAATGCCACTTTAGTATTTGATAGTGCTGAGCGATTAGTGTTTTTTGAGGACGGTACAGTTTCAGTTCGGTTTGAAAAAAATAATCACGGTTTTCGATTTCAGTTATTTTTTTTCAATGCATTATGAAATGTGACCTTGAATTTATTTTAGACCTTTTTAATGGAAATTCCAGAGCCAAATATTGAGAACATACAATTGCCAAAACATGGATAACATATAATATAATAATACCTGTTGGAAAGGTTTTCATCTTTAGCTCACAATCTGTGGATACTATACGATAAAATGATGGAAAACATCACATTACATATGATGCACATGGAAACCAACAAGGATGGTCTATGGTGATAGGGGGATGAACTGAGAGGGATTAAAGAGTTTATGTTTGGCAATGTATTGTTGTTATGTGACAGCTTTATATAAAAGTACCATGTACAGTTGAAGTCGGAAGTTTACATACACCTAGGTTGGAGTCATTAAAACTCGTTTTTCAACCTCTCCACAAATTTCTTGTTAACAAACTATAGTTTTGGTTAGTTGGGTAGGATATCTACTTTGTGCATGACACAAGTAATCTTTCCAACAAATGATTACAGATTATTTCACTTATAATAAATTGTATCACAATTCCAGTGGGTCAGAAATTGACATACACTAAGTTGACTGTGCCTTTAAACAGCTTGGAAAATTCCAGAAAAGGATGTCATGGCTTTAGAAGCTTCTGATAGGCTAAATAACATCATTTGAGTGTTTTTTTCTGAGGTCTTGACTGATTTCTTTTGATTTTCCCATGATATCAAGCGAAGAGGCACTAAGTTTGAAGGTAGACCTTGAAATACATCCACAGGTACATCTCCAATTGACTCAAAGTATGTCAATTAGCCTATCAGAAGCTTCTAAAGCCATGACATAATTTTCTGGAATTTTCCAAAAATGATGTCCTAACAGACTTGCCAAAACTAGTTTGTTGACAAGACATTTGTGGAGTGGTTGAAAAACAAGTTTTAATGACTCCAACCTAAGTGTATGTAAACTTCCAACTTTAACAGTATATGTAGCAAAAAAGCTGTAAAAAAAACTAAAATATATTTGTCCTCCAAAGGGGGGAGGGGCTAATAAAAAATAAAAATAAATGTACTAACCCATATACATATATATACATATATAAAGACAATAGATAATAGATAACATTCCATTGTCTCTAACAACACAGAATAAATCACACAGAATAAATCAATTAAAAATAGCCCCATGATGGCCCATTACTGCTTAATTACTGATTAACCATAATTTATTCACATTACTTTACTTAAATAAAATATTTCAGTTGTGTACTTTACTTATTTTTTGTTTGATTACTTTATTATTTAATTTCTTAAAGCCATTATCTCCTCTCTGCTCACACAGTAGCAGCCAGACAACCATGTAACGTTATCTCTGTACTCCCAAATGAGTCATACTATTTTCCTAGTTGGCTAGTGAAAATGGTAGCCCGTGATTGTTGGGTTGCCACAGCTGCTCATGCTGCAGAGCTGTCTAATGAAATCACTATTTTAGTAGTTCTTCAAAGTAGATAAAGATTTCAAGACTGCTACAACTATCAATCTGGTACCCCGAGTCCTGAAAAGTCTGTATCCCTCTCATCGCTGTTTTGTTGACGTTCTTCTCTCACTCGGTATGCGTCTCAGCCGGAGCAGAATAGGCACAATTCATTCTAGTCATTGCAGTTAATTACCACGTTTTCTGGCTGAACCAGGTTGAATATTTGCCTATTAAAAACTCCCAACAGCGTTCCACAGTTCCTTCTTGATATGATTTCTCTCTAGATAAATGGCACATTGAGCTCACAAAAAAACAGAACTAAATGGAATTCAAGTAATTGAACCGATGTTCAATTACTTGAGGGGGGTTAACAATCGCTCAGCACTAGTATTTGACAAAGTGAGATAAAATGACAAAGCAAGTTTTGTAAGACATTTGGGATCAATCATGAACTGAACTTTGTGGATAATGTTGTATGTATTCCTTTTTAACAGTCCTCTGTGTCATAGATGGGCTGCGTGTTGCCTAGTAGCTTCCCTCATGTTTGTATGGGGAAACCCTATCCTTTACACAGGAAGTCAATGCAGGTAATGTGTCCAATGCAGTCAATGCTAAACTGATCTCAATGGAAAATCATAAAACATACAAATTCAATTAGTTAGATTTAGTTAGGTTAAAAGGTTAACATAATTCATTTAGAAAGCCTACATCAATTTCTTTTTTACTGGTGAATAAAACAAACCAACCTCTGTCTACATGTCTACATTTACTGACACCATAACAGCAGTTTAAGTGATGCTCCAGAATGTTTGTATCATTTCAGCTAGTAGTTTTGAAAGTGGTGCTCATGAGCCAAAACGGTCCCTCTTTTCTGTGTACTACGTCATCCAATTGTGTACTACGTCATCCATTTTGTATGATACGTTATATCCTTAAGATCCTGAACTGCATTAGAACAAACACAAAAGACCATTACAAAGAGCTGTTACATTGGCACCCCAAACACAGCAGCAGTTTAAAATGGAGGAAAGATTCAGTTCCACCTTGCTGATGTCCACAGGGCAGTGGGGAATATTGGATGATCTCCTCTCAGCCAACCTGTTGTGCTAAAAGGTCACCAACACCCTGGTATTGACATGGCCAATCTGTGTCAGGGGGACGAGAACTTTGGTTGACCCCATTACTGCAGCTTCTATCATTTTCACAGTTAACTTCAGAAAATGTTGCCATTACATTACACTAGGGATCTATGAGGCTACTTAGTAAAACAAACAGGCTACGTCCCAATACTCTGGAATACTTCCTTGTTTCATTCCCTTTGTGAATGGACACTAATCTGAATGTTATGGATTGGTGAGGGAAAAATGGGCTGCATACCAATTCTTCACACTTCTCCCAAAGTGTGCACCTGCACACTCCTTCTACTGGATTGTAGATCCATGACTGGGATTGTGCAAGTGCACACTTTGGGAGGTGGGAGGAGAATCGGTAAGCAGCCATGGTGAGAACACCCCCAAGCCATTCAATGGGATGGGTGGGATATTAGACATGATATCAATAGTGTGATAATAGAGTCTTGATTAGGTTTGCCAAAAAGGAATTGTTTTTACCCTAAATAATGATTTAGGCAGCTAATTACAGATTTTTTTTTCAGGAAGCTGTTGCAGCGACATTTTAACCATCTCCCTTTAGCATTCCCTAATTATATTTCACCTGCATTTTAAATAGTTTGACAGTGCAAGCGAATGTCTATGAATAGAAAGGATTACGTAAATGCATTGTTGTCCTGGAGCTGTTCTGTTAACATGTTTATAGTGTCTAAACATAAAAAGCTTATTTGTATACCATCCGAGGGACAAATGGGTTGCCAGCCATCTTAGAGAGTGCACGTTAGACAGTGATTGATGCTGGCAGAGCACACTATCTCAGAATCCCTTGCATAAGACAACACTTGGCAACCCCAGTATCTCTCAATCACTCAAGCATGTCAAAACACATGTGCATCATTGTCAGAGTGCTCCAGTGTGTATATACATATGACAGAAGTCCAACATCACAGTAGAGCTCAGATAAGATTTCTTCAGCGTTTATTTTGCATGTTAGCCCACTACTTTGAGCATAAGAAAAAGCACCACTTGCAAAAACAAAATGTTAAATATGCAAAATAATTGAACAGAAACAGTCCACAAGAGAGGTACTTCAAATAAATACTTTATGTTTTATTCTTAGGTATATATTCATCAGCATCCAGGGTGAAAAATACAGATCTTTCTTACGATTATAAATAAAAGGAACAACCGTAGCCCACGTTTTAAAAACATAAACTCAGCCCTCAACACCTCAACCATTTGTCTGTAATCCCTAGGGTCCACTTGGAAATCATTACCCATGACAAGTCAACATAGTGGATTAGACTGCTGATGCGCCCGGCTAGTTCCCCTGTGTTTTCGCATTAGCATGATTAGCCTGGAAATTGTGTTACTTTGGTTGTATAGGACTCAGGAGTACCAGATATCTAATGTGACATTGAGTTAAAGCCTTGCGATACACTTCAGAACATCTTGTTCTGGGAACCACTATGCACACACTGAACGTGAATGGCAAATATGCAGGCCAGTAACATAAATATGTTGGGTAATGAGAGCACAAGAGTTGCCTGTGAGGGAATATGAAGGCGTAGTTCAGAATGATGCTCTCTCAATTGAGTTACAGCATGACAATGTGTATGACCACTGTAAGTACAGTGTGCACGTTGCATTGTTCATATGGTTGAATACAAAAAATAGGCTTCTTTCATATGAATATTCCATGGTAGATTTCATATGTCCATATTGAGATTGTCATGGTCATCTCAGGGCATATTTAGTCCTGGCTTGTCCCTCCCATTATCACATATATCTAGAAGGATTTTTTCCACGACTTGCAAAGGATTTTCTGAAAGGCGCGCCGGAAATCCTGGTTGAAGATGGTGTAGATGGCGGGGTTGAGTGAGCTGTTGCAGTAACCAATCCAGAAGAAGAATTTAAAGAGGGGATCGGGGATCTTACAGGGGTCCCCGCACACTCCGTGCAGGCAGTAGCTGAAGAAGAATGGGAACCAGCACACCACAAATACCCCCATGACTACAGCCAGCACAAAGGTGAACCTCTTCTCCCTGGCCTGGGAGACCTTTTTCATGGACACAGAGCTCCTCCTCCTCTTCCTCCTGGAGGCGAACAGGTCCATGGATTTGTTGCTGGCTCTAGAGATACGGCTGGAGTGTTTGGAGATGGCACTGTTCTTCCGGCTGGCCCGCTTGACCCTCTTATGGTTCAGGTCCTGAGGTTTGGTGTGACCTTTGTCCTCTGAGGAGGAGCTCTCCTCCAGGTCCCCCTCATCATGAACCTCTGTGGTCATCATGCTGGGCGTGGGTGGGCACTGGCAGTGCCCGGTCTCTCTGTCCCCGTTGATTTTGCACAAGGCAGCTTTGCTTAGCCCATTCTCAGTCATTGTATGTTCACCTGGACCATGTTTTTTCTCCGACATGCCCCTGGTCCTGGTCTTGGCCACTTGGTATATTCTAATATACACTAATATCATGATTAGGCAAGGCGCAAAGAATGACGCAATGCTAGAGGAGAGGATGTACCAAGTGTCATTGTTCAGCTCACACCCTGGGTACTGAGAGTTATCATTGTTTTTGTCTATTGATATTAACGGAGGAGAAGATATCATGGCAGATATAAGCCATACAATGACGATAATACACTTCACTCGTTTAGGAGTCCGTTTGAGATTATATTCAACAGCTTGCGTAACGGACCAGTAGCGGTCCAAACTGATTGCGCACAGATGGACAATGGACGAAGTGCAAAATAATACATCTAAAGCGAGGTAAATTCCACACCAAACTTTGCCGAAATACCAGTAGCCCATAAGTTCGTTTGCCAGAGAAAATGGCATCACCAAAGTGGCAACCAGAATGTCTGCGGTGGCTAACGAAACCAAAAACAGATTCTGGGGAGCTTTCATTGCCCGGCTTGTTAACACCGCAATTACAACCAGAACGTTCCCGACCACTGTAAACAAAATAAGAAAACTTACAAGTGCTGCAAGACTCGCTATTGTAGCCGAAGAATATGGACTTTCTGATGAGGAATTTAAGTTGACAACGGGGAACGTGTCAACTCCGCTTGAGTTAAACGAATCCATCCCGTCCATGTATTTCTTTTTATTCCAGAATGGTTGGTTCAGGGAAAGACATTCACTTTATGCATGTAGAGTCCATTCATTGCCAAAATGAAAATGAGCACAATGTTGACGGAATGCATGTCTCGTGGATTAGACGGCAAATCATTACCCAATATATATCTGGTTAATTGACTAAACGATCATGCCACCTTGCCTTGTACATGCATGCTGTTATAGCATGACAGGCAATCCTTCTATATCGGCTGCTGCTGGCTCTCTCTCAGCGCTCGTGCTGAGCTCTACATCAGAAAGCTGTCTCAGTCAGCGCTCATGTGTTGCTCACATACAACTAACTGATTTCTGCCCCGCCCCCGACAGAGTGCATTATTTTCTGGAATCTCATTGAATTACAGTATGCGATGCTTTTATTTATTTTATTTGTTATATCAGTTCAATAGGCTATTTTGTGAATGACGACTATAGTGAAATACGCTGTCTGTCATTAGGCTTTGATCATATGATGTATTGATGACACAAGTTGAATGTCAACCACGCCGATACACTGGATTTTAAAAAAAGTATGTAAATATTTAATTAGGGAGAAAAGTACATTTGCGAACACACGAATATTTCAGAGATGTGAGATGCACAAGGCAGTCATGTCAATGTGATTTAGGCACACCTTTATTCCAACACGCTGGAGGTCAGTATTGCTGCATCTACTAATGTAATCTCCTGCAAACAATAATGAGTCTTAAGGACATCCTTGGGACCTCACGAAATGTTCGCTTGAAGTCATCAGGACGTTGTGTCAAATCAAATGTTATTGGTCACATACACATATTTAGCAGATGTTATTGCGGGTGTAGCGAAATGCTTGAGTTCCTAGCGCCAACAATGCAGTAGTATCTAACAATTCACAACACTACACACAAATCTAAAGTAAGTATTAGGACGAGCAATGTCGGAGTGGCATTGACTGAAATACAGTAGAATGAAATGCAGCATATACATATGAGATGAGTAAAGCTGTATGTCAACATACTGCTTTACTCATGGTGTCATGGTCCACTGGAGGTTTAGTCTAGTTCCCGGGTTTCACCTGTAGGACTATTCCTACCCTTTACACTTCAAAGTAAATCTCAGCTCTGTTAAAAATACACAGAAGAAAAGTGATTATATTTCTTGTAGTGATTCAGGAGTAACATTAAAACAGAATAATATGCCTCACCTACATTAGACAACTATACTGAAAACCCAAACTCAAATTGCTGAAATAAGTCAATGAAATCAATGAGAGAAATAGTCAGATTAACTCATAACTAAAATAGCAGCGCAGATGGCACTCTTTTGCTAAATGCAGAGATGCATTATAGGTAATGAATGTGTAGGGGACTTAATACATTTTACAGAATTTGTGGCGCCGCAGAATGATCAGCATACCCCAGATCCAGAGGTTGTGAATTCAAATCCCAGGAAGGGTCATAATGAGAAGTCAGTAGTGATCATGTCAAATGGATGAAAGATTTGGACACTATTTCAGCTGAACAGCGTACTACTTACTTTAAAACCTCCATACAATTTCATGACTTTACTTATAATGGTTTGGGACACATGGGAACCTCAAGTGACTAAAACCTTCACGGGATCATGACACAACGTCCCAAGGAAGTTTTCAGTCAATTCGGGTATGGCTGAATCTCACCGGAGAAATCATCAGAGCAAGGGCAACAGGGCCCCTCTGTCTCAGTAAGTGTAGACCACGTATCTGATACTGTTTAGACCAAAAAACATGTTGCCGCCATATAATTTCATTGATTGACGCCAGCAAGAATTTGGCCTCCTTTGATAAATAAATTATAATATTTAGCCAATCTGTGTTGAGCTGAGCTGTGGGTTGTCCTGGTGCAGCAAAACAACCCCCAAACGAGGCCAGGTTGGATTTGGCTGCATACCAATCAAATAATTTTCTTAGACAAACATGATTTTCTGTTTCTGGTCAGCTTGTGCTGTTGTCCTGCAGTAGCTAGCTTGCTAAATTGGCCCTTTCCTAAACCATTGATGGAGATGGGGATTTGGACTTAATTATCTGTACAGGGCAATGATTATGACGGCGAGTCTGATCTAACCATAAATGAACATGTTGTGCCACTGGCCTGAGACTTTTGAAGTTCAATATGTTGCCTAGTAGGCTCAGGTTAACTAGCTAGCTAACTTAGCTGGTTCATTGTTTCCCATGCAAGGAACCTAGGCTAGTAGCAAGCATTTTAGCTAAAAACTAAAAGTGTACTGTATGACAGAACCTTAGACCGTTTTGCCAACATGAAAGAGAGGAGGATGGCTTTGACGTTCAACTAGTCTACAAGTAGGGTGACTCAGTATTTTTTGTTTCACGCACCCAAGCTAGCTTTTTTTTTTTACCATGCACCGGTAGTCGACTTGAGCTGCAACAGATTTCCACAACAATGTTCACATGTTGCCACCAACCTTATTATAAGAAAAAATGAAACATTTGTTCACAAAAAATATTGTTCTCACATATTAGTGTTATTTAATTCTGTAAATTATTAAGAATGAGTGGTTTTGGGTGGTTTTGGGTGGGTTTACCCTTTAAGGGACCTAATGGGAACATCACTGAATACCCTCAAGACGCCCTGTTAGCGGGTTCCTTCCTTGACAGGATGTGAAAATGTTTATTGTCACTTAAAACCTTTATTGTACCGGACTATCATCACTCCTTACCATATAACATTTTTATCTACGGAATTACAATACTGAAACACAAAAAAACATACCAGGGATAAAGATTAAATCAAAAGCACTTGATTTACTTTGACACCTACCTTTAGGAAGTTCCTGTGTGTGTGTGCGCGCAAGAGAGATAGAGAGAGAGAGAGAGAGAGAAACAGAGAGAAACAGAGCGAGAGAGAAACAGAGAAAAAGAGAGAAAGAGAAAAAGGGAGAAAAACAGAGAGAAACAGAGAGAGAGAGAGAGTTGGGGCTTGGGCTTGTCAAATTGTCAGAACCACAGAAAGACAAAATGAGAAAGTGTTCATTTGCATACCAAATGAAGCCCAATAAGAGCATTTTGATGGCAGATTGAGGAAGGTGGAATTTTGTGAGCCCTTTGGGTGTTTTGAGTTGAGCTCATCAGCTGAGCAGAGGCAGACAGCAGACAGACACACATTATAACAGAAGAGTGTTTCCAACTAATGGCAGGAATAAACATTTTTATCCCTTTCCCTCTCCACACACACACACACACACACACACGCACGCACGCACGCACGCACGCACGCACGCACGCACACACACACACGTCTTACTATACTTGTGAGTGCTTTTTAGGGAGCAACAATTGATTCCCATTCAAAATCATATTAACCCTCAACCTAACCCTAGCACTAACACTTACCCTAACTTTAACCTCAACCTCAACCCCTAACCTTAACCCCTAACCTTAACCCGAACCCTAACCCCTAACCCCTAACCTTAATTCTAACCCTAAACCTAACCCCTCAGCCTAAAATAGTATTTTTTACAAGGGAGGTATGGAAAAATGTCAAAACTTCTCTTAATTTTAGTTGATTTCCGATTCTTGTGAGGACTTCTGTTACTGGTAATGGAGCAATACAACTTAGTTATTTGCCTTAACTGCCATAGCACAGTGATGACAGCTTTGAAAGTACAGTGCATCAGCCTGTTGTGATGATGAGAATGACCTGGTTGTTCCACAAGGTTTTGGTGTCAGCCTGCGTGTTCCTCAGTTCAGCTGAGGGCTCAGCTTTGAAACGCGTGCTGACGTTTGGATGTCATGTTGTCCACAGTCAACTTCGATGTGCTGCTGTCAGGTACCTGTCAACACGGGTATAGGTCAGCATATTGTTACTGTGTTCCAGGTGCTGTCTTGAAATTGCTACAGCATAAGAGCACTATCATGAAACCTACTTGATCTTAATAACCATGGTATAACACCTGTTATCATATGCATGTTATAATCTGTTATAATGCTTCAGACATCTAAAACAATAACATTCATAATTATCACTTTGAATTATGGCATTAACACAACTGATTATATGGATTGAACCCAGTTCTGATGTGTGATGTGTTGACAAAAGAGGACTGCATGAGCTCACTAAGACGAGTCTGCCTGATGTTGCAACAAACTAGCGGAGTCAGACCATTCTGATATCGTGAATTTACAGTGCCATACAAATATATTGACACCCTTGCACTTTTCTGAAATAGTTTCCTAATTTCTTCTAAAGTTATTATTATTATTATCATTTTATTTTAATTTTTGGCGCCACACCTTCCTGTTGGATTTTTAACATTGCAGAGCCAATTGGAAGCAGGTTCCTGATGAGGATGATGCTACTGTCTTGAGGTTTGAGGAAGAGGAAGGACTCCTAAGAATTATTTATTTCTACGTGTTAGAAAGACATGCTTGTTCTACGGTACGGTGTAATTGTGATAGACTGCATCCAATTTTTTGAGTAGAGTGTTGGAGGCTATTTTGTAAATGACATCGCCGAAGTCGAGGATCGGCAGGATGGTCAGTTTTACGAGGGTATGTTTGGCAGCATGAGTGAAGGATGCTTTGTGAGACAGATGGTTAAAATGAAAGTAGGGTGGTTGTTTGGGGTGGATGGGTGGACGTATACCGCAAAACGTTGCGAGCTCGAATCTCATCAGGGTCAACTTTAGCATTTTAGCAACTTTTCAACTACTTACTACTTTCTAGCTACTTTGCAACTACTTAGCATGTTAGTTAACCCTTCTCCTAACCCTAACCTTAACCCTTTAACCTTACTCCTAAACTTAACCCTAACCTTAACCCTAACCCCTAATCCTAACCCTCAGTCTAGCTAACGTTAGTCAGCTAGCTAACATTAGCCACCTAGCCATCTAGCTAGAATTCGTAAAATATTATAACATTTTCAAATTCGTAACTTATAGTACATTTTTCAAATTAGTATCATATCGTACGTTTTGCAAATTCGTTACATATGATTTCAATTGTATTTTGCAACATATCAAATGAAATGGGTGTTGGACATCCACAAATTAATACATACCATACAAAATGTAACATATCATACTAAATGGAGTGTTTCGGATTTACCTACAGAGTAATACAAAATACTCTGAGACCAGGTTAGTTCCAAAGGCCCGGACCATAACGACTGAACGCAGCCACACTAGATGTTTTAAAACAAATGTTTTAAAACGTTGCATCCTGCTGAACATGCCCGAGAACAGCAGAGTGGAGAATAGTCAGGATGTTATAGGAAGAACAGGGACGGCGCGTCGGCCGAAAGACCAAACTACGTGGAAAAGTTACAAGACACATTTCATGAACCAAAATAATATTATGGAAATATTCATGTACATTTTGTTATAGAGCGGGTGATTGGCATCTTGAAGGGGAGGTTCCATATTCTTGATGGGCCACTTCCTCTTCCGTTTGTGAATACAAAATGGAAAACATTGAGGAGGCCACAATTGGTAAAATTGTACATGTGTGTGCAGCTTTGATAAACATGTCAGCAAGTGTGGTGTTCAACAAGAACAGGTTGGGGGATGGGTAGTGTCCAGACTCCTAATTCAAGAGCTCAATTGAAAGTAAAATCTGAACTTTAAAAGCAAAAGACTATACCTGGTCAATCCACTCAATTAAGAAAATCAGCTGTTATGGTTAGCTCATTAGATAAATTAATTTGTGTTGAAATGATTGACTTAATATACACTACCGGTCAAAGGTTTAAGAACACCTACTCAAGGGTTTTTCTTTATTTGTACTATTTTCTACATTGTAGAATAATAGTGAAGACATCAAGACTATGAAATAACACATATGGAATCATGTAGTTTAACAAATCAAAATATATTTTACATTTGAAATTCTTCAAAGTAGCCACCCTTTGCCTTGATGACAGCTTTGCACACTCTTGGCATTCTCTCAACCAGCTTTATGAGGTAGTCACCTGGAATGCATTTCAATTAACAGGTGTGCCTTCTTAAAAGTTCATTTGTGGAATTTCTTTCCTTCTTAATGCAAAACAACAGGCCATCATTACTTTAAGACATGAAGGTCAGTCAATACGGAAACTTTCAAGAACTTTTAGTCAGTCGCATTAAACCATCAAGCTCTATGATGAAACTGGCTCTCATTAGGATTGCCACAGGAATGGAAGACCCAGAGTTACCTCTGCTGCAGAGGATAAGTTCAACAGAGTTACCAGCCTCAGACATTGCAGCCCAAATAAATGCTTCACAGAGTTCAAGTAACAGACACATCTCAACATCAACTGTTCAGAGGAGTCTGTGTGAATCAGGCCTTCATGGTCAAATTGCTGCAAAGAAACAACTACTAACTACCAATAAGAAGAAGAAAGAAACTTGCTTCCGGTGGAAATGTTTCATTTAGTCTGGAGTCCAAATTGGAGATTTTTGGTTTCAACCGCATGTCTTTGTGAGACGCGGTGTGGGTGAACGGATGTATTTGCGACTGCACTTGAAGTAAACATTAAAAGTTCTTGAAATGTCTTAAAGTAATGATGGACTGTCCTTTCTCTTTGCTTATTTGAGCTGTTCTTGGCATAATATGGACTTGGTCTTTTACCAAACAGGGCTATCTTCTGTATACCAACCCTACCTTGTCACAACACAACTGATTGGCTCAAACAGGTTAAGAAGGGATGAAATTCCTTCAGGTGTCACAAAGTGCTGTACAGAAACCCAGCCTAAAACCCCAAACAGCAAGCAATGCAGGTGTAGAAGCACGGTGGCTAGGAAAAACTCCCTAGAAAGGCCGGAACCTAGGAAGAAACCTAGAGAGGAACCAGGCTATGATGGGTGGCCAGTCCTCTTCTGGCTGTGCTGGTTGGGGATTATAACAGAACATGGCCAATATGTTCAAATGTTCATAGATGACCAGCAGGGTCTGATAATAATATTCACAGTGGTTGTAGAGGGTGCAACAGGTCAGCACCTCAGGAGTAGATGTCAGATAGCTTTTCATAGCCAATCATTCAGAGTATCTCTACTGCACCTGCTCTCTGTAGAGAGTTTAAAACAGCAGGTCAGGGACAAGGTAGCACGTTCGGTGAACAGGCAATGGTTCCATAGCCGCAGGCAGAACAATTGAAACTGGAGCAGCAGCACCCGGACAGGTGCCAACCCGGACAGGAAGATCACGTCAGTGATTCAACCCACTCAAGTGACGCACCCCTCCCTGGGACGGCATGGAAGATGACCAGTAAGCCAGTGACTCAGCCCCTGTTTAGGGTTAGAGGCAGAGAATCCCAGTGGAGAAAGGGGAACCGGCCAGGCAGAGACAGCAAGGGCAGTTCGTTGCTCCAGTGCCTTTCCGTTCCCCTTCCCTCCTGCGCCAGACTACACTCAATCATAGGACCTACTGAAGAGATGAGTCTTCAATGGACTTAAAGGTCGAGACCGAGTCTGTGTCTCTCACATAGACAGGCAGACCATTCCATAAAAATTGAGCTCTTTAGGCAAAAGCCCTGCCTCCAGCTGTTTGCTTAGAAATTCGAGGGACAGTAAGGAGCCTGCGTCTTGTGACCGTAGCGTACTTGTAGGTATGTATGGCAGGACCAAATCATAAAGATAGGCAGGAGCAAGCCCATGTAATGCTTTGTAGGTTAGCAGTAAAACCTTGAAATCAGCCCTAGCCTTAACAGGAAGCATTTTTTGGTTCTAGTCAGGATTCTAGTAGCAGTGTTTAGCACTAACTGAAGTTTATTTAGTGCTTTATCCGGGTAGCCGGAAAGTAGAGCATTGCAGTAATCTAATCTAGAAGTGACAAAAGCATGGATACATTTTTGGACAGAAAGTTTCAGATTTTTGCAATATTACGTAGATGGAAAAAAGCTGTCCATGAAACAGTTTTGATATATTTGTCAAAAAAGAAGAAGATCTCTTTGTTTCTTGGGACCTAGAACTAGCATCTCTGTTTTGTCCAAGTTTAAAAGTAGATAAGTTGCCGCCATCCACTTCCTTATGTCTGAAACACAGGCTTCCAGGGAGGGCACTTTTGGAGCTTCACCGTGTTTCATCGAAATGTACCGCTGTGTGTCGTAGGCATAGCAATGAATGTTAACGTTATGTTTCTGAATGACATCACCAAGAGGTGAAATATATAGTGAAAACAATAGTGGTCCTAAAACGGAGCCTTGAGGAACACTGAAATTTACAGTTGATTTGTCAGAGGACAAACCATCTACAGAGTCAAACTGATATCTTTCCGACTGATAAGATCTGAACCAGGCCAGAACTTGTCAGTGTAGACCAATTTGGATTTCCAATCTCTCCAAAAGAATGTGGTGATCGATGGTATCAAAAATAGCACTAAGGTCTAGGAGCATGAGGACAGATGCAGAGTCTCGGTCTGATGCCATTAAAAGGTAATTTACCACCTTCACAAGGTCTAAAACCAGACTGAAGTGTTTTGTTTACATTGTTTGTCTTCAGGAAGGCAGGAAGTTGCTGCGCAACATTTCCCCCCCCCCCAACATTTGAGAGGAATGGGAGATTCGATATAGGCCGATTTTTATATTTTCTGGGTCAAGGTTTGGCATTTCAAAAGAGGCTTTATTACTGCCACTTGTAGTGAGTTTGGTACACATCCGGTGGATAGGGTGGATAGGTGGATTAATTTCAACATATGAGGGCCAAGCACAGGAAGCAGCTCTTTCAGTAGTTTAGTTGGAATAGGGTCCAGTATGCAACTTGAAGGTTTAGAGGACATAACTATTTTCATCAATGTGTCAAGAGATATAGTATTAAAAAACTGTACTGTCTCTCTTGATCCTAGGTCCTGGCAGTGTTGTGCAGACTCAGGACAACTGAGCTTTGGAAAAATATGCATATTTAAAGAGGAGTCCGTAATTTGATCATAATGTTCATGATCATAATCTTTTCGTCAAATAAGTTCATGAATTTATCACTGCTGAAGTGAAAGCCATCCTCTCTTGGGGAATGCTGCTTTTTAGTTAGCTTTGCAACAGTATCAAAAATGTATTTTGGATTGTTCTAATTTTCCTCAATTAAGTTGGAAAAATAGGATGACCGAGCAGCAGTGAGGGCTCTTCGATACTGCACTGTACTCTCTTTCCAAGCTAGTCGGAAGACTTCCAGTTTGGTGTAGCTCCATTTCCGTTTCAATTTTCTGGAAGCTTGTTTCAGGGCTCAAGTATTTTCTGTACACCAGGGAGCTAGTTTCTTATGACAAATGTTTTTTTATTTTAGGGGTGTGATTACATCTAGGGTATTACGCAAGGTTAAATTGAGTTCCTCAGTTAGGTGGTTAACTGATTTTTGTCCTCTGACATCCTTGGGTAGGTGGAGGGAGTCTGGAAGGAATCTTTGGGTTGTCTGAGAATTTATAGCATGACTTTTGATGACCCTTGGTTGGGGTCTGAGCAGATTAGTTGTTGCGATTGCAAATGTAATAAAAAGGTGGTCCGATAGTCCAGGATTATGAGGACAAACATTAAGATCCACAACATTTATTCCACAGGACAAAACAAGGTCCAGAGTAGGACTGTGGCAGTGAGTAGGTCCAGAGACATGTTGGACAAAACCCACTGAGTCGATTATGGCTCCGAAAGCCTTTTGGAGTGGGTCTGTGGACCTTTCCATGTGAATATTAAAGTCACCAAAAATGAGAAAATGATCTGCCATGACGACAAGATCCGATACGAATTCAGGAAACTCAGTGAGGAACGCTGTATACGGCCCAGGAGACCTGTAAACAGTAGCTATAAAAAGTGTAGGCTGCATAGATTTCATGACTAGAAGTTCAAAAGGTGAAAACGCACTTGTTTTTTTGTGTAAATTGAAATTTGCTATTGTAAATGTTAGCAACATCTTTGCCTTTGCAGGTTGCACGGGGGATATGGTCACTCGTGTAACCAGGAGGAGAGGCCTCATTTAACACAGTAAATTCATCAGGCTTAAGCCATGTTTCAGTCAGGCCAATCACATCAAGATTATGATCAGTGATTAGTTAATTGACTATAACTGCCTTAGTAGTGAGGGATCTAACATTAAGTAGCCCTATTTTGCGATGTGAGATATTACAATCTCTTTCAATAACGACAGGAATGGAGAAGGTCTTCATTCCAGTGAGATTGCTAAGGCGAACACCGCCATGTTTAGTTTTGCCCAACCTAGATCGAGGCACAGACAAGATCTCAATGTGGATATCTGAGCTGACTACACTGACTGTGCTAATGGCAGACTCCACTAAGCTGGCAGGCTGGCTAACAGCCTGCTGCCTGGCCTGCACCCTATCTCATTGTGGAGCTACGGGAGTTAGAGCCCTGTCTATGTTTGTAAATAAGATGAGAGCACCCCTCCAGCTAGGATGGAGTCCGTCACTCCTCAGCAGGCCAGGCTTGGTCCTGTTTGTGGGTGAGTCCCAGAAAGAGGGCCAATTATCAAAAAATTATATATTTTGGGAGGGGCAGAAAACTGTTTTCAACCATCGATTGAGTTGTGAGACTGCTGTAGAGCTCATCACTCCCCCTAACTGGGAGGGGGCCAGAGACAATTACTTGATGCCGACATATCTTTCTAGCTGATTTACACGCTAAAGCTATGTTGCGCTCTGACTGTTTCATCCTAACATCGTTGGTGCCGACGTGGATAACAATATCCCTATACTCTCTACACTCGCCAGTTTTAGCCTTAGTCAGCAACATCTTCAGATTAGCCTTAACGTTGGTAGCCCTGCCCCCTGGTAAACAGTGTATGATCGCTGGATGATTTGTTTTAAGTCTAATACTATGGGTAATTGAGTCGCCAATGACTAGGGTTTTCAATTTGACAAAGCTAATGGTGGGAGGCTTCAACATCTCAGACCCCGTAACGGGAAGAGGAAAGACCAGAGAAGGCTTGGTCTCTGACTCCGACCCGTTGCTTAATGGGGAGAACCGGTTGAATGTTTCTGTCGACTAAATGAGCGACACCGGTTGAGCATTCCTACAGCATTTCCTTCCAGAAGCCATGAGAAAATTGTCCGGCTCGGGGACTGTGCGAGGGGATTTATACTACTATCTGTACTTATTGGTGGCACAGACGCAGTTTCATCCTTTCCTAAACTTAAATTACACTTGCCTAATGATTGCGTCTGAAGCTGGGCTTGCAGCATGGCTATCCTCGCCATAAGGTGATCGTTCTCCTGTATATTATTAGTAGAGCGACTGCAATTACAAGGCATAATGTTAATGTTACCACTTAGATTCAGCTGGTGGAGGTCCTGAAGTCCTTGAATGAAAAAGTCAAGCTGGGAAAAAATAAAAATCTAAAACGGTAATTAAAAAGTAAAATCCGTAAAGTTGGCAGGTAGCAAAGTAAGGTTAACAACAAACTGCACAGCAGCACGTAAACAAGTCTACAAGTTGTGACCGGAAATGGTGGCGTCAAGGTGAGTTACCAGGTGGCGTCAACACTGAAACAGGTACAAATTAATGGAAAATAGTTTCCCAGTATTTAGCGCCATCCATCATTCCTTCAATTCTGACCAGTGTCCCAGTCCCTGCCGATGGGACGATGTTCTCGGGGTGTTGAGAGGTGTTGGATTTGCGCCAGACATAGCGTTTTTCTTGATGTCCATATAACTCAACCCTGATCTGTACTTCTCCACAACTTTGTCCCTGACCTGTTTGGAGAGCTCCTTGGTCTTCATGGTGCCGCTTGCTTGGTGGTGCCCCTTGCTTAGTGGTGTTGCATATTCTGGGGCCTTGCAGAACAGGTATATACAGGTAACATATACTGAGATCATGTGACACTTAGATTGCACACAGGTGGACTTTATTTAACTAATTATGTGACTTCTGAAGGTAATTTGTTGCTCCAGATCCTATTTAGGGGCTTCATAGCAAAGGGGGTGAATACATATGCATGCACCACTTTTCAGTTTTCTATTTTTTTCATTTCACTTCACCATTTTGGAATATTTTGTGTTTGTCCATTACATGAAATCCAAATAAAAATCAATTCAAATTACAGGTTGTAATGCAATAAAATAGGAAAAACGCCAAGGGGGATGAATACTTTTGCAAGGCACTGTAAATTGTATGAGGGACATTCCAGCTTCAAGTGGTTTCAGATTTCACATCCTTTGTAACACAGGCTCAGAAAATATACTACTGTGTCCTTAGGAACCAGGGCTATCGCTCAATGCAATCCAGGGGACTTTACATCTAAGAGGTTTTAACATGGAACAGACAGATGCAGTGGTCTACCCCAGGGTGTGTGTGTGTGTGTGTGTGTGTGTGTGTGTGTGTGTGTGTGTGTGTGTGTGTGTGTGTGTGTGTGTGTGTGTGTGCGTGCGTGCGTGCAGAGTGGGGATCACTCTGGGTTGGAGGTTAAAGACCGTTTGTCAGCATGGGTCATTTGTGCCACGTGAATGCTCTGGGGCCATGGTGTATTTTTTTAACCACAGGGGTTCCCCCAATTAAGATAGACAGGGTATTTGCTTCAGTGTCTTTACAGGTTGCCTGAATCATTTCTGGGAGCTATTCTTTGAATATTGGTTTGGTTTTCTGACCCGTTGTTACTGTAATTTAATTATGCCAATGTGTTTTCATTAATTGAAAACCCTTAATCTATTTTATGAGAATTTGTAAGATTCTTGTTTGCATAAAATAGACGGAGACCAGCCATTTCAATAATAGGTAACAGAATTTATTCTCGGAGCGCGCTGCCACGTTACCACGAGCAACAGTTTATATACAATAACATGACGTAATTTCATTGCTTAACAGAATCCCCTCCTCTCGACCGGGACAAAGTGAGGTTAAAAGTTCATTCTAACTTACTAACACACTCCCAGGTCACACAACATAATTTAATTTACTTTTGACCCCTCAACATTATCGATCACCACTTAGCTGACAGTTCTAATTAACAGAAAACCCAGGAATGCACTCACTTCCTTATCTAAAACACCCCAGAGCTCAGTTTCGTCGGTTCAACCATAGGTTAACTACCTTATCTGTTTACTTAATCCAAAAACCATTTCTTTCTTCCTAGTTGGAATGGTGTTCATTAACTTTAATTACTCCTTGTCTGTGTCACACAATCCCTTCTTATGAACTCATATTGTTAATCAGATATAATAAAACAGAGTATAAGTTTACTTAGTTACAGTTCTATTTGAAATGGGGATATTGTTTATTCATTTATTCATAATATTTCTAACACCCGTAAAACGAGAGAAGGACAAAATTATTTCCGCTCAGGGTGTCAATATTAGGAGTAGTGTCAGTGGACTCCATTTTGACTCCTGGGTATTATTAGTGGTTATTTTGCCAGATGCAGGGATGTGGTACCCTAACTTTCATGCATGAAGGACCAAACTGAATGCTCTGTCTCCACTGTTCCTCAGATTTACACAAAAGTCGGTGGACACCCCTTAAAATTTGTGGATTAGGCTATTTCAGGCACACCTGTTGCTGACAAGTGTATAGAATTGAGCGCACAGCCATGCAATCTCCATAGACAAACATTGGCAGTGGAATGGCCCGTACTGGAGAGCTCAGTGACTTTCAACGTGGCACTGTCATAGGATGCCACCTTTCCAACATGTCAGTTTGTCAAATTTCAGCCCTGTTAGAGCTGCCCCGGTCAACTGTAAGTGCTGTTATTGTGAAGTGGAAACGTCTAGGAGCAACAACGGCTCAGCCATGAAGTGGTAGGCCACACAAGCTCACAAAACAGGACCGATGAGTGCTGAAGCGAGTAGTACGTAAAAATTGTCTGTCCTTGGTTGCAACACTCACAGCCAACTTCAAAACTGCCTCTGGAAGCAACGTCAGCATAATAACTGTGTGTGAGCTTCATGAAATGGGTTTCCATGGCCGACCAGCCACACACAAGCCTAAGATCACCATGCACAATACCAAGCATCCCCTGGAGTTGTGTAAAACTTGCCGCCATTAAACTTGTCGACTCTGGAGCAGTGGAAACGCGTTCTCTGGAGTGATGAATCACGTGTCACCATCTGGAAGTCTGGCGGACGCCAAGAGAACCTGCCCAAATGTGTAGTGCCCACTGTAAAGTTTGTTGGAAGAGGAATAATGGTCTGGGGCTGTTTTTCATGGTTCATACTAGGCCCCTTATTTCCAGTGAAGGGAAATCTTAACGCTACAGCATACAATGACATTCTAGATGATTCTGTGCTTCCAACTTTGTGGCAACAGTTGGGGAAAGCCCTTTCCTGTTTTAGCATGACAATGCCCCCGTGCACAAAGCGAGGTCCATACAGAAATGGTTTGTTGAGATTGGTGTGGAAGAACTTGACTTGCACAAAGCCCTGACCTCAACCCCATCGAACACCTTTGGGGTGAATTGGAACACTGTGATCCAGGCCTAATCGCCCAACATCAGTGCTCAACCTCAGTAATGCTCTTGTGGCTGAATGGAAGCAAGCCCCCACAGCAATGTTCCAACATCTAGTGGAAAGCCATCCCAGAAGAGTGGAGGCTGTTCTTGCAGCAAAAGGGGGCCCAACTCCATATTAATGCCTGTGATTTTGGAATGAGATGTTCGACGAGCAGGTGTTCACATACTTTTGGTCATGTAGTTTACGTTACATAGCCTAGAAGGTCTGATAGGAGATGCTAATTGTGAGCTAAAAACAATAGTAAAAAAAATATCCAGACTTAAACATCATTAGGGGTTCACAGGGTTTCCTTGACATGGACAAATAACTCTAGCATAGAATGGTAACTTTATTTCTAATTTGGCACACATGCGAACTAGAGGCCATGATTAACTTGATCAGAAAGAATGGCACCAATTGGCCTATATGTGGCGCTGTTTTAATCAGTCGTTCTTAATCCATCATATCCACCCCCCCATTAGACTTAAAACTTTGTATTTAGGTGTCTTTCCTCATGCTGAAAGAATTTGCCTCAAGGACACAAGGACATATGAGTTCCATCAGGATGGAGATTCCTCCATCTTGGATTGTTTTTCTTAGAAAAATGTATTATCATGAACCATAAATCCAAATAACATAATTTGGTATGTAGGCACATAATACATCTCAGATAAGGGATTGGTTAAGAGATGGCTGAGTTATTGATAAATCAGGAAATCCCATTTTAAGTTTCCATTTACCTATTTTGTAAATCCACTTCACAATGGTCTATCTACTTAAAAATGTTTAGGGTCATCAAAGCCCTTACCATGATGAACCATGTACGTTTGGCATTGATACTGTATCTTAAAAAATGAGGAAATTATTAACAATTCATTTTGACTATGTAACAGTAATGCTTAAAGTAATCACAATATTTTTGTAATTGAATAAAAGTCAGATTCACACCAAATTTCTACAGAAATACAGACTCCCTGGTTTTAATCCACTCCACAGTGGCCTATCAACTTGTCTCTTGTCATTACTATCATGGACAGCACTAAGATGAAACGCTGATTTGGTGTTGATGTCTTAAAAAACAAAGGAAACTATTAACAACTCATTATTTGCACATGTAACGCTAATGCTCAAAATCCTCTGCAACTATCTTCTCCTCTTGAACCATACGTCAATTCACTCCAGATTTTGTTTTTGTTGGTGCATTGAAATATGTCTACAATGTACCTATAGATGCATGTTAGCACATATGCTAATGCAAAAAATACTGTAAAAATCTTATTCTCATGAACCATAAGTCAGATTGACTCCAGATTTAGTTTATAGACTCAATGAATTAGCCTCTAATTAATTTGAGAATGATTACCTGCTGCATTCAAAGATAACCAACCTACAGCACTAGACTTAACTTCATTTGTGTCATCGTTGTGGTATTGAGAGAAACATGGTAACGCTTTCAATGATTGCACATATAGGAAGTTCCTACATGATAAGACTGCTTTCTTTGATATCCAACAGATCTTGTGTCCTTTCTGTCATCCTGTGAACCTCGTTCATTGCTGCTCGCAGCTATATTCATTTGGTTTTTTTTCTCTCTGGAGAACCATGCTGATTTAAAAGTCTGTGGATATATTTTAGTGCAGAGTGTGTAGTTTTTCTTTGGAGTGCTCCTACAGAACGATGGGCTTGTCAAGCTGTCAACACATACTATTAATAGTGCAACAGATAACTTGGGTTAATGCTTCTTTCTTAGTTATTCATTGAACCCTCTCCTGAACATACTGTATAGATAAGTAACACTTTTGATGAAATTAGATTGTGAAGCCAGCTGGGGTTTTTAAGACCACAGAAAACATGACCTACTGTATACTGTCAAAGGATGTTTACATGTGCTGTAGGTCATGTAGGTTAAATTACTTTTTCTGCAGGAGCTGAGACACAAACTGTTGCATCATACAGTAGAAGAATGTCTTATTCCCATTTTCATGCATACAGTTGGGTATTTGCTAATGATATTTAGCCTGGTTAAGAAACAAACTATGTGCTATCGAAAGGATTGGTTATCCTTAATAACTACAGGCCCTGATAACTGTTATAGCTCGGGATTTGCAGAAGCTGTATCCATTAGTTGAGTCAGAAGCTTTTGAATGGCACTAAAATTATTTGGCTGGTCCTTGACTATTTAGTAGGTCCACTTCAGGCAAGAGGAATCAATGACTTCCTCACAAAGGAGATATTTAACAATTTAACACAAATACTGAAGACTGAAGAAAACCTGCTTCTGCTAAGCATGTTATTGGTATTACTTGGGCCAATGCCAAGGCATTACGACGTTTGGAGAGCAATAGCTCCACATTTATTATGTACTGCAATTAGAAGTTGGGTTGTTCTTAACATGCTATGGGATATGACAGCAATGCACACTGCATTCCAATGCTGTCTCGTAACTCACTGTAAAAACCAATTACCCAACTGTTAAATGTAAAAACCAATTACCCCAACTGTTAAATATGAAAGTACAGTCTTGATGAGAGAGTATGTTTGACACAAATAGCTATAATTTAATGTTGTTGATAACACAGGCCACTATGTACAACAATATAAAAGCCATGTCTTTCAAATCAAATCAAATTGTACTTGTCACATACACGTGTTTAGCAGATGTCATTGCAGGTGTAGTGAAATGCTTGTGCTTCTAGTTCTGACAGTACAGCAATAATTATCTAACAATTTCACAACATATAACCAATACACACAAATCTAAGTAAGGAATGGAATTAAGAATATATAAATATAAGGACGAGCAATGTCAGGGTGGCATAGACTAAGATACAGTAGAATAGTATAGAATACAGTATATACATATGAGATGAGTAATGCAAGATATGTAAACATTATTAAAATGACATTATTAAAGTGACTAGTGTTCCATTTATTAAAGTGGCCAATGATTTCAAGTCTGTGTATATAGGCAGCAGCCTCTCTGTGCTAGTGATGGCTATTTAACAGTCTGATGGCCTTGAGATAGAAGCTGTTTTTCAGTCTCTCGGTCACAGCTTTGATGCACCTGTACTGACTTGGCCTTCTGGATGATAGCGGGGTGAACAGGCAGTGGCTCGGGTAGTTGTTGTCCTGGAGAGCCCTGCGGTTGTGGCCGATGCAGTCGTCGTACCAGGTGGTGATACAGCTCGACAGGAATGCCATTTTCAACTTGTTTTGTTGTTTGACTTGTATGTTCTCTGTGTTGAAAATTAGATTTTGAGATTTAATTTCATTGTTTTTTTTTATTGCTCACAAAATCTCATACATGTTTTTTTTAAATGGCAAGGTCTAATTTACAATTTCTTCCCCGGGTGTCTCCTAAAGTGGAGGAGCCTTCATGTGGCTATCTGAATGTGTGTGTGAGGGGGAAAGTGTGTGTGTGAGTTTTTTTTAAAGGAGGATAGTGATAACAAGTAGCCTACTCTAGTCCAGGCCTCTGAATAAGCTCACTGTAAAAACAAAAAATCCAGGGAGACCAAAAAAGTCAGCAATTTCCCCAGAACATTTCATCATAAAAAAATGTATCACACTTTGAGCCCCACAGTCTCCTGTTTAAGCTTAATTAAGACACCAACGTCTTCTCCCGCCTCCATCTGATTAGGTGTCACGTTCACCTTCACATACCCTTCACACATTAATAATGTGCTGGGCGGATGGCAGCTCACAAGCTGGGTGTGAGAATTGACTTCCCCTGGCAGCCACAGAGCGAAGGAGAAAAGAGATTTCACTTCAAACGCAGAAGCGGTTGCTTCCTGTGCCTTCCTGTGCCGAGACCGAGTGTGCGGGCGGGTGGCTCTAATGCCATTACAACAGGGTAGGATTCAACATACATAAATCCGGCCCTAGCAGCCAGTCAAGAGGAACTGAAGGAACAAATGTTCTCCCAAGACTGCCATTGAAGTGTGAGAATCATACTGTTAAATGCGTGTAGAAATCCAATTGCGAATCAAGGCATGAGAACGAATACTAAACAATTGGATGGGACTTACAGTACAAGGACAAATTGGGTGGGGTTTCTATTGTTTGCTGCTTGTTATGTGTGGAGTTTATGTTTAATCAGCGTGGAAAAGCTAATTAAGTTGTCTCAAGTCATGAACTGATTAATGAGTATTAACATGTAATTGAATGGTTAGGCTATTATTACAATGTATAAGAATGACACGATATTCACAACGCAAATGCGAGACATGACGCACGCTACACGTCTTTGTTATGAATCTCAAGGGGACTTGTCATTGAGTAAGCCACTCTAGAATGGTCAATGGGCCTGGAGGGCAGAATTCATGGAGAGCACTGATCCAAACATCAGTCTCCCAGTGACAGTAAGCTGCAGCAGCTCATTTGGGGAGAACCGTTGTCAAGGGGATGAAATGTGTTTGGAATGGTCAAATGCCCTGGGAGTGTGCTTCATCAACGTGAGCGTCGTCAACGGGCGATAGGCTGCAATTTAATTAGAACTGCGCAGCCCAGTCATTTGATCAATCACAACTTTCAACTCGCTCTCCCAAGACAGCCCCGTTTAATGGTGCTGTTTGTCAGTGGTTCCCCTTTAGTCGTGCAAACAATGGCGACCTGTCTGCGTAACAATCATAATGAAGGTCATGCTTCTTCACTGATCAGGAGCAAAGCTAAGGGGATCAAGGGAGGATGTGAACCTTTGACTTTTGAGAGAGTTGGGAAGTTTGTCAGAGCTTCACCTCTGATGACCTCACATGAGGAGCCATGAGCTCACTGGAAGAGACTCAAAAAGACTCCTGCTGGGTTGTTGTGTACATTCTGGTGTCAATCAATTAATGCCTCAATTGGCACAATTAAGTGTTTACCACGATACAGAATAATCGTGCATGCGCCCATATTTGTCCAGTAAGTTCCTTTCAGCGAAATTACATTGATTTCATCACCTGTAATAGACTACAAACCGAGGTCAGTAAGAGTTCTCACACACACACATACCCTCACAAGTATGTAATACACATACTTGCAGTATATGGAGATATCACTATGTCTCACAAGTCAAATCAAAGTATTATCGGTCAACTGGTAGGATAATTTTCATCACTTCCACCCATTCTGAAAGAACATTGACGCACTGAATCCATGCAGTCATTGACAACCTAACTGAACCTGTGGCATCCCCATAGCTGGAGAACCCACATTGTACGCCGAAGCTCATTGCGAGAGAGAGAGAGAGAGAGAGAGAGAGAGAGAGAGAGAGAGAGAGAGAGAGAGAGAGAGAGAGAGAGAGAGAGAGAGAGAGAGAGAGAGAGAGAGAGAGAGAGAGAGAGAGAGAGAGAATTTTATTTATAGACTGTTGGTCTGATAGTTGCTGGTGTATTTATGTGCACTGATTTGTATTAAGTGTAATAACTGTATAATGTTGACTGCATAACCCGTTTGCTTTTGAAAACATTTCTAAAATCGATTGTTTTCCAAAGCCAACAACCATTTCAGTCATTCTCATAAAAATGAGTTAGAACTTCTCTTCCAAAGACCAAGGTGTTTATCTGAAGTGTTTATTGCTTAAAGTGAGTGATGCAGGAAAGGGTTTTGTTTGCTCGTAACCTCCCTGACCACTTTAGTGGCAATTACAGAGAAGCCAAGAGGTAGAGACATCAAACAGGTGTCTTGGGCGACTTAGCTACTTCCTTTTTCATACGAATGTATAAAACAAAGCAAATTACAAACTTTGATGAAACTACCAGTAGACACAATATTAATGTGGTTTGCTGTGGCTACACCAGGTGATACTACATTTTTCCACACACCCACTGTCCACAAACACCGTACATCATGCATACTACTGATGGAGACAATAGGACAGAAAGAGAGAATAATAACATATCGTAAGCAGACATTTCTTTCCACAGTATTTCTATGCCCATTTCTATTCCTCGATCTACAGACGCCAAACCAAGAAATATGAACCAGCTCCTCGGATGTAGCTATACTGTATCATAAATGACAGCAGGTCTCACTAATTAATTTGCATCTGTACATAACTTTACTGTTTATGAAATGGATGAGTAACAGAAGATCTGACCGGGAGTACAGTATACAAAATTTCCTTCCATAGGAAGGCGGTGGGGCATGTTCATGAATATTCATGAGTCTCACAAAGAACCCATCGGGTGATTGGTTGAGCCTTCTTGAGTGTGTGACGTCACACAGATGCTCTACAGAGCCGTCTGTTTAGCTAGCTCGTGCCGCTGGCATGAGCAGTTAGCACTGCCCGAACAACTTGAGAAATCCAGCTTCAGCTTGATCAACAAATTATTTGGGAATTAAAGAAAAGCGTCATCAGTTAGATACCAATCTATTTTAGTTTCACTGACTGGTCATTAAAAAAATTTGCCCAATAATTGTTATTTTTACCTTTCCACATAATGTCTGGTATGTGTTGCTTGATATGAGCAAGTTAAACCAAATGTATCAAAGAAAAGGTCATGCGTCCACGATTAGTTAGTGGCTACTGCCTGGCCAGTGATCTAGATACAGTGCCTTGCAACAGTATTCATCCCCCTTGGCATCTTATTTTGTTGAATTACAACCTGTAATTTAAATGGATTTAAATGGATTTCATGTAACGGACATACACAAAATATACCAAATTGGTGAAGGGAAATAAAAAATAGAACTTGTTTCAAAAAATGTTACTAAAGAAAAATATGGAAAAGTGGTGCATGCATATGTATTCACCCCCTTTGCTATGAAGCACCCCAAAAAGATCTGGTGCAACCAATTACCTTCAGAAGTCACATAATTAGTTAAATAAAGTCCACCTTTGTGCAATCTAAATGTCACATGATCTCATGTGACACTCTGTTCTGAAAGGCCCCAGAATCTGCAACGCCACTAAGCAAGGTGCACCACCAAGAAAGAGACACCAGGAGCTCTCCAAACAGCTCAGAGACAAACTTGTGGAGAAGTACATATCAGGGTTGGGTTATAAAAAAATATCAAAAACTTTGAACATCCCACGGAGCACTATTAAATCCCTTGTTAAAAAATTGAAAGAATATGGCACCACAACAAACCTGTCAAGAGAGGGCCACCCACCAAAAGTCACAGTCCAGGCAAGGAGGGCATCAATCAGAGAGCTGGAAAGCTCCACAGATTGGAGTATCTGTCCATAGGACCACTTTAAGCCGTACACTCCACAGAGCTGGGCTTTATGGAAGAGTTGCCAGAAAAAAAGCCATTGCTTAAGGAAAAAAATAAGCAAACACATTTGGCGTTCACCAAAAACATATGGAAGAAGATACTCTGGACAGTTGAGACTAAATTTGAGCTTTTTGGCCATTACGGAAAACGAACAGTGAAGCATGGTGGTGGAAGCCTCATGCTGTGGGGATGATTTTCATCGGCAGAGACTGGGAAACTGGTCAGGAATGATGGATGGCACTAAATAGAGGGAAATTCTTGATGGGAACCAGTGTCAGTCTTCCAGAGATTTGAGACTGGGACAGAGGTTCACCTTCCAGCAGGACAATGACCCTAAGCATACTGCTAAAGAAACATTCAAGTGGTTTAAGGGGAAACATTTAAATGTCTTGGAATGGCCTAGTCAAAGCCCAGACCTCAATCCAATTGAGAATCTGTGGTATGACTTAAAGATTGCTGGAACCCATCCATCTTGAAGGAGCTGGAGCAGTTTTGCCTTGAAGAATGGGCAAAAATCCCAGTGGCTAGATGTGCCAAGCTTATAGATACATACCCCAAGAGACTGAGGGAGGTTGCATGGCGGTGTGCTGGATTGTATACACCTGTCAGCAATGGGTGTGGCTGAAATAGCCGAATCCACTAATTTGAAGGGGTGTCCACATACTTTTGTATATATAGTGTACATGAATATTCATGAAACTGAACATGCCTTCCTATGGAAGGAATTTCACGTACCGTATGCCCTGAGTCTCGTAATTAACCCATCCATAAGGATCAACAAGGTCACTGCCCCACTCGCCAATAAAGCTGTTGAACGATTGTGGGTTTTTATGCATCGAAGAATAAAGCAATGCCTGGGAATTGATGATGAACCTTTTATGAGCTCAGTGTCGTAACTGGTTTGTCCGAAGCCACAAGCTCCGGACTGAGACTCTGTATGGTGACTTAGAAGAACAGATCACTGACCATTTCGAATCCCACCGTACCTTCTCCGCTGTGCAATCCGGTTTCCGAGCTGGTCATGCGTGCACATCAGCCACGCTCAAGGTACTAAACGATGTCATAATCGCCATCGATAAAAGACAGTACTGTGCAGCCGTCTTCATCGACCTGGCCAAGGCTTTCGACTCTGTCAATCACCGAATCCTTATCGGCAGACTCAACAGCCTTGGTTTGTCAAATGACTGCCTCGCCTGGTTCTCCAACTACTTCTCAGACAGAGTTTAGTGTGTCAAATCTCTATAGGGGTACCACAGGGTTCATTTCTCGGACCGACTCTTTTCTCTGTATATATCAACGAAGTCGCTCTTGCTGCGGGTGATTCCCTGATCAAATCAAAATCAAATCAAATCAAATGTATTTATATAGCCCTTCGTACATCAGCTGATATCTCAAAGTGCTGTACAGAAACCCAGCCTAAAACCCCAAACAGCAAGCAATGCAGGTGTTGAAGCACGTTGGCTAGGAAAAACTCTCTAGAAAGGCCAAAACCTAGGAAGAAACCTAGAGAGGAACCACGCTATGAGGGGTGACTAGTCCTCTTCTGGCTGTGCTGGGGGGAGATTATAACAGAACATGGCCAAGATACTCAAATGTTCATAAATTACCAGCATGGTCAAATAATAGGTCTGAGACAGGTAGCACGTCCGGTGAACAGGTCAGGATTCCATAGCCGCAGGCAGAACAGTTGAAACTGGAGCAGCAGCACTGCCAGGTGGACTGGGGACAGCAAGGAGTCATCATTCCAGGTAGTCCTGAGGCATGGTCCTAGGGCTCAGGTGCTCTGAGAGAGAGAAAGAGAGAGAGAATTAGAGAGAGCATACTTAAATTCACACAGGACACCGGATAAGACAGGAGAAGTACTCCAGGTATAACAAACTGACCCTAGCCCCTTGACACATAAACTACTGCAACATAAATACTGGAGGCTGAGACAGGGGGGGTCAGGAGACACTGTGGCCCCATCCGATGATACCCCCGGACAGGGCCAAACAGGAAGGATATAACCCCACCCACTTTGCCATAGCACAGCCCCCACACCACTAGAGGGATATCTTCAACCACCAACTTACCATCCTGAGACAAGGCCGAGTATAGCCCACAAAGATCTCCGCCACGGCACAACCCAAGGGGGGGAACCCAGACAGGAAGATCACATCAGTGACTCAACCCACTCAAGTGACGCACCCCTCCTAGGGACAGCATGAAAGAGCACCAGTAAGCCGGTGACTCAGCCCCTGTAATAGGGTTAGAGGCAGAGAATCCCAGTGGAAAGAGGGGAACCGGCCAGGCAAAGACAGCAAGGGTGGTGTCGTTGCTCCAGAGCCTTTCTGTTCACCTTCACTCACACTCCTGGGCCAGACTACACTCAATCATATGACCCACTGAAGAGATGAATCTTCAGTAAAGACTTAACGGTTGAGACCGAGTTTGCGTCTCTCACATGGGTAGGCAGATCATTCCATAAAAATGGAGCTCTGTAGGAGAAAGTCCTGCCTCCAGCTGTTTGCTTAGAAATTCTAGGGACAATTAGGAGGCCTGCGTCTTGTGACCGTAGCGTACGTGTAGGTATGTACGGCAGCACCAAATCAGAGAGATAGGTAGGAGCAAGCCCATGTAATGCTTTGTAGGTTAGCAGTAAAACCTTGAAATCAGCCCTTGCCTTGACAGGAAGCCAACTGTAGGGAGGCTAGCACTGGAGTAATATGATCAAATTTTGGGGTTCTAGACAGGATTCTAGCAGCCGTATTTAGCACTAACTGAAGTTTATTTAGTGCTTTAGCGCTTTAAAAGCATGGATTAAGACTAAACAGGAAGAGCTCTTAGGCCAACAGCTCTGCATCATTTTTGGACAGAAAGTTTCTGATTTTTGCAATGTTACGTAGATGGAAAAAAGCTGTCTGTGAAACAGTCTTGATATGTTCTTCTATAGCGATCAGGGTCCAGAGTAACGCCGAGGTCCTTCACAGTTTTATTTGAGACGACTGTACAACCATTAAGATTAATTGTCAGATTCAACAGAAGATCATTTTGTTTCTTGGGACCTAGAACAAGCATCTCTGTTTTGTCCAACATAGGAGGTCCAAGCACAGAAAGCAGCTCTTTCAGTAGTTTAGTTGGAATAGGGTCCAGTATGCAGCTTGAAGGTTTAGAGGCCATGATTATTTTCATCATTGTGTCAAGAGATATAGTACTAAAACACTTGAGTGTCTCTCTTGATCCTAGGTCCTGGCAGAGTTGTGCAGACTCAGGACAACTGAGCTTTGAAGGAATGCGCAGATTTAAAGAGGAGTCCGTAATTTGCTTTCTAATAATCATGATCTTTTTCTCAAAGAAGTTCATGAATTTATTACTGCTGAAGAGAAAGCTATCCTATACTTGGGGAATGCTGCTTTTTAGTTAGCTTTGCAACAGAATCAAAAAGACATTTCGGATTGTACTTATGTCTTTCCACGCTAGTCGGAAGACTTCCAGTTTGGTGTGGCGCCATTTCCGTTCCAATTTTCTGGAAGCTTGTTTCAGAGCTCGGTATTTTCTGTATACCAGGGAGCTAGTTTCTTATGAGAAATGTTTTTAGTTTTTAGGGGTGCAACTGCATCTAGGGTATTGCGCAAGGTTAAATTGAGTTCCTCAGTTAGGTGGTTAACTGATTTTTGTCCTCTGACGTCCTTGGGTAGGCAGAGGGAGTCTGGAAGGGCATCAAGGAATCTTTGTGTTGTCTGTGAATTTATAGCACAACATTTGATGCTCCTTGGTTGCGGTCTGAGCAGATTATTTGTTGCCCTATTTTGAGATGTGAGGTATCACAATCTTTTTTAATAATGGAGGAATGGAGGAGGTCTTTATCGTAGTGAGATTGCTAAGGCGAACACCGCCATGTTTAGTTTTGCCCAACCCAGGTTGAGGCACAGACACGGTCTCAATAGGGATAGCTGAGCTGACTACACTGACTGTGCTAGTGGCAGACGCCACTAAGCTGGCAGGCTGGCTAACAGATTAGCCTTATCGTCGGTAGCCCTGCCCCCTGGTAAACAATGTATGATCCCTGGATGATTCGTTTGAAATCTAATACTGCGGGTAATGGAGTCGCCAATGGTTTTCAATTTGTCAGAGCTAATGGTGGGAAGCTTCGGCGGAACCCGTAACAGGAGGAGTAGAGACAAGAGAAGGCTCGGCCTCAGACTCCGACTCGTTGCTTATTAGGGAAAAACGGTTGAAAGTTTCTGTCGGCTGAATGAGCGACACCGGTTGAGCATTCCTACAGCATTTCCCTCCAGAAACCATGAGAATGATCCACCTCTACGCAGATAACACCATTCTGTATACATCTGGCCCTTCTTTGGACACTGTGTTAACTAACCGTTCTGCCCCTGAACAGGCAGTTAAACCACTGTTCCTAGGCCGTCATTGAAAATAAGAATTTGTTCTTAACTGACTTGCCTAGTTAAATAAAGGTCAAATAAAAAACCTCCAAAAAGCTTCAATGCCATACAACACTCCTTCCGTGGCCTCCAACTGCTCTTAAATGCTAGTAATACCAAATGCATGCTCTTCAACCGTTCACTGCCCGCACCCACCCGCCCGACTAGCATCACTACTCTGGACAGATCTGACTTAGAATATGTGGACAACTACAAATACCTAGGTGTCTGACTAGACTGGAAACTCTCCTTCCAGACTCATATTAAACATCTCCAATCCAAAATTAATTCTAGAATTCGCTTCCTATTTCGCAACAAAGCCTCCTTCACTCACGTCACCAAACATACCCTCGTAAAACTGACTATCCTACCGATCCTCGACTTCGGCAATGTAATTTACAAAATATCTTCCAATACTCTTCTCAGCAAACTGGATGCAGTCTATCACAGTGCCATCCGTTTTGTCACCAAAGCCCCTTATACCACCCACCACTGCGACCTGTATGTTGTAGTCGGCTGGCCCTCGCTACATATTTGGCACCAGACCCACTGGCTCCAGGTCATCTATAAGTCTATGCTAGGTAAAGCTCCGCCTTATCTCAGCTCACTGGTCACGATAACAACACCCACCCGTAGTATGCGCTCCAGCAGGTATATCTCACTGGTCGTCCCCAAAGCCAACACCTACTTTGGCCGCCTTTCCTCCCAGTTCTCTGCTGCCAATGACTGGAATGAATTGCAAAAATCGCTGAAGCTGGAGACTTTTATTTCCCTCACTAACTTTAAACATCAGCTATTTGAGCAGCTAACCGATCACTGCAGCTGTATTTAGCCCATCTGTAAATAGCCCACCCAATCTACCTATCTCATCCCCATATTGTTTTTGTTTACTTTTCTGCTCTTTTACACACTAGTATTTCTACTTGCACATCATCATCTGCTCATCTATCACTCCAGTGTTAATTTGCTAAACTGTAATTACTTCGCTACTATGGCCTATGTATTGCCTTACCTCCTCACGCCATTTGCACACACTGTATATAGACATTCTTTTTTTCTATTGTGTTATTGATTGTACGCTTGTTTATTCCATGTGTTACTCTGTGTTGTTGTTTGTGTCACACTGCTTTGCTTTATCTTGGCCAGGTCGCAGTTGAAAATGAGAACTTGCTCTCAACTAGCTTACCTGGTTAAATAAAGGTTAAATAAAATAAATAAATAAATAAAAGAAGTAGCCTTCCAGAAAGGAGACAGAAACTAGACACCCTAGAAGAAACTACAGCTATTATGATTGGTCCGGGCTATTCCATTCCGGCAATCGAAGTCCTAAGTACTGCAGATTTTTTCTAGGAGTTAATCAATTGATCAATTCATGTCACTGATTGGCACAGTGTCCACCCACCTGGGGTCCCAAGTCACTGTTTAAAGATAAATAATGACAACCAGCAGTGATATGGCCCTTCAAGACTAATTGAATACCCCTGTCCTACAGTATCATGTCAAATCTTTGAGAACATTGGCCGATTCTATATTTTTTATTTTTTATTTATTTAACTTGGCAAGTCAGTTAAGAACACATTCTTATTTTCAAGGAAAAGCGGGTTAACTGCCTTGTTCAGGTGCAGAACGACAGATTTTTACCTTGTCAGCTCAGGGATTCTATCTTGCAACCTTCCAGTTACTAGTCCAACGCTCTAACCAATAGGCTACCTGCCGCTACCTGTATTCCCTATCAGTGCCCCACTGAAATTGAAATTAATTCAAAGTGACGGTTCGTCTGCAATCGCAGTATGTCGATCTGTCAACGACGTATAAGGAACACATCCACACACAACCTGTCCAACTCATTTAACTATGAATGTGTTCTGATTGATATCTTAATGGAAAGGTAGACATATAAGATACCCATCTATCATATTTCTGAGAGAGTGGGCCTTTGGCATCTCAATAGGAACTACAGTTCCCACATACTGTAGTTTCCTCACTGGAGAAAAAACCCCCTCTCTGTTGGCCCATTGGGTATCAATCTCTGCAGTGAACTGTGTTGGAAAAGGGAGTGCATTTTACTAAGACTTTACTATCAATAGGCATTTACTGTATACGGCAATGGAGACAAAGCACCTGCCGATTAATCAGTAAACATAAACAAAGAAGCCAAATTGCCTATCACATGCAGATTACATACCATAACAAGCCCAGGTTAAAAGTTATTGTAAATGAATAGTACTGTAATTTGTCTGCACTAAAGTCATGGAAAGCAGCCCTTTAGGGAGCAAACATTTAAACAACACACCTTCCAATCCATATCATTCGGGCGCCATGCAATGCAACCAACTAAATAATTCACAATTGATCATTTAATAATTCAAAGGAATCGGGATTGTTTAGTATTTTGCCATATGGGAATGCCTAGAAAAACCAATCACAGCTCGTCTAGGATATCAGTTCCCAACTGTGTTCCGGTACTTCAGTTTGAATTAACATCCAACTTGCATTCCATAGAAAAAAAATCAATGTGCGTAAACAACAGAAGATTAATTTAGATCTTCATTATACTAATTATGATATCAATCATACACTCTTAGAAAAAAAGGTGTTATCTAGAACCTAAATGTGTTCTTCGGCAGTCCCCATAGGAGAACACTTTGAAGAACCGTTTTGGTTCCAGGTAGAATCCTTTCCACAAAGGGTTCTACATGGATCCCTTTAGGGTTCTACCTGCAACCAAAAAGGGTTATCCTATGGGAACAGTCGAAGAACCCCTTCAGAACCCTTTTTTCTAAGAATATACTCAAAGGACTTACGGTATACTCTATGGGATAAGAGTGAGACCATGAAATTAACATGGATTTTGCAGATATATTTAAATCAATTGAATCTTTATTTGCCACATTTCATCTTACCATGAAATGCTTACTTACAAGCCCTTAACCAACAATGCAGTTCAAGAAAGAGTTAAGAAAATATTTTCCAAATAAACTAAAGTAAAAAATAATAAAAAGTAGCACAATAAAATAACAATAACAAGGCTATATACAGGGGGTACTGGTACAGAGTCAATGTGTTTGAGTACCGGTTAGTTGAGGTAATTTGTACATATAGGTAGGGGTAAAGTGACTATGCATAGATAATAGACAGCGAGTAGCAGCAGTGTAAAAACAAATGGGAGGGTAAATGTAAATAGTCTGAGTAGCCATTTAATTAATTGTTTAGCAGTCTTATGGCTTGGGGTAGAAGCTGTTAAGGAGCCCTTTGGTCCTAGACTTGGTGCTTCAGTACCGCTTGCCGTGCGGTAGCAGAGAGAATAGTCTATGACTTGGGTGAATGGAGTCTTAGACAATTTTTTGGGCCTTCCTCTGACACCACCTAGTACTGTATATAGGTCCTGGATGGCAGGAAGCTTGGCCCCAGTGATGTACTGGGCCGTACGCACTACCCTCTGTAGTACATTATTGTCAGATGCCGAACAGTTGCCATACCAGGCGGGGATGCAACCAGTCAAGATGCTCTCGATGGTGCAGCTGTAGATTTTTTTGATGATCTGGGGATTCATGCCAAATCCTTTCAGTCTCCTGAGGTGCCCTCTTCACGACTGTCTTGGTGTGTTTGGACCATGATAGTTTGGGCCATGATAGTGCTCTCATGCATGCTTCAGTGCAGTTGCCTCGACGCAAGCATAAAAGGCATTTAGCTCGTCTGGGCAGCTCGTGGCTGGAGTTCACTTTGTAGTCTGTAATAGTTTTCAAGTCATGCCACATCTGATGAGTGTCAGAGCCGGTGTAGTACGATTCAATCTTAATCCTGTATTGACGCTTTGCCTGTTTGATGGTTCATCTAAGGGCGAACCATCAAGCGTCCGGATTATTGTCCCACTCCTTGAAAGTGGCAGCTCTTACCTTTAGCTCGATGCGGATGTTGCCTGTAATCCATGGCTTCTGGTTGGAATATGTACGTACGGTCACTGTGTGGATGACATTGTCGATGCACTTATTGATGAAGCCGATGACTTAGGTGGTATACTCCTCAATGCCATTGAATGAATCCCGGAACATATTCCAGTCTCTGCTAGTAAAACAGTCCTGTAGCTTAGCATCCACGTCATCTGACCAATTCCGTATTGAGTGAGTCACTGGTACCTCCTGCTTTAGTTTTTGCTTGTAAGCAGGAATCAGGAGGATAGAATGATGGCCAGATTTGCCAAATGGAGGGCGAGGGAGAGCTTTGTATGTGTCTCTGTGTGTGTGGAGTAAAGGTGGTCTAGAGTTTTTTTCCCTTCTGGTTGCACATGTGACATGCTGGTAGAAATGAGGTAAAACGGATTTAAGTTTGCCTGTTCAGGCAGGTAGCCATTATATTTACTTAGTTTCACATCATATTGGTTCACTGAAGGGTGTACATGCCAATAGAAAGATCATCACAACAGTGTAGAGTCTGATCATATAAAGCACTGTAGAGATTGAGAATCTCATAGTATACACAATTTTAAATCTATTATTTAATTTAGTTTTTCTTATTTGGCGAGTAACAACAAAGAACTGAGTCCATAATGTTCTATTAAGTATTAACCACTGTCTACTTGATATGTATTGTAAAACACGGCATTGATTGCCTGGCGACTCAAACTGAATTCTTCCGCTGCTCTATGTTCACTACAGACGTCAGTCTGAGACTGCCATCATTGAAGTCGTTTGTGGTGACATCAAAGTGATGGGTGTTGTACAAAACAAAGTCATCAGCGATTGGACAATCTCTAACCAATCAGAGTGTCAAAGCCAATGATGCAAAACTCAGCTTCACCCACGTGTTCTGGTACAACCCATCAATTTCTGGGACCAATCAGAATGGTTAGAATGTGTTTGCATTCTAGAAATCTTTGGGGAGGTACTCAGATCAAGACTCATTGCGGAGAAGAAACTAATGTCCTGGGTGTGGCTTTGCATTTGGCCGGTGCAAGGAGTTTGGGTAGCAAGGCAAGGGTATTGAGGCAACACTGGTCCTTTGAGATTGTAAATCTCTATCACATATATTAAAATACAACTTGGATTTGAACAGATTTCATCGGAGAGACAAAGCTCTCCTGGGTGTTTTGATTAATGCGTCTCAATAGCTGAATAGCTATATATGCTCTCCATTTCCTCTGATTGTTTTGAAGTAGATCAGTTCAAGTTGGTTAAGCTTTGATTCATTTGGTGCATCTGTTTTTCCAGCACTGCTGTGATTCAAGTGACTGAGCATGCAGCTAACATCTCTTCCTTTCATGTGTTTATTTTTTTTATTCAACTAAATATAAAAGGATACAGTTTGTCCTATTCCGGCGCCACTGTAGTGGAGTAATGATATATGTATAACATGTATGATAAGGTAATGAGTTCTGTTCGCAGGCCTTTGGCACATACAGGTAGCTGCCAAAATAAAGGAAACACCAACATAGTGTCTTAATAGGGCGTTGGGCCAACACGAGCCAGAAAAGCTTCAATGAACCTTGACATAGATTCTGCAAGTTTCTGGAACTCTATCAGAAGGATGCAACACCATTCTTCTGCGAGAAATTCCATAATTTGGTGTTTTGTTGATGGTGGTGGAAAACACTGTCTCAGAGTCACTTCAGAATCTCCTATAAGACGGCCATGGCATATGGTTCACACCATTTTCATGCTCATCAAACCATTCAGTGACCACTCGTCCCCTCTGGGTGGGGACATCAAAAACGTTACATCGGGGACCGCAGTTTTGCAGCAGCAAGGTAAATTCGTGCAGTGACATCAAAGCGGCAATGGCAAAACATAATCTAGCAACAAATCAAGGAGCCAATAGTGGTTCTCACTTAAAAATGTACATTCTGTATCCAATGCGGTTTCACACAATTCGTTCATAGTTCATCGGTAGCTCACTACGGGTAAAGTTGAACATATGTCAAATCAACCTCAGTGAGAGATACATACAGTATGTTCACAGTCAGAGTGCCAAATCAATCTCCAATGAGTGATACATACAGTATGTTCAGAGTCAGAGTGCCAAATCAACATCCAATGAGTGAAACATACAGTATGTTCAGCTCCGGTACACACTCTTTGACCCCCATGGATAATTGAGAAAGTTATGAAATAGTTTTGAACAACTGTTAGGAAATATTGTAGTTCACGATCCATGTTGTATACATTCAATCTCCAATGACTTGAGTATTTCTGGCCTTGTTCCAACAGTCAGGACATACAATGCCTTCAGAAGGTACACCGTTGACTTTTTCTACAGTTTGCTGCGTTACAAAGTGGGCTTAAAATTGATTTAATTTACAATTTACAAAAACTCCCTAGAAAGGCCAAAACCTAGGAAGAAACCTAGAGAGGAACCAGGCTATGTGTGGTGGCCAGTCCTCTTCTGGCTGTGCCAGGTGGAGATTATAACAGAACATGGCCAAGATACTCAAATGTTCATAAATGACCAGCATGGTCGAATAATAATAAGGCAGAACAGTTGAAACTGGAGCAGCAGCACAGTCAGGTGGACTGGGGACAGCAAGGAGTCATCATGTCAGGTATTCCTGGGGCATGGTCCTAGGGCTCAGGTCCTCCGAGAGAGAGAAAGAAAGAGAGAAGGAGAGAATTAGAGAACGCACACTTAGATTCACACAGGACACCGAATAGGACAGGAGAAGTACTCCAGATATAACAAACTGACCCTAGCCCCCCGACACATAAACTACTGCAGCATAAATACTGGAGGCTGAGACAGGATGGGTCAGGAGACACTGTGGCCCCATCCGAGGACACCCCCGGATAGGGCCAAACAGGAAGGATATAACCCCACCCACTTTGCCAAAGCACAGCCCCCACACCACTAGAGGGATATCTTCAACCACCAACCTACCATCCTGAGACAAGGCTGAGTATAGCCCACAAAGACCTCCGCCACGGCACAACCCAAATTCTAGGGACAATTAGGAGGCCTGCGTCTTGTGACCGTAGCGTACGTGTAGGTATGTACGGCAGGACCAAATCAGAGAGATAGGTAGGAGCAAGCCCATGTAATGCTTTGTATGTTAGCAGTAAAACCTTGAAATCAGCCCTTGCTTTGACAGGAAGCCAGTGTAGAGAGGCTAGCACTGGAGTAATATGATCAATTTTTTTGGTTCTAGTCAGGATTCTAGCAGCCGTATTTAGCACTAACTGAAGTTTATTTAGTGCTTTATCCGGGTAGCCGGAAAGTAGAGCATTGCAGTAGTCTAACCTAGAAGTGACAAAAGCATGGATTCATTTTTCTGCATCATTTTTGGACAGAAAGTTTCTGATTTTTGCAATGATGAGATAAGTATTCAACCCCCTTAAGTCAATACATGTTAGAATCACTTTTGGCAGAAGCATCTTTCTGGGTAAGACTCCAAGAGCTTTGCAAACAATATTAGCTCATTATTCTTTTAAAAATTCTTCATGCTCTGTCAAGTTGGTTGTTGATCATTGCTAGACAGCCATTTTCAAGTCTTTCCATATATTTTCAAGATTCTATATTTTCTGGAGTATTTCTCCTGTGTTAGCCGGTGTCCTGTGTGAATTTAAGTATGCTCTCTCTAATTCTCTATTTCTCTCTTTCTTTCTTTTTTCTTTTTTCTTTCTTTCTTTCTTTCTTTCTTTCTTTCTTTCTTTCTTTCTCTCTCTCTGAGGACCTGAGCCCTAGGACCAAGCCTCAGGTCTAGCTGGCATGATGACTCATTGTTGTCCCCAGTCCACCTGGCCGTGCTGCTGCTCCAGTTTCAACTGTTCTGCCAGCGGCTATGGAACCCTGACCTATTCACTGTGATTATTATTATCTGACCCTGCTGGTCATTTATGAACATTTGAACATCTTGGCCATGTTCTGTTATAATCTCCACCAGCCCTCATAGCCTGGTTCCTCTCTAGGTTTCTTCCTAGGCTTTGGCCTTTCTAGGTAGTTTTTCCTAGCCACCGTGCTTCTACACCTGCATTGCTTGCTGTTTGGGGTTTTAGGCTGGGTTTCTGTACAGCACTTTGATATATCAGCTGATGTAACAAGGGCTATGTAAATACATTTGATTTGATTAGAAAATATATGATTTAAGTACAAACTGCAACTAGTCCACTCAAAAACATTCAATGTCGTTTTGGTAAGTAACCTGCCCTGAATGACGGGTGACCCGTCAGAGACCCACCTGTTTTGAGCCCAACATATAGTATATATATAATTTTTTTGTGTGCGTTCCTGTTTTGCATGTTATTTTGGCATTAATACGTGTCACATATCAGTTTGCATACAATGTAAAAAATACACACATACAGTTGAAATTGGAAATTTACATACACCTTAACCAAATACATTTAAACTCAGTTTTTCACAATTCCTGAAATTTAATCCTAGTAAAAATTCCTTATCTTATGTCAGTTAGGATCACTACTGTATTTTAAGAATGTGAAATGTCAGAATAATAGTAGAGAGAATGATTTATTTCAGCTTTTATATCTTTCATCACATTCCCAATGGGTCAGAAATTTACATACACTCATTTAGTATTTGGTAGCATTGCCTTTAAATGGTTTAACTTGAGTCAAATGTTTCGGGTAGCCTTCCACAAGCATCCACAATAAGTTGGGTGAACTTTGGCCTATTCCCCCTGACAGAGGTGGCGTAACTGAGTCAGGTTTGTAGGCCTCCTTGCTCGCACATGCTGTTTCGGTTCTGCCTACAAATTTTCTATAGGATTGAGGTCAGGGCTTTGTGATGGCCACTCCAATATCTTGACTTTGTTGCCCTTAATCCATTTTGCCACAACTTTGGAAGTATGCTTGGGGTCATTGTCCATTTTGAAGACCCATTTGCAACCAAATTTTAACTTCCTGACTGATGTCTCGAGGTGTTGCCATCTATTTTGTGAAATGCACTAGTCCCTCCTGCAGCAAAGCACCCCCACAACATGATGCTGCCACCCCTGTGCTTCACAGTTGGGATCGTGTTCTTCGGCTTGCAAATGTCCCCCTTTTTCCTCCAAACATAACGATGGTCATTATGGCCAAACAGTTCTATTTTTATTTCATCAGACCAGAGGACATTTCTCAAAAAAGTGTGATCTTCCTCCCCATGTGCAGTTGCAAACAGTAGTCTGGCTTTTTTATGGCGGTTTTGGAGCAGTGGCTTCTTCTTCCTTGCTAATCGGCCTTTCAGGTTATGTCAATATAGGACTCGTTTTACATGTTGATATAGATACTTTTGCACCTGTTTCCTCCAGCGTCTTCTTCCTGAGCAGTATGACGGCTGCGTGGTCCCATGGTGTTTATACTTGCATATTATTGTTTGTGCGTATGAACGTGGTACCTTCAGGCATTTGGAAATTGCTCCCAAGGATGAACCAGACTTGTGGAGGTCTACAATTTGTTTTCTGAGGACTTGGCTGATTTCTTTTGATTTTCCCATGATGCCAAACAAAGAGGCACTGAGTTTGAAGGTAGGCCTTGAAATACATCCACAGGTACACTTCCAATTGACTCAAATTATGTCAATTAGCCTATCCAAAGTTTCTAAAGCCTAACATCATTTTCTGGAATTTTCCAAGCTGTTTAAAGGCACAGTCAACGTAGTGTATGTAAACTTCTGGAATTGAGATACAGTGAATTATAAGTCAAATAATCTGTCTGTAAACAATTGTTGGAAAAATTAATTGTCATGCACA
Organism: Oncorhynchus clarkii lewisi; assembly: GCF_045791955.1. Classification (NCBI taxonomy): domain Eukaryota; kingdom Metazoa; phylum Chordata; class Actinopteri; order Salmoniformes; family Salmonidae; genus Oncorhynchus; species Oncorhynchus clarkii. Next base: position 40,304,441 of record NC_092167.1, on the reverse strand, counting down.
AAGTAGATGTCCTAACCAACTTGCCAAAACAATAGTTTGTTAAGAAGACATTTGTGGAGTTGTTGAAAAACGAGTTTTGATGACTCCAACCTAAGTGTATGTAAATTTCTGACTTCAACTGTATATATATATATATATATATATATATATATATATATACATACACTGCTCAAAAAAATAAAGGGAACACTTAAACAAAACAATGTAACTCCAAGTCAATCACACTTCTGTGAAATCAAACGGTCCAATTAAGAAGCAACACTGATTGACAATACATTTCATACAACAGGTGGAAATTATAGGTAATTAGCAAGACACCCCCAATTAAGGAGTGGTTCTGCAGGTGGTGACCACAGACCACTTCTCAGTTCCTATGCTTCCTGGCTGATGTTTTGGTCACTTTTGAATGCTGGCAGTGCTTTCACTCTAGTGGTAGCATGAGACGGAGTCTACAACCCACACAAGTGGCTCAGGTAGTGCAGCTCATCCAGGATGGCACATCAATGCGAGCTGTGGCAAGAAGGTTTGCCGTGTCTGTCAGCGTAGTGTCCAGAGCATGGAGGCGCTACCACGAGACAGGCCAGTACATCAGGAGACGTGGAGGATGCAGTAGGAGGGCATACAACCCAGCAGCAGGACCGCTACCTCCGCCTTTGTGCAAGGAGGAGCAGGAGGAGCACTGCCAGAGCCCTGCAAAGTGATCTCCAGCAGGCCACAAATGTGCATGTGTCTGCTCAAACGGTCAGAAACAGACTCCATGAGGGTGGTATGAGAGCCTGACATCCACAGGTGGGGGTTGTGCTTACAGCCCAATATCGTGCAGGACGTTTGGCATTTGCCAGAGAACACCAAGATTGGCAAATTCGCCACTGGCGCCCTGTGCTCTTCACAGATGAAAGCAGGTTCACACTGAGCACATGTGACAGACGTGACAGAGTCTGGAGCCGCCGTGGAGAACGTTCTGCTGCCTGCAACATCCTCCAGCATGACCAGTTTGGCGGTGGGTCAGTCATGGTGTGGGGTGGCATTTCTTTGGGGGGCCGCACAGCCCTCCATGTGCTCGCCAGAGGTAGCCTGACTACCATTAGGTACCGAGATTAGATCCTCAGACCCCTTGTGAGACCGTATGCTGGTGCGGATGGCCCTGGGTTCCTCCTAATGCAAGACAATGCTAGACCTCATGTGGCTGGAGTGTGTCAGCAGTTCCTGCAAGAGGAAGGCATTGATGCTATGGACTGGCCCGCCCGTTCCCCAGACCTGAATCCAATTGAGCACATCTGGGACATCATGTCTCGCCCCATCCACCAATGCCACGTTGCACCACAGACTGTCCAGGAGTTGGCGGATGCTTTAGTCCAGGTCTGGGAGGAGATCCCTCAGGAGACCATCTGCCACCTCATCAGGAGCATGCCCAGGCATTGTAGGGAGGTCATACAGGCACGTGGAGGCCACACACACTACTGAGCCTCATTTTGACTTGTTTTAAGGACATTACATCAAAGTTGGATCAGCCTGTAGTGTGGTTTTCCACTTTAATTTTGAGTGTGACTCCAAATCCAGACCTCCATGGGTTGATAAATTTGATTTCCATTGATAATTTTTGTGTGATTTTGTTGTCAGCACATTCAACTATGTAAAGAAAAAAGTATTTAATAAGAATATTTCATTCATTCAGATCTAGGATGTGTTATTTTAGTGTTCCCTTTATTTTTTGAGCAGTGTATATACAGTATATACAGTGCCTTGCAAAAGTATTCGGCCCCCTTGAACTTTGCGACCTTTTGCCACATTTCAGGCTTCAAACATAAAGATATAAACCTGTATTTTTTTGTGAAGAATCAACAACAAGTGGGACACAATCATGAAGTGGAACGACATTTATTGGATATTTCAAACTTTTTTAACAAATCAAAAACTGAAAAATTGGGCGTGCAAAATTATTCAGCCCCTTTACTTTCAGTGCAGCAAACTCTCTCCAGAAGTTCAGTGAGGATCTCTGAATGATCCAATGTTGACCTAAATGACTAATGATGATAAATACAATCCACCTGTGTGTAATCAAGTCTCCGTATAAATGCACCTGCACTGTCATAGTCTCAGAGGTCCGTTAAAAGCGCAGAGAGCATCATGAAGAACAAGGAACACACCAGGCAGGTCCGAGATACTGTTGTGAAGAAGTTTAAAGCCGGATTTGGATACAAAAAGATTTCCCAAGCTTTAAACATCCCAAGGAGCACTGTGCAAGCGATCATATTGAAATGGAAGGCGTATCAGACCACTGCAAATCTACCAAGACCTGGCCGTCCCTCTAAACTTTCAGCTCATACAAGGAGAAGACTGATCAGAGATGCAGCCAAGAGGCCCATGATCACTCTGGATGAACTGCAGAGATCTACAGCTGAGTTGGGAGACTCTGTCCATAGGACAACAATCAGTCGTATATTGCACAAATCTGGCCTTTATGGAAGAGTGGCAAGAAGAAAGCCATTTCTTAAAGATATCCATAAAAAGTGTAGTTTAAAGTTTGCCACAAGCCACCTGGGAGACACACCAAACATGTGGAAGAAGGTGCTCTGGTCAGATGAAACCAAAATTGATCTTTTTGGCAACAATGCAAGACGTTATGTTTGGCGTAAAAGCAACACAGCTCATCACCCTGAACACACCATCCCCACTGTCAAACATGGTAGTGGCAGCATCATGGTTTGGGCCTGCTTTTCTTCAGCAGGGACAGGGAAGATGGTTAAAATTGATGGAAAGATGGATGGAGCCAAATACAGGACCATTCTGGAAGAAAACCTGATGGAGTCTGCAAAAGACCTGAGACTGGGACGGAGATTTATCTTCCAACAAGACAATGATCCAAAACATAAAGCAAAATCTACAATGGAATGGTTCAAAAATAAACATATCCAGGTGTTAGAATGGCCAAGTCAAAGTCCAGACCTGAATCCAATCGAGAATCTGTGGAAAGAACTGAAAACTGCTGTTCACAAATGCTACCAGTCCAACCTCACTGAGCTCGAGCTGTTTTGCAAGGAGGAATGGGAAAAAAATTCAGTCTCTCGATGTGCAAAACTGATAGAGACATACCCCAAGCGACTTACAGCTGTAATCGCAGCAAAAGGTGGCGCTACAAAGTATTAACTTAAGGGGGCTGAATAATTTTGCACGCCCAATTTTTCAGTTTTTGATTTGTTAAAAAAGTTTGAAATATCCAATAAATGTCGTTCCACTTCATGATTGTGTCCCACTTGTTGTTGATTCTTCACAAAAAATACAGTTTTATATCTTTATGTTTGAAGCCTGAAATGTGGCAAAAGGTCGCAAAGTTCAAGGGGGCCGAATACTTTCGCAAGGCACTGTATATATATCACTGAGTTAATAAAGCCACATACAAACATGGTGTCTTTTTTGTTTTCTTGAGTAAGGCAGCTCCAAAAGGCAGGTGTTTCAACCTTGAGCCTTCTTGGATGGGCACGCCCGTATTTTCTGCTGGCTTGCCCCACCACCAAAGAAAGCTCTGAGAAAGTGCTTTCTGTGGTGGTGGGGCAAGCCAGCAGAAAATACGGGCGTTGCGTCGTGATTGGCTCAGTGTTCTGTCACTCATGGGGACACTACGTCACCCCCAAGTCTAAGGGCAGAGCTAAAAAAATTCAAGCCCTTTGGATGCTGCCATAGAGTTACATTAGAAGTGCCCATCCAAGAAGGCTCAAGGTCATTGGCCACAGATAAAAATGACTTCAAATCACGTTATATCTACAGTAGCGTTGATTGGAAATCTTAGCTAGCAGTCATCATCATGAATCAAGTCGACAATCTACTGGCAAATCCTTTTTAATCCTTTTAAAGAGAAATAGTGAAAATAAACTATAGATAAAACGTATCCGTGCTCATCGGCCATTGGACATAAACATTACACAACAAGTTGGAAATCACAAATTCAACAATGAGTGGTTTGGAAGGAGTCAGTGGCTAACTGCAAGCATTGCAAATCAATCATTGACGGCAGGGTAGCCTACTGGTAAGAGCATTGGACTAGTAACCGGAAGGTTGCAAGTTCAAATCCCCCAGCTGACATGGTACAAATCTGTCGTTCTGTCCCTGAACAGGCAGTTAACCTAGGACGTCATTGAATTTGTTACTAACTGACTTAAATAAATAAAGGTATTGTCGTCTGATGAGAAAGAATCGGACCAAAGTGGTAACTGTTCATGACTTTTATTACACTGAAACAAAAATAACAGTGCAAAACGAAACCGAAACAGTCCTGTCAGGTGCAGAACACTAAACAGAAAACAACTACCCACAAAACATAGGTGGGAAAAAGCTACCTAATTATGGTTCCCAATCAGAGACAACGATAGTCAGCTGTCCCTGATTGAGAACCATACCCGGCCAAAACAAAGAAATACAAAACAAAGAACATAGAATGCCCACCCAAATCACACCCTGACCAAACCAAAATAGAGACATAAAAAGCTCTAGTCTGCTATTCATTGGAGTGGCTGTGTGGTCCCAAGTCTAAGATTAAGGGTCTCTTTTCCCATTTTAAAATGATAAACATTCAACATTGGCCATGCTGTCAATGAAGCATGACTTGTGCCGCGCTCAAAACAGCTGTTAACACGGAACTGCAAAATCTGACTTTAGTGAGTTCAAGACAACTGGGAACTTACATTTTGAACTGTCATCCAACTCGGAATTGTAAATAGGGCACCCCGGCCTCTTTCTAGAGCTACGACCTGAAGATCACTGATGATCATGATTCAACTTTTTTTCCATTCCGAGTTCCCAGTTGTCTTGAAAGCACCATAAATCCGGAGAATGACAGACTTCGATGACAAAGTTTGATGACAATGATTTGCAAATTTGCCAACAAATATGTCTTATATGCTACTGCATAAATTATGTAATTAGCCAGGGAGATATGTATACTGTAGCTAAGAAAGTAATACTAAGTGTATGTTGTGTAGTAAGCTGTTAGTTGTCAATGTGCCTCACCCTAATAATTTGATCTATTTTCACCTCTTAATTTCACTTACTGCTCTGACTTGGTGGTGCACATGTAGCCTATAACCTATTTTTGAGAAATGTAATCATTGAATATTGTAAGAGCTTTCATTGTCTGCTCATATTCCCCATTTTTTATCATACGGTTCTGACTTGGTGTACACGGAGAACACTTTGAACTGCCCAAATTCTGAATTCTGTTGCTTTACATTTCAAAAGTGCTGAACAAATAGTTATGGCTGCGTCTGTCCTCGCTGGCTCATTAATGTCTTAGTTTGTACATCTCAATTGTCAGTTGAAATCACATTTGTTTAAGCAAGTCAGCCACATAAGATATGTTTTTTTAAAGGCAGAAAAGGATGCTGAATGAACTGTTTCGCTGCCAGACAAGGCTCCGCTGATAGCCAGGTGTAGCCATGGTAAGGTGTTGGGACTGCTGTTGGGACTCTGCTGTTGGGACAGCTTTATGTCGGCCCTAACAGTTTGTGGGCACCATTTGTCACCGTTGTAGTGCAATTAGTATATTGTTTAGTGTTGTGTTATGCAGTGGCTTTGCTGGCATGCATCCCACAATTGTTTTTTTTCCCCCCACCAAGATTTACATGCTAAAATCACCACTGCTCCAGTGTATATTTGGCCTTGCATTTTAGGTTATTTTCTTGCTGAAAGGTGGATTTGTATCACAGTGTCTGTTGGAAAGCAGACCTAACCAGCTTAGCACTATTCCTTTTCTATTTATTAAAAACTCCCTAGTCCTTGCCGATGAAAAGCATACCCATAACATGATGCAGCCACCAACATAATTGAAAATATGAAGAGTGGTACTCAGTGATGTGTTGTTGTGGATTTGCCCCAAACATGATGATTTGTATTCAGGACAAAAAGTTAATTTCTTTGCCATAATGTATTTGTTGCAGTATTACTAAATTGCCTTGTTGCAAACAGGATGCATGTTTTTGAATATTTGTATTCCTTTTTTCCCTCTGTCATTTAGGTTAGTATTGTGGATTAACTACAATGTTGTTGATCCATCCTCAGTTTTCTCATATCACAGCCATTAAACTCCAACTGGTTTAATCACCATTGGCCTGAAATCCCTGAGGTTTCCTTCCTCTCCATCAACTGAGTTAGTAAGAACGCCTTAATCTTTGTAGTAAATGGGTGTATTGATTCACCATCCAAAGTGTAATTAATAACTTCCCGATGCTCAAAGTGTTATTCAATGTCAGCTTTTGTTTTACCCAATTACCAATAGATGCCCTTCTTTTGCGAGCCATTGGAAAACCTCACTGTGGTTGAATCTATGCTTGAAATTCACTGCTCAACTGAGGGAACTTACAGATAATTGTATGTGTGAGGTACAATTTAAAAAATCACGTTAAACACTATTATTGCACACAGAGTGAATCCTTGAAAAGTATCAGTTATTTAGGCTTGTCACAAGAAAGGGGTTGAATACTCACTGACTCAAGACTTTTCAGCTTTTAATTTTTTATTCGTTTGTAAAAAATTCTGAAAACATAATTCAACTTTGACATGATGGGGTATTGTGTGTAAATCACTGACACAAATCTAAATGTAATCCATTTTAAATTCAGGCTGTAACACAAAATGTGAAAAAAGTCAAGGGGTGTAAATTATTTCTGAAGGCACTGTACCTTATTGATTACGGTGACATGAGTGATATTAAGTTGGCTTTAGCTACTTATTTTGTATAAGGCGAGAAATTATACACAAGACGCCATGATGAATAATTGATCAGGCACACTTTTTTTCAGAGGGATGCGAGCCATATGCTGCGTCTGCCATGCTGTCATGACCTTCTGAAACATTAATGTCAGTCGTCTTTAACCAAGCTCAGCAGGGAACCGCAAAGGTGGCGAGGGTATAGCTGTCTTCATGAAGCAATAAGCAATTAAAATCAAAGAGAATAACGATGCACTCAACCTGAGGACGAGCGAGAGAGAACAAATTGGAGGGAATTAGCACCGACAGTAAAAGAGACGACAACAAACACCATTGAAGGTTTGCTGGCCGTGGCTAGGAGGCAGGCGGCTGCTTTAAATGGATTAAAGGGAGAGGGTGGTGTCGAAGACTGGTAGCCGGTCAGCATTTGTGAAGATTTTTGATTTGTTCATGGTCTGGAGAAGTTTTTACAAAACATTTTTTGGGGAAAGGACAACTTTACTCATCTAATATCTCCCATTAAACAGACGTCACTCTTCTTAACGTCTTCTCACCAATCTTCCCAATAAATGGCATCAGGAGTGGTCCTCACCTCAACCCAAGCCCCAGAAGTAAATAATCAGGTGAATAAATGAGTAACAACATAAAAGAAACATAAAATCAAAGATAACGGATCTACAGCAACAAGATAAAAGAACGAATGAATAAAGAAACGAATGGTTGAACAATTAACTAAACACATGAAGGACTGAAGGACTGCATGCCAGATTGCTTCATGAGACACTTTTAAGAAAGTTCTAAGAAGGTTCTAAGAAGGTTCTAAGAAGGTTAATAATCAGCTGTTTTACTAAGCTCGGAAGGTTATGTTACTCAGAATGCCACCTGTTTACGCCAGCTAAGACAGTGTCATCCTGCAAAGTCAGGTGGGGGTTGGACGGATTCCCAGAGGAAAAACCTTGATGTCTAAGAAATGCTTTGATGAAGTACATGAGTTTACAGCTCTCAAAGGCCTTATCTTCCTGCTTAGTATGCTCAAGAAACGCTACTTATGCAAAATGCACTGAAAATGATCAGAACATTGCATCTCCGGGGACGATGGCTTAGCTGCAAAAACGTCAAGAGATGTTGTTTCGTTTCAAGATAAAGAAGCAAATATTACGACATGGATCGTCCTTGACTTAACATGAACCTATGCACATTCTCATCCATCTACCTGCCTGGATCAGTCCAGACCCAAAAAGCACATGGGGGTAAGTCATTTTTCTGTGATAAAACTTTCAATACAAATGCTTTGTTTTTCATACATTTTTAATAAATTACATCCATTGTTCACGATATCAAAATCCCATAAGGGATACAAGTAAAGGGTTGAAGAGATCCCAAGAACAGGATAATCTTGCCACTGACTGAGATGAAGATTCTAGAGGTCAACCACTTTGTATTGTGTTTTAAGAACATGGTGTTCCAGATCGACTCCATTCCAGACCTAACCTGAAGACGACAGTACAGAGAGTCTTCTGCCTCACTACCCCTGCAGAGCTGACCTAGGACCAGCATAGGCAGATGGCTTCTACACCACAGCACTTATCCCCCATGTCAATGGGAATGAAGTTGCTCTAATGAAAATGACTGTGATCATCTTTGGGAAGATTGTGTCGTGTGTGCTATTTGATTTTTGGCCAGAAGGCTCACGCTTGCCTGAGTGGATCTTGCGGAGATCCCAGTCTCATGAACTGATTTTGGTGGGGGTGGCGGTGATGATGATGAGGAGGAGAATGGTGATGAGGATGATGTGTAGAGAATAGGATCAACATGCTAGGAAGTGGATGGGGGTGATGAGGATGATGATGATGATGGTGATGAGAATGAGGAGGATGGTGATGAGAATGATGTGTAGAGAATAGGATCAATATATGCTGGGAAGTGGATGGTGGTGGCAGTGATGATGATGATGATGATGATGATAATGATGATGATGATGAGGATGATGAGGATGATAATGATGATGATGATGATGATGATGATGATGATGATGAGGAGGAGGAGGAGGAGGAGGCGAAGGAGGATGGTGATGAGAATGATATGTAGAAAATAGGATCAACATGCTGAGAAGTGGATGGTGGTGGTGATGATGAGGATGGTGATGAGGATGATGTGTAGAGAATAGAATCAACATGCTGGGAAGTGGATGGTGGTGGTGATGATGAGGATGGTGATGAGGATGATGTGTAGAGAATAGGATCAACATGCTGGGAGGAGGATGGTGGTGGAGGTGATGATGACAGCTACAAAGATGATGAGGAGGCCAAGATGATGATGAGGCCAAAGTGTATCCAGTCCTATGATATCTCGCTTGAAAGTGAGATTTGTTGCATCATCCATGCCAAGTGAATATTTGGCTAAAAGCTGGTTGAGAACAACATCAGGCTGTTTGTTGGACTAATCTCTAAACAGCTCATGACCTTCAGTTTGTTTGTCTTGATCTCTGAGGCTTAGGAAACGATGCAGGTTCTCTGCTCTCAGGAAACGATGCCGGTTCTCTGCTCTCAGGAAACGGTGCAGGTTATCTGCTCTTACCACATTCTCCCCCAAATTCATACTGAAGCCACAAACAAGTACACTATGACTTGGAAGCTTTTAAGACAAATGCAAGCTTTAATCAACAAATATTTAGGGGCCACATGATAAAACTACTTTGGACATGTAGTGCTTACAATATTCTATTAACTGATCATATTGTGGTCCAATCAAAATCCTGATTTTCTGTGTAGTAACAATATGGATAGTAGATTTGACTGTGATTGACAGGTATACATATACAACAAGACAGGATATAAGGGGGACTTGCTTCTACTCAATATTTCAACGGGAGTTGCATATAGTTTCTATTCAACCTACAGTACTTGATTGGTTTCTCAATAATAAAAATAAAATAAACAGTATTGCATCATACAGTATTCCATATGGTGCAGGAATGAGGGATAAACATTTGCATTGTGTTATCATCAGGGGATGAGTGACTTTGACATTAAAGCTGCATTTATAGTTCTGTCAAAAGGGCTGCCCCTGGGCCTGCACTTGTTTGGAAACTGAGGGGGTAGGAGTTGGCAAAGGTGTGTTTGTTTTTGTTTAGCTGCTTATCCAGATGTATTTGTATCACCTCGACTTCCAGGTCTACCTCGTCCAGTGACTCAATGAAAGGGCCAATAAGTAAAAGGAGGAAAGAACATTTTTCACAAATTTTCAGAATATCCCCCAGTCCTCACATCATGCCATTGTGCCTTTCCCAATGACCAGAACAGAAGTACGTCTAAACACAATAGACCTTTTTTATCTGCATTTATCAGTTCAGCGGGACAAACGCAACCCAGCTATGTCATACATCAGACCGTCTTCCCCCTTCATTTGCACAAATGATGCGTCTCGCGCCGTATGAAAATGAAATAATGAATCATGGCGCACTCCCAACTCTATCGTTATCTGGGTGAGTCAGAATCACTTCGGCGAGCGAGAGGCTGACTGCGTGGTGTGTGTGCCAGCCAACCAGCCAGACGGGCTAAAACAAACATGGTCCTATCACCCCCTCTTGAAACCCAGTAGCTTCGCTTCTCAAATTGAGTTCCCCGTGACAATATCTCACGCAGATAATAATGAAACACTGGGAAAGTGAAGGTTAATAGATCTTAGAGTCGGGTTGCCTGGCGCCTGCATTAGTAATGTCGCACCTTTGTCGGGAGCAGACTGGAGCTAAATTAGAGTTTCATTGCTATGGTGTCATTGATAAATTACAAGTGTATATTGAGTTTTAAAGGGTACTTTAATTGGCTACGATTAAGATCAGTAAGTTCTGCTGTGAATCACATTTATTTGTGATCATATCAACAAGCACTAGAGGCTAAGAAATGACTGTCACATATCAGCCAGTAAAGTCAAGGGAGCAGGAGGAAATCTGTGTAAACTGGATGGTACAATGAAGAGTGATTGGGTGATATCCCAAAATGTTTACGGGTGTTGGGCAAAACAACTGTAGGTGACTTAAGGCTTCTGTGAAGATGGAACATTGCTCTTTCTGAATAGAAGCAGGTATAACAGTATAACTGTAGACCGTCCCCTCGCCCACACCCGGGCGCAAACCAGGGACCCTCTGCACACATCAACAACAGTCACCCACGAAGCATCGTTACCCATCGCTCCACAAAAGCCGCGGCCCTTGCAGAGCAAGGGGAACTACTACTTCAAGGTCTCAGAGCAAGTGACGTCACCGGTTGAAACGCTATTTAGCGCGCACCACCGCTAACTAAGCTAGCTGTTTCACATCCGTTACACAAGCAGCAATATACAGTATACCTTGTAAGGGCCTATCTGTCTTCATTTACAGGATTGGACAATATCTAATCTCCCATGGACAGACTACCTAAACATAACTGGAAAAGTAGATCTGTCGGCATGCTATGGGATGCGTGAGATAACGAACATCAGTAGTTCCGAGTCACTGGTTATTTGGACGTATCAGGATTGGGCGAAGGCGGTGCTTAACGTGCTTCGCTTCGACGGATGAAGGTTTCCCATAGCGAGGGTGGAGCCTTTGGTAACACGCTTCTTCCAGAACCTAATCGAGTAGCTGACCAAATTACGCAAGATTGTAATTCTGGGTTAACCGGTTTACCTAACTATATTACTGGCATACTGTACACCCCTGCAGCCCACGGAAATCTGGGGGGCCCACGAGCTCTGAGGGCCCATGCGCCTGTCATTGATGCAATGAGTGGAGCTTACTCAGGTGTTCAAAAGCACCATATCAGACCGAGAGCCCAATGATTCCTTCTTAGGTAGTTCTTTGTGAGTTTTAGTTTAGAAAACGATCTCTCCGTATAAGTGACTGTTAAAACCATTGTTAGAAACAGCTTGATTGCCATAGCAACATCAGGGAAGCTGGGCACAAACTAAAAAAGCAGTTTGCGATGTGAACCGATATTTGAGTTGTGTGGTTGCAATATCAACAGTCCCTTATCTCTGGTATAACTTGGCCAAAACTAAGTTTACATTGTGTGCAGTGCAATGGACATATACTGAACAATGTCTCAGGAGGACTTCAGATGACCAGGGGAGTCTCTCAAGTTGAATTTAATTTACCCTGGATTACATCCCATTTGTGTGGGCTATTAGCCAGACAAAACCTGATTAGTTCAACAATAAATAGTAGCTAAATGTATCTTCAAGCAGACTGATTTTTTTCTCATTATTAGGGTAGTTGATGTGTAATTTATTTTGAAGTTTAAACACTGTATGTAGCTATACAGTGCTTTCAGAAAGCATTAACATCCCTTCACTTTTTCCAAATGGTATTGTGTTACATCCTGAATTTAAAATTCATTAAATTGAGATTTTGTGTCACTGATCTACATACAATATCCCATCATGTCAAAGTGGAATTTTGTTTGTGGAAAATCTTAAAAATGTATAAAAAAATGTCAAGCTGAAATGTCTTGAGTCAGTAAGTATTCAATCCCTTTGTTATGGCAAGCCTAAATACGTTCAGGAGTAAAAATGTACTTAACAAATCACATAATAGGTTACATCGACTCATTCCGTGTTTAATAATAGTAGTTACCATTCTTTTTAAATAACTATTCCATCTCCGTACCTCACAGATACAATTATCTGAAAGGTCACTCAATCGAGTAGTGAATTTCAAGCACAGATTCAACAAAAAAGACCAGGGAGTTTTTTCAATACCTCGCAAAGAAGGGCACTGATTCGTAGATGTGTAAAGAATTGTAGATACTGAATATCCCTTTGAGCATGGTGAAATTATTAATTAGGCTTTGGATGGTGTATCAATACACCCAGTCACTATAAAGATACAGGTGTCCTTCCTAACTCAGTTGCCGGAGAGGAAGGACACTGCTCAGGGATTTCACCATGAGGCCAATGGTGATTTTAAAACAGAGAAACTGTGTTACGCCAGTGAACTATATTCAATATATCCAACCAATATCGTCAATGGCAAAATTGTAGCTGTGAGTTCTTTACTTACTTTAAAAGACTGCCTTTGTGATAAACAAGTTAACCCCGCAAGCAATTCAAAAGAGATTTATGCCTGGAATAATACCAATGTGGTAGCACTTCAGTTTACATTGCTGACATAACAGGGTAATGACTGGAATGCAACAAGAAACAACAGGGAAACAAGACGGCAACGACAACCATTCTGTCATGAATGTGAATCAATTGAACTTCATATTTCCTCCAAGTAGCATTTATCTTTGCAGCTACCGGTACTTCACTTTGAGTGCACCACTGGCTATTGCAGAGATGGGAAACTTAGACAAACTGGAATAAACTGGATATTTGACTAAAATCTTTGCTGGCTAAATTCCTCTCAAGCTAAAGAAAGAGGTCAATTTGAGGAATGGGGATGGATGAATTATATTCATACAGTAGCGGTCACCCGTAAACTGATTCACAAAAATGTTTTAGACGGTTTGACCTAAGGACATGAAAGAAGAGTTCTCTGAAGCTCCAAATGAACTGTTCTTTCTTTACAACTGTGCCAATACATTTCCATGGCAACAGGTTCAAGCAGGCTTTGAGGGCGCTCCGAGTAACTTTTCAAAAGACACTCATCACATACAAGAGACTACAACAATGACAACTGGCTTATTTTGTTGCCAAGGACCATAAGTAATTTCAAACAGCATATTCTAAGACGTCTAATTGGAGTCTCTCTACTCTTCACTATGGTTATCGATCATCTTTCACAAATCATATCTTTGTTGTAGCAGCTATCTCATAAAATGATTAGTGCTTAGTTTACTTGGTTGATCACCGTGCTTGAATAGTCATATTCAATATGTAGCCTTAAAAAGGTAAAGGAAGTTATCTGTCTACAAAAAGGCCATGAATTCCAAGTTCATGTGACCTTTATAAGGCCACACAATATGTTGGTTAGGCGCCGAGCCTTTTCTGGGTCAGCCCTCAGGACACAACCATCCTTAATTGAAAGGGAGAGGGGAACAGGGCCTAGGCAGGAAGCACATGAGAGGGTACGGTACCTCCTCTCGTTCAGCCATCAGAACTGGCCATAAATGTCAAGCCACCAAAAGGCCAGGCTTAGCACAGGAATCAAGACTGTCTGCTAAAATTTTGGTCTCCTATTTGAGGTTGATTCAATGTTAAAGATCCCCAGAATAGGCTATCTTTCCATCAAAGCCTATAGAGCAGCATGTCAAAGTCATGATGGATCAATGATAACGGGTGATGTGAGAACCTATGAGATCTCACAACCTGGGATATGTTCAATGAGCTGAAACATTTAGAACTTTTAAAATATTTTGAATATTCTACACAATGCATTTCTATCTGAATGTTCTATGTCATTGCAACCTCCTGAACAGGCCCCCTGGTGTTTCAGAGCCAGCAGCACGGAACAGTAACTGTTGATGAAAGGATCAGATTGGTGACCACAGGGCCACAGGTTTGAACCCTAATCCTGACTCTACCCGCCCTTGTGAATAATGACACAACATCACCTGAATCACTTCAGTAAATTATTTAAAATGTCTGTTGAATAAAGGCATCTTTAAAGCCGAGTGGAAATCTTTGAAATAAATGCCAACTCAAAGCTATCCCTCCGTTTCTATATCCCTTTTCAAAACCATCTGCTAAATTCAATCAACTATCCCTGCCTGCAACGGCTATCAAATTTTTTAGGAGAAATAGCCTCTCATGCATTTTATCTTATTTTCAGCACTACATAAATCAGGTCGAGTGCTCCTGGGTAGCGTGGATGTTAAATTTAAATTGGAAAGGAGGAAAGTTCAATAAAGAAAAAGTTAGGAGGAAAACCATTCACTATCATGCTTCATCACATAAACCTAAACTTGAGAGAAAAACACGAGCTGTGAGCAATCTCTCTTATGAAAGCGAGAAAGAGAACAGGTCATTTAGGAATTACATTAGGAAGTAATCCAAACCAAACCCCAAATAAATAACATTGAAGGAAAGAGGAAGAGCATGCCATGGGAGGCAGCAATTCTTGACCAACCTAAACTGGTAGCAGGCCCAGAACTTGTCTGACGTCCTTGAAAATGCAGCTGCTGTAGAAATGTGGAAATATCAACGAAAATGCTCACAAGAAGTCGGCGGAATGTTGAAATGCTGAATTAGAGTGAAAGCTAGAAAGACCCTGAGTATAGAGTAGACCCGAGTTTACAGCACTGAAAAGTTATTTGAATAACATTTTTTAAATAAACTGTAGCATACTGCATAATGCTTTTCTTGTTTATAATAGATAGGCTGCATTATTTTTCTTATATCAAAGAAAAAGCTCTCAAACCTATTTTTCCCCCCCCAATCTTTGTCTCCAAATTCAAGTTACCTCCAGAACAGTGACAGCTGGACTGGGCAAATTGGAACGCCAGAGGTGAGAGGCTTGTAACAGAATGGTAAAGGTAGCAATTGTTTCAATGTAAAGGGATTTTTCATCGCCAAGAGAAAGTTTCTCACCATCTTTGTAACCTCAATGTTTGTCCTTTCGGAGCACTTTCTGAGAGAAAATTTGACGTGGCCTCTAATGTCCCCCGTCTGATCCTACTGATACTGCGACAGTCACTCCAATTTCCGAGAACATTTGGGGATTTTAAACTGGACTAATGACACGTGTGGTGCAGCTTCTTGCTTTAGCCTGTCCACCTCTAAATCTGTTTCTATGGGCAGTAAGTCCTCAGACATCTGGCCAACATACTTGCTTTTCCCCCAAAATGTTTCCCAAAACGCAGCCTGTGAACCTCTACCTCAGAGATCATCCTTACTACCAAGACCTCAGTTAAGGAATAACACAGTTTACCTTCTGTCACGTCTGCCCATCCATGACACTACTCCTCCAATTGGCAGGTAATGCAGTGTAACTTGTCCAGGCAGCTCTCAACTCTGGATCTACAACTACCCGTTAGTATTCAGGTAGAGTCAAGCGGACTAATTTAGACCCAAGTAGGTTTACTTGGGCATCAGTAATCTTCAAGCATAACATAATCTCCCCGGGGCAAAGTGTATTCAATTGATCCTTTATTGTCTTCTCCATTCCTTAGTTTTTTGTTTTTGCTCACAATTTCTGTGATCTCCTTTCTTGTCTTTGCGAGTTGTTGTTATTCAAGCCCAGAACGTTGGATTGTGGAAGTGGAGGCACCTGATAACTGTCGCTATTATGCCCCCCTGGGAGGACCGTTGAAGGATAGTTAGGGTCAGTGAGAGGTTAAGGGTCATTCATACATATCCCAGGCTGCACCGCAAGGACCGTGTGGTTGTTACCTTGAGCGAACACATGGGACTTCACAGTCATTACTTTTACAGTTGATACTAGGCTATCTGGACAAGCTGGAGATGACAGTAGTAAACCACAAATGAGATGCAAATACCTAACACTAACCTTAACCCCATTTAAAGCACATATAGCTCATTTACTTGTTCAGCAGTGATGCCCATTCTAATGTAACATGTCCATTTAGAAACTATTAGATAGTATGAGACTTGGTCATTATTTACCCAGTGAGATTGGAAACTGATGACCTTTCAGCCTTTTTATTCAAGAGCGAATAATGATGTCCCAAAAGGCAATATGCTTTGTGTTACAGTGGATGGATTTGATAATGGCCCAACTACAGTAAAAATTCTTCACAGGTTTCACCTATGGACTGAGCTATGTGCATTCATCTGGAATCAATCTGTGGTAAACTTTTGGTCAAAACTAGTTTCCTGTTAATTCGAAGATATAATGTAAAATGTATAAGTAGTATATTTTAAGGCAAATGAAAGCTTATTGAAGTCTCTTCTTAAATAAATTGAAAGCCGCATTTTAAATTAATGCCGCTGTACCACCTATTGTCACTATGTGAGTTAAATCTAAGGAACTGAGAATTGCACAGTGCTGTTCAAATCAGTTAATGACACTGCATAAAGCATATTTTCATAGTCGGCAGATTTGTTCACCCGAAAACGATAGGAAAGTCAGCTCCATTGGGAATACATTGCAAAAAATGTATTCTTTATGTGCTGGGCTTTGAAGTAAAACAATTTAGCTGTCAAGAAAGAAATGTGATTTTTGGTGGGCAAATGGGCAAAGCTCACGTTGTGTGTCATAGAGCGTGACAGAAAGCTGGAGTGAGTGAAAAAGGAGTGAGGAGAGAGATGAGACGAGAGAGAGAGATCAAAGGCAAAGATCAGTCTGAATTGAAATTAAGTCATTTAGATACGGAGGTTTGAGATATAATGCATATTCTTAGAAATTGCTATATTGTGTAGTTACTTAGCACCCACTAATAGCACATTCAATAATTATTAGCTGCAATTTTTGCAGTTAAAAGGCTTAACAATTATGGGATGGCATACTCTTGACATTTTCCCGAAAGTTCATGGAAAATCATTAGAAGACAGGCACTGCTATTAATGTTCCTTGACTAATGACTTGGTTCAACTGTCCAACTAAAGGTTGGGTTATATTTAATATAGGACTAGTCAGTTCAGTTTTAGCTGGAGCACTAATATATATATTTCTTTTAATTGTCACATATACCAGATAGGGGCAGTGAAATGTGTTGTTTTACAGGGTCAGTCATGGTAGTACAGCGCCCCGGTGCAAATTAGGGTTAATAAGTGCCTTGCTCAAGTGCAAATCGATGGATTTTTCACCTTGTCGGATCGGGTATTCAAACCAGTGACCAACTACCTTTCGGTTACTGGCCCAACGTTCTAGCTGCTAGGCTACCTGCCACCTGCTATGACTAGATCAATCCCCAACATTCCTCTTTCTCAGAGTTTGACCGCTTTTATGACTATAGCTATAACAGCTTGTACGACTATAGCTATAACAGCTTGTACGACTACAGCAGCTTGTACGACTATAGCTATAACAGCTTGTATGACTATAGCTATAACAGCTTGTACGACTATAGCTATAACAGCTTGTACGACTATAGCTATAACAGCTTGTACGACTATAGCTATAAAAGCTTGTACGACTATAGCAGCTTGGACGACTATAGCTATAACAGCTTGTACAACTATAGCTATAACAGCTTGTACAACTATAGCTATAACAGCTTGTACGACTATAGCTATAACAGCTTGTACGACTATAGCTATAACAGCTTGTAGGACTATAGCTATAACAGCTTGTACAACTATAGCTATAACAGCTTGTATGATTATAGCTATAACAGTGTCCATATCAACTGTCACCCCCCAAGACTTAACAACAAAGATGGTGCTATCTCTTCTCCCACATATGCATTTTACCAGACTCTTATCCAGAGCAACTTAGAGGAGCAGTCAGGGTTATGTGCCTTGCTCAAGGGCACAAGGACATTTTTCACCTAGTCGGCTCAGGGATTCAAACCGGTTACTGACCAACGCTCTTAACCGCTAGGCTACCTTCTCCCCTCCTATGTTACCTGTGTGTACGTGAACGTGTGCCAACATGTGTACGCATTGTGTGTTTACACTACATGCGTGCATGTTCCATCCAGATATTTGACCTTGTTGCAGAACTAAGACAAACAATACACGATATACGGTTGAAGTCGGACGTTTACATACACCTTAGCCAAGTACATTTAAACTCAGTTTTTCACAATTCCTGACATTTAATCCGAGTAAAAATTCCCTGTCTTAGGTCAGTTAGGATCACCACTGTATTTTAAGAATGTGAAATGTCAGAATAATAGTAGAGAGAATGATTTATTTCAGCTTTTATTTCTTTCATCACATTCCCAGTGGGTCAGAAGTTTACATACACTCAATTAGTATTTGGTAGCATTGCCTTTAAATTGTTTAACTTGGGTCAAACGTTTCGGGTAGCCTTCCACAAGCTTCCCACATAAGTTGGGTGAAGTTTGGTCCATTCCTCCTGACAGAGGTGGTGTAACGGAGTCAGGTTTGTAGGCCTCCTTGCTCGCACACACTTTTCCTTGCTCGCCCACGCTTTTTCAGTTCTGCTCACAAGTGTTCTATAGGATTGAGGACAGGGTTTTGCGATGGCCACTCCAATACCTTGACTTTCTTACCCTTAAGCCATTTTGCCACAGTTTTGGAAGTATGCTTGGGGTCATTGTCCATTTGGAAGACCCATTTGCGACCAAGTTTTAACTGATGTCTTGAGATGTTGCTTCAATATATCCACATAATTTTGCTTCCTCATGATGCAATCTATTTTGTGAAAAGCACCAGTCCCTCCTGCAGCAAAGCACCCTCACAACATGATGCTGCCACACCCGTGCTTCACGGGTGGGATGGTGTTCTTCGGCTTGCAAGCCTCCCCCTTTTGTACCTGTTTCCTCCAGCATCTTCACAAGGCCCTTTGCTGTTGTTCTGGGATTGATTCGCACTTTCGCACCAAAGTACGTTAATCACTAGGAGACAGAATGCATCACCTTCCTGAGAGGTATGATGGCTGTGTGGTCCCATGGTGTTTATACTTGCATACTATTGTTTGTACAGATAAATGTGGTACCTTCAGGTGCTTGGAAATTGCTCCCAAGGATGAACCAGACTTGTGGAGGTCTACAACTTTTTTTCTGAGGTCTTGGCTGATTTATTTTGATTTTCCCATGATGTCAAGCAAAGAGGCACTGAGTTTGAAGGTAGGCCTTGAAATACATCCACAGGTACACTCCAATTGACTCAAATTATGTCAATTAGCCTATCAGAAGCTTCTAAAGCCATGACATAATTTTCTGGAATTTTCCAAGCTGTTTAAAGGCACAGTCAACTTAGTGTATGTAAACTTCTGATCCACTGGAATTGTGGGTATACAGTGAATTATAAGTGAAATAATCTGTCTGTAAGCAATTGTTGGAACGATGACTTGTCATGCAAAGTAGATGTCATAAAAGACTTGCCAAAACTATAGTTTGTTAACAAGACATTTGTTGAGTGGTTGAAAAGCGAGTTTTAATGACTCCAACCTAAGTGTATGTTAACTTCTGACTTCAACTGTACATGTTGCATTCTAGGCTGGAAGCATGAGTAAATCACAGTCTGGCCTGGACTTCTGTTCACACAAAAAGAAAAGCAAGTTGTAGAGATGAGGAGCCATATCTGTCACATCTGTTCTTCCCCCACCCACAGACTGTTATTGTGTGGTCCAACCTTCATGTGACATGTACAATTAAGTCGTTACGTGTGCCTTTTAAGCGTTGAATGTCACATAGCACCATTTTTAATTGTTCATTGTTTGACAGTTTTCAAGTAAGTGTGACATTTACCTCAATTTAAAAAAATACAATAAAAAATTGTCTTAGAATTTAATTTCAATAATTTGGGTGACCCTGAGGAAGGCACAGTGATGCCGAAACGCTGGTAAATACCCATTAAATTGCTGGGAGTTTATATATGGAGTGTGGGACTTTCTTTATTTTTATAGTTTATTCGACGTTAGTCAGCACCTCCACACAAACTCATTTTTCTGGGTGTGCGCCAGCTCATGTTTTTGAATAATTTCCAATGAAACATTGTGCCTGTACTGTTGCATGGAACATCACATAGGGACTTTCAGACAATTACATAACAAGCTTGTATTTGCTCGGCACAAACTCATTTGTCAAAGTGACCTTTTTGTTTCTGTTTTCCATATTAAATATTTTCTTTTTAATTGAATTCTTTCCAGGAGTTTCCCAGGAGGTTTCTGATTGTTTTCTGCCATTGTGAGGTGTTTTGAATAACCCCTTAGGGCTCTTTCTACACTTAGTGTATGGCTCTAAAAGGTATCCAAACTCTTTCATTACTAACGTAGGTGAGTGTTATTCAACTGCTTTGCTGAGGACAAGGGCTTACATTCTTGTACTTACAATATGTTAATATATTTTTTAACCTTTATTTAACTAGGCAAGTCACAATATAAGGTATGACCAATCCTATTTCTGCTCAATAACTTTAAAACTTGATGTGATCGCTGATACTACACTTCCTGGGAAGAGCAATCCGTATTTCAGAATATTTCCAAGTAAATACAGAGGTTATTTGATTGTGTTTTATATAACCTCTTCGCCCACAATGAGGCAGAGGAGAGAGAAACTTGGCGTTTGGCCAGTCTGAGAGGAGTGCTAGAGTGAGTTGGCCCAGAGGACACTTGACAAAAACTGAAGTGAATTTGGAGGATATTATGAAACACTGTTTCTACAGAGGCAGGATTTGGTCATTTTGTATGCATTGTTAACATGATATTTAATTGCTTCTTAACAAAGGGCAATTTCTCAAGCAAGAATTTTGATAGGACTCTTTGGGAGTGGTCTGAGTGGCTAGGGGAAAACGGAAAGTTAGCTGTTATTGGTAGAGAGGTTTGGAACTCTTTATTTTATTGGCCTATTAACTAATTTACCGCATGGTGATGTCACCATGGAAGGACAAAAACTCCATCCCACCAAAACAGGCAGATATTTCAGCCTGTCTTTTCAAACAGCTCTTACACTAAGAGGACATAATCATAATTTTCACAATTTCACAGTATTATTCCAACCTCAGTGTGGATCTAAATATATATGAAACACGTGAAAATCACATTTTTGACTACTGCACTGGGCCTTCAACAGAATACATCTTCAAATATGAGTCAAATCTGTCTTGAGGAGTGAACCATTTCTCTTCCTGTCCATCAGTGATTACATGGGTCCTCTTTGCTTTTCCATGTGAGCTCTCCAGCCGACGGAACTATGGCAGAGAGTGGGGACAGGCGTATCGATTCTGTCCCCCGTTAAACCCATTATCAGGTCTGTATCAGGGCAGCGAGGAAGTCTGTGGTTATTGCATTTTCCATTTTCTTAGCAGACCGGAAACCACTATAAGGTCTGAAAAGTGTGGATATTTGCCAGGCGTTCACTGTTCAGACATCTCTGATTGTCAAGACAGGCAGTGAGGTTTCTGTAAACTTCCTCCTTCATTGACTTGGTATGACAGCAGCAGGAATGCGTAATAGGGTTTTTATTATACCAAAATTATGGCGTGCCGTGTAAAGGACGAAGGGGACGAAGGGGACGAAGGGACGAAGACCAAACAAACACGTACAGTGGGGCAAACAATTATTTAGTCAGCCACCAATTGTGCAAGTTCTCCCACTTAAAAAGATGAGAGAGGCCTGTAATTTTCATCATAGGTACACTTCAACTATGACAGACAAAATGAGGGGAAAAAATCCAGAAAATCACATTGTAGGATTTTTTATGAATTTATTTGCAAATTATGGTGGAAAATAAGTATTTGGTCACCTACAAACAAGCAAGATTTCTGGCTCTCACAGACCTGTAACTTCTTCTTTAAGAGGCTCCTTTGTCGGAAAACATCATGCTTTGGGGCTGTTTTTCTGCAAAGGGACCAGGACGACTGATCCGTGTAAAGGAAAGAATGAATGGGGCCATGTATCGTGAGATTTTGAGTGAAAACCTCCCTCCATCAGCAAGGGCATTGAAGATGAAACGTGGCTGGGTCTTACAGCATGGCAATGATCCCAAACACACAATGAAGGAGTGGCTTCGTAAGAAGCATTTCAAGGTCCTGGAGTGGCCTAGCCAGTCTCCAGATCTCAACCCCATAGAAAATCTTTAGAGGGAGTTGAAAGTCCGTGTTGCCCAGCAACAGCCCCAAAACATCACTGCTCTAGAGGAGATCTGCATGGAGGAATGAGCCAAAATACCAGCAACAGTGTGTGAAAACCTTGTGAAGATTTACAGAAAACGTTTGACCTCTGTCATTGCCAACAAAGGGTATATAACAAAGTATTGAGATAAACTTTTGTTATTGACCAAATACTTATTTTCCACCATAATTTGCAAATAAATTCATAAAAAAATCTTACAATGTGATTTTCTGGATTTTTTTTTCTCATTTTGTCTGTCATAGTTGAAGTGTACCTATGAATGCAACTACAGGCCTCTCTCATCCCTTTAAGTGGGAGAACTTGCACAATTGGTGGCTGACTAAATACTTTTTTGCCCCACTGTACGTGTTTGTTTGGTCTTCGTCCCTTCGTCCCCTTCGAATAATTGCTCCCACAGTTGATTTCTTCAAACCAAGCTGCTTACCTATTGCAGATTCAGTCTTCCCAGCCTGGTGCAGGTCTACAATTTGGTTACTGGTGTCCTTTGACAGCTCTTTGGTCTTGGCCATAGTGGAGTTTGGAGTGTGACTGTTTGAGGTTGTGGACAGGTGTCTTTTATACTGATAACAAGTTCAAACAGGTGCCATTAATACAGGTAACGAGTAGAGGACAAAGGAGCCTCTTAAAGAAGAAGTTACAGGTCTGTGAGAGCCAGAAATCTTGCTTGTTTGTAGGTGACCAAATACTTATTTTCCACCATAATTTGCAAATAAATTCATAAAAAATCCTACAATGTGATTTTCTGGATTTTTTCCCCTCATTTTGTCTGTCATAGTTGAAGTGTACCTATGATGAAATTACAGGCCTCTCTCATCTTTTTAAGTGGGAGAACTTGCACAATTGGTGGCTGACTAAACACTTTTTTTGCCCCACTGTACAGTGCCTTGCGAAAGTATTCGGCCCCCTTGAACTTTGCGACCTTTTGCCACATTTCAGGCTTCAAACATAAAGATATAAAACTGTATTTTTTTGTGAAGAATCAACAACAAGTTGGACACAATCATGAACTGGAACGACATTTATTGGATATTTCAAACTTTTTTAACAAATCAAAAACTGAAAAATTGGGCGTGCAAAATGATTCAGCCACTTTACTTTAAGTGCAGCAAACTATCTCCAGAAGTTCAGTGAGGATCTCTGAATGATCCAATGTTGACCTAAATGACTAATGATGATAAATACAATCCACCTGTGTGTAATCAAGTCTCCGTATAAATGCACCTGCACTGTGATAGTCTCAGAGGTCCGTTAAAAGCGCAGAGAGCATCATGAAGAACAAGGAACACACCAGGCAGGTCCGAGATACTGTTGTGAATAAGTTTAAAGCCGGATTTGGATACAAAAAGATTTCCCAAGCTTTAAACATCCCAAGGAGCACTGAGCAAGCGATAATATTGAAATGGAAGGAGTATCAGACCACTGCAAATCTACCAAGACCTGGCCGTCCCTCTAAACTTTCAGCTCATACAAGGAGAAGACTGATCAGAGATGCAGCCAAGAGGCCCATGATCACTCTGGATGAACTGCAGAGATCTCCAGCTGAGGTGGGAGACTCTGTCCATAGGACAACAATCAGTCGTATATTGCACAAATCTGGCCTTTATGGAAGAGTGGCAAGAAGAAAGCCATTTCTTAAAGATATCCATAAAAAGTGTTGTTTAAAGTTTGCTACAAGCCACCTGGGAGACACACCAAACATGTGGAAGAAGGTGCTCTGGTCAGATGAAACCAAAATTGAACTTTTTGGCAACAATGCAAGACGTTATGTTTGGCGTAAAAGCAACACAGCTCATCAGCCTGAACACACCATCCCCACTGTCAAACATGGTGGTGGCAGCATCATGGTTTGGGCCTGCTTTTCTTCAGCAGGGACAGGGAAGATGGTTAAAATTGATGGGAAGATGGATGGAGCCAAATACAGGACCATTCTGGAAGAAAACCTGATGGAGTCTGCAAAAGACCTGAGACTGGGACGGAGATTTGTCTTCCAACAAGACAATGATCCAAAACATAAAGCAAAATCTACAATGGAATGGTTCAAAAATAAACATATCCAGGTGTTAGAATGGCCAAGTCAAAGTCCAGACCTGAATCCAATCGAGAATCTGTGGAAAGAACTGAAAACTGCTGTTCACAAATGCTCTCCATCCAACCTCACTGAGCTCGAGCTGTTTTGCAAGGAGGAATGGGAAAAAATGTCAGTCTCTCGATGTGCAAAACTGATAGAGACATACCCCAAGCGACTTACAGCTGTAATCGCAGCAAAAGGTGGCGCTACAAAGTATTAACTTAAGGGGGCTGAATAATTTTGCACGCCCAATTTTTCAGTTTTTGATTTGTTTAAAAAGTTTGAAATATCCAATAAATGTCGTTCCACTTCATGATTGTGTCCCACCTGTTGTTGATTCTTCATAAAAAAATACAGTTTTATATCTTTATGTTTGAAGCCTGAAATGTGGCAAAAGGTCGCAAAGTTCAAGGGGGCCGAATACTTTCGCAAGGCACTGTATATAAAACACAGAGTAGAAACCCAAACAGAAGAGCGAGGAGTACCTCGAATAAATACACAATTGCATAATGATTATCACATGGGACGAGACCCGTAATCATCTGCACAACATACGTGGCACGAAAGCCAAAACAACATAGTACAGGTACTCACACGACCAATGGACATTGGAACAATAATCGACATCCCAATGGAAACCGAAGGGCACACTTATACAAGTACTAATCAGTGGGAATAGGGGACAGGTGTGCATAATGAAAGTTCCGGAGGGATCCGTGACAGTACCCCCCCTGATGCGCTAACGACACCGGCCTCAAGGACGATCACAGGAACGCAGTGAGGGTCGATCAGGACCCGATGCAGCTGCCGAAGTTGCGTCGTCGTCGGACGGGCCAGTTCCCGCTGCCAAAGTTGGACAGACAGAGCAGTGGCAGTGGCACCGAACAGATCAGTTGTGGTGGTGCCGGATGGACCAGTTGCAGCTTCGTCAGAGGGACCATTTCCGCTGTCTCCCTTAATGGTCGATTATTTTGTCACGCTGGTATGAATGATTCGGGAGACAGGCGCAGGAATGCGTAATAGGGTTTTCTAATAAGCCCAAATTACGGCGTGCCTTGTAAAGGCACGGGGACGAAGACCAAACAAACATGTAACAAAACACAGGGTAGAATCCCAAAACAAAAGAGCGAGTAGTACCTCGAATAAATAACACACGCTCACAATGATTAACACACGGGAAGAGACCCTTAATCATCTGCAGCACAGGTACTCACACGCACCAACGGACATTGTAACAATAATCGACAGGACAATGGTAAACAAAGGGCACACTTATACAATTACTAATCAATGGGAATAGGGACCAGGTGTGCGTAATGACAGTTCCGGAGGGATCCGTGACAACGTGAATATTCAGACTTAAATCATAAACATATAATAACTGCGGTCGTAACCTTCAAGGGTGGAAAAAGTACCCAATTGTCGTATTTGAGTAAAAGTAAAGTTAACTTAATAGAAAATGACTCAAGTAAAAGTGAAAGTCACCCAGTAAAATACTACTTGAGTAAAAGTATAAATCATTTCACATTCTTTATATTAAGCAAATCAGACGGCGCCATTTTCTTGTTTATTTCATTTACAGATAGCCAGGGGAACACTCCAACACTCAGAGATAATTTACAAATTAAGCATTTGTGTTTAGTGAGTCTGTCAGTAGAGATGACCAGGGATGTGCTCTTGATAACTATGAATTGGACCATTTTCCTGTCCTGCTAAGCATTCAAAATGTAGTATTTTTGTGTCAGGGAAAATGTACGGAGTAAAAAGTACACTATTTTCTTTTGGAATGTAGTCAAAGTAGAAATAGTCAAGTTAATTAAAGATACCCC
Organism: Oncorhynchus clarkii lewisi; assembly: GCF_045791955.1. Classification (NCBI taxonomy): domain Eukaryota; kingdom Metazoa; phylum Chordata; class Actinopteri; order Salmoniformes; family Salmonidae; genus Oncorhynchus; species Oncorhynchus clarkii. Next base: position 40,278,202 of record NC_092167.1, on the reverse strand, counting down.
AAAAAACTACTTAAGTAGTACTTTAAAATGTTTTTACTAAAGTACATCACACCACTAGTAACCTTTGATGAGCCATTGTTCCTGAAACTGGAGAGTATATGACGTGACACCTGTCAGAATAGTGCAGACAGATCATAACGATGACATCAGATGTGGTTCTGGCAATCAAAAAGACAGAAGCAGAACTCACTTGCTGAGCAAATACAGACACGGTCCCATCATCCCAAATACGAGATTCCATATTTCCTTCCAGCAGCACATTAGTCTGTTTTGTAGCATCATCACATATGCTCATTGCAGCATATCAATAATTCTATTAGAAAATGGGGTTCGGAGAATAACCTGCACTACATGACCAAAAGTATGTGGAGACCTGCTCCTTGAACATCTCACTCCAAAATCATGGGCATTAATATGGAGTAGGTTCCCCCTTTGCTGCTACAACAGTCTCCACTCTTCTGGGAAGGCTTTCCACTAGTTTTGGAACATTGCTACGGGGACTTGCTTCCATTCAGCCACAAGAGCACTAGTGAGGTCGGGCACTGATGTTGGGCGATTAGGCCTGGCTCGCAGTCAGCGTTCCAATTCATCACAAAGGTGTTCGATGGGGTTGAGGTCAGGGCTTTGTGCAGGCCAGTCAAGTTTTTCCACAACGATCTCGACAAACCATTTCTGTATGGACCTCGCATTGTGCACGGGAGCATTGTCAGACTGAAATAGGAAAGGGCCTTCCCCAAACTGTTGCCACAAAGTTGGAAACACAGAATCATCTTGAATGTCATTGTATACTGAAGCGTTAAGAATTCCCTTCACTGCAACTAAAGGGCCTAGCCAAACCATGAAAAACAGCCCCAGACCATTATTCCTCCTCCACCTAACTTTACAGTTAGCACTATGCATTTGGGCAGGTAGTGTTCTCCTGGCATCCGCCAAACCCAGATTTGTCCGTCAGACTGCCAGATGGTAAAGTGTGATTCAGCACTCTATAAAAAATGTTTCTACTGTTCCAGAGTCCAATGGCGGTGAGCTTTACACCACTCCAGCCGACGCTTGGCATTGCATATGGTGATCTTAGGCTTGGTGATCTTTGGCAACGGAAACCCATTTCATGAAGCTCCTGATTAACAGTTTTTGTGCTGACGTTGCTTCCACAGGCAACTTGGAACTTGGTAGTCCCGTTCTGTGAGCTTGTGTGTCCCTCCACTTCGTGCCTGGGTCGTTGTTGCTCCTAGACGTTTCCACTTCACAATAACAGCACTTACAGTTGACCAGGGCAGCTCTTGTAGAAATTTGGCAAACTGACTTGTTGGAAAGATGGCATCCTATGATGGTGCCATGTTGAAAGTCTCTGAGCTCTTCAATAAGGCCATTCTACTGCCAATGTTTGTCTATGGAGATTGCATGGCTGCGTGCCCGATTGTATACACCTCCTATTTACACTCTTGTATATGCAAATTGTAAAATAAAAGGTTTGTCAATTAAGCACCTACTTTAAACACATGAGATATGAATAAATCCTAAAAAAATACAGCTAAAAACATCCATTTGGGATATGCGTTATGGTCTACTGTCGTAATACATATTTAATATATACATAGATGGGTTAAATGGTTACAGCGGGAATCATTTAGTCTTCATTGGTTTTCTTTTTGTCTGTTAGTGTTTAAATCTACACCTTTTCTGTAAAAGACAAGTTATTTTAGGCTCGAACATTACTGCTCAAATTGATATTGGAAAGGCAATTTTCTCAACAAATTAGAGGCACTGTTCTCAATGAAATCAGCTATAAATAAAGTTAAAATAGAATATACAATGAATAGGTCATAGCACATAATACATCGTTAATACCAAACCAGCAAATGACTCACTTCCTTTTCTGGAATGATGGAAAGGACGGAAGGATAGCAATAACAATTTGGTCCATTCTGTATTTAAGGTTTCAACCTGCGGTAAACAGCTAGGTCTCTGTACTCAAACATTGGCTGAATCGCTCTGTGCGTTAAACTGTAAATATATACAGTATTCACACACTTGCTGCCTTACAGTTATTTCAATGGAAAGGCATATATTGATTTGTTCAAAGCTGTTTGTTCAAAGCTTTCCCCACCAACAGAAAACCCACACTATACACTAAATTAAACATTAAAGATTATCTAAGAACTTGACATTTGCAAACAATTTGCAGTTCAATTGTTAAGCTGTAAGTAGGTCTTGCCTCAATGGTCAGGCCAACATCACTGAATGGCTAATGCTAGAACATGAGTCATTACACTGTTTACTGACTTACAGCCAGATTTCACCAGTGCACTGGAATCACACAGAGCTGAATGCGTTGACTATTACTACAAGTGCAATGTGAGAGCACTACAGAGTCAAGGTGAGAGTGAACATAAGAGTTGTATCAGTCATCACAATGGTACACAGTCATTGACTAAACAAGCTGACTGTATTTCAAGATGACGTCAATGACTTAGGGAGGTCATAATCTTACAGATGTAGGATCTTAATTTGATCACTCCTTTGTTGCTGAGAATTTTCCTGAAGTTTGTCGTTTCCATTTAAAAATGCCATATTTGATTTTCCCTGACGAAAAATGTATCAACCCCTATAAAAAATGTCCATTAATCATATTTCCACATAATATTTAACATTTCCTGTTGCTACAGGATTATTTTCCTGTAGTAGCAAATTGGCTCAAATTAAGATTGTACATCTGTAAGTCATAGCTAGGACAGAAGGGGTTCTGATACTTGTTGTTACTATAGGTTCATGAGATGAACTAGAACAGTCCAACCACCTTCAAAACTTCTGGTCACTTATGAATTCATGATATATTAATGTCCAATTTCCAGTATCCAATCTTTCAAACTTTTCAATGGAGTTTACTGTAGCTAAGGAAATGAGGGTTCAAGAGTGAGAAGATATTTGATTTATGAAACCCATCCATGAGGTTAGTTTTGACTAGAAGACACTATGGATCTTGTGATTTGTTGTAAATATGTTATGTGTACAGTAGATACATACTGGGGGGTCAATCTAACTACTTGCTAGGACAGTTGGCCAATGTCATGATATCACAGTCCACCATTCATCAGACCACCACCATATGACCGAGATCAACGGAAATCAATAACCATGAAAATAAAACAACGAAAAGTCTAAATCCCATCAAGAATGAGTGTTGAGTTACATAATCAACGTAGTAATGTCACTAATAAGTCGATTGCTTTCTTAATTAAATGGGGCTCTCATTTTGCGGACGAGGAGGATGCTCTGCAGCCACTCCATGGTACTTGCGCCCAACAGTCAAAGGTCAACGTACGAGAGGCGGATTATGATGCTGCTCAAGTGTTATTCATCACATCCTCTGGGTAAACAGAAGTAACCTTGTTAGCCTACATGACTCCCTGTGTAGCACAGTATACTGCGGTGAGTTACTAGCAACCAGTTTGCAATAAGTTGCAAAGACAAAGGTTGTTAACTGATAAGGTTGTTTTGTTCCTACCGTAAGCCTTGTCTGTACTTCTGGAATTTTCCACAAAGCCAACATCGAGTCACTCTTGCATCACCCACCTACCTACCCAGTGGGCACACACTTGTTGAATGAACGTTGTTTCCATGTCATATAAATGAAATTACGTTGAATCAACATGGACTAGACGTTGAATTGACGTCTGTTCCCAGTGGGTAACCTCTGATGACACAAACAAGGAAGGGCCTAAAACTGACAAACAGTATTTAGTGTACCCATTCACATCATTTATTTATTTCTTTTTATTTATTTAAGTTAAATTAGTTCTAGATTCATTACAAGAACATCACTTCTATAGTCTTAGCAACAACCACAAAAGTAGAGAGAGAGAGAGAGAGAGAGAGAGAGAGAGAGAGAGAGAGAGAGAGAGAGCATCAGCCAGTGAAGCAGCAGCAACCACAGAAAGAGAGGATAGTATACATTTAAAAAAATAAATAAAATAAAAAAAAGATTAGGACATTTCTCCCCCACTATGCCTCGTGGGCACTGCCTGTACAAGCTGCTTTCTGTGGGACATTAGAGGCTGTAATCGAGTTGCATTAAACAGGCCAATGACCAGGACAGAAAGGTCAGTGGCCGCAAATTATTTGGTTGCCTGGCGTTTGGAAATGTTACCCAGCCCTCTAGGCCTGTACCGTTGGCAACAAATCACGTCCGATAGCTAAACTGATCAGCTGCTATTTGTGAAGGCTTAGCAGTAGAATCGATGGAGGTTGAATGTTGGAGTCGCCAATGTGCGTCCAAGACCATTTTTAAACACTTGGAAACCATTTTCTAACACAAGGAAGACGAGCATGACACTTATAAATGTACAAGCTTGAAAAGAATCACAGTGGTTATGTTGTGACGGGTATATACGAGGTCTTCCTCATTCATACATAAGCATAATATGACAATTCACATTAGCACTAGATACTGTACATGTAATTTGAACTGACACATGCATTATTTTACATTCACATTGCAAGCAACACACCGAACGACTGCAAAGGCATTCAAATGTCAAATGAATGTCTCAAGTGTGTCATGGTTGTGTTTTCCAGTGCTCAACTGAATGCCTGAATGCCTACATGGCCAAACGTATGTGGACACCCCTTCAAATTTGTGAATTGGTCTATTTCAGCCACACCCGTTGCTGACAGGTGTATAAAATCTAGCACACAGCAATGCAATCTCCATAGACAAACATTGGCAGTAGAATGGCCGTGCTGAAGAGCTCAGTGACTTTCAACGTGGCACGGTCATAGGATGGCATGTTTCCAACAAGTCCGTGCGTCAAATTTCGAACCTGCTAGAGCTACCCAGGTCAACTGTAAGTGCTGTTATTGGGAAGTGGAAACGTCTAGGAGCATCAACGGCTCAGTCGCAAAGTGGTAGGCTACATAAGCTCACAGAACGGGACCGCCGAGTGCTGAAACACATACAGTGCATTCGGAAAGTATTCAGACCCCTTGACTTTTTCCACATTTTGTTACATTACAGCCTTATTCTAAAATGGGTTATGTCATTTTTCCCCCTCATCAATCTACACACAATACCCCATAATGACAAAGCAAAAACAGGTTTAGATTTTTTGTAAATGTATAAAATAAAATAAACTGAAATATCACATTTACATAAGTTTTCAGACCCTTTACTCAGTACTTTGCTGAAGCACCTTTGGCAACGATTACAGCCTCAAGTGTTCTTGGGTATGACACTTCAAGCTTGGCACACCTGTATTTAGGGTTTCTCCCATTCTTCTCTGTAGCTCCTGTCAAGCTCTGTCAGGTTGGATAGGTAAAGTTGCTGCACTGCTATTTTCAGATCTCTCCAGAGATGTTCGATGGGGTTCAAGTCCGGACTCTGGCTGGGCCACTTAAGGACATTCGGAGACTTGTCCCGAAGCCACTCCTGCGTTATCTTGGCCTTGTGCTTAGGGTCATTGTCCTGTTGGACGGTGAACCTTCGCCCCCAGTCGGACATCCTGAGCACTCTGGAGCAGGTTTTCATCAAGGATCATTCTGTACTTTACTCCGTTCATTATTCCCTCGATGCTGACTAGTCTCCCAGTCCCTGCCACTGAAAAACATCCCCACAGCCTGATTCTGCCACCACCATGCTTCACCATAGGGATGGTGCCAGGTTTCCTCCAGACGTGACTCTTGGTTTAATCAGACCATAGAATCTTGGACCTTTAATGCTGCAGAAATGTGTTGGTACCCTTCCCCAGATCTCTGCCTCAACACAATCCTGTCTCGGAGCTCAACGGACAATTCCTTCGACCTCATGGCTTGATTTTTGCTCTGACATCAAATCAAATCAAATTTATTTATATAGCCCTTTGTACATCAGCTGATATCTCAAAGTGCTGTACAGAAACCCAGCCTAAAACCCCAAACAGCAAGCAATGCAGGTGTAGAAGCACGGTCAAACGACTGTAATCCAAAAGGGTTTTTATCTGAACCTTTTTTTTTTTCACCAATGCCCAAATGCATGGTGCCAACTGTAACGTTTGGTGGAGGTGAAATATTGGTCTGGGGATGTTTTTTATGGTTCGGGCTAGGCCCCTTAGTTCAAGTGAAGGGAAATCTTAATGTTACAGCAGAGAGTTTGGGGAAGGCCATCTCCCTTTTCATCATGACAATGCCCCCATGCACAAAGCGAGGTCCATACAGAAACGTTTTGTCGAGATCAGTCTGGAAGAACTGGCCTGCACAGAGCACTGACCTCAACCCCATCAGGCACCTTTGTAATGAATTGGAACACCGACCGCGAGCCAGGCCTAATCGCCCAACATCAGTGCCCGACCTCGCTAATGCTCCATAGTCATCATCAGTGACCTGACCTTCACAGTGCCTTCCGGACCTTTGACTTCTAAAGCGTTTGTTAGGGAAACTGATGGAGACAGGATGGGGAAGAGGGAGCCTAGTGGAGGAGTGACTGTAACCATAGAGCTGGTTTGCTATGCCTCTACTCCTCTGCCCTTCACTCCTCTAGCGAGCCATCCCTCTTTTCTCTCTCCTGCATGTAATTCAAAAGAAAAAGAAAAACAATTTTGGAAAGCTGAAAAATGATGCTGTGTGGTCATAGAATTTACATGGTGCTGTATACAGTATGCTGATTCATTCCCAACACGGCGCTATATAGCCTACTCAAAAAAATCTAATAGCATCATATTCTCTACAGTGCCTTGCAAAAGTATTCATACCCCTTGGTGTTGTTCCTATTTTTTTGCATTACAACCTGTAATTTAATTGGATATCATGTAATTGGTGAAGTGAAATGAAAAAATTACCAAAATACAAAACTGAAAAGTGGTCGGTGCATATGTATATATATATGCATATGTCACCCCTTTGCTTTGAAGCCCCTTAATACAATCTGGTGCAACGAATGACCTTCAGAAGTCACATAATTAGTTAATTAAAGTCCACCTTTGTGCAATCTAAGTGTCACATGATCACAGTATGTATACACCTGTTCTGAAAGGCCCCAGAATCTGCAACACCCCTAAGCAAGGGGCACCACCAAGAAAGCGACACCATGAAGACCAAGAAGCTCTCCAAACAGCTCAGGGACAAAGTTGATGGAGAAGTACAGATCAGGGTTTAGTTATAAAAAAAATATCAGAAACTTTGAACATCCCACAGAAACTCCATTAAATCCATCATAAAAAAATGGAAAGAATATGGCACCTCAACAAACCTGCCAAGAGAGGGCCGCCCACCAAAACTCACAGACCAGGCAAGGGGATTAATCAGAGAGGCAACAAAGAGACCAAAGATAACCCTGAAGGATCTGTAAAGCTCCACAGCGGAGATTGAAGTATCTGTCCATAGGACCATTTTAAGCCGTACTCTCCACAGAGCTGGGATTTATGGAAGACTGGCCAGAAAAAAAGCCATTGCTAAAAGAAAGAAATAAGCAAACACGTTTGGTGTTCGCCAAAAGGCATGTGGGAGACTCCCCAAACATATGGAAGAATGTACTCTGGTCAGATGAGACTAAAATTGAGCTTTTTGGCCATCAAGGAAAATGCTATGTCTGGCGCAAACCCAACACCTCTCATCACCCTGAGAACACCATCCAAACAGTGAAGCATGTGGGGATGTTTTTCATCGGCAGGGACTGAGAAACTGGTCAGAATTGAAGGAATGACGGATGGCCCTAAATAGAGGGAAATTCTTGAGGGAAACCTGTTTCGGTCTTCCAGAGATTTGGGACTGGGACGGAGGTTCACCTTCCAGCAGGACAATGACCCTAAGCATACTGCTAAAGCAACACTCAAGTGGTTTAAGGGGAAAAATTACAGTGCCTTGCGAAAGTATTTGGCCCCCTTGAACTTTGCGACCTTTTGCCACATTTCAGGCTTCAAACATAAAGATATAAAACTGTATTTTTTTGTGAAGAATCAACAACAAGTGGGACACAATCATGAAGTGGAACTGCATTTATTGGATATTTCAAACTTTTTTAACAAATCGAAAACTGAAAAATTGGGCGTGCAAAATTATTCAGCCCCCTTAAGTAAATACTTTGTAGCGCCACCTTTTGCTGCGATTACAGCTGTAAGTCGCTTGGGGTATGTCTCTATCAGTTTTGCACATCGAGAGACTGAAATTTTTTCCCATTCCTCCTTGCAAAACAGCTCGAGCTCAGTGAGGTTGGATGGAGAGCATTTGTGAACAGCAGTTTTCAGTTCTTTCCACAGATTCTCGATTGGATTCAGGTCTGGACTTTGACTTGGCCATTCTAACACCTGGATATGTTTATTTTTGAACCATTCCATTGTAGATTTTGCTTTATGTTTTGGATCATTATCTTGTTGGAAGACAAATCTCCGTCCCAGTCTCAGGTCTTTTGCAGACTCCATCAGGTTTTCTTCCAGAATGGTCCTGTATTTGGCTCCATCCATCTTCCCATCAATTTGAACCATCTTCCCTGTCCCTGCTGAAGAAAAGCAGGCCCAAACCATGATGCTGCCACCACCATGTTTGACAGTGGGGATGGTGTGTTCAGCTGTGTTGCTTTTACGCCAAACATAACGTTTTGCATTGTTGCCAAAAAGTTCAATTTTGGTTTCATCTGACCAGATCACCTTCTTCCACATGTTCTTCTTCCACAACCCTCCAGGCAAGCTTCAATGCCATACAACTCTCCTTCCGTGGCCTCCAATTGCTCTTAAATACAAGTAAAACTAAATGCATGCTCTTCAACCGATCGCTACCTGCACCTACCCGCCTGTCCAACATCACTACTCTGGACGGCACTGACTTAGAATACGTGGACAACTACAAATACTTAGGTGTCTGGTTAGACTGTAAACTCTCCTTCCAGACCCATATCAAACATCTCCAATCCAAAGTTAAATCTAGAATTGGCTTCCTATTTCGCAACAAAGCATCCTTCACTCATGCTGCCAAACATACCCTTGTAAAACTGACCATCCTACCAATCCTCGACTTTGGCGATGTCATTTACAAAATAGCCTCCAATACCCTACTCAACAAATTGGATGCAGTCTATCACAGTGCAATCCGTTTTGTCACCAAAGCCCCATATACTACCCACCATTGCGACCTGTACGCTCTCGTTGGCTGGCCCTCGCTTCATACTCGTCGCCAAACCCACTGGCTCCATGTCATCTACAAGACCCTGCTAGGTAAAGTCCCCCCTTATCTCAGCTCGCTGGTCACCATAGCATCTCCCACCTGTAGCACACGCTCCAGCAGGTATGTCTCTCTAGTCACCCCCAAAACCAATTCTTTCTTTGGCCGCCTCTCTTTCCAGTTCTCTGCTGCCAATGACTGGAACGAACTACAAAAATCTCTGAAACTGGAAACACTTATCTCCCTCACTAGCTTTAAGCACCAACTGTCAGAGCAGCTCACAGATTACTGCACCTGTACATAGCCCACCTATAATTTAGCCCAAACAACTACCTCTTTCCCTACTGTATTTATTTTATTTATTTATTTTGCTCCTTTGCACCCCATTATTTGTATTTCTACTTTGCACATTCCATTGCAAAACTACCATTCCAGTGTTTTACTTGCTATATTGTATTTACCTTGCCACCATGGCCTTTTTTGCCTTTACCTCCCTTCTCACCTCATTTGCTCACATTGTATATAGACTTGTTTATACTGTATTATTGACTGTATGTTTGTTTTACTCCATGTGTAACTCTGTGTCGTTGTATCTGTCGAACTGCTTTGCTTTATCTTGGCCAGGTCGCAATTGTAAATGAGAACTTGTTCTCAACTTGCCTACCTGGTTAAATAAAGGTAAAATAAAAAAAATAAAAAAAATAAAATGTTTGGTGTGTCTCCCAGGTAAGCCAACTTTAAACGACACTTTTTATGGATATCTTTAAGAAATGGCTTTCTTCTTGCCACTCTTCCATAAAGGCCAGATTTGTGCAATATACGACTGATTGTTGTCCTATGGACAGAGTTTCCCACCTCAGCTGTAGATCTCTGCAGTTCATCCAGAGTGATCATGGGCCTCTTGGCTGCATCTCTGATCAGTCTTCTCCTTGTATGAGCTGAAAGTTTAGAGGGACGGCCAGGTCTTGGTAGATTTGCAGTGGTCTGATACTCCTTCCATTTCAATATTATCGCTTGCACAGTGCTCCTTGGGATGTTTAAAGCTTGGGAAATCTTTTTGTATCCAAATCCGGCTTTAAACTTCTTCACAACAGTATCTCGAACCTGCCTGGTGTGTTCCTTGTTCTTCATGATGCTCTCTGCGCTTTTAACGGACCTCTGAGACTATCACAGTGCAGGTGCATTTATACAGAGACTTGATTACACACAGGTGGATTGTATTTATCATCATTAGTCATTTAGGTCAACATTGGATCATTCAAAGATCCTCACTGAACTTCTGGAGAGAGTTTGCTGCACTGAAAGTAAAGGGGCTGAATAATTTTGCACGCCCAATTTTTCAGTTTTTGATTTGTTAAAAAAGTTTGAAATATCCAATAAATGTCGTTCCACTTCATGATTGTGTCCCACTTGTTGTTGATTCTTCACAAAAAAATACAGTTTTATATCTTTATGTTTGAAGACTGAAATGTGGCAAAAGGTCGCAAAGTTCAAGGGGGCCGAAAACTTTCGCAAGGCACTGTAAATGTTTTGGAATGGCCTAGTCAAAGCCCAGACCTCAATCCAATTGAGAATCTGTGGTATGACTTCAAGATTGCTGTACACCAGCAGAACCCATCCAACTTGAAGGAGCTGGAGCAGTTTTGCCTTGAAGAATGGGCAAAAATCCTAGTGGCTAGATGTGCCAAGCGTATAGAGACATACCCCAATAGACTTGCAGCTGTAATTGCTGCAAAAAGTGGCTCTACAAAGTATTGATTTTGGGGGCGTGAATAGTTATCCACGTTCAAGTTTTCTATTTTTTTGTCTAATTTCTTGTTTGTTTCACAATAAAATATATTTTGCATCTTCAAAGACGTAGGCATGTTGTGTAAATCAAACGATACAAACCCCCCAAAAATATATTTTAATTCCAGGTTGTAAGGCAACAAAATAGGAAAAATGCAGAGGGGGTGATTAATTTCACAAGCCCCTCTATGTTATTAACTAAAGCATATCACCATGCTCAGGCTTTGCTATTCCTGTGTTGTCCACTCTAGGTGTTTGATGGTAAGGTGCAAATAAGCCTTCCAGTGTTATTGAGCTATTTATTGAATTTGGCCATTTATTTCTATTATGTTGCTCGAAAAGACTTGCAAGACCAGGCATGTAGAGTAAAGATTTTCCTACTGTATTCCACCTGAATAATTGAGAAGAGCGCAGTTATTTACATTTGTTTTGACAAGATGGAAGATTGATAAAGCAAACCTGATGACGTTTCCGTTTCAGGGTCGTCATTATTAATTCAACAGATGTAATTTTCTCCGAAGCCGAGAGCGAGAGGTTTTCCGAGTGAACTCATCAAGTGCTCGCTCTCATTGGTCAGCTACTTCATTGCTTTCATAGGCACTTCACATCAACCCTGCTTGGTGGTAGCGGGCTTGAAAATATAATATATGCCAATCAAAAGAGTCAGAAACATCACTTTAAACACAGTTGAGTGACAGACAGATTTCCCTGCACTTAACTGGTCACATTGTGGGCAGTTGTTCGGCATGGCGTCCTGAGAAAACCTCAGACCCATCTCCGTCTGATCCGAGCTGCAGATGGTGTGACCTCAACCTTTCACATTTCAGCAAAATATCAATCAAAGTTTCGTCAAAGTTCAAATTAAACTCCAGTACATTGATTGATGTGAAGGTTAGGCTATCTGTATATTATTTCGCATCCAGGAACACTTTGTTGGCATCTAGGTCTGTCTGTCTATCCATGGGTTACCATGGTGACCTGGCTTGCCTAAAGCCTGCCAAGCCAGATTTGACACAGGTAACACAATCCTAGGAAACAATGACCACGTTTACATGCACACCAATATCCAGTTATTATTCATGACTGTCAAGAATTCTGTTTTTGAGCTGACGCATATGAACATCATATCCCGTTTACAATAACCTGAAAAAGCTTGCCTCCCAGTTATGAGAAAGCCAGATAAGATGTGTGGGATATGACGATCTCAGACGGGATACTGTGGCATGTAAACATCTTATTCCGTTTACTGTTGTTTTTTTTGTGGTCTGCGCAGGCTCAGTTTCGCATATCATGGATGTTGTGTGATGTTTTCATCTGATTTTCAAACAAATCACTTCAAAAAGTAGGCTATCTGCACAGTTCTATCCATCATAATAATTCCATAATAATATATTTAGCTGATACTCCATACTAGATCGTATAGCCGACTGGCTACTTTCACCCCTAATTTAGACAAGTTTCTGCTTATCATATTATAATTTCCGACATTTGGTAGGCCATTTGTTTGTCGACTATAGTTAGATACATGCAGCTTCTTTTGAGTCATAACTTGTTGCCTCAGAAGACTAAATAAAGTAGTGCTCACCAGAATAATATCGTACATCAATAGAATGAATACCTTAGTTATCTAGTTAACACTGGTAAAGATGCCTGTTTCGTTTAGGTCTGCGTTTAGGGACCGGGGAGAACACAATAACTCCAAAACAGTGGAAAGATTGGTCCTCTGCAAAATGTCCAAATGTCATCAGTTTTAAGGAAATGAAAAGCTGCAAAAAGGATTAAACACGTTTCGGATAAGACTTCAGTTGGTCTTGGGTGCATATTTTATGTGGTTGACATACTGTCTGCTTGCATAAGAGTCTCAAAGATAACACTTTACAGTGCATTCACAGTTTCTCAAGAGATGCTGAAAGAAAGAAATGATATTTCTCCAATCCTGTTCCCAAGACAAAATTAACATCTGTTCTATATTTTTACTGCAAGATATGAATAATTCAGCAGGAGTTAATATTATATTATGCTACATGTGAGAGTTTATAGGCCTACAGTCAGTGTCCATCAGAGGACGCTGGTGGGAGGCGCTGTAGGACGGGCTGATTGTAATGGCTGGAATGGAATAAATGGAACGGTATCAAACACATAAAGCAAATGGAAACCACATGTTTGACTCTGTTCCAGCTATTCCATTCCAGCCATCACAATGAGCCTGTCCTCCTATAGCGCTTCCCACCAACCTCCTCCGGTGTCCATATTTCAGTTATTATTCCATTTAAATATTAGGAATATTCTGTTTATTCATGGATACTTCATGGATATGAGCTACTATCCGGAATACTCTGTATATATAAATGTTACCTGTGGGATTTATAAACAGGGGGAAAGTGTGTGAGAGCGATCATGGGAAGAACTTCCCCATTTCTGCCAGAAGCTTACCAGTTGCCATTTTGGGAGCCTAAAGTGGTGTTGATTGAAGATCTCGTGCAGCTGGGCGATTTGGGGATGAGGCCCATCTGTGCAGCTTTGGACAGTGTTGGCGTTGTTGGTGATTTGCGCAAAGTATTATTTACTTTGTGGTGATCTGCCTATGTAGTTAATTCATAATGTTTTTATGAAGAATTCACATCATGTTTCTGTAAAACTTGTAAGCATGCTGTTGAGGCCCAGAGGTATTGGAACAAAAAACAGTGTGTGTGATCAACTAACTACACATTCTGTGTTGCATGAAAATAGCTTTGGGGTTTTCTAATATTTAACTTAATGATCTAACAAGCACATTGCATTTAATTGTAAGCCTTCTCATTGACATTATTATAACTACCCTATTTTTTTTTATGACATTTTTTTTGTTTGAGAATGTAAGCCGAAGCTACATCAACACTTGCATAACACGAAGAAGGCCTGAATGCAAGATGTGCGGAAGTCTAATCACGTGTCAAGTAAATGTTTGGTCAAATTATTGGCGCACATTTCAGTTTGATATTTAAACGCTGTAAAAATACCAATTTGCAATCCTCCAAGTGGATGTGAAGCTTAGGTACAGACTAATACTCACGATAAAAACGTTTTGTTTATTTCCATATAGCCTATGTTTCCTTTGTTTGTAAGTAATGCGTTTATGAGCTCCATGTCTGTCTGTCTAGCCATCTGTCATTTCAGTCATATGGGAGCGCTCGTGGGTCCACGGCTCCATTTACGTTTTTCCGCATATTGGCCTGCATTAGCCTACTATTATATATTAGGAAATATATATTCATTAAAAGTGTTCCCGCTTTGAGTTTGAGCCAGGAATGTTTGAGATGTCAATGGCTGTGTTAACACAATCAACCCAATTCTGATCTTTTTGCCACTAATTGGTATCTTTACTAATCAGATCAGAATGGTCTTTGTAAACGCAGCCTATTTAGACACCCTACATAAGGTCTCGTTTCCCTGCTCAGACATTGCATGCATCAACCAATGGTTGCGTGACACATCATATGTTATAGCAATCTATCAGTCGATGACCCAGTCGATGATGTAGCATGCAACCATTGGGTGATGCATGATACATCTGAGCAGGGGAAAGCGACCATTGAGTTGATGCCAGTTTTGGTTAATAAGTGTAACCTATCCATGGGGAATGGTATGGTCCATGGGGAGGGACCATTGGTATAAAGTTGTCTGTTTCTCAAGTGTGCTGTGCTTCATTTCTATTCTAGCTCAGGTATGTGAGCTGTGAGGAGGCTGTCACTAGCTGGCTGATGGGATCAAACATCTTTCATCATTAGCTGTGATATCCGTTGATAACAGGCTGCTATTTGGTCGTAAGCGTCAGATTTTCGACCATCCTTTACATGGCGAAGCTTTCTATATTCTCGACTTGGAAGTCACCAGTGTCTTCTAAACTCCCATGGCTAATTGCAGGAGGACAATTTGATTGGGAAAATGATCCGCTATTGAATTAGATAATCTTTTGCTCGACATCGTCTATTTCTGATACTCTCTTATTGATTGAGACAGGTGGGTGTCCACCCCAAAGTGCTACATGGCATGACCAAGATTCAGAAATCAAGTGTCACTTTGAATGACACTCACTTGGGGTGTATTCATTACGGAAACCGTTTACTGTTTAAGAACCAAACGGAAGCAAGCAGTGCAAAACTAGAGTTTGTATTGGACAAATTCAGGTACAGTAGGTCCCATTTTGTTCCGTTTGTGTCCATTTAAGAAACGTTTGCAACAGAATTGGCGGAATGAATACACCCCAGGCTTGATGATTAAGAGGATCAGAAATAGACCAGATGGCAGCATATACATTTTTGGATTCAGAAGAAGCTGGTGGGAGGAGCTTTATGAGGACGGGCACATTGGAATGGAATTAATGGAATGGAGTGAAACATGTGGTTTCCATGTGTTTGATACCGTTCCCTTTGCGCCCTTCCAGTCTTTACAATGAGCATGTCCTCCTATAGCTCCTCCCACCAACCTCCTCTGGTTGGATAACATCACGGAGAAAAGGGAGATTTATTTGAATAAATAAAAATTGTCAACTCAAACGTTCCCCCTGCAACTAGTCATGGGAGTTGAAAAGTATCGCCAAGTAACGGTTGGTCGAAAATCTGCTGCTTACAGCTAAATAGCATCCTGTTATCAACGGGTAATCACAGCTAATTATGAAAGATGTTTGATCCCATCAGCTAGTCACTAGCCCGGTGTACCCCAACCTGCTATAGTTGTTTTGGCAGGGTAGGCCTGATTTTGAACGTCAGCTTTTGATTTAATTTGAACCAGTGTTTTAGCAGTGACAGAGAATTTCTCTATTTTGTAAATATTTTTACAGCCCTATGTAAATATCGATTGGATTGAGTCTTCCACCTTTTCACTGTAAATAAACTGGACACTGTTTTGCACCTGATCCTGTTGCCTCCTATTACCCTGATGGTTTCTATAACATTTGGTCCCTACAACAAGCAGAATAATAATCTTTCACTCCAACCAAAACCAACAACCATTTGATTGTAGGTGTTCTATTACAGTGCAACCATTGGGTTTATGTTCAATTAGCCACATGAGGATAAAATTAGTCCCATGAGTGAACCAGTCAAACATCAAAATAATGTTATTTGTTATAAATACAATTTAATGAAAATAAGGCTTTTGAAAAAATACAGACATTGTTTTTAAAACTCTTTACATTGATCTGTGCACATATCTTCAAATGTATAATGTATGAGAAAACCAAGATGACTAGAATTAAAACAGGGAAAAGTATTTACAGATACTAGAGAAATATACAGTACCAGTCAAAAGTTTGGACACACCTACTCATTCAAAGGCTTTTCTTTACTTTTACTATTTTCTACATTGTAGAATAATAGTAAAGACATCAAAACTATGAAATAACACATATGGAATCATGTAGTAACCAGTAGTTTAGATTCTTTAAAGTAGCCACTCTTTGCCTTGATGACAGCTTTGCACATGCTTGGCATTCTCTCAACCAGCTTCACCAGGAATGCCTTTTCTACAGTCTTGAAGGAGTTCCCACATATGCTGATCACTTGTTGCCTGCTTTTCCTTCACTCTGCAGTCCAACTCATCCCAAACCATCTCAATTGGTTTGAGGTCGAATGATTGTGGAAGCCAGGTAATCTGATGCAGCACTCAATCACTCTACTTCTTGGTCAAATAGCCCTTACACTGCAGTGAGGTGTGTTGGGTCATTGTCCTGTTGAAAAACAAATAATAGTCCCACTAAGCGCAAACCAGATGGGATGGTATAGCGCTAAAGAATGCGGTGGTAGACATGTTGGTTAAGTGTGCCTTGAATTCTAAATAAATCACAGACAGTGTCACCAGCAAAACACCATCACACCTCCATGCTTCACGGTGGCAACCACACATCCAGAGATCATTCTCTCACCTACTCTGAGTCTCACAAAGACACAGCGGTTGAAAGCAAAAATCTAAAATTTGGACTCATCAGAGAAGGACAGATTTCGACCAGTCTAATGTCTTGGGCCAAGCAAGTCTCTTCTTCTTATTGGTGTCATTTGATGAAACTTGAAAAGTTCTTGAAATTTTCCAGATTGACTGACCTTCATGTCTTAAAGTAATGTTGGACTGTCATTTCTCTTTGCTTATTTGAGCTGTTCTTGCCATAAGAGGGAAATAAATTCCACAAATTAACGTTTAACAAGGCACACCTGTTAATTGAAATGCATTCCAGGTGACTACCTCATTTTTTTTTTTTAAGCTGGTTGAGAGATTGCCAAGAGAGTGCAAAGCTGTCATCAAGGCAAAGGGTGGCTACTTTGAAGAATCTCAGATATAAAATATATTTTGATTTGTTAAAGATTTTTTTTTGGTTATTACATGATTTCCCCAAAAATCTAGGCAGAGAGCTTGGAAATTCAAACACCTGACCACATGTCAACATTGTACTTTCAAAATCTTAGATAGCAAGCTTGCAGTCCTTCTCATATGAAGAGAAATTATAGATGAAACGTATCGGTGCTCATCGGCCATTGGACATAAACATTACTCAATGAGTGGAGGAATCTGTGTTTAACTTCAAGAGTTGCAAAGCAATCACTAGCCTGCTATTCAGTGGAGTTGGTGTGTGCACCATAAATTCAGAGAATGCCAGACTCTGATGACGAAGTTTGATGTCAAAATTTGCCCACGAAAGACCGCTGCACCACCTTCCTGTTCAAGTGAGTCCAAAAATGTATTGTATGCTGCTGCAAAAATGATGTAATATGCCAGGGAGATATGTATACTGTAGCCAAGAAATCATTACTAAGTGTATGTTGTGTAGTAAGTTGTTAGCTGTTGGTGGTGCACATGTAGCCGATAGCCTGTTTAAGAGAAATGTCATCATCGAATATTGTAAGAGCGTTCATTATCTGCTTATATGCCCCATTTATCTATCCTATGGTTCTGACTAGTAGAATAAAACTAATAGTTTTATTGACTACATCCATCCTGACTCGCTCATTAATGTCCTAATCGAAATTACGGATCGCCCCCTATCCACTCATCGTCCCCTTATGCCATGGTTTGTACATCTCAAATGTCAGTAGAAACCACATTTGTTTAAGCAAGTCAGCCATATCAGCTATGTTTTTTAAAAGGCAGTAAATGAGGCTGAATGAACTGTTTCGCTGCCAGAGAAGGCTCCGCTGATAGCCAGGTGTAGCGGTGGTAAGGATTCACTCCATGGTGCTGTAAAGAAAGCTTTGCTGTTGGGACAACTTTATGTAGGCACTAACAGTTTGTGGGCACCGTATTGTATTGTTTTTTCGATTTTGCTGGCATGCAAACAAACATTTTTGGGGGATTGTATTTACTAAAGTGTTTTTTGTGGATAATTTTGTAGTATTTACTATAGAATTCTACAGTATATTACAAAATTCTATAGTAAGTACTACACATGATCGAGGGATGCTACAGGATGTGGCATTGTATTCTCCAGTATACTGCTAAATTATATAGTAAGTACTACACATGAGCAAGGGATACTACAGTGTGTAGTATAGTATACTTACTATATAATTTAGTCGTATACTTGTGTTTACAATTATATTGGAAGCACTACACAATCGAAGGATACTACAGTGTGCAATATAGTATTCTACAGTATACTACAGTTTACTACAGAATGATGTAGTAACTACTATGGTAGAATCTTTTCCTATCGGTGAAACTTTCAACAAACAGTAGGGAATACGGACAAGAAGCAATTTATATTCCTCTAAGGTAAAATGTACAAAGAAACTCCTGTCTTAAATTATCTATTTCAAAAATGTATGTGTGCATAATGGGGGCCAAAGGCTCTTCTGAAAAACATTTCCGGGATATTGTTTTACATTTTTCATTTCTGCAAAGCTGAAAAGAAATCCTATGAATTTTCTTTCGACATGTTCTGAATTATTTATAGGGTGTGTGTTGCTAAAGCTCTGTCTGTCCCTCAGCGAAGCCACGTGAACCGTGAAAGCTGAAAAACAAATGGAGAGCACCTAGAAATGAACTCTACATATGTGGTCAACAGTGGGCAATTAGCCGCACTCAAGCCAACCAAAGTTCATTTAGACAACACAGAACAATAACAAGCCTGGGCTGAGTCATCAGAAGCCATTAATGAGGATTTAATTGTGTTGTTCTCATCGGTATACAAAGACCGCCGCAGCTTCTATGCCCACTTTGTTGCAGTAGCTTCACAAAGTTTCTAAAACGCGTGGTGAGCGTTCTGAATGAGTAAGACTGCATGTAATGTACAGGACAAATAGAGACGGATTATCCATTATCTTCCCGGCCCTGTGCTGAACTAGCCTCTATCAAAAGGCCTCAATCAAGTCTTTCGTACAACTAACCGCTGTAGAATTAATACAATGATAATCAGAGAGGAGTTATGGAGATGGACGCTCTTCATTTTTTCATCTCCCTCATCTTCCCCAAATGAGATTCTAATCGTATTGTATCAGATTAGGGGTGGCACTGGTAAGACTGTGAAAAACCCACTGCTCGTCCGGGTAAGGACTCCCCCTAAGACTGGCACTTTCAGCCCCCCACTCCACCCAAGTCTGCCCAGGCTGTGACAGTGACATAATGCCTTCTAATGAGATTTCTGAATATACAAAAGCCTTGTTCACACTGCCTTATTGCTCAAATCAGTTGTGTTTTTCAAATCCGTTCTGGACTACTGAATGTCCAAACAGCAAGTTACAAGTGACAAAATCGGATTAGTGTGTTCTGACACCATTTGCTGACAAAGCTATGCTAGTAGTAGTGACGGATGTGTGTGCGGTGTTGTAGGCTGATTGGTGGTGGTGCTTGTGCATCCTATCCCTCAGAAGTTAGGTAGCAAGATAAGGTGGCAACAATGCCTGCCATGGACATTTACCAGTTGCTTTGAATGTTCAAAATCATAGCGTAAGAACACTTTTAAAATGATCCAGTCTATTTTGGCTAGTTAGCTAGGTAGCTGTTTAGTTTTCTAGCACATTCACTCATTTGTTGGTAAACAATTAACAAACTAGTAAGCTACCGCATGTTCACGTCAAACTGCCAACAGAGCAGCTAGCAAGCAACAAGATATGCCGAATAACAGTCTAAAAACCCCTTGAGGGCAAATATTTCAGATTTGACCGTTTAGCCACAATTTACACAATTTAGATTTGTATCTCTAAGAATGTGGTTTGAAATGTAGGTTGAAATGTCCGATTACATGTGCTTTTGGACTGGTCAGTCTGCAGGAAAAAGAGCAGATGCA
Organism: Oncorhynchus clarkii lewisi; assembly: GCF_045791955.1. NCBI lineage: Eukaryota > Metazoa > Chordata > Actinopteri > Salmoniformes > Salmonidae > Oncorhynchus > Oncorhynchus clarkii. The sequence goes on along the minus strand of NC_092167.1, from coordinate 40,258,038 downwards.
AATCAGAAATGCAAATAAAAAGGATTTGAGTCACTTTAAACTGCCAATGGGAACACGGCTAAAGAGAGCCTTGATTGAAATGTTCCCTTCCATCCAAGCAGCAACTTTAGATTTTTTCCTTAGAGTTTGATTTCATGTTGCTTTCGTGATGATTGTGAAGCGTCAGTGCTGTAGGCCTACTGTTGGTATAATTCACACTGAGGGCAGAAGGCGTGATTCTTGGGGTTAGTCTTCCCCGGAAGAGCCCAGTAATTGGGACAAAATTCAATGGAAGCTGTCAACAATCGGTGTTAAAGATATCAAATCTGGCAGATCTCAGAGGAGTTTGACATCACGGCAACTTGAGGCGTCCCAGGAAATCCATGTTTCTGGTGAATTCTATACAACAGCCTAGTCTAGGCCAGTCATATGCCCTGTGGAGGTCAAGATTGAAGTTGGGATGTCACTGTGGTACTACCCTCCTCCTCTGCTCCAGGGTGTGAAGACCCTCCTCTCTCCCCAAGGCATGCTGGGTACCCGTTTTGTGGGCAGCATCCGTAGCAGTGATGTCGATCAGGGCATATTTAGAGGAACTTTTCCCTGTAGAGTGAAGAAACACCAGACAGTCCATGAGATCAGTAATATTGTTGACCCTCCGTTCAGGACATCATGCATAAAAATAGAATGACCACGGTAGGGAGGTTTATTTAAAAACACTGAGTGATCACTCTTGTGTACGGTTACCATTCAAATGAGAGAACAGCAATGTATTCCTGTCCTTGAGCTACAGAGGAAGCAATGAGATTGACTTCAAGATTGCTTCAGCTATGCATTCTCCAGGCGATCTCATAAAGTGGACAAATCCTTACACACATGCTCGCACGCACACACACACACGTCAACACACTCTGGGAAGATGACCACATTAGAGCAAGAGACTTCACCATGGTATTCCGAACGCCCTATGACCTTCTGACGCGGCTAAACTGGAACGCTGCTCCTCCAAGTGATATATAGATGATGGCACACACCGGGACGGAAATCCTCTCGCTGACATTGGAAATGAACCTTTCTCGCGTTGAGCAAGACTGTCCCTCATATTCCCGGAGAGTAATGACGTTAATGGTTGACTTTTCTGCCGATTAGACCACGCTGATGATGGTGGCTCAGTTGTCACTCGGAAAGATCGGGAGCAATCTCCAACTAATGGAGAAATAGAAATAGGGGATTATCATTTACCAAGAGTCTCTCAAGTCTTATTGGAATCGATACGCCAGTGGTCGCAAGCTACCCTGTCCCTCTTCACCATCCTGTAGTTCTGAGCGATTAGCGCTTTTTGAGGTTGGTTCAGTTTATTATAGTACATTTTTTTTAAATCACAGTTTTTGATTTTGGTTTCGACGATTTTTCAAACACTAAATACATGATGAAATAAAGACAGTAAAATTATTTTAGAGCTTTTCAATTAAAATTCCATAGCCAAAAATGTTGATCATTGTGATCATTAAATTTCCAAAAGATTGAAAATATTTCATTGCCTATCTCAGGTCCACATTGGGTTGAAAAATAGGAAACGACTATGAAATAATACAATATTTCAGTTATATATTCATTCGTTTTTATTTACTGAGTTTAATATTTTTCATTCTTTAAAGTAATCCTCTTCTCTCTGCTCAGGCAGTAGCAGCCAGCCAGACAGACAACCTACGTTATCTCTGTGCTCCCCATACTGTACTGTCTTTAGTCATACTATTTATCTAGACTAACCTGCCGAAGTATTCTGCAGAGCTGTCTGACAAAATTATTTAACTAGTTCTTCAAAGTAGATAAGGCATACTTTCACAAACTGTCTCTTTCCTTCTCGTAGTTGTATTATGCACATTCCTCGCTCTCATGTGGTCTATGTGTATCTAACTTAATTTAGCAGGTGAAAAAGTCTCTGTCTGAGCTGGCGCAATGAATTGTGGTCATTGTAGTTAATTACTACATTTCTGCACTGAACTAGGTTGAGTATTTGCTTATGAAAACTACAACTCCCTTAAGCCCAGCATCCCACATAGTTCTTGATGTCGGTCAGTTGTTTAATTACCGGAAAAAAATTGACATTTTGGTTCATCCCTCAGCACTATTATTCTGTCTCTTTTTGCATGCAACCAAGAAATCTGAAATACAAATGGTCACACTTGAATCTTGTGCTCACGCAAGAAATATATTGTATGCCACTTGATATTGACTTTGATCACAATAATACCTTCAATATACAGTGTACTTACATGTCACAGGAGGCTGCTGAGAGGAGGTTAGTTCATAATAATGGTTGGAATGGCGTGAAGGGAATGGTATAAAACACATGGAAACCATATGTTTGATTCCATTCCATTTAATCCGTTCCAGTCATTACTATGAGCCTGTCCTCCCCAATTAGCCATGTACAATAGTGCACTTCAAGATGCACATCATTTCAATTGGCTATAGAAAAATTAATAGCAAGACAGAAGACATTGAAATCACAGAAGTGCGGACCACCAGAGACCCATAAAAGACAGGTTGTTATTGAGAAAATGGGCTCTTACTCTGTCCTGGAAGGTGTTGGCCAGTCCCCCTGACCCCAGCATGCTCCTGATGCTCCAGCTCCATGTAGTTCAGCTGTTTCTTAGACATGGGGCTAATGGGAATATTGACGTATGTCACACCATCACCGCAGGGTCTTTCTGGAGCCACCATGTCTGGCGGAAACACAAACTTGGCCCCTGCCAATAGAGAAATACCAGGGTGTTATTCACAGATTGTTCTGGAGGCCAAATGAGGCTGACTTATCAGCAGGCACAGGTGATGCATACCTAAAAAAAAATATGAATCTGAACCACACGAGTGTTATTTCCAGAATGAACTTCTCTACACTCTACCATATTCTCAATATTAGTGACCTACTGGTGGCCATTTTGTGGCACTTAACATGCTGCTGTGAGTTTCTGTTGGTGTCTCCATCAGGGCAAAGCAATGGTCTCATAGAAAAATCTAGTCCTTGATAGGACCTACAAAAGGTATTAGCAAATGTGTGCAACTGAACCTACTATACAGATGCCGTATCTTAACTTGATCATCCTGTTGTTATAGGAATTTTCCTGCCCCGCAGGAAATGCAAACGTGTAGTGTATTCAAGGTTTAAAAAGGTTTGTGAAGTTTGTAATTTCCACTTAAATATTTCAGACTTGGTTTCCCCTAACGAAAAAGGTATCAACCCCTACAAAAAAATGGATTATAATCATTGATTATAATCCACATTACAATTCAAATGTACTGTTGCTTCAGGATTATTTTCCTGCTGTAGCAAACTGGCACAAATTAAGATATGGTATCTGTACATACCCAGGACTAAAGTTATTATGTATTGCTGAACGGTTGAAATAGTGGGGAAAATACATCTTAAAACAACCAAAAGGTGTGTATTGTATCAGTTTTAACAGTCTTTCCTGTCAAACACAGAAATTAGACTAATACAGCAAGTCAATTTGTTCCACCCACATGCTTTGCACCTGCTCTCAGATAGTGTAGAGAGACAAGAGAAGGAAGTCCCCAAAGAGCTTTGCCTGTCATAAAGCTGAAAGCCATTCAGGGTAAAGAGAGGAATACATTACTGGGTGGTTGACTGCCATTGACCTCAATGTCTTATTCCTACAATGGTATAGACCATAGCTAAAATATGTACATTTCAGAGTAGTCGCTTTTTATCAGCTACAGTAGATGCCATCGCTTTTCATAACCTGATTCATTACGGCGTTCCCGGCCTTGAATTAAATAACGTATACAACTACAACCTACAAATAGGGATTTGTGAAGGATCTGATTCAAGGGCTATAACAGAATTTGGTGTTAAACTTTTAGATAGCGATGTAAATCATTACTGCTCACGTAATCTTTTAAATGCTTCAGTAAAACCTCTTAAACTGCAGTAAGATGTTACTACATCTTCTATTGTAACCTGTGTTTCTGCTATCACCAACGGCACGATGCAAAACACTGGACGCAGCTGTTCTTGAGTAAACATTGTTAAATCACATTCATCTTTCTAGGTCAGTGCATCTACTCCCTATAGCCAGGGGCCATTATCTGGAAGAACAAACACTGCATAAAAGGCCCTTTCTATATAAAAGAGTTATGGTGGTCGTCTTACTGTGAAAACAGTGGGATAGCAAAACCGATACCGCTTTACACAGATAGTTCTAAACAGACCATGGGAGGATTTTACGTCACTTTTTCCTGTAAAGTCAGCTAGCTTGATTTAGGATCAAAAAGCACCAGATACTGTACAAATGTTTCACAAATACAACTATAGGATAAAACGTTCTCCCTATTAGTACATGCAGTTTTTGACACAAGCCTCTGTTTCATTTAGCTTCTCTCAAGAGAGTCAAACTACAGTATCCCTCATACATACTGATACAGTACATAAAACACATAGTTAGTGGACTAGCGTTCTGTACATTAAGCTGCCTCATGCTAGAGAAGCAGGAGATAGGCTCCTGCCCTATGGGCGACACTGGCTTGGAAAAGGCTACCTACTTCTACAGCGATTCCATTCCGTCATTCCATTTCAATCCTTCAAAATGGCGGCATTGGCACCCTAACCAGCTGAGCACCAACAGTGTCAGGGCAATATTTCTCCAAAGTAATTGAGAAGCCATTCGAGACTGGCAGTCTCTCTGCGGGTCTTTCCTTTGGTATCGTCTGAGAGTACTGATGCCTAATTGATCAGACATTAACCATCCCTTGCAATCACAGCAGGCCGTAATGGCAGCCCATTACGACAGTGGGCATGCACACAGCTTCAGAAGCCGGGATCTTTTAGCCTCCGTTCACACAGAGTAAGCCCAGCAGGGGGGCAGCCATTTTGGCAGACAGCTCTTTGTGGTGCAGCACCGCTCTGTGGATTCTCTTTGGAAGGTCGGCTGCTTTGGCTTGTAGAACAGAGTGCCAATGGTCTGTGCCAATTGTCTAAGCAGGGGCTCTATGCTGCTACTCTAGCTTTTTGTTGTACTCTGGTGGGTAGGAATTTGTTTTATCAAGCAGTGTTGAGAGGTTATTTTGTCACTGAAGTTCTGTGAAATTTTAGAAGTAAGTTTATTTTTAATAAGGAGCTGAAGGTAGCCAGTTTTGAAAAGTTCAGGGAATTTTTTGGCACAGGTTGCTGGACATTTAAAAAAGTACAGTCACTAGAGAGCTGATTCTTTTGTAAGGTAAACAGTGTCCCCAGTACTCATGACCGAAGACCTGTCCTAGAGAGATCCAGCAAGCCTGAGGGGCACTAACTACTAACTAATGTTATGGCTTCAACAGGAGGAGGGTGGCAAGGTGACACGGGAACTGAAGCCAAGTGTGGGAGGAAAATGGTGGCGGAATGAGTGATGGGTGTGGTGCCACTGTGTGACAGCAGTGAGGAGAGTTCCAGAACAGGTGTGTAAAGGACTGAGGGGACGTGAGAGTGGGCGGCCTAAGTGACCCTGATGACTGTCCCTTCACCTCACATCATGGCCAACACTCTGTCATGTGCACTTCACTGCCTGGACATCCTTTGCGGAAACGCTGTGTGACGACAGTACAACAGTAGAGTGAGTGTTCTTCTCACAGCTGTAACAAAAATGTGTGCTCCTTATGCAACATGAGTTACATAAATACAAAGGCAGGATGAAGCGCTCAGACATTTTCAAACACACAGAGATGACAATAGACATGGAAGCAGAGACAGAAGCCTGAGAAGTGTACAGCATGTAAAACAACAGGACAAAACACATTTTTACTCACTGTACTGTACAATACTTCAATTGAGTTGGCGGCGCAAAAAGCTAGTTTGACACAGGCACTACTGTTCTGTAATACTATTTATCAGACGTTAGTTAATTAAGGCCAGAGCTATATATTTAGAGAATTAGGCCAACGTTTAGAATGTTGAATACTGTTCTAATTCGAGACATTTAGTTATGTAGCATTGTTCCCTATGTAATGTTAAAGGGGAGAAAACATGGCTGCTATAGAATGTTGAAATGTGATGTAAATGCATCATAATGCAGAAACCGCATAAGCTCAACTCTCTAAATGCACTACTCACGTTAAGGCACGCTAGGTGTTCTAAAGTGTACACCTCGTCAAATGAAGTGTTCCCTGTCAGGTGCTAGTCTATTACCTTTGCTCAATCTCACAGAGCACTCCAGGTGTCACAGACCTGTCTGTACCTCTTCTTTGCCCTCTCTGACCCCTACATCTGGTGCTTGTCTCAATCCAACAGGATGCTGTTTGTCTGTCTGTCTGCCATTCCAGACGGTCAATATGTCATTCCACACACTCTGAGCAGCAGGTGATAACTCATCAAAATGATCCACTTTAATGGAGAGAGAGCACAGGAACTTCGGGGAGAAATTGAAAGGTGAAGTTCAGCTAAGAACTTGCCTGCGATTGACAACTGAGAATTAAGAAGTTACCTCAGTTGACCTGAGAAGTTGATAGCCTAGAAGCGAAATCCCAAATTTTCTGTTGAGGAAGATAAACAAAAATAAACTGCCCATCAGTCAGAGGCACATTAAGGGCAGCCTTTGTAGATTTAAAGTAAAATAATAATTTCACCTTTATTTAACCAGGTAGGCCAGTTGAGAACAAGTTCTAATTTACAACTGCAACCTGGCCAAGATAAAGCAAAGCAGTGTGACAAAAAACAACAACACAGAGTTGCACATAAAACAAAAGTACAGTCAATAACAATCGAAAAATCTACATACAGTGTGTGCAATGTTTTGACTGGCTCAGTATTCAGACAAAAAAAAACTAACATAAATGACAAACCTCATTATCTTGCTCTCTCCACGCTCATTTTCGGCTATTGTGGAACAGAACACTGGAATATTAAATGCACTCACCTTCAGTCTCATGAAGGAACCGTTGTTGTCCACAACTGCCCACCAGCTCATACTTGCTTTTTTCCTCTGGCTGCAAGACACAGTACACAATAAGTAACATGCTTGTTTAGGAGGGGGGTGTTTACATCAAACGAAGTCAAGCCTGAGGCTGTAGTTAATTACAAAGAATTCAGTCCAACTTCAATTTAAAAAAAAATATATTTCAACAACAGACTAAAACCCAGACTTAAAGATAATCTCTACTCAACAGTTCACGGGAGTCACTCAAGTTAGATTTAGAATTGACTAATTGGAGTGTACTGAAATCTTACAGGCGTGTCTACTTAAGCTGAAAGGGGCATGTAGCTTGAAGTGTCTCTTGTTCTTATTGAGGCTTATTCATGCCTTTTCTTATGAGACCATTGTTCTGGGGGTTTTGCTACAGTCTTTGGTGTGAAAACATGATGGAAAAGTGCAGCCTCAATGCTTCCTGTCAGATTGAAGCGTAAGAGATCCTGACTTAGGTAGTAAAGCTCTTACACAATGTGTTCTGTCTGTTCTGCTCCATAGCTGCCAAACAGTGTGTTACACTGACTTGCTTGGCACACCCACATAATCCTCCCCAAAATAACTGCCATTTTATTCTAATGAACTGTTCTTGAAGATGCACTCTCAAACTTTTGTATAATTTCAGCCAGTAAATTTGAAAGTGGCTCTCACGAGCCAAAATGGGTCACTGTTTTTTTTTGTGTACTACATAAATACAACTGTGTACTACATAATACAACTGTGTACTACATAAATACAACTGTGTACTACATAAATACAACTGTGTACTACATAAATACAACTGTGTACTACATAAATACAACTGTGTACTACATAAATACAACTGTGTACTACATAATACAACTGTGTACTACATAATACAACTGTGTACTACATAATACAACTGTGTACTACATAAATACAACTGTGTACTACATAATACAACTGTGTACTACATAAATACAACTGTGTACTACATAATACAACTGTTAACTATATAATCCATTTTGTGTGATATGTTACAAATGTAGCAATTCGTATATCATACGAATTTTGCAATTCGTGCAATATGTTACACAATGAGGTGTTGGCTTTAGGGATGCTGGAGCGCGTGCTACGGGTGGGTGTTGCTATCGTGATCAGTGAACTGAGATAAGGCAGAGCTTTACCTAGCATGGACCTGTAGATGACCTGGAGCCAGTGGGTCTGGCGACGAATATATAGCAAGGACCAGCCGACTAGAGCATACAGGTCGCAGTGTTGGTTGGTATAAGGAGCTTTAGTAACAAAACGGATGGACTGTGATAAACTGCATCCAGTTTGCTTAGTAGAGTATTGGAAGCTATTTTGTAGATGACATCGCCGAAGTCGAGGATCGGTAGGATAGTCAGTTTTACTAGGGTAAGTTTGGCGGCGTGAGTGAAGGAGGCTTTGTTGCTAAATACTAGGGTCACAAAGAAATGGCAGACTGCAAATGTTTGGATAAATTCTGAAAAATATATAAACAACCCAAAGTGTTCTAAGTAACGATGCAATATCTTGTAATCTTTGCTGTTACTTTCTAAAAAAATTAAGTATTTACCTTTTTTTCCATAGACATTTGGCCTCACAGGTGTTTCCTTTTAAGTTTGGACCATAGTAATAAAAACAATTGAAGCATGTGAGTTTGATGATCGAAGAGGAGTGAGGAATCCCATTCATAAACCTCCTACCTCTGAACTCTTCTCCAACGCCCAGCTATCCATGGTATCATACTCAACTTTGCTCCTCTCCTCCATACTTTTCAGCTTCTTGTCTGGTGGCAAGAGGAAAATAAAGTGTGTTTGAGATGTGCAACAACACACCAGACTCCTATTACACTGCAGTAAAGCCTGTGAGAAAAATATCCCTATATCAGGTTTTCCTTTTTGTCTACTATAGATGTAGGATCTTAATTTGAGCCAGTTTGCTACAGCTGGAAAATAATCCTGCAGCAACAGGAAATGTGAATTATTACATGGATTATAATTAATTAACATTTTTGTAGGGGTTGATACATTTTTCGTAAGGGAAAATCAAGTCTGAAAATTCAAAGTGGAAATTACAATCTTCAGGAGCCTTTTTAAACCTCAAATGTACAACTTTTACACTACACTTTTTACATTTCCAAATTAAGATCCTACATCTGTACATGCTGTGTACTAATGCAGTCAAAGAAGTGGTGTCTCTTGGTGCCCAAACATGTAACCTGTCTGATCCTAGGATAAGAAACGACGATTGCAGGGGATTGATTAATCAACGTCTTACAAGACCGCAACATGTCAGAGGACAGGATATACTTTAGCATTACATTGTCTGGAGCTCCCTAGTGTGGTTGGGATAAGTGCTGTATTACTCATGGGGATGGCTCTGTTACGAGCACAGCAGCCAACACAGTGGCCCTGATGTCATTTCCAGTACAAATGGAAACCTCCACAAAACCACATTGTCTAAATAACAGTCAACGTAATGCTATACAATCTGGGGTCATGCTGAACAAATATGACAATGGTCTATTTAGTCAGTCATTTTCTTGTTTACCATCACAGTAATGTCAAATTATATTGCTTCTTATACCATTCTGTTTCATCCTGAAGCAACTGGTTGAGATGCTCTGCATCTCTCCCAAACATCTAAGCAGCTCAATCGCAAAATCAATGCAGCATGAAGAAACATAGAGAGGCATCGACAGCTTGACAAAGGGAGGAGAAATAGTCCAGGAAATACAGAAAAGAAAAGGTCTTAGTCAAGGAGAACAGGGAAAGAAGTGAATAAACAAGAGGGAGGAATCCATGAAGGAAGAGGCAGGCTTTGTCTGTTAGCATGGAGTTCAGTCAATAAAGAGTGGAGGAAATCGGAAGGGGAGCGCTCTCTTACCTTCAACGGAACTGAATGACCTTTCACCTCCACACATGGAAGGCCTCCATCTTGTAATTTAGGGTACAGCAGTTGCACTTCAATGGGCTTCTCTTCTTTAGGTGTCCCTTTACAGTCCACACCGTTCTCCAAGCAAGGCCCAGAGGGTAGTGGCTGTCCAAAACATACACCACTGTGGTGAATCTGACCAACCTATAGGACAACGCTGTTCCCGGGCAATGCTGGTGTCACCCTAGTGGGCGAATAGCACTCCTCCCCGTTCTTGCACTTGAAGCAGTTTTCGTAAAATGATAGTCCCCTTGTCTCCCCCCTTGTGGCCTTGTCAAGCCGAGTTCAGATCACGCAAAGGTCTGCAGGTGGTAAGGTTTCTTGGGATGTAAGCTCATGTCCCAAAGCAGAGGCCGTTGACTCATACAGTTTCTGTGCGTTTGTCTTTTTACATGGTTCTCCGGTTGTGCCGCGGGAGCCTAATAGCTCAGCTGAGAGCTGCTGGTTCCTCATTCATACTCTTCAGCTTCTCAGAGCTGCGATTGGTCACTGAGGCAGGTGAGGGCGTGGTCTCGATAACCTCAGTCCAAACGTTCTGTGCTTGCAGCTCAACGCATATCTAGTTATACAGGTTCTGCACATCGGTTTAATAATTCATGGGATTCATTAATAAGAACAAACTACTTATCTAAACATGCTGCAAAATAAACAAGTCTGAAAATAAATTCATGCTTGGACAGGGATATTAAAGGCATATAATAGCATTGGTGTGCATACACACGCACACAGCCAGTGGAACAGATTTACCTGGTATGGCTGGCATTGCCGAGCCCACTGTGTAGGAGAGCGGGTTCCCCTGTGAGAAAATAAGGAAAGAGAACATCTTCAATAATTCAGACTAGATGAAAAAGTTCCTTTCACACAATATTTTCTCTTTTTGTGCCAGCCTTTCAACTAATATAACTAGGGCATTGTCTTTATGTAAAAACATGAAAGCCACTATGGCTTGCTCACATAGAGTTACAATGACTTATTGAAACCTAAGGGCGCTTAATGGTCTTTGTTTTCCTAGCTGAGGTTGAGTATCACAACGATGTTGATAGATGTGCACTCACACAATGCTTTATCCAATAGGACTGGTGCTGGGCAGCTAACAGAGGAATTATTGTACTGTAAGGCTGGACCTTTACGGCACTCATAGTCTTTCAAAGTGACCGAAGACTACACTAAAGACAAGTCAGAGGAATCAACAGAACTATCCCTTTTTGTTTTCTACAAAGGTCATCAGAAATTAACCTTGATAAAGCAATATGGATTATTAATATCTAAATGCACCACCAGCAGAGAGAGCTCTAGGTTTAAAAGATCAATAAAGTCACATATTGTCTATGGGGCAGAAAAAAACATGAACATCATTTGAAGTTGTTTCATCAGAGAGTGAAAACAGACTCCCTTCGATGAAAGAAGAGCAATTTGGTTTAAGATGTTAGACCATAATTCTATCCTCCTAATTCCTGCTTACTAGCAAAAACTAAAGAAGGAAGTAGCAGTGCTTCACTAAATGAGCTAAATGCCTTTTATGAGCTAAATGCCTTTTATGCTCGCATCGAGGCAAGCAACACTGAAGCATGCATGAGAGCACCAGCTGTTCCAGACGACTGTGTAATCATGCTCTCCGTAGCCGATGTGAGCAAGACCTTTAAACAGGTCAACATTCACAAGGCCACGGGCCAGATGGATTACCAGAATGTGTACTCAAAGCATGCGCGGATCAACTAGCAAGTGTCTTCACTGACATTTTCAACGCTGACCGAGTCTGTAATACCTACATGTTTCAAACAGACCATCATAGTCCCCGTGCCCAAGAAAGCGAAAGTAACCTGCCTAAATGATTACCGTCCTGTAGCACTCACGTTGGCAGCCATTAAGGGCTTTGAAAGGCTGGTCATGGCTCACATCAACACCATTATCCCGGAAACACTACACCCATCCAATTTGCGTACTACCCCAACAGATACACAGATGATGCAATCGCAATCGCACTCCACACTGTCCTTTTCCACCTGGACAAAAGGAAAACCTATGGGAGAATGCTGCAAATTGACTACAGCTCAGCGTTCAACGCCAAAGTACCCACAAAGTTCATCACTAAGCTAAGGACCCTGGGACTAAACAAATCCCTGTGCAACTGGATTCTGGACTTCCTGACGGGCTGCCCCCAGGTGGTAAGGGTAGGCAACAACATATCTGCCACACTGATCCTCAACACGCCCCTCAGGGGTGCGTGCTTAGTCCACCTCCTGTACTCACCCACGACTGTGTGGCCAAGCACAACTCCAAAATCATCATTAAGTTTGCTGACGACACAACAGTGGTAGGCCTGATCACCAACAATGATGAGACAGCCTATAGGGAGGAGGTCAGCGACCTGGCAGTGTGGTGCCAGGACAACAACCTCTCCCTCAATGTGAGCAAGACAAAGGAGGGCCGAACAGGCCCCCATTAACATAGATGGGGCTGAAGACAAAGGAGTTGGGGCTGAAGTGGAGCGGGTCAAGAGTTTCAATTTCCTTGGTGTCCACATCACCAACGAACTGTCATGGTCCAAACACAGTTGTGAAGAGGGCACGACAAAACCTTTTCCCCATCAGGAGACTGAAAAGATTTGTCATGCGCCCTCAGATCCTCAAAAAGTTATACAGCTGCACCATTGAGAGAATCCTGACCGGTTGCATCACTGCCTGGTATGGCAACTGCTCAGCATCTGACCGTAAGGCGCTACAGAGGGTAGTGCGTACGGCCCAGTACATCACTGGGGCCAAGCTTCCTGCCATCCAGGACCTATATACTAGTGTCAGAGGAAGCCCCAAAGAATTGTCAAAGACTCCAGTCACCTAAGTAGTAGACTGTTCTGCCTGCTACCTCAAAGCAAGCGGTACCGGAGAATCAAGTCTAGGACTAAAAGGCTCCTTAACAGCTTCTACCCCCGAGGCAGAAGATTGCAGATCAATTAATCAAATAGCCACCCGGACTATATACATTGACCCCCCTTTGTTTGTACACTGCTGCTACTCGCTGTTTATCATCTATGCATAGTCACTTTACAAATTACCTCGACTAACATGTACCCCCGCACATTGACTAGGCACTGGTACCCCCTGTGCATAGCCTCGTTATTGTTATGTAATTTTCTTGTGTCACTTTTTGATTTGATTAGATTGTTTTACTTTAGTTTATTTAGTAAATATTTTCTTAACTCTATTTCTTGAACTGCATTGTTGGTTAAGGGTTTGTAAAGTAAGCATTTCATGGTAAGGTCTACCTGTTGTACCTGTTGTATTCGGCGCATGAGACAAATAACATTTATTTGATTTAATATAATCAAAAGCACTGCTTAATAAAATAGGTATATTTTTTGATTAACAAAAAATCAGCTATTCTATTCGACTGACAATTCTTTTGAAAATGTTTTTTATCTAATCAAGAGTCTCATGCTCTGTGTATGAATAATACCTCTTTCAAAGTATATAAGCATGCAGTTTTACATTGTAAATCACTTGTAAATGAGATTATTCAAAGATCAAATTGAAGGGTTATCGTTTCTTGTGGTTCCATAACAAGCCAAGAAAGCGGAAGAAAACAAAGTTTGTAAAAAGAAAATAAGTAAAAATCAATTCCCTGCACTTGGATGACCTCAAAGTGAGAGAAGATGGTCAATACAGCCGTTTTTTTATCTCAAAATGAAATCATTTCTGGGTAACAATTAAGTACCTTACTGTGATTGTTTTCAATTAAAACTGTCAAAAAGAAACAAAAATAGCTTCTTAGCAAAGAGCAATTTCTCAAGCAAGAATTTAGCTTGGATTGTGTCTGGGAGTAGTCTAAATGGGTAGGGGAAAACTGAAAACTAGCTGTTATTGGCAGAACGGTTTGGTACCCTCTTTCTTATTGGTCTATTAACTAATTTACCGTCTGGTGATGTCACCAGGCAGGCTAAAACGCCATCCCACCAAAAACAAGCTGACATTTCAGGTCTTCAAACAGCTCTTACATTAAAATCGTATTATCATCCAGGCTCATAGTGTGGAAATGTATATAAAACACAGGTAAATAACGTTTTTGACTACACTGGGCCTTTAAAAAGCCCAAGACAACCCATAATGGTAGTACAAACTCAAGATGGAGGCCCATTTAGAAGAGCAGTAACTATTGTGACACAGATGCTCTTATAAACACACTTTCTACAGAGATGGGGGTGTTTAATCGACCATGAACAACATCTGCACACAAAAGAGCATTTCCTGACCTTATTGAGTGAGAGGACAGCTGATATCTCAAATGCCTGGTAGAGTCAGTGATGGGGAAGCTACTCTGAAAATATAGTTTACCAAGCTACCTACTCCTTCACACTTTAAGAAGTTACGCTATACTAAAGTACACTTAAGAAAAATATAGTTGACTAAAGTTACTTTGAAAAAGTAGTTTACTACATCCAAACTAGTTTGTAAAAAATTAGCATATCTAAATCTGAAATGTCATAGACTACAAATTGCAGGAACAGATGGCTCTGGAGTCAGATGTTAACAGAATGTGTGACTTTACCTATTAAACACAGAAAGTGAGAATTAGGCATACAAAAAGTGTCTCAAGTGACAAGTAGGCAGGTCTGATGTTGAAAAAGAAAGGAAATGAATGCCTATTTCACCTATGTATTATTTTCTTAGTAGTGTATAGTTCAGTAGTTTGCTAAACCGCTACATGGCTAAAAAGTTGTTAACTACTGAAAACACTACCAAGATTGGAATTTAGTTCAACTACCACCAAGCAACTGCAAAATGCAATTGAATTACTAGTTGAACTACATGTAGTTTACTACTCCCCAACACTGAGTAGAGTGCAGACAGACAGGCAGACAGACAGGCAGCAAGATTATTAATGTTCCAACACCAATTGCTGTGAGATAGATTTCACACAAAGGGACGCATTGACAACTATAGCCGGCAACAGATGATACCAAGATGACAAGGGTTTACTCACAGTCGAACAAGCTGTTATAAAGTGAAGTCTAATCAAAAGCAGCTGACAGTATTTTTGTACTTTGGTAGTTGGTACTCATGAGAAAAACAAAACAACTCTGAAGAAACTAAACATTTTGGCACATTCTGGCACATTTAGTCAATTTGATGATAATAAAAGTGAGACAGTCAATTGGATTAAGATAAACATGTTTTTCTTCTTTAACACTTTTCATCCATAGATTAATAAAAGTGACCAGGGGAGCATCTCAAATGTATTTCCTTGATTCCTTGTGTCCTCTCAAAACACATTGGAGTAGAGGATCCTAAGTTTCTCCAATAGGTTTTGAGAAGGAAGCGAGGAGAGAGGACACAAGGAATAAAGAAGATTCACCCCAGCTCTCTGTACCTTGAATCCTCCACAGGTGGGGCAGATAGTGAGGAGGGTTTTGGAGGCAGTGGGTTGGGAACTACTGCAGACCTGACAGGACTCTGGGTGTTGACTGTCACTAGGGGGCGCCACCCTTCTTTTGCTCTCCTCAGAGTGGCTCTGCAGGAGCTCTGTGGTGGAGCGCTTGGCAACATTTTCCGAGAGACCCCCGAGAGGAGCATCTTTCCCCCCCTGTGATGACTCACATAATGGGGGTGAACTGGCCACCTGGTCCATAGGTGTTGTGGAGATATCCTGCCCCCTGGCCCCTCCTGTTCCCCCCTGCAGTAGAGTTCGGGGGGTGTCATAGATGTACCTCAGTGAGGTGGGTACCTGGTACTCATGTCCTGGTGCATGGGGACAGGTACAGGGGGCCAGGTCTAGAGACAGGTGAGGGGGCAGGCTAAGCAGGGAGCCAAAGTCCAGGCTACCCACGTAGGAGGAGAAACTCCCAGAGTACGAGGAGTGGCTTCCTGTGGCGATGCCGCTGTCGGACGAGCTCTGGCGACCAATCTCCTGCAGCTGCCGGGACCGAGGGGTCTTGGCACGGGCTCCACCCACCTGGCTGGTGGACGGTTTCTCCTTGGCCTGTAACTGGCCAATGATGGTCTCTGTGCGAGTAGAGCTTGTTGTGACAGGCTCAGTCCAAATGGCCGGCCGGCTGCCGACGATGGAGTCTGATTGGCTGGTGTCGGAGGTGTGAGAGGAGCCTGATATGCTGCAGACGTCTCCCGCCACAGACAGACCATATGTGGAGGAAGCTGCCAAAACAACATAAGAAAACACATTATTTAGTCTTTAAAAACAAAACTATTACTTATATACCGTATCTACACAACACATTGAGGCACTACATCAATAAAACATATCAGATTATCTAAAATAATTTTCCTTAGTCAATTGTCTGACTGGTATTCACAGCCATAATACTCACAATAAATCAACAAAATAATAAATATGATCCTATAGAAACACACTTTTAGAAGGTTACTTTAAAGCAACAAGCACCATTACTGGGAAATGCATCATTTTCCATGGATTAGTCATGGAGAATAATAACACTAACACTAGTACACGTTACATATGTTAGAGTGGCGGTACTTCCTGAAGTTTGTTTAAAGTGAAAGGAAGTGAGGTCTGTTTATGAAACTAAAGGTTGGTGTTTTCCTAGTGTTGTTGAGGGAAGATAAATGGTGGAGTGGCAGTGGAGGCTGGTGGAGATATTAAATTGGAGGACGGGCTCATTGTAATGGCTGGAATAGAATAAACGAAGAGATACAGCACCTGTACTGCTCTGGTGAGACAGCATGTTGAGTCGTTTCTCCAACTCCTGGGCCTCATGGTTCACCCTCTTTTCAGAGTAGGCCTGGTTAGCGACAGCGTTGGTGTCTGTCAGAGTGAAACACACATTTTATTTTACCTCTATTTTACCAGGAGTCAACAGTCAACAACAATACGTAGTATCAATAACACACTAATACAATGATGAACTGAGCTGCAGGATAGGAACGAAACTGCTTCGGGAAGTCACCATGAGGCCGTTGGTGATTTTAAAACAACAGAGTTCAATGGCTTTGATGGGAGAAAATGAAGGATTAAGGAAAATATGCAAAACGTATCATCCCCAGCTTCCAATTGGCTCATTCATCCCCCATCCTCTCCCCTGTAACTATTCCCCAGGTCGTTGCTGCAAATGAGAATGTGTTCTCAGTCAACAAGTCACTAAAGTAATACTGCAAAAGAACACTGCTTTACACCAGACACTGGGAGAAGAATTCCCCTTTCAGCAGGACAATAACCTACAACACAAAGCTACACTGGAGTTGCTTACCAAGAAGACAGTGAAAGTTCCTGAGTGGACAGTTTCGACTTAAATCTGTTTGCAAATCTATGGCAAGACTTGAAGATTGCTGTCTATCCATGATCCCCAACACTTTTACAGAGCTTGAAGAATTTTGAAAAAATAATGGGCAAATATTGCACAGTCCAAGTGTGCAAAGCTCTTACGAGACTTACCCAAAAAGACTCACAGCTGTAACCACTGCCAAAATGTTTTGCACACCGTTGCAAAACATTTTAATACGGTGTGTCCTCAAACTGTGAGGGCGAGAACGCTAGGCCTTTAGAGGGCTAATAGAGAACAGAGTCACATGGGAACACCTTGCTGTTTATGCAACACTACATGTGTTTATTAATAGCACTGCTTGCCATGTGGTACACGCAACGGATTGTTAATACTGGGGCCACAATCTTATATAAGTTACCTTAGTCCTAACCCAAGATCAGCTGTTATTGCTAAGTTACATTGATTTCCTGGTCAACCCATATTTTTGAAAGGGTGCTTCCCAAGGGTCATTGTCATTTTGGTTGTGCAAGAAGAGTGCAAAATGACATATATATGTCAAAGGACAACCACAAGAATTTCAATATGTTATCTAGCTGTTAATGAATGGACTGTAATAGCTGACATCTGCTTCAGCTTCTTGTTTAACAACCGTGTTCCCTTGCACGAGAAGGGACAGTGGTGTTTACAGAAGAGTAAGGAGACTAGACACACAGATAGAGAGAGAGAGAGAGAGAGAGAGAGAGAGAGAGAAAGATAAAGAGAGAGAGAGAGAGAGAGAGAGAGAGAGAGAGAGAGAGAGAGAGAGAGAGAGAGAGAGAGAGAGAGAGAGAGAGAGAGAGAGTATAATTACTCAAGAAATAGGGGAAGACAGAGGAAGGAACCGATTGAAGGGGAGAGAGGGAGAAAATAACACAACGAGATAGAGAACGGCAATGAGAGAGAGAGAGAGAGAGAGAGAGAGAGAGAGAGAGAGAGAGAGAGAGAGAGAGAGAGAGAGAGAGAGAGAGAGAGAGAGAGAGAGAGAGAGAGAGAGTATAATTACTCAAGAAATAGGGGAAGACAGAGGAAGGAACCGATTGAAGGGGAGAGAGGGAGAAAATAACACAACGAGATAGAGAACGGCAATGAGAGAGAGAGAGAGAGAGAGAGAGAGAGAGAGAGAGAGAGAGAGAGAGAGAGAGAGAGAGAGATAGAGAGGAACAGGGTGTATGTACACAGAGTGTGTGTGTGAGAGAGAGGCACCGAGTGTGTGATGGTGGGGGGGTACAGGGGACACTGGAATCATGGGGATGAGGTTACACACATGCTCAGAATGATTAGCAGGGTTTGGTGCGCTCTGTTTGTGTGAACTGTGACTTTGACCCCCCCGCTTTCCCTCTGACATCGTCTCCTGTATTTATTCTACTACGCACTACAATAATAGAAAATTAGTTCAAGGCCTGATTGGGCGAGGGGGATGTGTGAACCCAGGAATACCCACACGGCAAATTGACCAGTGTTACCTAGTGTTGATTTTCCAGTGTAACATTTCTAGTGTTAATTCAGCTGTTTAATTAACTCGGTAAGTGTTAAATTAGCACTGATTGGTGTAAAATAATCTCAGGGTTGGTGATA
Source organism: Oncorhynchus clarkii lewisi (assembly GCF_045791955.1). Lineage (NCBI taxonomy): Eukaryota > Metazoa > Chordata > Actinopteri > Salmoniformes > Salmonidae > Oncorhynchus > Oncorhynchus clarkii. The sequence goes on along the minus strand of NC_092167.1, from coordinate 40,239,336 downwards.
ATAACCAGTGTTAAACCAAAACCACACCCCTCATTAACATATTTCCCATTATGTTTCTTTCAGTGTCTATGTTTTGTATGTATATTGATTGACTAAATACATTTTATGCAAGTCAAATATAAATAACATAAATTCTTCTAAACTAATCCAATCTGTTACTTGGACTTATTGCACCTGATAATGAAATGATTGTTCCAGTTAAGATGTTTTAGGTAGTCTAAAATCTTAGTCATCCCAACCCGGAAATCATTCCGAATGTTGCGGGTGAATAAAAATTCCAAATGTTGGATATTCCCACTCTGGCTTTATTCCAACAGAAATTATACATCACTTTCCAAGCCAGCATAATGTGACTTGCAGGCCTGATGTTGCTTGTAAACCATGAGTTTCAGGCCACTGTATTAGATTGAAACTAGGCTCTCAAAATAAGGCCTTAAGAAATATGTGTTGTATTGTGTTAAATAATTTAATTTGAATGATAACATATTTGTTTAGGATTTCACTTGGTGAAGGCCACAGGACTGAACATGGATGAATATAACAACCAGGTACAGCATCTGTCACTAAAAAAACAGTCATGTGTGGTAACTCTACTATTCACTTGAAAGGCAAGACACTCTGGGAAATATGCAAATAAGGCTTTACACTAAGCAGTGTGTTGATTTAACACTGAAAATTGTGGACCCTTATAGACACTGGACCAGTGTTGAATGTAAGACTCTCAGTGTTGATTTAACACTGGAGAATTTGCCACAGCTGCAGCGCACACCCTAACCTCTACCGTACCTCTCTCACGATGTGACAGAGCATTCAGAGGTGACTGGATTTAATTTGTTGCTATAGTTACCGTTAGTACAGTGGTTATCCTATTACATATGTATAAGGTGGCCCCATTCTATATGCTGCTTATGGTACAGTTAGTTCAGTGGTTATCTTATTATATTCACTAATATTACAGTCTGTACCCAGCTAATCCAATTATGTATAAAACAGCTGTCAGTCATCATTCTGTTGGATCAGAGTACATTGCATGGAATCCATGGGACTCAATGTAACATGCTCTGGAAGTGGCTGCATTCCAGAAAGCACATGGGGTGGACCCCTTTTATAGAGAGGATAAATCCCCCTCGAAGTATGTCTCGAATAACACTTGTTTTGATTAAGACGGTAAGTGTTTGATTTAAGTGTTTGCCAACTTAGAAGGCGAAAAGGCAATGGATACTCTACCTCTATATACCTTATCTCAGAATGACCCCAATGGATACATTTCATCCATCCCCATTTAAATTGGACAGAAATTTGATAAAAAATACCCCCCGCTGCCATATGTCCTGTACGCCACCCTGGTCGGTCTGTGCTTGTTTAGGCAAGCCGTATATCTAGCCGTGACAACCTTCATACCTACGCATCAGTAAACACCTTTGGTACTGACCTGGCAGGACTGGCCGAAGTCCAAAAGGGCCTCTGCTGGGGGAGATGCCTCTGACGATGCAGTCGAACAGAAAGCTGATCTGCTCCCCCTCCATGGATGATAGGAAGAAGACGCCAGCCCCTGTAGAAAACACACATAGCCCGACGGCTTAATGTCACATTCCACTCTTTAGATTATGTTGAATGTTTCACTACACCCATCTGGGTCAATTAAATCAACCAGACAATTGTTGTCCATTTCAACTTAGCCAGAGAACGAAATAAGAGCAACCTTGAACTTTCATATATATAAAAAAAAAACGCTGAAGTTAGATGATGTTAACCGAACTACATTCTAAAATATGTACATAAGCTACAGCTAAATAAAGCCTCACACAACACAAATTAACTGTAAAAATGTCAATCTCTGATATACAGCTCCGGTCACTCAAAATGTCCAATTCAAAGCGTAAAGTTGGTATAGGTTGAGAGGGTGTTAGGGTTAATGGGGTCAGGAGTTTTGCCTTCTCCACTAACAACCAAGGCTGCTAACCATCACCCCCAAGCCTTAGACACGAGGGAGGTCACCAAGAGGGTCCTTCTGTCACTTGGTCCTGAGACCACCCACCACAGAGCTGGCCCCCGTCACATTCTTTAGATGCCACAGACCCTAAGAAGAGGTCAGAGGTTAGCAGCTAAGACCACTCAGACGTCTACACTGAGGGGGACTCAAGAAGCATGTTACAACATCTCCTGTCTGCAGTCATCTGTTGTCGTCTATCATCCTGTTCTGAGTAAAATGGCTAATTCACGAGGTTAATTAACAATCTGACTTGAGAATCATTTACAGTATTCATGGATTCTCAATAGCTGCAATGTCTACTACCGCACCTATGTATTGATTTATGTCAGTACTTGGGTGGAAAGTAATTCATCATTGTTCACCTGAATTATGAGTGGTGCTTTGAAGACAGCGCAAGGCTCTGGCTACAACAACAACAAGCAACAAGTGAAATAACATACTTCCTGAACGATGACGTCATGAAAAGGCTTCAACAAAGCTAAGCAGCACATCTTGCACACTCCACACCCTAACGTAATGAACCCCTCCACTTCTGCCTTATAGACTCCGAATCATAGGACATAACCAAGGCTCAGCCATTTGCTGGGGGGACAGGGTTTTAGACTGGCATGTAAGTAAACTCTAAGCTCTGCGGTGAAGCAGTGCGAGTCAATTTTGGGTCTCTTATTTTTACCCAGGATCAGTAGCAGTTGACAGCCGTCCAAGCAGCGGCCAGGGTTGGGGAGTAACATATTACGTTTTTTTAAAACTGTAATCTGTTACATTACCAGCAAAAAAATTGTAATCAGATTACAGATCCTTTTGAAAAACTTGATTACTTTTAAATTCAGAAAGGATGCTTGCCCCCCAAAAATGTGACACCTTTCTGCTTTCTCAATGACATTCAAATATGCATTGAAAAAAGTTGCAAATTTAAGTTTGTTCTGCCTGAGCGAGTCAGACGACAAGACCAATATGAGGACACCAAATGCGTTTTGATGGATTGCGAGAAAATAGCAGGAATACTAGTCTTTTGTAGGCTACAGCCCAAGCTATGTCTTCCAATGGTGCGACTGCTGTCGGCATCCAAAGTTTATCCAATTTGAATAAACGCTTGGAGGTAAGGATGTAGCCTTCCGGCGATACGGAAATCAATTAGGTCTATTATAGGCTACATGGGCCATGAATATGAATCACACTGCTGCTCTGCTATTGTTTTGGATGCTTTTCAGAAATGTTTTTGTATATTTAAACCCAATAATGGTTGAACTGAAGTAGTTTAAACTGCCTATCAATCATTGTTTTTGTGATAAAGAAACAAATCGGAAGCAAACAGAGCAAAACAAGAGTTTCTATTGGGTAAATTCAGGTAGGTTCCTCCTCCTTTTCATTCTGTTTGCTTCTGTTTAAGAAATGTTTTAAACCAGAATCGGTGTCTCCTTGGTGGATGGAGCGAGACATGATGTCCCAGATGTGCTCGATTGGATTCAGGTCTGGGGAAGGGGCGGGCCAGTCCATAGCATCAACACCTAACTCTTTCAGGAACTGCTGACACACTCCAGCCACATGAGGTCTAGCATTGTCTTGCATTAGGAGGAACCCAGGGCCAACCGCACCAGCATATGGTCTCACAAGGGGTCTGAGGATCTCATCTCGGTACCTAATGGCAGTCAGGCTACCTCTGGCGAGCACATGGAGGGCTGTGCGGCCCCCCAAAGAAATGCCACCCCACACCATGACTGACCCACCGCCAAACCGGTCATGCTGGAGGATGTTGCAGGCAGCAGAACGTTCTCCACGGCGTCTCCAGACTGTCACGTCTGTCACATGTGCTCAGTGTGAACCTGCTTTCATCTGTGAAGAGCACAGGGCGCCAGTTGCGAATTTGCCAATCTTGGTGTTCTCTGGCAAATGCCAAACGTCCTGCACGGTGTTGGGCTGTAAGCACAACCCCCACCTGTGGACGTCGGGCCCTCATACCACCCTCATGGAGTCTGTTTCTGACTGTTTGAGCAGACACATGCACACTTGTGGCCTGCTGGAGGTAATTTTGCAGGGCTCTGGCAGTGCTCCTCCTGCTCCTCCTTGCACAAAGGCGGAGGTAGCGGTCCTGCTGCTGGGTTGTTGCCCTCCTACGGCCTCCTCCACGTCTCCTGATGTACTGGCCTGTCTCCTGGTAGCGCCTCCATGCTCTGGACACTACGCTGACAGACACAGCAAACCTTCTTGCCACAGCTCGCATTGATGTGCTATCCTGGATGAGCTGCACTACCTGAGCCACTTGTGTGGGTTGTAGACTCCGTCTCATGCTTCGACTAAAGTGAAAGCACTGCCAGCATTCGAAAGTGACCAAAACATCAGCCAGGAAGCATAGGAACTGAGAAGTGGTCTGTGGTCACCACCTGCAGAACCACTCCTTTATTGGGGGTGTCTTGCTAATTGCCTATAATTTCCACCTGTTGTCTATTCCATTTGCACAACAGCATGTGAAATGTATTGTCAATCAGTGTTGCTTCCTAAGTGGACAGTTTGATTTCACAGAAGTGTGATTGACTTGGAGTTACATTGTGTTGTTTAAGTGTTCCCTTTATTTTTTTGAGCAGTGTATATTTTGGCCTAACGGACACATGCTCAAACTTGGACACTTTTGATAGACTCACCTACATTAAAGTAAACAATAGGCCAATAGCAAATGCATCCAATGGAATACATTTTTCAGGCAGAACTGGGTGATTTCCGCTAGATGGGCCGAGTCAAAATTTGCTATATTGTAAACATTTCTGGGGAAGAAATGTGCTTTTTGGTCTTAATTTGAGGTTAGGGTTAGCACTGTGGTTAAATTTAGGGTTAATTTATCCTTAATCCGAAAATGTGGTTCGCATCGCCGTGCGCCTACCAAATTTTGTAACAATGCGGAGAATTCCGTACAGCTCCGCATTGACATGATTGGTTGGGGTTAGGTGGGGGCAGGAAGTCCTGTACAAACACAAACTCACTTCCTTCACAACAGCTCTGCGCTGCCCTGCGAAGCGCAATAAGTATGAATGCCCTGACTTCTGCAGATGCTGTATCACTGTAGATACTGCACGGCCAATGTAGACGGCGGATTGACCATGCAGCGGCGTTTAAGAGGAAAGTAAAAGTAACTGAAAGTAATCCGATTACGTTACTGAGTTTAGGTAATCCAAAAGGTATGTTACTAGGTATGTTACTGATTACAATTTTGGACAGGAAACTAGTAACTAACAGATTACATGTAAAAAGTAACCTGGCCAACCCAGGCAGCGGCCATTAACTGACACCAGCAGCAGTAGATGAAAGCACTGAATGCACATTAAGTAACTCGTAACTATAAAGGATATTTAGAAAGGAACCTACCCAACACTGAATGAGCACTGAGTAACTAGTAACTGTAACAGGTTAGATTTAGAAAGAAACTACCCAGCACTGAATGAGCAGTGAATCATATAGGAACACACATGTATATCTGCGTTCAGACGGCCTTGTCCCTGTTCTTTAAAATCATTATAAAAGCCCTGTTTTCCTCAATGGAATTAGCCTTAGTTTTGAGGTCTCTTTGGTAAGCTGCTGTCCAGTGCAGACTGTCTGTAGACTGGTCTGGACAGACTGGTCTGGTCTACAGACTTTGAACAGACATTAGCTTCCAGCTACATAAAAAGCAGTAAGAATATTTCCTCTCTCGTTATACTGTAGCTTTGTTATCCATCCCCATTCCCATTGTCATAACATCTCAGTTTTGATATTTGACAATCCCTGGGAGTTGTTTTAGACCGACTTTGAGCCTGGCCTTAGAGATAGTCTACATGGGAAAGACTGAAGAGGCCAGACACCATGCAGCAACGTTACCCCCCAGCCAGAGGTCCAGTAACACTGTCGCCCCACTTCTCCATCTGCTGTGGATAAACTGTGCTGCGACAACGTATCTCTGGAATGCATGCCCTTCGCGACACTTAAACATTCAGACGCGCCCATGTATAGATCCCGTGTACACACACACACACACACACACACATTTTTCCCGTCTTTGAAAAAGGGATGTTCTTCCCTTTTATTTATGATGCATGGATTGGAAAACTCTCCCTGAATGTGACCTTCGCGATATTAAGTTGCGCCTCTAGCCGAAGATTGAATAGAGCTAAATGAATCATGGATCACATACTGGAGTCTCCTGTTTCCAGTTCATCGTGTGTATTAATATTACTCTGATGTCTTCAGCTATGCGGCGTACTTTGCGTTCCTGTCTGTGTCCACTACAGGTGTTGACACGCGTCCTTTCCACCTTTAACGGTTTAGAGTCTATTCCAGAATGTAAACTGCAAAATACCATATCACAATCACATACACATGTTACGGCCATGGAAATAAACTTAACGGGCTCTCTGCTCAAGTATGACTTCATTGACTTTATATTTAGAGATTAAGTTTTGCTGGACCAAGGCTAAATGAGATTGGATTTCTATCAAAGCTTGCATGCTTTGTGAAACAAAATCGGCCATGACAACAAGTACTTTATTTCATGTCCTCTACCCAAGTTACAAAAGCAGATGTTTATACGTCTGATCCATCTTGTCTGACGACTCAAACTGAATTCTTCCGTTGTTCTATGTTCACTACATACTTCAGTCTGAGACTACCATCGTTGAAGTCGTTTGTGGTGAAGTCAAAATGAGAAGTCATCAGCGATTGGATCATCTCTAACCAATCAGAGTATCAAAGCCAAAGATGCATTTTCAAATGCCGCTTTACCCACGTGTGTTCTTGCCCACCCAACCCATCGATTTTTGGGACCAATCAAACGGTCTAGAATGGATTTCCATCCTAGAAATCATCAGTTCCCGACTCATTGCGAAAAGAAACTAACCTACAAAGAGCTATTTTTATGATTCTGTGTCTCGTCAAACACCATTGAGCATATTTAATGTAAGTCTGGCCCCAAGGATGAGTCATAAAAATTAAGAAAAATCCAGCAACTCTGTTTACCACTCTCAGTAGTCATAGTCCCGACACTAATGTTCTCTGCCTGAATGATGCCATTTGGCACGCTGTTCCTACAGGGTAGATGACTCAGAGAGAAAAAAAACAGGAAAATGTAATGATCTAAATCCACTGAATGCCAAACTCATCTTTCATGCTCTCAGTGATGAGATAAATCCCAGAAACATGTCAATTAGATCAACTTGTGGAGTGATACAAGCGACTGAAAGCACATGCCAACATACGCTCCATGTGAACATGAAACACATTTTGTAAACAGTGGTACCGAAGTCTAGTAACCAAAGTAAGTTAACAATAAAACTTGACAAAAGCTTGGATATGTCGTTTGAATGAACTTCTGTAATTGTCCACTCAATAAAATCAAGTTTAGTCCCAAAGGTCACCATAAATAATAGCCATTATATACAGGTAACTGCCAAAATAAAGGAATCACTTGAGTAAATGAGGGATACAAAGTATATTGAAAGCACACGCTGCCACACAGGTGTGGTTTCTGAGTATATTAAGCAATTAACATCCCACCATGCTTAGGGTCATGTATAAAAAGTGTTTCCCACCACCATCGACAAAACACCAAGTTATGGAATTTCTCATGGAAGAAAGGTGTCACATCCCTCCAATAATGTTCCAGACACTTGTAGTATCTATGTCAAGGCGCATTGAAGCTTTCCTGGCGGCTCGTAATGGCCAAATGCCCAATTAAGACACTTAAATGTTTCCTTTATTTTGGCAGTTACCTGTATAACACACAGAAAATTCCTTAATGCCACATTCACCTTGAATTTGAGTCTGTCAAAGATCAACTGTGGGGTCTGATTTCCTGTTGTTATGTACTGTATTGGATTAGTATTCTTATGACCAAGCAGAAACAGACATTTTATTAGTTCCATGATACTTAATCAGATCATACGGTCCAAGACAGTCCAAGACTAATCTTATAGGCCATTGGGCTTAGATTTAAAGGATCCATCTGCTAAAGCCTAATGTCAAACTGGAAATCTCCAATGACAATGCCATTCTTCTTTTTCGTGACACAATATGAGAGCACAATGGTTAGTAGCTGTAGCACAACAACAACAGCAACATCAATCAACTCACAGTAGCCGCATCGCGTCCCCCCCTCAAAGACGAAGCCGTTTGGTACAGGCCCATATCTGCGCAGGTCTGGAAGGTTCCACTGGCCGATGATAACGGGGAAAATGTCCCTGACCAGGACCAATAGGTTGTTACACAAGTGAAGGGTCGCAGGCCCGCTCTCCAACATGGTGCCTGGTAAGATACCAACGCTAAACCTGTGGACTGGACAGAGAAGAAGAGAAGTTGAAAACCAGTTAAACAAAATACAATAAAAACAAATTATTGTTTTAATATAAACACATCACTACCTCGACACAAACAATTGTTTAAGTGGTACCCACTAACTGAAAAAGGGAAAGAAATAACAATTTCATCCTAAACATTATTGCTCCAGTATGGCTTTGATATAACTGTATAGTAAAAAAGAAAGGAAAACAGAAGTGCATTGAGAGTCAGATCGGTAAGCAGAACAGAGTAGAGCTCAGATCTGAAGCCCAAATGTAATCAATCAGAGCTTGTCACAAACACCAATGTATTTGACTCAATATTTTTGCTAATGAGCAACACAAGACGAACAGCAGGCCTGGTCAGGGTAGGAACCTGTGATGTCTGTTTATCTGCTTTATAAATGTTTTAAGTGTGTGTGTGTAGACTTTTGGGTGTTTTGTGTATGTGAATTGTAAGTGCTTGAGAAACAGTGTGTGAGTATGTGTACAAGTGGGAGTTCCTCGATACCAAACAGGAACTACATTAAAATACATGAGTGATATCAGTGAGTAAACTCTGTTAGAAGAGAGATTGATGGCGCCAAAGATGAGAAAATGTCAGCCAGTCCCGGCGTGTCATCGCTCAGTTTGAGAAAGATTCATGGGGTGTCACAAATCACAACAAAAGCACTGGCACACAACGGCCCTCAGCCACAGGCTGGCAGGTGACATTTCTGCGTGCCTGGCCACAAGTCAGCAAGACGGTGGGCTGAGCACACCCCCAATCACATGGACAGGGCTGTAGTGGAGCGGTCAAGAGCTTCAAGTCCCTCGTGTCCACATCACTAAGGATCTATCATGGTCTACACACACCGACACAGTTGTGAATAGGACACGACAACGCCACTTCCCCCTCAGGAGGCTGAAAAGATTTGTCATGGGCCCTCAAATCCTCAAAAAGTTCTACAGCTGCACCATTGAGAGCATCTTGACTGGCTGCATCACTGCTTGGTATGGCAAATGCTTGGCCATAGACTGTTCTCCATTCTACCGCACGGCAAGCGGTATCGATGCACAAAGTCTGGAACCAACAGGACCCTGAACAGCTTCCACCCCCAAGCTAGTTAGTTAAATAGTTAACCTAATAGCTCCCCGGACTATCTGTATTGATCCTTTTTGCACAAATGTTTTTTACCCATCATATACACATACTGTTCATTATCTGTCACTTCATAATTTATTTTATTGACATCTGTGGCATTGTATTGTGACACAACTACACATTTAAGAGTGGCCTTTTATTGTCCCCAGCACAAGGTGAACCTGTGTAATGATCATTCTGTTTAATCAGCTTCTTGATACACTGTATATACAAAAATATGTGGACACCACTCCAAATTAGTGGATTTGGCTATTTCAGCCACGTCTGTTGCTGACAGACTAGCACCCAGCCATGCAATCTCCATAGACAAACATTGGCAGTAGAATGCCTTACTGAAGAGCTCAGTGACTTTCAATGTGGCACCGCCATAGGATGCCATCTTTCCAATAAGCCAGTTCATCAAATTTCTGCCCTGCTAAAGCTGCCCCGGTAAACTGTAAGTGCTGTTATTGTGAAGTGAAAATGTCTACGAGCAACATCGTCCCCGCCACGAAGTGGTAAGCCATACAAACAGAACGATATCCTGGTAAAATGTGATTGTATTGAACAGGGCTACTTACAGAAAGTATGGACTTGTTTCTGGACATGGTGGCCAGCTACAATACAGGTTTTGCCCTAATAGAGGAATAAAGGTCTCTGGGGATGTTTTTTGTGGTTCAGGCTAGGCCCCTTAGTTCCAGTGAAGGGAAATCTTAACGTTACAGCACATAATTACATTCTAGACGATTCTGTGCTTCTAACTTTGTTGCAACAGTTTGGTCATGTAGTGTATCTACCTCAATTACCTCGTACGCCTGCACATCGACTCGGTACTGGTACCCCATGTATATAAGTTGTCATTACTCATTGTGTATTTTATTATTGCATGTGTTACTTTTCTATTTTTTCTATATTTTCTTTCTCTCTGCATTGCTGGGAAGGGCCTGTAAAATAAGCATTTCACTGTTAGTCTACACCTGTTGTTTACAAAGCATTTGAAGAATAAAATTACATTTGATTTGATTTGACACTTCACACCAGAGCACGACAATTACCACACTCACTCACAAACACACAGTGGAACACACACACACACTGGCATTTACATTGCACACACACACAAGCACACAGGGCAGCTGCAATATGTACGCCTGACCATTCCAATTACACTCCACACAATAGATCCAATACATCAGATTTTTTTTACACTCATTTGTTCCACAACACAATTCAACTGGACTCTGTGGAGTCAATAAGAGTTCTACAAAATATAAATTGCCTTATTAAACTTCTACACCAAAATCAGAGCATAAAAATGTCAAAACACATTAATGAATACATATTTCCGGATGTTGACAGGGATATGAGTAGATACAACCAGTTATACCCCATTCCATGCTCAATCAGTCATCAAACTGACATCTGAAACACCTTACTGTTTACTTTGAAATGATTTGGTTTGATGCACATGTTATGTAAATTCATATTGCACAACACTCGGGTCACCCAGAAGAGCACGTCATCGGTGAACACTGTCAACAAGGACCTACCCGTAAAACTGCCTGTTGCCTAGGATGTAGTGTAGCAGATACCAAAGTGCCAAGTCCAGCTAAAAACACGCTGATTTGACTCAACACCTAACAGAGTTATATACATTACATACTACCTACATGGGCCCTCTGCAATAACCATCATGCTGAAGGGGACACGGATGTCCGAGGCTAAAATCTACTACTTATTACTTCACAAACTAATCCACATAGTACAAATATCGGGCACAAACAATGACTACCATAAACCAGTGCATCTCCCACCTTCCCCCAGACTATAGCGGATGCGGATGTCCCAGGCCAGCAGAGCCTCCTTTCCGTCGAAGCCCAGCATGACAACCTGGCCCAGGCAGATGATGACCAGCGTGTAGCCCACCCCCTCATAGGAGAGACCTATCTCCAGACCACAGATGTCCTCCAAGGTGACACTGACCCTCTCCCGGTGGCCCTGGGCTTTATCCGACTTGTCTTTGTAGACCAGAAGTACCAAGCAGTCTGGGAAAATTGGGAGAGAAGAGAGAACATAAGGAAAAACTTAAGTTTCACAAAATGATGATCTATAAAATTGGTGATCTATAACATTTGTATCCTACAACATAAAGGGTCAGTTTCCTGGACAGACTAAGATTATTCTTGGACTAAAAAGTGTGTTCAAAGGAATTATCCTTTGAAAGTGCTTTTTAGTCCAGGACTATGCTTAATCTGTGTCCAGGAACCTGGCCCACAATGTTTAGTCTTAAAGCAGTCTTAGTTGTTAGTGAATGTAGAGGCTAGGTATGAGGAAGTTAATTACAGCCAGGAAACGTTGTTATGCATTGAGTTATCATTATATTGAGAAGCCTTCCAGTGAATAGGGTGGAGTGATAATCAATTTGAGATTTTTATTGTATTGTACTGTATTGTATTGTACTGTACTGTACTGTATTGTATTATATTTTATGTTATTGTGATATATTGTACTGCATTGTATTGTACTGTACTGTATTGTACTGCATTGTATTGTATTCAAATATATTTTATTGTATTGTACTGTACTGTATTATATTAAACTGCATTGTGTTGTTTTGTACTATGTTATAATAAATTGTATTGTAATTTATTGTACTGTTTTGTATGATATTGTACTGTATTATATTGTATTGTAATTTATTGTAATGTATTATTTTATTGTATTGTATTATGTTATATTTCATTATATTGTAATGTACTGTAATGTATTCTATTGTACTTTATTAAATAGCATTATATTGTATTGTAATTTATTGTAATGTAATGTATTGTATTGTACTGTATTATATAGAATTATATTTTATTGTAATGTAATTACAATTACATTATGTTATGTTATTGTATTGCATTATGTTGTATTGTATTGTAATGTATTGTAATGTACTGCATTGTATTGTCAGTTCTGAGGTGGGAGGATGAAATAGGGGAAGAAGAAAGACCATTAGAAAATGTGAGTTTTATACTCGACTTCAGTACATCCTTACTGTCTAGGGAAGAATACGAGTTAAATAAATGGACCATATTGTCTGGCCTGCTTCGAAAATGTCAAAAGGACTCTGACTTCCAATATTATCCTGAAAGGCTACACTCAACACAATGATAAGTCAATCAGCGACTTTTGCACTTTGAGTAAACCTGTTGACAGCACCTGACACTTGTAAGACATGGCCAGAACCCATAATATGCCAGGCCTACTGTAAGTACCAGTACCTCTTGACATAGTATGAAAGGCAGGGGGAATGGTTATCTTGGGTGCTTGGCTTTACTGTGACCGTACAGGCATTTGGTGAAAACAGACAGTAGTTGGTCCACAGAAGTTGGTCCACAGTAGTTGGCCAGTGCTCCTCGCTACTGACAACACATGATATCCCACAATAACATTGTGAGTGCATTTACTGTTAGATCTGAACCACAGAAGGTTGGTGGCACCTTAATTGGGGAGGATGGACTCATAGTAATGGTTGGAGCGAAATGGGTGGAATGGTATCAAATACATCAAACACATGGTTTCCTTGTGTTTGATGCCATTCCATTTGCTCCATTAAAGCCATTATAATGAGCCGTCCTCCCCTCAGCAGCCTCCACTGATCTGAACATATGTAATCAATAGACACAATAACTAGCCTATAGCACACTAAAGGTAAGCACTTCCAATCAGAAGACTATAGTTTAAATTCTTAATAACTACAGACACATTTGACATACAACTTAATTTCCTACACTGTAGTTACAGCGTAATGGCCGGATATAAACCAGTTATAAACACACATACAGCAGCGGTCTCTTTAAATGTAGCCTAGCACCAGAACACATTAACTTTATTACGGGGCCAGCCAAAGTTTGAAGGAGCAACCCAAAATTCGAAACTATCAGCACGGTAGCCTATGCATGGGAAAATATTGAATTCCATGGCATGCAGTAATGCAACTTTGTTGCTTTTTTGGGGATGTTTAGTAGGCTAAATGACAAGTAGAAAGTTATTTATCGATTTACTACGGTAGTAAATAGACCACAAGCAGTAAACTTTCGAATTGAATTGTAGGCCCATTAAATGACCATATAATATACATTTAACAAAGAAAAACAAAGTAAAGTTATGCGCTGATGTTTTTCTAACAACGTATGTTACGCGCCATCGAATAAAGAACAGTGAGAGACGTACCTGCTACGGGCGATGGCTTGCGAAGTGCGACCCACCTATCCTTCCACTGAAAGAGACAACCGTACGAAACAGAGGCAACCGTTAAAATATTATATAACTTTGAATCACATTCAAATTCACTGAATTAATTTGTTTTGTAAACACCTTTTTTCCATCTCTGAATTTGACATATCCTTCCACGACAACTGAATCCGTCATCTTCAGTCATGGTTCCAAACCAAACAGCTGCGGTGTCGCTGTCCGGTGCCCGAATGAGAGGTCATTTTCAAAATAGCTTTAGCCTACTGCTGAGGGGCACACACTCCCCCCTTGTACACGCGCTTTGTGCACGCCCATCCGACACCAACACAAACACACAGAACCGCACCCACCCAAACTTACAGAATTTTCCAGGTGATTTTTCAACAGGTGATTTTTCAACAGGTGATATTAATCAAAATACACTGCTCAAAAAAATAAAGGGAACCCTAAAATAACACATCCTAGATCTGAATGAATGAAATATTCTTATTAAATACTTTTTTCTTTACATAGTTGAATGTGCTGACAACAAAATCACACAAAAATTATCAATGGAAATCAAATTTATCAACCCATGGAGGTCTGGTTTTGGAGTCACACTCAAAATTAAAGTGGAAAACCACACTACAGGCTGATCCAACTTTGATGTAATGTCCTTAAAACAAGTCAAAATGAGGCTCAGTAGTGTGTGTGGCCTCCACGTGCCTGTATGACCTCCCTAAAACGCCTGGGCATGCTCCTGATGAGGTGGCAGATGGTCTTCTGAGGGATCTCCTCCCAGATCTGGACTAAAGCATCCGCCAACTCCTGGACAGTCTGTGGTGCAACGTGGCGTTGGTGGATGGAGCGAGACATGATGTCCCAGATGTGCTCAATTGGATTCAGGTCTGGGGAACGGGCGGGCCAGTCCATAGCATCAATGCCTTCCTCTTGCAGGAACTGCTGACACACTCCAGCCACATGAGGTCTAGCATTGTCTTGCATTAGGAGGAACCAAGGGCCAACCGCACCAGCATATGGTCTCACAAGGGGTCTGAGGATCTCATCTCGGTACCTAATGGCAGTCAGGCTACCTCTGGCGAGCACATGGAGGGCTGTGCGGCCCCCCAAAGAAATGCCACCCCACACCATGACTGACCCACCGCAAACCGGTCATGCTGGAGGATGTTGCAGGCAGCAGAACGTTCTCCACGGCGTCTCCAGACTCTGTCACGTGCTCAGTGTGAACCTGCTTTCATCTGTGAAAAGCACAGGGCGCCAGTGGCGAATTTGCCAATCTTGGTGTTCTCTGGCAAATGCCAAACGTCCTGCACGGTGTTGGGCTGTAAGCACAACCCCCACCTGTGGACGTCGGGCCCTCATACCACCCTCATGGAGTCTGTTTCTAACCGTTTTAAGCAGACACATGAACATTTGTGGCCTGCTGGAGGTCATTTTGTAGGGCTCTGGCAGTGCTCCTCCTGCTCCTCCTTGCACAAAGGCGGAGGTAGCGGTCCTGCTGCTGGGTTGTTGCCCTCCTACGGCCTCCTCCACGTCTCCTGATGTACTGGCCTGTCTCCTGGTAGCGCCTCCATGCTCTGGACACTACGCTGACAGACACAGCAAACCTTCTTGCCACATCTCGCATTGATGTGCCATCCTGGATGAGCTGCACTACCTGAGCCACTTGTGTGGGTTGTAGACTCCGTCTCATGCTACCACTAGAGTGAAAGCACCGCCAGCATTCAAAAGTGACCAAAACATCAGCCAGGAAGCATAGGAACTGAGAAGTGGTCTGTGGTAACCACCTGCAAAACCACTCCTTTATTGGGGGTGTCTTGCTAATTGCCTATAATTTCCACCTGTTGTCTATTCCATTTGCACAACAGCATGTGAAATGTATTGTCAATCAGTGTTGCTTCCTAAGTGGACAGTTTGATTTCACAGAAGTGTGATTCGACTTGGAGTTACATTGTGTTGTTTAAGTGTTCCCTTTATTTTTTTGGAGCAGTGTATATTAAAGAAATCCTACTTGCAATTGACTAAATTAGTTGAAGGTTATCATTTGGGGATGGCTCACTAACAAGACATAAATAATGAATTGTTACACACACATTTAACAATATTTACAATGTTTATTCAGTCACAAAATAATCTTTATTTCACAGTTATGTAAAAATCACGATTCTTCCACAATAGGACACAAGCTGTAAGGTCCATACAATAAGCCTGATGTCCATTCATTTAGACTTGGGCTTGCGCTTGATAATTGTGTTGATCCAGTTGACGTAGCTGACAACTTTGGTGTAGACACCAGGCTTCCCAGTCTTTCCACAGCCATCACCCCAGCTGATGACTCCATACAGGAAGCTGACGTCATCCTTCACACAGGCCAGGGGGCCTCCTGAGTCACCCTGGGGGAACAAGCAGACACACACACAAACCGGCACGCATGCACACACACACACACACACACACACACACACACACACACACACACACACACACACACACACACACACACACACACACACACACACACACACACACACACACACACACACACACACACACACACACACACACACAATGAGTCATCCCCTTGAAACCTTATATTACACAAACCAAGTGCACTCCTACCTACATTCAATATTTGTGTCATTACAACACAACATATAAACAAGGTGGGAAGTTAACCGTAACCTTTCATTAAAGAGAAAGCAGCTGAAAGCCATGCAATTTATACAGCAGCCTCCTCCATATGCATGTTCTGTGAACGCAACCCACTATACTCAAACCGAAACAGTCCAGAGGCTCCTCTATATATTATACTGTATCACTCATTACACATCCTTATCACATGGCTGACTGTACAATGTACAAGAAAACATTTATGCTCTTCTATTCTAATCCAATTTTGATCCAGAAAAGGAGCCCTAGGTCTATGCACTCTTACCTGGCAGGCATCCACACATCGGTCGGTCCCGGCACAGACCATGTTGGATGTCACATGGTTGCCGTAGACTTCAGGCTGGATACACCTCTCAAACGGGAAGATCCTCACCCCGGCCTCCTGCAGGTTGCTGTATTTATTTGCCTCTTTGGGAAAATAAGGCAAATAAATCCACAACGGCTTGGATAGAGTTATACACTGTAAGCAATAGGTCACATGATAACAATTACAGTCATGTAAAGACATGAATAGGACACATGGACCTATATGGAAGAACATGTGATTGGACATGGTGCATTGACATCTATTTGAGATGTTACATTGTTGTGATATGAAGACATTCAAGACCATAATGACATATCTGACCAGTACAGTGAAGGACACGAAATACACCAGATGACTGTTTTTGGACACAACACTTACTCTCATGCATGTGGCCCCAGCCAGTGATCTGACAACAGTAGTAGTCTGGGAAGGTCATGGCTTTATCCGGCAGGCAGATAGGCTGTATAAATTGAGTCCTTCTCACACAGTGGCCATCTTGTTTTTTCAGTTTCACCAGAACTGTTGGAATAGAAACATTCTTATCATAAGACAGGAAAAGGTGAAGAAGAGTTGTATTTATTTCATCTTTATTTAGCCTTGGCGTGTACATTAAGAACCCCTGTTCATGTCCTACGATTACGACCTGGAGTGGGGAAGTCATTCAAATAAGTTCTAGAACGCTGTAGGATGTAGTGTAGTCGTTATTCAAAATCTTGAATAATGAAAACACAGAACGATTGCTCCACTATTAAATAATGTCTGTTTTGCTTTCAGAAAATAGCTCTTGTAAAATCAGAAAAGAGAGAAAAAAGTGAGGGAGTACCTTTTGAATGGACACAGATGCTCAGACACTGTCCTACCCAAATGTATGTGTGTGTCTGTTTGTGTCTTCACATTGGAGACAGCTGTTCCAAGATGCACAGCTGCGAGCACAGAGCGTGCGCTGCAGACACGTAGACTGGGGTGTGCAAGAGTGTGTGTGTTTCTTTGTGTGTGGGGGAGTGTTCTAGTCTAGGAAGACGTGTGTGAGTCAGTGTTAGAGCATGTGCAATAATGTAAACTTTGTGTGAGTGTGTGTATGCAAATAATCAGTGAGAGGAGCGTGACATAGTATATTTACCAATGTCATGGAGAGTTGGATTGAAGACAGAGAAACGGCCTGGAAAGATGTACTTCTCCACTCCAAAGGTTTTGGTGTCCGAAGTTGTAACGTTGAAGTTATTCTGACCCAGAATCACACGGATCTTCGACACAAGGGGACTGAGGACAGAAACACATCCTTCTCATCATTCTCTGTCGCTAGTAGTGGACCATTATGTCGCATGAATTCACTTGAATACAATTATATTTCATTTGTATGATATTAATGCCTTAAGTCCTGGGGCAGTCTGTATCAAGTGTCTCAGAGTAGCTGTTCTAGGATCAGGTCCCCCTTGCCCATGTAATTTTAGTCATTGTGATTTAAAAAGGTCAAACTGAGCCTAAGCACTCCTACTCTGGCACCTGTACTGAAAAGTTTAAACCTGAAGACCCAAGACCATAGTAACGAGGGGTCTTCAGGGTAAATCCTCCCAGAGCGCTTCAGTTTTTACTCAAACTCAACATTTGTGTCTAATTATACTGTAGTTTGTGTTCATAAAATGGCAATGTCACGGTCAAAGTCATGAGCGTCTGTGAGAAAATGTGAGGTTGAAGGTTGAATGTGAAAGCTAGCACCCTAAACCTCGTATTCTCTGCTGCCTTACGTACCAATGCAACCATTCCAAGCAAACACCTATACTAATATTGAAATGATCAGACAATCTTTATTTCCTTCTAAGCTTAACATTTGTTTGTTATTGGACATGGTCCCTTAAGAAATGCAGCGTGGTAGAATTGAATCACAGTTGCATACCACACAAACAGGAGACAAAACAATAAGCACTCTAAGAGTACACTCTTACAATAAAAAGGTTCTACCTAGAACCTAAAAGGGTTCCAATTCTGTCAGAGGAGAAGCCTTTGACGAACCCTTTTTGGTTCCAGGTAGAACCCTTTTGGTTCCAGGTAGAACCCTTTTCGGTTCCATTTAGAACCCGTTCCACAGAGAACTGACTCATAGTGGCATAAAATCCAAATAGGTGATGACATAATCAACACAAATGGATGCTCCAAGTAGTAGTGTAGTGTCTATATCCTCTAATTCTACAGTACCTGCGAAAGAAGCAGTGTGCGGCAGAGACCACCCAGCAGGACGAGACCAGGGTGCCCGCGCAGAAGCTGTCATCTCCTATGTAGAGGGCTGCCATCCAGGGATGGGTACCGGGCAGGGCAGAGCTGCCACCCAGGATGCGACCCTTGGCCACTGATATCCTCTTCTTATGCCTCTTTCCGCACACAGGCTTCTTGGCTGGCTTGGCGTCATTGGTTTGGTTGGTGTCAGGGAGGACGTTAGGTGGCGGTCGCGGCCGTGGCACCTGTACCACTCTCCGAGAAGAAGCTGTGTGAGGGAACAGGGAAGCAGACTTAAATTAACTGTCCAGGGAAAACGTCAATTTTAAAGTTCATATTCTGTTAACTCATACCCAAATAACATTGGTGACTCGTCCTATACTCGTATTTGTGGCCAAAGGAAATTTTAAGAAAAAACACTCCCCACCTCAAACAGACTGTTTCACAAACACTTCCTATTTCCTCATAGAGAATGATGTTTATTTAACCAGGCAAGTCAGTTAAGAACAAACTCTTATTTACAATGATGGCCTAGGAACAGTGGGTTAATGGCCTTGTTTAGGGGCAGAATGACAGATTTTTTGCTTGTCAGCTCAGGGATTCAAACTAGCAACCTTTTGGTTACTGGCCCAACACTCTTACCACTAGGCTACCTGCCGCTCCAGATGTGATAGCCCTGAGGAGGATGAGCTGGCCAATCAGCGGTCTAGAGGAGGATGAGCTGGCCAATCAGTGGTCATTCATATTTTAACTCAAGATTTTTTACGCAACATTTTTGAAAAACATGATTCCACTTTGACATTATGGGGTATTGTGTGTAGGCCAATGACCCCCAAAAAATCTAAAATCCAATCTATTTTAAATTCAGGCTGTAACAACAACATTTTGAAAAAGTCAAGGGGTGTGAATTCTCTCTGAAGGAACTGTAGGTCATATTTCATACAAATCTGGAGTGACCAAGTTCACATATAAATTCTCATTAAAGCAAGTCTAAGAAGCGGTAGACGTGTCCCATTTCTATGCTTTTAGTTCTTAAGTTTCATTTTTCCATCTTTTACCTTCATTTGTGTACACCAGCTTCAAACAGCTGAAAATACAATATGTTTGGTTATGGAAAATAGATTACACAGCGATTTAGATGGTACAATGATTCTCTACACTATACTTGCTTAATTTGTCACATAAACTGAAATTAGGCGAACTATTAGAATTTTGGCAACCAGGAAATGGGGGAGCGATTTCTGCATATTACATATTTAAGTTTAGAAGGGCTTCATTTCAAATCAGTTCACATTCACTGTGAAGAGCACTGATTTCATTGTCAACATGTGATAGGGTAATACTAGTCATAAACTGGTAATACTAAACTACTACTAGTAGTAGTCTTCTATTACTACTACTACCAGTGCTGCTGCTACTACTACTGCTGCTACTACTACTACTACTACTACAAATACTACTACTAACACTACTACTGCTGCTACTAGGCTTACAATTACTACCTACCAGAATACAGTTAATCGCTACATACAAGGCTTCTAAGTATACCTCTTCTTATCATTTTGGACTTTACCAGTGGCTCATTTCCCCCTGAAAAGACAACCAACAAATATAGCTGTTTTATAGTAAGTATTGAAAAGAATCCCAATAACACATTGCCAGAAATTCAGATTAGCATACCATTTGTCATCCAACATTTGCCATTCAATGCCGTGGTGGAATAGCAGTTGGCCCAACATTTTTTTTGCTTTCTGTGCATACCCACGACATCATGACATCGATATAACAGAGCCAAGTTGGCCGAGTTACTGCAGAAGCATTTGGCACTTTCTGAGTGATACTCAATTTCCTTTTCTCAATTAACACATTTTTCTTAGCTATTCTGACTAACTTTCTATTTAAACATTAGGCTACCTGTGTCAAGATAGCATTATCTTCTGAGTGGTACAGGAAAGTTAAGTGTAGTATAATTCCAAGAATCTTCTTTTTATCACTAATAGGGCCATTTGTTTATTAAAAAGTGCTGAGCTTTGAATTTTACGTAGGGCGAGGTGTCATGGGTTATGTCACTGTTCTGTGAGAGCAGAGAATAACATTTTGGGGGGAATATAAAAACAGAGATGGTTCTATTCCACTTAAATGAGATGCAGCTTTTGGTGAGATTCAGAAAGCTGTCCAACTCTTCATTACTCATTATAATACAGTAGGGGAAAGTGAGGTAAATTGAGCTATTTTTTACATTCAGCATCATTCCCTCACAGGAAATATTGTATTAATTCTAACAAAGATACTTACATATATTTCAGGATGTTGTGTATCCCTGGAAATGATCAGAATTCATGTAAACATTACAGTTTTGAAAACAGCTTTTCCAAAAAATGTAGTCTCTTGGCACAACTTACCCCAGGTATGGGGTAAATTAGGCTGCGGGACAGGGTAAGTTAAGCCGCCTACACAATTCTGTACTGAATGAAATATTACCACTGCCTTTTTAAAATTAATTCCCAAACACAATTCAACACAATCACAATCGCTTGTTTGTCTTTAGAGTGACTAGAGTGACTAACAAACACTTTGTACTTTTTATACACTTTTAACATAGGCCAGGCCCTGTTATTACCTCATATCCCAGCGATAATGCCTTGCATTACTCCTGGGAAGAAAACATTTACATTTGTCTCAACTTGCCATTGGCTCAACAATTTGCTCAACTAACCTGATGGCCATTGGCTCAATATACCCCAAGGCAAATGTTTTGGCTATATTAGCTCACACAGCTACAAGGATACACTTTCATGCTAGGTTTAGGACCTCATATTGAAGCTTATAGAGACCCCAACTGATATATAGAACAAGTTAGTATTATCTACAAAAATTATCTAGATACTTCGGTTTGGATACAAGTATCATGAAACACAATTAAATGAATTTGACTTAGTGAAAATCTTTTTATTTTTACCTAACTTACCACTTTTTCCATGTGGTTTCTTCCTCATCAGACTCCATGAAATTATGACCTCTTCTTAAACATTTGGTCAAATTATACGTGTATGGTTTCCTAGAAAAAAGGATGTCTCAACTTGACTCAATTGACCCCACTCTCCCCTAAACGTTTTAAGGGAGTACAAATTGAAGACTGACAAATGCATATTTCATCCTCGATCAAGGATAAAGCCCCTCACGAATCAGAGAGACTCTCTGAGCTCTATTATTTGTATCAGGTTCCTTTAACCCAACTTTATTTTCTAAAGTAAACTTCATCCACAAAGGTATAATCAATCAATCCTTTAAATGGAGTCATCTAACAAGGTTATTCATAGTGAGATGACAAGGGCATGTCTCAAAATGACCAGATGACTACAGTGGCAAATTGTCATTGTCAATCAATCTCACTCAATGAATTACATTGATTTTGAAAACCTCAAATTTGGCACCTCTTGGGAGCATGTTCCCACTTCCACCCACTTTTTTCTAAAGCATCAACCAGCCCTGTTACACTCGACGCATAACTTTTTGCCAAGCGTGACAACACTCCCATTATTTTCAACGAAACCTGTGCGTCAGCAGTGCTGCTCCGCGAGAAACTTGCTCGGCTCAGCTTAAAATAATGCTCTGGTTCTATTTTCAAGATTTCGACACACGGCTTGCTAAAGTGGCTAAAGTGGCTTGTGCTCTTTTCACTCTGGGAAACATTAAGCTTCCAGTGCAGCAGCTAAAAAAACACTGCTTTCGTGACGCCCCAGTACAGTTACTCACATAAACGCATGACACAAGACGGAACGTCACAGTTCTCCCAGGAGATGGCTCTGTCATTGAGGGTGTAGCACCACGGCATCTTGTCCCCGTCTGGGTTTCTGGACAGTGGACATGTTATGCTGGTGTTATGACACACTTTACAGGACCCAGGCCTGGACCCCAAAAGAGCAAGCATAAGCACAGTTCCAAGGAAAAATCCCAAGAAGAAAGAAATCTCAAGAGCAGTGGTATTCAAAGTCGGGGTTGCTGGGGCCTCCCGGGTGGCGCAGTGGTTAAGGGCGCTGTACTGCAGCACCAGCTGTGCCATCAGAGTCGCTGGGTTCGCGCCCAGGCTCTGTCGTAACCGGCCGCGACCGGGAGGTCCGTGGGGCGACGCACAATTGGCCTAGCGTCGTCCGGGTTAGGGAGGGATTGGTTGGTAGGGATCTCCTTGTCTCATCGCGCACCAGTGACTCCTGTGGCGGGCCGGGTGCAGTGTGCGCTAGCCAAGGTTGCCAGGAGCACGGTGTAGCCTCTGACACATTGGTGCGGCTGGGTTGGATGCGCGCTGTGTTAAAAAGCAGTGCGGCTGGTTGGGTTGTGTATCGGAGGACGCATGACATTCAACCTTCGTCTCTCCCGAGCCCGTACGGGAGTTGTAACAATGAGACAAGATAGTAGCTACTACAACAATTGGATACCATGAAATTGGGGAGAAAAAGGGGTAAAATTAAAAATTAAAATAAAAATTAAAAAGTCGGGGTTGCTACAAAACTGTTCTCGTCGTTCTCGCAGGGGTTATCTCAAAAAAAAAATGTTTTTAGGAACATAACATTCAGAGTACAGATGGGACAATATACAAATCTTTTTGAGAAAGACCATTTGAAAAATAAAATGTTATTGAGGAAATATATTTATCCGTTTGTTTTCATTTTGATAAGTATACCGATTTTAAAGGTTACGTCATTATATTTTGGGTGGGGTCGCCAGAAAATGGTCCCTGCTGAAAAAGTTTGAATAGCACTGAAAAACAAGAAGAACCAGAGTCAGAGGGGGAAGCCCCTCCTCTGGCAGTAGCTGGTAGAATAACCATATCACCATACAGACAGACAGACAGACAGACAGACAGACAGACAGACAGACAGACAGGGGGGAGTAGAATGATAGTGCTGTGATAGCGGTGGCATGAAGCATAGACAGGCTTACACTTTTGTTCTGGCTTGCCAGATTGGTTGTCAATAAAGACTTAAAGAAATAAAGACAACATAATGCCGCACACACCTGCAGTAGGAGTGTTCCCCCAAGCCCCTGAGGGTGGCGCGCTCCACAGTACCCATGTGGAGTTCATCATGTAACAGGTCAGAGTTCCACGGCAGACAGTGGGCACCAGAGACGGTGGTGTTCACCACGCCACGGTAGTCTGTGCCCTTGTTGTCATAGCACTCTGCCTCTGGAGCTGAACAACAAGAGATGTGAGGGATAAGAAAATAAGTATATCACAGTTTCCTGTGTTTATGTGTTTGTTTATGAGAGCGTGTGCTTGACTGTCGGTTTGCTTTATTTTGGAATATCTAAATGTTTAAGGTCTACATGTAACCACATAGTAAGATAAACATCATAAAATCTACTCTCTATCTCAGTGAATGACCTCTGGCTCAGACTAGTAAATCTAAGCAAAAGCTATGCTATGCTAAACTAGGCTAACCTAGCAATGTAACTGTAACTGTGTTAGCATGTAGCGGTGTAGTGGACTAACCGATGCTACAGTAGGGTCCACTGTAGCCAGGCCTGCAGGCACACACCTCCTCCCTGGTGGCTGTGATGAGACGGCACGTGCCATCGTTCTCACAGGGGTTCTCACTGCAGACTGAAGACAGTTACACACTACATCAGGTATATTACATTATGACAAACCACAGCACTGGGATCAGTTCCAACCACCCATTTCCTGCCTCCCACCATTGCATGATAAACACAGTAGCTGGTCTTGCATCAGTGCTTTAAGGGTGTTAACTTAGACAGTAGACTACCTACATTAGAGTGCTTATGGTTCAGGGTTGTAAACGTATAGTGGGAGAAATGCATTCACTAACACAGACAACGGTATAGTTGTCAGATTTGACATGTAGTTCTGGCAAGTTGGGGGCAGGAAAAGGCAAGTCCTTCTGTACCAATCTAGACAAAGGGGAAGTTCTGCCAGTAAATGGTAGCGCAAAATCCCATTTGTTTGCATAACCTTATAAAAATTCTTCCTACCATGACAAAACAGGTTCCGGTCAAACGGGCTCTCCAAAATGCCTTTCTCTTTTGTAAGTCCCATAAAACATCCCCCATTGAGATGTAAGACCCCTCAGCGAGATTCGGGCGTGTCCCACACTCCCCTCCTGAGTCACGTTGAGTCATGTAATCTGTCTTTTCATCTACAGCAAGGTTACACTTGTAACCATGGAGAGTAGAATCAAAGAGACAGACAACCCTGCTTTTGGTATCTCTATAGCAGGGATGGGCAACTGGCGGCCCTTTTTGTAGGCCCGTGGAACAATTGTCAAGGTCTCAATTTACTGTTTAGCGTTAGAATAATAGAATGCAATAAGGTGCAATTTCGTCAGCAGTCACTCAATTAGCCCATAAATTAGCAGTACTGACATATGAGGCCATTTAGGATAGCCCAATTATGTCACTTTGTGATTAGCTCGTGGAATATTGCATACAGTCACCTCATTGTGTTGTAGAGCAATTCCCCCTAGATTAATGAGGACTATAATTAAGTCATTATATTTATTATAGTAATATAAGGTATTGAGATGGATGGTCACAGACATTGTGGGGTTAGTGGTTAGGCACTTTTTTTGTGCACACAGTGTGTGTGTGTCTCTCTGTGTGTGTGTGTGTGTGTGTGTGTGTGTGTGTGTGTGTGTGTGTGTGTGTGTGTGTGTGTGTGTGTGTGTGTGTGTGTGTGTGTGTGTGTGTGTGTGTGTGTGTGTGTGTGCGTGTGCGTTTGTGTGTGTGTGTGTGTGTGTGTGTGTGTGTGTGTGTCTCTCTGTGTGTGTGTGTGTGTGTGTGTGTCTCTGTGTGTGTGTGTGTGTGTGTGTGTGTGTGTGTGTGTGTGTGTCTCTCTCTGTGTGTGTGTGTATGTGTCTCTGTGTGTGTGTGTGTGTTTGTGTGTGTGTGTGTGTGTGTGTGTGTGTGTGCGTGTGCGTTTGTGTGCGTGTGCGTTTGTGTGTGTGTGTGTGTGTGTGTGTGTGTGTGTGTGTGTGCGTGTGCGTTTGTGTGTGTGTGTGTGTGTGTCTCTCTCTGTGTGTGTGTGTATGTGTCTCTGTGTGTGTGTGTGTGTGTGTGTATGTGTGTGTGTGTGTGTGTGTGTGTGTGTGTGTGTGTGTGCGCGTGTGCGCGTGTGTTTATGCGTGTGTTTATGCGTGTGTGATTGTGTCACTGGGAAATCCCTTTGAGTGTACAAGAGTGAGGTATCTCTTTGAGTAATGGAAACGTGTGGCAATGTTGTGCTGTGTGTATGTGGTTGAAGTGGCTGTTTGTGTCTCCAAAACACTGGATACTAGAGTGACTAACAATAAGTTGAGGTTGCTGACACTGAACTCATCAAGGTCTGGAGCAAGGCTACAGCAAGGCTACACTTGTAACCATGGAGAGTAGAATCAAAGAGACGGCCAACCCTGCTTTTGGTATCTCTATAGTAGGACCACAAACCAATTGTCCGGGTCTCAACTTACTGTTGAGAGTTTGAATAGTAGAATACAGAAGGTACAATTTCAAAATGTGATTGTGCATCAGCAGTCACTCAATTAACCCATGTCAGCTAAATTGTTTTAGATTGGTAAGTTAGTCTAACAGGCAGCTATCTAAACTTGTAGTAAGCATGGTCGAACTGCCGACCGGGATGGGGCCCATTGATCATCAGTTATCAAAACCACAAACATTTCCCTCCATCCCATAGCAAAATGTGGAGAAATGCTGGAAATTAGCTTTAAAACTTTACATTTTTCTATCCGCCCCATGGCAAAAAAAGTGGTACTGCATCAAATGAGTTATACCATTTCAAAATCTTCTCTCTGCCCCATAGCAAAATGTGCAGAATTGCAGCAAACTTGCTTTAAAACGGCAACATTTTCTCTACGCCCCATGGCAAAATATACAGAATTGCAGGAAATTTACTTTAAAACTAAAAATATTTATCTTCACTGTCATGAGGGGTGCAGATAAAATGTTTTGCTCACAAGGTGGAAGGTGGTACGCAGACCCACGAGCCACTGTGGCCCCTCATGATGATTTCCATTTATTTGTGTCCCCCACCCCTATCAAAGCTGCCCATCCCTGCTCTATGGGAACAAACGTGATGTGATTTGTATTTTTTTGTCTGGGAGGTTCAGAGGGTTTCTCAAGGCCTGGTAGCCTCGCCCAAACCGCCCCCAACCATTAAGGCATTGAGAAAACAGTGTGATGCTTGGCAACACAGCCGAGACTAAAGCCTGATCATCTGAGAGGTGTGGGAGATTGAGGAATGTCGGAATGGGAAGTATTGAAACTGAGATTTACTAGAGAAGCCCTCATACTCCAAAGGTTTTAGGGGCCCCTCAAGGGGCCCATTCCCCTGCCAAGAGACAGCACCTCACCAAGTCTAAGGTTCCACTCACATTTTTAACAAAAGATAACAAGACAAAAATACATGGCAAGGAGTGGCTAAAGCAACAAAGGTTGAAAGAAAGCATGAACGTTACCGGTATAGCGGACTCTCTCACAGAAGATCTCCCCGTCCACACATGTGCACCGTTCCACATTACGGTGGTAGATCCTTCCCCAGGATTCTCCGATGTCATAATATCTCAGGTGTATGGTTTCATAGCACTTCCCTGACAAAGGGGAGAACAGAGGGATAAAAGGTAGTCGGGTGAAATGTGAGAGGAGGAGGAAGGGAACAGGTCAATGAGGTGTTAGGGGGCATCGTTTGTGTTTGGCACTGTGAAGAGCAAGATATGGGTCAACGCTCTATTTTTCAAAAGGGTAGACCGTTTCTCTACCAACTCCACACTTCTAAATGTAGAGTAAAACCCAATTGTCAATTGAAACTACTTTGAAACACAAGTCCATATAGAAAGTATGATAGTGAGTGACTCACTCTGATCACAGTGCCTCCCGGTGAAGTTCTCTGGACAGGAGCACTCAAAGGAGCGTCTGTGGGGGACCAGAGTGCAGATGCCGCCATTTTGACAGGGATTCACCTGACACAGGTCTGTGAATCTGCGTGATGAGTGGACGAACACTGACACACATCAAACAAATACACAAGGAACTATATTAGTGAAAACATGACTAAGAAACAGTATAGTACACCAGTGACATCAGAATATAGTATGTACCAATTTTGCCGTGATTAGCTTTAAAGCTGTAAGAGAACATTTGGAAAACACACTAAGATTCAGACGGATTGAAAAATAGTCCATGCTTATGCATACCACTACTATAAATAGCAGGAAATGTGTATCTAAGATTTTATAGATACATACACAGAGACAATAGAGACTTAGTAGACCATGAAGTCTTGTCCACAGTTTCTACAGAAATGACCTCTTACCACTGGGTTGAGTGGTCACAGCTGCACAGTATCCCCACAGAAAATCCCGATCAAAGTTGTGCGTCAGAGAACACCTATGATTCAGAAATAAAAACATTCCTGTAAAGCACTCACAGCAGTTTCAACTTAGCCATTGAGATCAAGGAGTCAGATAGCAAATCAACAGTGCATTGACAACTAGCAGTCACCTGGGTAAGAACTGTGAGTATACTAAAATGGACCCTTATTCCTCAGAAACCTGTATGTCTCAGTAAGTAGCACTGTACTTACAGGAGGTGGGTTTGAAACTGATACCATATTTAATAATGACTGTCTTTAATATTTATTGAGGAGAATGTCCTAATAATGTTGCACTTCTTTAATCCTTTTTGGACAAAAATGATATCCACCCATCCATCCACACCCACTAACTAAAACCTCGTCCATTAGAAAAACCCAATACACCAAACCCAATACATTGGGTTTAAAAAACCTTTGGGAAAAAAAACTAAGGGATAATGTCCTTCCAGTGGCTGAGGTTCTAAGAGGACACACACACACACACACACACACACATACACCCTCACACACGCACATATACACCCTCACACACGCACACATACATCCTCACACACACACACACACACACACACACACACACACACACACGCACACATACACCCTCACACACGCACACACACACATACACATACACCCTCACACACGCACACATACACCCTCACACACCCTCAAAATCCCTCACAGTTAAAGATGAGCCAGCACTTGGCTCTTGCTGTTATTTGAGAACTGAGTGGAAGATGGCAAAAACACCATCCATATTGAATTACATCCTAGTTGTTCATACTTGCAGACGCCTGTAGCCCTGTCATAGCCTGAGTGGATTTACCCGGCAGCCGCAGCGCAGTTCCACAGATGATGACCTATATCATAGCACTTCCTGTCCAAAAGCTGTGGTTATGAGACACACATCTGTGGTCTCGTCGTTTTCACAATACAAGAGTTTAATCAAAACAAGTAAAGACTGTAATTTGAGACGTGACATCATTGATATACACCATTAAACCAGTGGTGAAAAAAGTACCCAATTGTCATACTTGAGTAAAAGTAAAAGATACCTTAATGGAAAATAGCTCAAGTAAAAGTCACCCAATAAAATTCTAATTGAGTAAAAGTCTAAAAGTATTTGGTTTAAAATATACTTAAGTATCAAAAGAAAATGTAATTAATAAAATATACTTAAGTATCAAAAGTAAAAGTATAAATCATTTCAAATTCCTTATATTAAGCAAACCAGACGGCACCAATTTCCGGATAGCCAAAGGTACACTCCAACATTCAGACATAATTTACAAACAAAGCATGTGTGTTTAGTGAGTCTGCCAAATCAGAGGCAGTAGGGATGACCAGAGATGTTCTCTTGATAAGTACGTGAATTGGACAATTTTCCTGTCCTGCTAAGCATTCAAAATGTAAAGAGTACTTTTGGGTGTCAAGGAATGTATAGAGTAAAAAGTATAATATTATCTTTAAGGAATGTAGTGAAGTAAAAGTAAAAGTAGTCAAAGATATAAATAGTAAAGTAAAGTACAGATACCCCCAAAAACTACTTAAGTAGTACTTTAAATTATTTTTACTTAAGTAGTTTACACCACTGATTTAAACCATTAACTCAGGTTATTAAACCAGAGTAACCGTGTTATAAACATGTTATAGCATATAGCATATTCATTACAGTTTATGGTGAATAAATTAGCAGTGCTGACTAGTGATGACATATTAGGCCATTTTTAAGATTATGTCACTTTGTGATTAGCTCGTGGAAGATTGCATACAGTCACCTCATTGTGTTGTAGAGCAATTCCCCTTGGATTAATGAGGACTATAATTAAGTCATTATATTTATTATAGTAATATAAGGTATTGAGATGGAGGGTCTTTGTGTGTGTTTATGCGTGTGTGTATGCGTGAGTGTCTTTATGCGTGTATGATTGTGTCACCTCATCAGTCAACAAATCTGTCGTTCTGCCCCTGAACAAGGCAGTTAACCCACTGTTCCTAGGCCGTCATTGAAAATAAGAATTTGTTCTTAACTGACTTGCCTAGTTAAATAAAGGTAAAATAAAATAAACAAAAAATAACTGAGAAACCCCTTTTGAGTGTACAAGAGTGAGGTATCTCTTTAAGTAATGGAAATGTGTGGCAATGTTGTGTTGTGTGTATTTGGTTGAAGTGGTTGTGTCTCCAAAACACTGGATACTAGAGTGACTAACAATAAGCTGAGATGACTGACACTGGACTCACCAAGGTCTGGATGAACTGATGGTGATACAGTGGTGGTGAATGCTTCCTCCTTGACGGAACGGGAATTTACATTCTTTCCTATCTACTGTAAGAACTGGATCCACAGAAACAGGGTTAGATAAATATGGTTATCATCAGTACAAGTCATCATATTTTATTATACACATATTCTAGTGGTCAATTCTGCATTCTCTGCAAGAAAACGAAAAATAATTGCAACTTTTTTCATTAAGTTTGCAGTACAAGATCAAGTTCGAAGTAAAAATCATATTCAAAGTAAAAACTCTAAAACAAAACCACTTTGTGGCAGAATAAAGGCAATTTAATGTGAATATGCTAATGAACAACCAGGTGTTCTCCCATGGCGTCAGAGGGACAATGAATCCTTTGAGTTTGACAGTGGCTCCAGCCAGGACCCAATTAAGTTATATTACTGTGGAGGCCCAGTAGAAGGGCAGCATAAATCTCATAACTTCATCCTTCCCTTAGACAGCCTAATCATTGTTCTGGTATGAAAAGAGATGTGGACCCTTAACACAAACTGAATATTACTGTTACTGCATCGACGAATGAGATCATTATCTCTGAGTTCTTGATTGGTTAAATGGTTGGTGGGCTGTATTGTACAATTGTGTAAAGTTATTATACAAACAAAATATTTAAACATTTCATGAACAAAGAGGCCTACAGGATAGTGAAAATTACGCACAAAGCTGTAATCAATCAAACTGGTGCTTTATGTTGTTAACGTGAATAGGAAATAAGTACCTTTATGACTATTTTCGTTCCCATTTCTCGTACGTAACGTTTCATATCCAGGGAGTACCATTCGCTGTTATCAAAGTGAAACAAAGTTAAAGTAATGAATTGTTCGTTTACTTTGTTTCCAAATTACGCACGTAAAAATATGCCTCTTCAAACGGTTCACTGGTTGCGCTCTATCACTGCAATAATTGTAAGAAATAACTGTTTTTAAATTCGCTTACCGTCCGTGCACTGAGGACATACGGTAGGAAAAGTAACACAAAGTATAGCATCATAATATTTTAGCTTGTTTGGTCGTTGACTTAGATATCATGCGCAAGCAAAATGTTTTGAAGTAAATTTCCTGAAGCAGGTCCGTTAGATAAACGTTGTCACGTCTTATCTGTCAACTCCAGAGAACTCCGTCTGCTTTTGGTCATTGAGAACGTGGGAAATCCTGCAAGAGCGATACTGTCCTCTGTAAACTCAAACTCTATTGGGTAGATCAATTTGGTCATTAGACAGACTTTTCGGTTATGGTCATTATTCTACGCAAAACATCGAACGTTTTCCCTCACGACACGCCCACGATGAAACCTGCAATATCTTGAAAGAGCGGATCTTTTGATGTAATGGAAAGTAACCTTTTGGCAGATGGGGGCGGGTGACGGTGCCGGATCCCTCCTCTCGATCTGAGCTTGGTCGCAATGCAGCGTCCCAGAGTTGTAAACATTCCAAGTGCGGCGTGCTGTGGCAAGAATACCCACTGTCCCATAATCAAGCCTCTAATTTTCCAAGGTTGCAATATTTGACATCCCTGCAGATGCTATAGTAAATTACACAATGAGACCTAGTCTTACAGGATTTCTGACAGTTTACAAGACCGGTAAAAAAAAGTGGGTTATAATGTGCAGCTCAAATATGAAATTGTTCACTTTAATGATAACTAACACTGTTAATAATTTACCAACTGGGCAAACAGACTGAGAAGACCAAACAAACCAAAGAGAATTTTGGAATGTGAAAATCTTATAAACCAAATGATAAGGGTTTTACAGGTCTATGTTTGAATCAGGTTTGGTAATAAGGATTTGCATTCTAAAAATGTTTTATTTCAAGCTAAATTAATAATTAAAGGGGCAATCTGAGATTTGTACATCTATTGTTGAATGAAATGATATACACAATCGTTCAAAAGTTTGGATTCACTTAGAAATGTTCTTGTTTTCCATGAAAACATACATGAAATGAGTTGCAAAATGAATAGGAAATATAGTCAAGATGTTGACAAGGTTATAAATAAGGATTGTTAATTGAAGTAATAATTGTGTCCTTCAAACTTTGCTTTCGTCAAAGAATCCTCCATTTGCAGCAATTACAGCCTTGCAGACCTTTGGCATTCTAGTTGTCAATTTGTTGAGGTAATCTGAAGAGATTTCCCCCCATGCTTCCTGAAGCACCACCCACAAGTTGGATTGTCTTGATTGGCACTTGTTACATATCATACGGTCAAGCTGCTCCCACAACAGCTCAATAGGGTTGAGATCCGGTTGCGCTGGCCACTCCATTATAGACAGAATACCAGCCGACTGCTTCTTCCCTAAATAGTTATTGAATTGTTTGGAGCTGTGCTTTGGGTCATTGTCCTGTTGTAGGAGGAAATTGGCTCCAATTAAGCTCCGTCCTCAGGGTATGGCATGGTGTTGAAAAAAGGAGTGATAGCCTTCCTTCTTCCAGATCCCTTTTACCCTGTACAAGTCTCCCACTTTACCACCACCAAAGCACCCCCAGACCATCACATTACCTTCACCTTGCTTGACAGATGGCGTCAAGCGCTCCTTCAGCATCTTTTCATTTTGTATGTGTCTCACGAATGTTCTTCTTTGTGATCCGAACACCTCAAACTTAGATTAGTCTGTCCATAACACTTTTTTTCAATCTTCCTCTGTCCAGTGTCTGTGTTATTTTGCCCATCTTAATCTTTACTTTTTATTGGCCAGTCTGAGATATGGCTTTTTCTTTGCAACTCTACCCAGAAGGCCAGCATCCCGGAGTCGCCTCTTCACTGTTGACGTTGAGACTGGTGTTTTGCGGGTACTATTTGATGAAGCTGCCAGTTGAGGACTTGTGAGGCATCTGTTTCTCAAACTAGACACTCTAATGTTCTGTGAAGGGAGTAGTCCCCTGTGAAGGGAGTAGTTGTGTGTGTGCGCGTGCTTGCACGTGTGCTTGTACGCTTTTTGTGTGTGCATGTGTCTATGCGTGCGTGTGTTTATGTCTGTGTGATTGTGTCACCCCAACCAGTCAATAACTGGGAAACGCCTTTTGAGTGTACAAGAGTGAGGTACCTCTTTGAGTAATGGAAACATGTGGCAATGTTGTGTTGTGTGTATTTGGTTGAAGTGGTTGTTTGTGTCTCCAAAACAGTGGATACTAGAGTGACTAACAATTAACTGAGATGACTGACACTGGACTCACCAATGTCTGGATGAACTGATGGTGGTACAGTGGTGGTGAATGCTTTCTCACTGATAGAACGGGAACTTACATTATTTCCTAACTACTGTAAGAACTGGATCCACAGAAACAGGGTTAGATACATATGGTTATCATCAGCACAAGTTATGCACCGGGGCCTCCCACTCCTCTTTCAATTCTGGTTAGAGACAGTTTGCTATGTTCTGTGAAGGGAGTAGTACACATCTTTGTACGAGATCTTCAGTTTCTTGGCAATTTCTCGCATGGAATAGCCTTCATTTCTCAGAACAAGAATAGACTGATGAGTTTCAGAAGAAAGTTCTTTGTTTCTGGCCATTTTTAACCTGTAATCGAACCCACAAATGTTGATGCTCCAGATACTAAACTAGTCTAAAGAAGGCCAGTTGTATTGCTTCTTTAATCAGGACAACAGTTTTCAGCTGTGCTAACATAATCGCAAAAGGATTTTCTAATGATCAATTAGCCTTTTAAAATGATACATTTGGATTAGCTAACACAACGTGCCATTGGAACACAGGAGTGAGGGTTGCTGATAATGGGCCTCTGTATGCCTACAGTATGTAGATATTCCATAAAATATCTGCCATTTCCAGCTACAATAGTTATTTACAAAATTAACAATGTCTCCACTGTATTTTTCTATCAATTTGATGTTATTTTAATGGACAAAAAAAATGGCTTTTCTTTTAAAAACAAGGACATTTCTAAGTGACCCCAAACTTTTGAACAGTAGTATATACAGTCGTGGCCAAAAGTTTTGATAATGACACAAATATTAAGTTTCACAAAGTCTGCTGCTCCAGTTTGTATAATGGAAATTTACATATACTCCAGAATGTTATGAAAAGTGATCAGATGAATTGCAATTAATTGCGAAGTCCCTCTTTGCCATGCAACATTTCCCCTGCATTTCAGCCCTGCCACAAAAGGACCAGCTGACATCATGTCAGTGAATCTCTCGTTAACACAGGTGTGAGTGTTGAAGAGGACACGGCTGGAGATCACTCTGTCATGCTGATTGAGTTTGAATAACAGACTGGAAGCTTTGCACAAAAAGGGCTTCACAGGCAAGGATATTGTTGCCAGTAAGATTGCACCTAAATCAACCATTTATCGGATCATCAAGAACTTCAAGGAGTGCGGTTCAATTGTTGTGAAGAAGGCTTCAGGGCGCCCAAGAAAGTCCAGCAAGCGCCAGGACCGTCTCCTAAAGTTGATTCAGCTGCAGGATCGGGGCACCACCAGTACAGAGCTTGCTCAGGAATGGCAGCAGGCAGGTGTGAGTGCATCTGCACGCACAGTGAGGCGAAGACTTTTGGAGGATGGCCTGGTGTCAAGAAGGGCAGCAAAGAAGCCACTTTTCTCCAGGAAAACATAATGGACAGACTGATATTCTGCAAAAGGTACAGAGATTGGACTGCTGAGGACTGGGGTAAAGTCATTTTCTCTGATGAATTCCCTTTCCGGTTGTTTGGGGCATCTGGAAAAAAGCTTGTCTGGAGAAGACAAGGTGAGCGCTACCATCAGTCCTGTGTCATGCCAACAGTAAAGCATCCTGAGACCATTCATGTGTGGGGTTGCTTCTCAGCCAAGGGAGTGGGCTCGCTCACAATTTTGCCTAAGAACACAGCCATGAATTAAGAATGGTACCAACACTTCCTCTGAGAGCAATTTCTCCCAACCATCAAGGAACAGTTTGGTGACGAACAATGCCCTTTCCAGCATGATGGAGCACCTTGCCATAAGGCAAAAGTGATAACTAAGTGGCTCGGGGAACAAAACATCAATATTTTGCGTCCATAGCCAGGAAACTCCCCAGACCTTAATCCCATTGAGAACTTGTGGTCAATCCTCAAGAGGCGGGTGGACAAACAAAACTCCACAAATTCTGACAAACTCCAAGCATTGATTATGCAAGAATGGGCTGCCACCAGAAGTTAATTGACAGCATACCAGGTCGGATTGCAGAGGTCTTGAAAAAGAAGGGTCAACACTGCAAATATTGACTCTTTGCATCAAC
Organism: Oncorhynchus clarkii lewisi; assembly: GCF_045791955.1. Lineage (NCBI taxonomy): Eukaryota > Metazoa > Chordata > Actinopteri > Salmoniformes > Salmonidae > Oncorhynchus > Oncorhynchus clarkii. The sequence continues at coordinate 40,203,608 of NC_092167.1, read as the reverse complement.
TTCATGTAATTGTCAATAAAAGCCTTTGACACTTGTGAAATTCTTGTAATTATACTTCAGTATTCCATAGTAACATCTGACAAAAATATCTAAAGACACTGAGGCAGCAAACTTTGTGAAAATTAATATTTGTGTCATTCTCAAAATGTTTGGCCACGACTGTAGCCATTGATTCTTGAATAATATAACTTAAAAATGCCTCGTGAGTTTAGTTCGTCTAACATACCCCCATCAGGTGGGGCTGTTTGAAATCCCAGGTTGCCCCTTTAATTTAATCCTTCAATATATGACTCCTTACCATACAGAAATCAAAATGACTAACGACAAGAGGCTTCCATTCTGGAATTATAAAGGTAGGCATGTTTATTGGGTGGAATTTGAACAACAACCAAACATGAAGGCAATCATAATACTGTAATGGTACATTTACAGATATGAGGATGGATCATATATTGTTCCCAATGAAAGCGTGGAATATATATATATATTTATTACCTTAATTTAACTAGGCAAGTCAGTTAAGAACAAATTCTTATTTACAATGACAGCCTAGGAACACTGGGTTAACTGCCTTGTTCAGGGGCAGAACGACAGATGTTTACCTTGTCAGCGCGGGGATTCAATCGAGCAACCTTTCGGTTACTGGCCCAACGCTCTAACCACTAGGCTACCTGCCGACTAGAATACTACAGTAAAATGTACTAGAGTTGCGAGGAGTTTCTCGTGTTCCTACAATTTGTGAATCCTATCTTCTCATCCAGCTGAAAGAGGTTGAGTTCCATATCCCCTGCCTTGCAGTACCTGCAGTATCAGCAACCATGTCTTAAACAAGGTCGCCTATCCCTTGATAAATTCCCAAACAGTAGGTTATTACCAAATTGTTCATCAATCTGAACTGGCAATTCATTTTATTTTCATGTATACCCACTAAACACACACCAGAATAATGTTAAATAATACAATATATATCACCAAAACAATTATTATACATTCTATCAGTTCTGGAGTGAAAATCAATAGCTTTTTGCGGTTAAAGTCCCTCGTTTGTCAAGTAAGTTCCTGTTTGAACAGACAGTGACTCAAGCTTGGAAAGTGCTGGTGAAGGTTGCTCAGCCTCAGAACTCACACGATTGTGGCCTTGTACATGTCAGTGTTGGAGTCTTGGATCCCCTCTGATTGGTCGGGGGCGTTGAGGGGCACCTGGGAGGTCTTCATCCGGCTTTGGCACTGCCGGAGCTCAGTGGCATACCCTTGGAAACTGAGGCTGAGCTCGGAGTCTTCTCCCCGGATGATGGTGACCTCCCCCACCTTATCTCTCTCCTCCCCCTCCTCCTCCCCCTCCTCTAGACACACTCCTTCCACATCCATCACCTCCTGTAGGGCAGGCTGAGAGCGGAGTGCTCCAAGATATGGCGCCCTCTTGTGGGAGCGGTCAAGAGCACATGCTCTTTTTCTTCTCTCTGGGTAAGGAAGGGAGAGATGGGAGAATTAGTAATAGAAGGATGTGCCATTGGAAGAATCTCAATTGCATTCTCCTAGAGTCCTCTCACCTCGCCTCCTCAAAAACCCATTGGGGGAGAAGGTCAGAGGAGCGGGACCTCTGGCTTTCCCATCCAATGGGTTTTGAGAAGACGGTGAGGAGAGAGGACGCGAGGAGTATGCAATTGAGATTCTCCAACTGTGTTCCAGCTGAAGTATTTGCCACAGTGGTCAACAAAGAGGATAAGTACCAATACTCCACAGCCTTGAGGCCTCCAATCTACCATAAATTGGTTAATATAATTGCTAATCAGTGTTGGGGAGCAGTAAACTACATGTAGTTCAACTAGTAATTGAACTACAATTTCCAGTAGCTTGGTGGTAGTTGAACTATATTCCAATCTTAGTAGTGTTTTCAGTAGTTAACAACTTTCTAGGCATGTAGCGGTTTAACTAACTACTGAACTATACACTACTAAGAAAATAATACATAAGTGAATCATAGATGACACAATAATACATTGTCACTTGAAACAAATCGTTTTTGAGTTTAATAGGCTAAATTACATTCTGTTAACATATAAGCCCAAAGTAAACTGTTCTTGCAGTTTGTAAGATGACAATTGTCGATGACAATTCAGATGACAATTTTTCACAAAGTAGTTTGGATGTAGTGGACTACTTTTTCAAAGTAACTTCATTTCAGTAAACTATGTTTTAAGGGTAGCGTTAGTATGGCTTCCCCAAAACTGTTGCTAATGATTCACCGACGGTTTACTGCAGTGCATGTGGTATGTATGACTTGTCTAACACCTCCCTTGTCTACTATACAAAGTCTTTCAGAGGATCTGATCATCCATGTTATAATCAGTGTAAAACAGAGTCATAGGGCCACCAGTGCTTTTCCACTGAGCAAACACTGATTGAGTCAACTTCATTTAAATGAAATAACATTGAACCAACGTGGAATAGATGCTGAATTGACATCTGTCCCCAGTGGGTTGTCTTGACATACGACCTTTTTTGATGGTAGAGAACAAAAAGAGTGAACAGCGGAACCAAGGGGGAGGGGAGAAAATCCAGACACAACCTTTTAAGAAACCCTCCGGAAGAGCTTTTCCCGTCTCCATTATGATGGAGCTCTGACCCTTGAAATGCAGTATGTCCATTGAGCTGATCTCAGAGCAGTGACCCGTAGGTGACAAAGCATCAGGCTCAGAGTATTTTGGCTTGATGGCTTCTGGTCCAGGACCAGTTCAGATAATTGCGCCCTATGATTTAACAACATGAAACCATCTCAACCATAACAAGGGCTATGCATGCCTTTCAGCTTGTCTGCTTAGCTTCAAAAGAACAAACTGACACTGTTTAACTTATTGGTTATTCATTAGGTCCACTGTGTACCGTGCTAAACTACTATGGTCTAGACGTGTTGGATGTCAACCAAACGTGGCACTTGTGCAAAAACTGAGCAGTGTTGCATTGATATGAGTGTTGCATTGATATGAGTGTTGCATTGATATTGATACACTGTCAAACAGAGGTAGGTACATAATACAGAACTTTATCAAAGGTGCATTTTTAGATCCAGATTGAAGTCTGTAGTCAGAATGGAGCTGTGTCACTATGGCCATGGTACATTTCAGTGAGTTTGTTTTGCTGTATTTTTATCTTGACAAGTGTTGACAAGAGTGACTATCACAGATGGAGAAAGAATATATGCACTGAAGCCAGTGTACGTAATGAGACATCACATTAGAACAATTGGTTCTAGAGCGCGCTGACTCATTCAGTTCCGCTGTAACACTTCTCTATGATCCTGAGAGAGTGTGAGTCGAGTCCAAAGCTACAGATGTAGGATCTGAATTTGATCACTCTTTTGTTGCTGAGAATGTTCCTACAAAGTAGGAAGTGAGGGTTCCAGAGCGAGAAGATAGTTGATTTATGAAACCAATCCAGTAGTGAAACAAATGATGATGCTACATCTGTAACTGTGATATTACAGTTCCAATGAGTAATACTTCTCCTCATCCCTCCTGTGGCCCTTAAACAAGAGGTCTAGGTGACTCCAACACATACACCCTCTGAGCTCCCACGCCTCTGATTCACAGAATAGATGCAGTTTTATAAACACATCCTCCACGTCGTACCCATTCTCACAGCTGAACACACACAGCAACCTCTTTGCCAAGCTTGGGCCTACTTAAAAAGTTGATGTGCTCAAAATTGTCTCATGAAGCTACTTCAAATAATAGTCAACATCAAAATTATTACAATGAGAATTATAAGTAAGTATATTGAGCGATTGAAGTGGTTTGGAATAAACGTCTAGCTCTAATTAAGGAGTTGAGCTAAGAGGTGTAATTCTTGTCTTAGCACTGCTGTTAACATGAGCCTGCTGGCTGTCTGTCAGGTGTCTTCTATCAATGTCCTAGGGCACCACACTAGCCCAGACAGACCAGCTCTCCCCAGGGCCAGTTTGGAACAGAACCAGCCGCACAGCTCAGACTGGCTGAGATCAGCCCCAAGGCCCCCTGGTTACTGCCAGATTGATGATAAGACAGACTGAGGGTCAGCCGTATCCAGCTTTCAGGTGTGTCAGCCAGACTGCTTCCCAATGTTCCCTACATAGTGGAATACTTTTGACCAGGGCACTATATGGAGAATAGGTTGCCATTCGGGACGCAGACAGTGAAATCTAAAGCGAGATGAAAGCCAGCACGTCCCTCAGGCACACAATCCTCACAGGATTCACAGAATTCTGAATCATTTTAAGCTATTGTTAATTTTTTGGCGGTATTACGATTGTCACCTTTTCATTTTGTTGTTATGGTGCAGCGGGATGAACGCTAAGCCCTGTGCCTAAGTGGTTGATTGCATTTGAAAGTATAAAAGCTGTTCTAAATTCTGGATATGGGCAATGACAAATAAGTCCCATTTATGCAAAGTTTGTGTGAGAGGCCAATGATATCACAAAGTTTTAGAATCAGGACCAATCGCTATACAAATCAAATCAAAATGTTTTTGTCATATGCTTCGTAAACAACAGGTGTAGACTAACAGTGAAATGCACTTGCTATGATAAATACAGTAAAAATATGATAACCAAACCACGGCGTCAAATGTTATGCATTGGTTCTTTACTATGACTATACAACTGAATAGTTTTGAGCTCATCCTCGAACACCCAAGATGAGGTTATTGCCTTAAATGGTGGTGGAGGAACAGTTATACTATATACTGTTGCCCTCTAGTGGCCAAAATAATTAATTAAACAAATAATGACCAATACGTGTTTATCTGACCAGCTGCACAACCATCATTTGATTTGACATGGAAAGGAAACACATAATTAAGATATCTAGCAGTATATTTGAGTTATTATAACGGTAAATGTATCTCAACAGAACACACTCATGAGGTCAAATTGATTGATATTTCAAATGTTAGGTTGGAGTGACCCTAGCAGACCTGTGTTTGGTTTTTCAACATAAGTTTACATTAATGCTGTAGTCAGGGATTGAGTTGGGATAACCTATAGGAGCTGACCTCAGAATCTCTCTGTCTGAGTCTGTTGATGCCATCATGCCAACTCCCTGTCACACTCATTGTCATGCAAGCATGTTTGGCTGGACAATGACAGGAATGGGGTTGGCAAGAGCACAAACAGATCTGGGATCAGGTTATAGGGGGAGACAACAGATCTGGGACCAGGTTATAGGAGGAGACAACAGATCTGGGACCAGGTTATAGGAGGAGACGACAGATCTGGGACCAGTCTACCAAAAACCACCCCAAAAACCACCATTAGTTACATTTGTCAAAACCCTTCAGTTTACAAACACTAGGGCCTACCTGTAGTCGGTAACAGCTGGAAGACGTTGCTTTAACTGGGACATATGTTTGAGTTACAGCTGGGGTTTCTGTGTTTGTATGAGAACATCACTAGCTTTTTCATCCTATTTTTTTAACCTTTATTTAACTAGGCAAGTCAGTTAAGAACAAATTGTTATTTACAATGATGGACTACCCAGGCAAAGCTGGGCTAACTGTGCAGCGCCCTATGGGACCCCCAATCACGGCCAGATGTGATGCAGCCTGGATACGAACCAGGTACTGCAGTGACACCTCTTGCACTGAGATGCAGTGTCTTAGACCACTGTGCCTTAGACCACTGTGCCACTCGGGAGCCCAAAACTTGAACAGATATTAGTTAATTAACATCTAAGCCAAAGTGGAGGTGAACTTCATTCCTCTGCTATAATAGGTGAACTCCATTCCACTCTTATACGTAAACCCCAGTGAACATAAAGCCTTGGCTCCTAGTTAGATGAATCCTTTGGTTTGTAATATATGGCGTCTGTTAACCTGCGGAAAACACTTTCTCCAGCAGTGAATGGTAGTCTTGACATTAGCCATAACATAAACTAGCAGAGGAATGATTTCATTTCTACTCATCCCACTGATTATTAAGAAGACAGTAGTTTGATTGATTGTAGTCAATCAGTAGTTCGATTGAGTGTGAGATGATTGCATTTATATGTAAAGTAATGATACAACATCTAATTATTTGAGTTTACTCAGAAATGTGCCTGATGCACTGCATACAATTATTTCCCTCTGATGATGTGTCAATTTGTCTTTTTTAAAGGTCAAAGGTAATTCATTCCAGGCCATCATAATGTGACAGAAAGATGTTACCTTTCAGATGTACTGTCACTAATTGTGTGCATGCCGCGTTCCTCCATGCAGACATATGCATACTGGCTGTCGTGCATACAGATGCGTACTGGCTGTCGTGCAAGCAAGAACATTCTGCAAGGCACAGGTAGAGAACAGAACATAAATACTGCATGCATAATAAAGAATAAAAATTATACGCATTTACATGCAGGGACTTTCTGTTTAGCTTGGAGCGGGCAGTGAGTGAGAGTGAGAGCGAGAGAAAATGACAGAGACAGAACAACCCCCCCCCCCCCCCCCCCCCCCCACACACACACAAAAATAGCAACAGTTTCTCTGCAGCAGCACAGTCAACTGATGCAAGGCGGACCTGTTACCATGGTTCCCAATGTGGCAGAATCAGGCTGATGCGCTTAGTAACCAGAAAAGACGAGCAGAGAGAGACTCTGTGAGTCTTATTCTACCCACTCGTATCATCCTGTGTACACATATCACCTTACAGATATCTATTGACAGAGCCATTTAGAAAAGATCAGGGCTAGACACGTCATGTCCTCCGGAGTGACGGACTTTGAAGTGTGCCATCCTTTGAGCTGCAGGCATGGGTTAAAATTAATTTATTTTCATTCAAATACTTCAATGTTTTGATTGAGCCTGCCTGGAGTGCTAGATGGATGCACTTCAGAAGACTATTCCATTGGTTTGCACTTTGGGGACTATTCCATTGGTTCCATTGCGTCAGACAAGTTTCATCAAGCACATGCTTAAGTATTTGAAACAAAATTAATTCTATTTGAACCGAGGTCAGATGCTGAAAACACTTTTTTGCTTTATATCCTCTGCCATATCATGTTTCAAGAGTTTCCTGTCTAACATAACACAGAGGGTGTTCTTTAATGGAAGCCTCTCTAACATAAACCAGGTATAGTTTGGCATACCTCAAGGTAGCCATCTTGGCCCCTTACTTTTTTCAATTTTTACTAATGACCTACCACTAGCATTAAGTAAAGCCTGTGTGTTTATGTACGCTGATGACTCAACATTATATATGTCAGCTACCACAGCAAGGGAAATCACTGCAACACTTAACAAAGAGCTGCAGTCAGTTTTAGAATGGGTGGCTAGTCCTAAATATATATAAAAAACGAAAATAATTTTATTTGGGACAAAACATTTGCTAATCCCTAAACCTCATCTAAATCTTGTAATGATAAAGAGGCAATTGAGCAAGTTTAGGAGATTGCTGGGTATAACACTTGATTGTAAACTGACATGGTAAAAACATAAGTCAAAACATATAGGTCAAAACATATAGGTTGTTGCTCTGCTTTCTTGACATCATAATCCACAAAACACACCTGGACTACTGCCCAGTTATGTGGTCAAGTGACACAAAGAAGTACATAGGCAAATTACAGTTGGCCCAGAACAGAGCAGCATGGCTGGCCCTTAAATGTACACTGAGGGCTAATATCAATAACATGCATGTCAATCTCTCCTGAATCAAAGTAGAGGAGGGATTGACTGCATCACTACTTGTCTTTGTGAGAGGTATTGACACGTTGAAATCACCGAACTGTCTATTCAAACCTCTAACACACAACTCAGACACCCATACATACAGCACAAGGCATACCACCAGGGGTCTCTTCACAGTCCCCATGTCCAGAACATACTCTGGGAAAGTGCACAGTACTACGTAGAGGCGTGACTACATGCCTCTACGTAGTAATTCAAGTGAGCAGTTCAATTTTTGGGGGATAAAACCTCACCTCAAAACACGGACAGTAAAGAGATACACACACACACACACAGACACCCTGCACACAAACACAATGTAATATTGCTGTATTGTAGTATTGTACATTTGTAATTAGAGAGTAATAATGTCCTGTATGATGTATTGTTTTATTTATGATGTAGGCTGTTGTTTTGTTTTAATATAATTGTTTAAAACCTGTTTGAACCCAGGAAGAGTTGCTGCTGCCTTGGAAACAGCTAATGGGGATCCTAATACATACTAAATAGATGAGCTGAGACATGTAAACACCTTATGTAATTCTAGCTGTCTTGCTTCTTGACAGATTTTTTTAGCTGTACAGTTCTTCAACCAGCACAGCTGGATAAGGCTCACTTTTAAATTGGGATTTCAAAGTGTGTTGTTATTATTCGAATAGGTGTTTGAACACCAGTGAGACACCTAGACTACGGTAAAATCACACAGATAAACTGGCTAACACTGACTCTGCGTCATGGCAAACTACCAGTTGCAGATAATAATGCTGGTGATTGTGATCGATTCCCATCACTGCTCATTCTGTTTTGACAGACTAACCCACCCCAATAAAGATAGACATTAGATAGTGAATGATAACAGGCTAAACTAGATTCATTTGGGACTGTTGTGGTAGCGTGCACTCAATCAGAGCATGCAAAATAATTGGAAACTCTAAAATCGCAATTATCAGGAGTTAGTTGACTGCATTCACCAACTTCTCTGGCTCACCACAACTATCAACCTCACTTAAAGGTCCTACTGTATATAGTGGAGAACGAGAAACTGACCAGTAGGTTTGTTGTATGGGAAATGAAAATCCAGGAGTGATACAGATATACACGGCTCATACTAAAAGCATTATACATTAGATGAAGTACATTACAGTAAATGCATTTTTTCCCCCAGAAATCCTGGTTGGAAGATTCCTGGAATCAAGAGGAAATAATCTTCCAACCAGGAGTTCTGGAAAACCTGGGGATTTTGGGAAAGTTACAGAAATGTTGCAATCCCTTAGAAAGACAAAACAATCAGAATAACACAAACACAACACCGAATGACCCCCTCACACAGACGTAACAATCAGAATTACACACAAACACAACACCGAATGACCCTCTCACACAGACATAACAATCAGAATTACACACAAACACAACACCGAATGACCCTCTCACACAGACAAAACAATCAGAATTACACACAAACACAACACCGAATGACCCTCTCACACAGACATAACAATCAGAATTACACACAAACAAAACACAGAATGACCCTCTCACACAGACATAACAATCAGAATTACACACAAACACAACACCGAATGACCCTCTCACACAGACATAACAATCAGAATTACACACAAACAAAACACCGAATGACCCCCTCACACAGACATAACAATCAGAATTACCCAGACACAGACGCCACAACCTTCTCAGAAGAGCACAGACAAAGCAGCTAGCATGCAAGAACAGGACAGGGAGAAGGAGGTGGAAGACAAACTAAATGAAAGAGATATAGGTTGTGTTGGGGAAAGTTGGTGAAGAGGAGACATGGAGTGGTAACTGAATTTGAGATTACAAACTTGTAAAAAGACAGACGATGTGATTCCAGGTCTAACATTTATTAGATCTAATCAAACACAGATACAGAATTAATTTTCATGATTATCTACAACAGGCATCCACAGAGGGAGAGGATGATTCCAGACAGAGTGTGACATGCAATTCAACAATGATACCGTTCATGTTAAACTAGCTCTATCATCACTGTCTATAATTATCACAATTTTGTGAAGAAAAAAATCAATTTTAGTTTTCTTTCTCTATATATTTAATTGAATTTTAAAACCAGAGTGAAATTCTTATTGGCATTGTTGAATTGCATTGCATTAGAGGATGGGATGGAAAAAAATACAGCTTTTCAATTCAAATAATTCAATACAAATAATAAAATGTACAGGTATATGATCATCTGCTCAAATAACACTTTCATAACTCTTTGGTTACGTTTTATCTTGTCAGTAGCTGTGTACTGGGCAGAGAACTACACACCAATTATAAACTCACAATGCAAGCATAGAGCTTTTATTGATTGACATGAATGCTGGCTGTGACTCATGGCAATCTTTCAGGTTTTCTATTACAATCAATCAAACCAAACAATTCACACCTGCATGGTAATTGTAGCTTGCTACAATTGGTTGCTGTCAAATTATAGTAGGACTATTTTTCATGGATTGTAATGACAATTATCATTTTGACCATTAAAGCATTATGAATGTATAATGAGAGTTTATTCACCTGCGTCAAATCTGTATCCTCATATATATATATATATATATATATATATATATATATATATATATATATATATATATATATATATATATATCATATACTCTGTGGTACAACAATACGAAACTTTCTATGGTTGACTATCACCTCAAATCTCAGTTAGGTTGTAAACCCCATCAGTTCAGTGGTATGCGAATGTAAATGTCATTCATTTCTAAATATATACATCACTATTTACAATTGAACTCAACTTACTATTGAAAGTGACCACAAACAATGCTATCTATGTTCATTAGAAAGTATTCAAAGGAGTCGAAATGATTGGGGTACAACTGAGAGAGCAGTTGTACATAAAGTGCATTGAAGTCAGTAAAAAATGAGTTGTCATTGGAAATCAGGTCACCTTCAGACACACATGATCACACACTCTCCGTTTCTCACACATACACAAACACATACACACACACACACATCAACACGCTAATGCATAGTCACAATGTGGAAATACCTGAGCTGGACTGGCCATTCCCACATCCATCCTGGGAGGTTTGGGCGCAGGGCGCAGGAGGGGTGAAGTTAGCCTCGGGCAGGCTGCCCTCGTAGGACAGCGGCACCGGCGAGGGGGGCAGAAGGGTGCTGTTGGGGCTGTTGATGTCCCCCTCTCCCACCAGGGTCAGGTCAGCATGGGTGTCTTCCTCCAGCGTTCTGAGGCCCGGGCCTCTAGCCTCCAATAGGCGGGGGATGGGGGAGAGGGTGGCGCCGAAGGTGGGTATGGGGTGGCGGGCTGGGGGAAGTGCCCTGCGCCCTGCAGCGGAGTGGGAGTGTCCATTGGCGCTGCTGAGGGAGGAGTCCAGGCTCTCGGAGCGCAGGCTGGCGTTGAGGGGACCGCGGGCGGGGGTGACGCCCACCCCGTTCACCCTGCCTGCCCCCTGGCCCTGTTTGATGGAGGTGGGGGTGGAGCAAGTCGCGTCTAGGGAGGCAGTGGAGGGGGAGCAGGTGGTTAACCGCAGGAAGTCAGGTAACTCCAGGTCCTCTTTGTTCAGGAGGCCTCTCTGGGCATTTCTCCGGCTGCTCTGTGTCCGGCTCAGGAGCTCGAAGAATTCTAAAGAGAGAGAAAGTTACTTCCTATTCCTAAAACCCTCCCCAAGAACAAGGAAACAGGTCAGATAAAAAGAGGATTAGTTAGTTTAACGTGTACGGTACACAGCCCCACGCTGCACTGAGAGATAACTGTGAAGGTTGAAGGCTCCTTTTAATGCTGCCAAAGAGATGGTGTTGGTGACGCAGCGAAGCAAAGCTCAGAGAAGCCACCACAGGGTAGAAAGAGAGGGGGATGATTTACCTTCAGCTTCATCTATATTAATCTTTTTCGGTTTTCTCTTTTCCGTAGGGAGCGACGGGTCTTGTCCGCTTGCCTTTCCTGATGACCTGTCATCTCCCTGCAGACGCAACAACAACAACGCACTCCATTAAGGGGGAGGGAAGAGGCTGTGCATGCCCTTTACTAACACCACTACGACATATCCCGGACAGATTTACTTACACTGTGAGTGTTTAAGTGTTTGCACCTGTTGCCCTGTTATTTTCAGAAGTAAAGAAAAGTATATATATAAACATAAAACACAGGCCCGTTGTTCCTTTTATGTGTGTTGTTTCTTTGATGCGCGTTGTTTCGTTGGTGTTTAGTAAATCAGGTTCATGTAATATCCCTAGGGGACAAGGTCAGATATCAACTATAAAGGCGATCTGGAGGCTGAACTACAAAGCAGGGGGTCAGTCAGTTTTCAAGTCAGCTGCAGCCAGCATTCAAGCAAGGAAACCACTTGGAACAAAGTAGAGTAGAGCACTTGAGCAATTATTATGTGACGTTAAATTGTTAAGAAGCAGCATAGCAGGGGAGCCGGAGACAGAACATTTAGAAGTTTAAGGATACTTGAGAAAAGTGAAGACAGGGATAAAATAAGGAAGTCTCCTTACTGTTGCTGAAAGACTCCTGCTGGTCAAAGATGGCAGATGGGCTTTCAAGGAGGCTGACTTGGACTTGGAATCTATAGATAGAGAAAAACAATATGGAGGTGAATCTGAGCCAACGAGCCATCCCATGCATCCTCCATAACTCTGATATCTTTGCTTACCACTAGAAGTAAGTGGGACAACAAAACAGGACATAGATTACAAGAGTGGTTTGAATTCCTGGAAACAGATGGGCTGAAGTGCAAGGTCAATATTGGAAGAATTTCACCGCTGGATTTCTCCAGTCACTATCTTAGGGTGATTGGGGGTTTGAATGTGCCAGTGAGTCTCTATTAGCCTGGTCCCAGATCTGTTTGTGCCATCTTGATAACTCCTATGGACAGTAACCATAGGTGTTGGTATAATCGGTGTCAGTGTGCAAGCTTAGCATGTAGCGCTGCCTCCCTGAACCTACCTCTGACTGGGCTTGAACCAGACTGCCCGTGCAAACCGTCTGAGCTATACAACAGGTACCAATTGGATAGCTCCAACAGTGACATTTCAAGCTAGCTGTGGAGTGAGCTTGTGGTACGTTCTTAGCTTGGTTACACTAGCAAGACAAACAGATCTGGGACCATGCAAGGTCACTGTAGGAGTGAGTGGAAACAGTGACCATCTTCAGGGTTGGTTGACCTTGTCTGTTGTCTTAGCATGTGTTTTGGAGTTTGGTGCGGTGGCGGTTTTACCTTTCCCTGAAGCAGAGGGATCTGCTCTTTCCAGCACTATGCGCAGGCCGTCGAGGCTGGATATTGGCGCCCCTAAGTCTAAAGGCTCCGTTTCTCCACTCTGTCAAAATACACAGCATTTTAGCAAGTTATCTTGCTAGCATTATTAGCATGTTCCCATCCATTTCAACAGATTAGGATGATGCCATGTGAGCATGTCATTCAAACATGTAGCGTATCATCTCAACTTCTGTGTACTATCATTAACCATGTAAGACATGGAAGCCCTCGCTCTATTTAGAATGTGGCTTTAGCTTCCTGTATAATACTGGGGTAAATGCTTGGAAACACACCACAGGACAAAAATAAACCAACTAACTGGCAAGGATTTGGGGGAAAGGGAGGAGTCTTTCTACCCCCTTCCTCCCTCATGTTTCAGGAGTGTAGTCATTCATAATTATAGCCCTCTCTCTGCAAAATCTGAGGCTGGTTGAGTCAGAATGAGCTAACCACCCAGTAACATTTGAAGAGCATGAGGTTCCTTCCCCCTTCCAAGCCAATGACACTCCACCCAGTGTCACTGTCATGCTCTACAGAAGAGATGGGGTGGGTTAGATACACAGCTGCAAACAGAAAACCTTGAGGCGACCCAGCCAGACTTACTATTTTGGCCACCAGATCGTTGAGGTGGAGGCCATACTTCGCCACAACAGGGCGCAGGACCTCGGTGACGGGTTTGGTGGGTTTGGCCTTCAAGCCTACGGACCGGTTAATGGGTACCAGATCCAGCCTAAAAATAGAGGGAAAATAAATATACAGATACTTTCTCTTACCCAATCACACAATTTCTTTAAGATTCTCTTGGGAGAATGGAGGTGCGAAGAGTTATTTCAAATTTTACATTGGTAAATAAAAAGGGTGGAATGTGAGAGAGAGAAAGAGAGAGATATATAGAGACATAATAATATAGAGATACACTATATGTGGGGACACCTGCTCATCGAACATCTCATTCCAAAATCATGGGCACTTATATGGAGTTGGTCCCCCTTTGCTGCTATAACAGCCTCCACTCTTCTGGGAAGGCTTTCACTAGATGTTGGAACATTGGTGCATTGGTGTTGGTGTTAATTGGTGAACATTGGTTTTCAATGGGGTTGGGGTCAGGTCTCTGTGCAGGCCAGTCAAGTTCTTCCACACCAATCTCGACAAACCATTTCTGTATGACCTCGCTTTGTGCACATGAGCATTGTCATGCTGAAACAGGAAAGGGCCTTCCAAGTTGCCACCAAGTTGGAAGCACAGAATTGTCTATAATGTCATTGAATGCTGAATCGTTAAGATTTCCCTTCACTGGAACTAAGGGCCTTGCCCGAACCATGAAAAACAGCCCCAGACCATTATTCCTCTACCAAACATTACAGTTGGCACTATGCATTTGGGCAGGTAGCGTTCTCCTGGCATCTGCCAAACCCAGATTAATCCGTCGGACAGCCAGGTGGTGAAGCATGATTCATCACTCCAGAGAACGCGTTTCCTCGCACTTCTAGTCCAATAGCGGCGAGCTTTACACCACTCTAGCCGATGCTTGATATTGCGCAGTGTGATCTTAGGCTTGTGTGTGGCTGCTCGGCCATGGAAACCCATTTCATGAAGCTCCAGAGGAACAGTTTTTGTGCTGATGTTGCCTCCAGAGGCAGTTTGGAACTCGGCAGTGAGTGTTGCAAGCGAGGACTGACGATTTTTACGAGCTACGCACTTCAGCACTCGGCGATCCCGTTCTGTGAGCTTGTGTGGCCTACCATTTCACGACTGAGCTGCTGTTGCTCCTAGACATTTCCAATTCACAATAACAGCACTTACAGTTGACCGAGGCAGCTCTATCAGGGCAGAAATTGGACGAACTGACTTGTTGGAAAGGTGGCATCCTATGACGGTGCCACGTTGAAAGTCACTGAGATCTTCCGTACGGGCAATTCTACTGCCAATGTTTGTCTATGGAGATTGCATAGCTGTGTGCTCGATTTTATACACATGTCAGCAACAGGTGTGGCTGAAATAGTCAAATCCACTCATTTGAATGGTTGTCCACATACTTTTTTGCCATGTAGTGTATACAGTAGATGCATCTGCTATTACCTGAAAAGGGTGCGCTTTTCCATCCTGAGTTCCCGTGAGCTGAGGGTCATGCAATCTTGGTCCAGCACTAAAGGCTAAACAAATTGAAAACAACATGAAAAACTACTCATAAAGCCATGAAGCAATGTCTAACCAATATAATGATAATAATATATATGCCATTTAGCGGACGCTTTTATCCAAAACGCCTCTCACGGCTCCATTTCTTCACTGCACGGAACCATTTAAGTGCACGTGTTTCCACACAGAACCTTTTCAGCGCAGAACCCAACATGGAACACAGCTAGTTTGTTTTTTTTGCGTTTTTAGCTAAATCGCTGAAGACTGTGTGCCTCTAGCCCAAATCATGTATTACATTTAAAAATAAAATGTTTTTGCCTTTATTTTTCTAGGTAAGTCAGTTAAGAACAAATTCTTATTTTCAATGACGGCCTACCGGGAAACATTGGGTTAACTGCCTTGTTCAGGGGCAGAGTGGTAACGCGGGTGCAAGCAGTTGCTCCCGACGCCACTTGGGTAGAATATCAAGAGGCTCTTGCTGCCAAGAAGTTTTATATGTAAGGTGGCTAAATAAAGAGCAAAATTATTGATTATTATTATATTATTATTTGTGCCCTGGTCCTATAAGAGCTCTTTGTCACTTCCTACGAGCCGGGTTGTGACCAAAACTCACACTCATTCTTATGTTTAATAAATGTATCGTATAGTGTGTGTGTGGCAGGCTTACAATTGTGGCAAAAAAACAACATTTGAGAGTGCGCTTACCCTGGTGCTAGAGGGGTATGCAGCTGGAGGTTGAATGTTTAAAGGGGTACGGGACTGTAAAAAGTTTGGGAACTGGGCTAGACCAATTATCTTACACCAAAGACATCTTAAATCAGTTTTTTGTATGTTTTTCTGACGTGAGTAATATGTGGCAGGCTATTAGACTATCTATTGTATAATGGCGCAATCATTATTTTAGTTCAGGTTTTTTTGCAGGCTCATACACTACCATTCAAAAGTTTGGGGTCACTTAGAAATGTCCTTGCTTTTGAAAGAAAAGCACCTTTTTTGTCCATTAAAATAACATAAAATTGGTCAGAAACACAGTGTAGACATTGTTAATGTTGTATTTGACTATTGTAGCTGGAAACGGCAGGTTTTTTAAGGAATATCTACATCGGTGTACAGAGGCCCATTATCAGCAACCATCACTCCTGTGTTCCAATGGCACGTTGTGTTAGCTAATCCAAATAACTAAACAAATAACTTTCTTCTGAAACTCGTCAGTCAATTCTTGTTCTGAGGAATGAAGGCTATTCCATGCGAGAAAATGCCAAGAAACTGAAGATCTCGTACAACGCTGTGTACTACTCCCTACACAGAACAGAGAAAACTGACTCTAACCAGAATAGAAAGAGGAGTGGGAGGCCCCGGTGCACAACTGAGCAAGAGGACAAGTAAATTAGAGTGTCTAGTTTGAGAAACAGATGCCTCACAAGTCCTCAACTGGCAGATTGGTTAAATAGTACCCGCAAAACACCAGTCTCAACGTCAACAGTGAAGAGGCGACTCCAGGATGCTGGCCTTCTAGGCAGAGTTCCTCTGACCAGTGTCTGTGTTTTTTCACCCATCTTAATCTTTTATTTTTATTGGCCATTCTGAGATATGGCTTTTTCTTTGCAACTCTGCCTAGAAGGCCAGCATCTCATTGTCACGTTCACTGTCTTCAAACTCCCTGTCATAGATGAGCCATGGCGCAGCGTGCACGTAATTCCACATCTTTTAATAAAGTGAAACTTTCACCAAAAAAAACAGGTAAACAGAAACCGAACGTGACGCAACCATGGCGCACACAAACACACACAGAAAATGAATAACTACCCACAACATTAGGTGGGAAAAAGCCTGCCTAAGTATGATTCCCAATCAGAGACAATGATAGACAGCTGCATCGGATTGGGAACCACACTCGGCCAAAAACAAAGAAATAGAAAACATAGAATGCCCACCCAAATCACACCCTAGCCTAACCAAATAGAGAAATAAAACAGCCCGCCCGGACCCAGGGGAGGTTCCGGGTGGGTATCTATCCTCGGTGGCGGCTCCAGTTCGGGACGTAGCCCCCACTCCGCACGCTGATCCCTCCACTTCCGTGGAACCGGACCATGGATCGTCGCCGGAGACTGTGGACCGTGGATTGTTGCCAGAGGAACCGGACCGTGGATCATCGCCGGAGGCTCTGGATTGGGAACCCCCGCTGGAAGCTCCGGACTGGGGACCGTCGCTGGAGGCTCCGTGCCCTGGATTTTCGCTGCAGGCGCCGGGCCATGGATCAGCACTGGAGGCTTTGTGTCATGGATCATCACTACAGGCTCCGGGCCATGGATCATCACTGGAGGCTTCGTGCCATGGATCATCACAGGAGGCTTCGTGCCATGGATTATCACTGGAGGCTCCAGGCCATGGATTATCACTGGAGGCTTCGTGCACGGAGTCAGAACAGGTCTCACCGGACTGAGGAGATGTACTGTAAGCCTGGTGCATGGAGCTGCCACAGGGCTTGCCAGGCTGAGACATACTGGAGGCCTGGTACGTGGAACCGGAACAGGTCTTGGGGATTGGGGAGATGCACTGGAAGCCGGGTGCG
Organism: Oncorhynchus clarkii lewisi; assembly: GCF_045791955.1. Classification (NCBI taxonomy): domain Eukaryota; kingdom Metazoa; phylum Chordata; class Actinopteri; order Salmoniformes; family Salmonidae; genus Oncorhynchus; species Oncorhynchus clarkii. The sequence continues at coordinate 40,185,920 of NC_092167.1, read as the reverse complement.
TGGAGCAGGCACCGGATACACTGGGCCGTGGAGGCGCACTGGAGGTCTCGAGCGTAGAGCTGGCATAACCCGTCCTGGCTGGATGCTTACTTTCGCCCGGCAAATGCGGGGCGCAGGCACAGGACGAATTGGGCTGTGAAGCACGCTGGAGACACAGTGCGCATCACCGCATAACACAGTGCCTGACCAGTCACACGCTCCCCACGGTAAGCACGGGGAGTTGGCTCAGGTCTAAATCCTGACTCTGCCAATCTCCCCATGTGCCGACCCCAAACATTTTTTTGGAGCTGCCTCTCGGGCTTCCGTTGTTGGTTAAACTCCTCGTATCATCGCCGTTCCGCTCTCGCTGCCTCCATCTGCTCCCTTGGACGGCGATACTCTCCGGCTCTTGTCCAGGGTCCTTCTCCATCCAGGATTTCTTTCCATGTCCACTACTCCTGGCCACGCTGCTTGGTCCATTTTTGGTGGGTAATTCTGTCATGTTCACTGTCTTCAAACTCCCTGTCATAGATAATTCCACATCTATTAATAAATTGAAACTTAGAAATACAGAAACCGAACATGAAGCAACACAAACACACACAGAAAATACAGTGCCTTGCGAAAGTATTCGGCCCCCTTGAACTTTGCGACCTTTTGCCACATTTCAGGCTTCAAACATAAAGATATAAAACTGTATTTTTTTGTGAAGAATCAACAACAAGTGGGACACAATCATGAAGTGGAACGACATTTATTGGATATTTCAAACTTTTTTAACAAATCAAAAACTGAAAAATTAGGCGTGCAAAATTATTCAGCCCCTCAGTGCAGCAAACTCTCTCCAGAAGTTCAGTGAGGATCTCTGAATGATCCAATGTTGACCTAAATGACTAATGATGATAAATACAATCCACCTGTGTGTAATCAAGTCTCTGTATAAATGCACCTGCACTGTGATAGTCTCAGAGGTCCGTTAAAAGCGCAGAGAGCATCATGAAGAACAAGGAACACACCAGGCAGGTCCGAGATACTGTTGTGAAGAAGTTTAAAGCCGGATTTGGATACAAAAAGCTTTCCCAAGCTTTAAACATCCCAAGGAGCACTGTGCAAGCAATAATATTGAAATGGAAGGAGTATCAGACCACTGCAAATCTACCAAGACCTGGCCGTCCCTCTAAACTTTCAGCTCATACAAGGAGAAGACTGATCAGAGATGCAGCCAAGAGGCCCATGATCACTCTGGATGAACTGCAGAGATCTACAGCTGAGGTGGGAGACTCTGTCCATAGGACAACAATCAGTCGTATATTGCACAAATCTGGCCTTTATGGAAGAGTGGCAAGAAGAAAGCCATTTCTTAAAGATATCCATAAAAAGTGTCGTTTAAAGTTTGCCACAAGCCACCTGGGAGACACACCAAACATGTGGAAGAATGTGCTCTGGTCAGATGAAACCAAAATTGAACTTTTTGGCAACAATGCAAAACGTTATGTTTGGCGTAAAAGCAACACAGCTCATCACCCTGAACACACCATCCCCACTGTCAAACATGGTGGTGGAAGCATCATGGTTTGGGCCTGCTTTTCTTCAGCAGGGACAGGGAAGATGGTTAAAATTGATGGGAAGATGGATGGAGCCAAATACAGGACCATTCTAGAAGAAAACCTGATGGAGTCTGCAAAAGAGCTGAGACTGGGACGGAGATTTGTCTTCCAACAAGACAATGATCCAAAACATAAAGCAAAATATACAATGGAATGGTTCAAAAATAAACATATCCAGGTGTTAGAATGGCCAAGTCAAAGTCCAGACCTGAATCCAATCGAGAATCTGTGGAAAGAACTGAAAACTGCTGTTCACAAATGCTCTCCATCCAACCTCACTGAGCTCGAGCTGTTTTGCAAGGAGGAATGGGAAAAAATGTCAGTCTCTCAATGTGCAAAACTGATAGAGACATACCCCAAGCGACTTACAGCTGTAATCGCAGCAAAAGGTGGCGCTACAAAGTATTAACTTAAGGGGGCTGAATAATTTTGCACACCCAATTTTTCAGTTTTTGATTTGTTAAAAAAGTTTGAAATATCCAATAAATGTCTTTCCACTTCATGATTGTGTCCCACTTGTTGTTGATTCTTCACAAAAAAATACAGTTTTATATCTTTATGTTTGAAGCCTGAAATGTGGCAAAAGGTCGCAAAGTTCAAAGGGGCCGAATACTTTCGCAAGGCACTGTAAATAATCACCCACAACATTAGGTGGGAAAAAGGCTGCCTAAGTATGATTCCAAATCAGAGACAACGATAGACAGCTGCCTCTGATTGGGAACCACACTCAGCCAAAAACAAAGAAATAGAAAACATAGAATGCCCACCCAAATCACACCCTGACCTAACCAAATAGAGAAATAAAACAGCTCTCTAAGGTCAGGGCGTGACACCCAGAGTCGCCTCTTCACTGTTTGTCACACCCTGATCTGTTTCACCTGTCCTTGTGATTGTCTCAACCCCTCTCCAGGTGTTGCCCATCTTCCCCATTATCCCCTGTGTATATATACCTGTGTTCTCTGTTTGTCCGTTGCCAGTTCGTCTTGTTTGTTCAAGTCAACCGGTGTTTTGTGTCTCAGCTCCCTGACCCTGAGCCTGCCGGCCTGTACCTTTGCCCCTCTTTGGGTTACCGACCTCTGCCTTGCCCTGACCCCGAGCCAGCGTTCGGTACCGTTGCCACACCTCTGGTTTACTGACCCCTGCCTGCCTTGACCAGTCTATTGCCTGCCCCTGTTTGGAATATTAAACTATTGTTTATTCGATGTGGTCTGCATCTGGGTCTTACCTTCATATGTGATACTGTTGACGTTGAGACTGGTGTGTTGCGAGTACTATTTAATGAAGCTGACCGTTGAGGAATTGTGAGGCGTCTGTTTCTCAAACTAGACACTCTAATGTACTTGTCCTCTTCCTCAGTTGTGCACCGGAGCCTAACACTCATCTTTCTATTCTGATTAGAGACCGTTTGCTCTGTTCTGTGATGGGAGTTGTACACGGCGTTGTACGAGATCTTCAGTTTCTTGGCAATTTCTCACATGGAATAGCCTTCACTTCTCAGAACAAGAATAGACTGACGAGTTTCAGAAAAGGTATTTGTTTCTGGCCATTTTGAGCCTGTAATCAAACCCTCAAATGCTGGTGCTCCAGATACTAAACTAGTCTAAAGAAGGCCAGTTTTATTGCTTCTTTAATCTGGACAACAGTTTTCAGCTGTGCTAACATAATTGCAAAAGAGTTTTCTAATGATCAATTAGCCTTTTAAAATGATAAACTTGGATTAGCTACCACAACGTGCCATTGGAACACAGGAGTGATGGTTGCTGATAATGGACCTCTGTACGCCTATGTAGATATTCCAGCTACAATAGTCATTTACAACATTAACAACATCTACACTGTATTTTTGATCAATGTTATTTTAATGGACAAAAAATGTGTTTTTCTTTCAAAAACTAGTACATTTCTAAGTGACCCCAAACTTTTGAATGGCAGTGTATATAGGTCTATGCTATGCATCAGCTCTAATATGTATATGGGTGTTTTGAATGAATCATCACCTTAGAAAGCGCTGTCCATTTCGTTGTATTAGGCTTTGAAACAACATCCACAAGGACTATATTTTACACTCAATTTCAACCTGTTGTTGAACCTCTTTCTTCAACTTGATCAAGCACAGTGAGGTGAGTTTTAAAAGCACAATACTGTTTTGATGATAAGTATTTGATATGAATTTCAATTGTGTTTGCATTGATGTCAGAGTGGCTAGAGGGACAATAGAGCCCTGAGTTCCAGGCCACGTGCAATTTTACTGATGTCATGACTCATAACTGCCAGTGTGGTGGTAATATGGTCACTGCAACGACCCTACCAGTAACGCCAAGCACTGCCTTTTAAATGGAAAAATCTTTCTTTAGGGCCAAATTTGAGCAAATTCTAAAATTGCGATTAATCACGATTAATAATGCCATTAACTCGATTAATTATTTTAATCGTTTGACAGCCCTACTTAATACATCAATGAATCTGGATAATGTCACTCTAAATTCACATTGAGATGCACAGTAACTGTGCTAAGAATCAGTGTGCTTCCCTCACCTTCTCTCCTCCCACCAGGAAGAGGTCGACAGCAACCATATTGATGCAGAATTTCTGACAGAGGACCCGGAGCACCTCCCTGATGGTGGCTCCCGGCCGCAGGGTCACAGAGGAGCACGAGCCATCCGGCAAGGTCACATTGCAGTGCTTGGCGGAGGACACCCTGTCCCACACCGGCACTGAGTGACGATTGTCCCCCTACACAGGACAAACCATAATCAGAGATAGAACTCCATAGAAGCAAGAGAGAGGACCAAGAGGTAAAAACAGCAACAATGTCTCTATGTCTTGTATTGTATGTAGTGTTTAATGTTCGTCCTGTCTGCAAACCAAATTTCCTTATGGGGTAAAAAAAAACTACATTGAACGTCTGAACCTTCAAATGAACCCCCATTAAGTCTGTCACGCCCTGACCTTAGTTTTCTATGTTTTATGTATTATTTTGATCAGGTCAGGGTGTGACGAGGGTGGGTATGCTTGTTTGTCCTGTCTAGGTTTTTTTGTATATCATGGGGTGTTTGTTAGTCTAGGTTTATTATAGGTCTATGGTGGCCTGAATTGGTTCCCAATCAGAGATAGCTGTTTATTGTTGTCTCTGATTGGGGATCCTATTTAGGTTGCCATTTTCCATTTTGGTTTTGTGGGTTATTGTCTATGTGTAGTTGCCTGTCAGCACTAGTGTTATATAGCGTCACGTTAGTTTGTTTAGTGTTTTTCCTTCATTAAAAGAAGAATGTATGCTTATCACGCCTTGGTCTCATCGTTATGACGAACGTGACAAAGTCATATGTTTCAAATAACACCTGTCATAACCATTTTGACAGCGGCATACCCAAGCCAAGAGGACTTTCAGGCAACATGCCACAAAACTAAACAGAGTCGTTATCTGTATAATGTCTGCTTCTACTACAGAGCTATCTTGGTTCAGTGTTGCCATGGTGACCTGGCCTGGCCGTGCATGCGGATGTTACCTCGATCTTGCCCGCTGAACAGGAAGTGGCCAGCTCCAGACTGGCACCTGAGGACAAGGAGCCCTGTGATTCCCTCCGACCGTTGCTGCTCCAGGAATCTACCCAACACAGGAAGGCCAGGGAGGTCAGAGGTCACAGTTAGGAATTCATTCCACATATACACAGAAAACGTACCAGTATTGCGATTATTTTTTCTATGCAAAAAATGAGAACAAGAAGCAGACATAACTATTTGTTCCTTTAAAAACCTCTTGTATGTACAATATTGTGTGCTATAGCTCAGGAAATAAATACATGTGACTCTGGATGACAACATAATGATGTTCGTTTCCAACATTAGGGCTGTTTACCTTTGTGGGTTTTTTTCGCTGCCACGATACAAACTAGTAGCGCAATACTGGTATCATCCCATCCCTACTTACTATCCATGCATCATCACAACACAGCAACACATAAAAGACAAGCTACTATCCATGCATCATCACAACACAGCAACACATAAAAGACAAGCTACTATCCATGCATCATCACAACACAGCTACACATAAAAGACAAGCTACTATCCATGCATCATCCCAACACAGCTACACATAAAAGACAAGTATCACCACAACACAACTACACATAAAAGACAAGCATCAACACAACTACATATAAAAGACAAGCTACTATCCATGCATCATCACAACACAGCTACACATAAAAGACAAGCATCAACACAACTACATATAAAAGACAAGCTACTATCAAGGGAAAACATTTGTGTAACATCGCCAATGACATAAATCAGATGAAGCTCAAAACACCATTTGAAATGCTGCTTCAGGAGTTCACCTTTCATCATAACGAATTTATAGCATGCAGTGCTGTGCTGTGTATTGCCTGACCAAAGAACATAATGCATGCCAGAAAGCTTCATGTCAATATTGAAACCATACACAAGAAGTTCCCTCACAGGAAAAAAACGTTATTTGAATTGAATATATAAGATTAACTCCTTGTGACATTCTATGACTGAGAATTGCTGACCGAGGTTGATTTCTCCAATGTCCTTTTTCTTGGGTCCCTTTCCGAAGCTCCGGTTCCGGGACCAAGAAAAGAAGGTGCCCCGTTTCTTATGCTCATCATGCTCGTCTCCGGGGTCCTCATTAAGTGACCTTCCTGACCTCTGCTTCCTTGCCTCCTATTGGTCAACAAAACAACTAGGTCAAACAACATGTCTAACACTTGGGTTGTATACATTAGTGCACAACGTAGCAAACCGTTTTGCTATTGAAAACATTTAGGGAAAAAAAGAAATTGCAATGGAAAATGTGTTTCTTATTGGACAAGTTCAGGTCTGTTTTCTTCCATTTGGTATCTAGTGAATATGACCCTGATGTTTTGAAGGTTAACAAACACCTATACTGGGTACAACACAAAATGTGCATCCCACAGGCGAATGACACATACATCTACGATGGTTACTAAGACAATAGCAGATACTATTTTGGCTGTTAAAGTTACTTTAGTACAAGGCGAGTACCTTAATGGGCGTGGAGAGGGAGAGGGAGGAGCTGGCGCTGTGCTTGGAGGGGGCGGGGCTACAAGGGATCTGGTAGGGGTCAGGTAAAGGTCGTCCCTCCACCTCGGCCAGCATGCACTCCTGATACAGGCCAGACTTGAGGAACCTGGAGTAGCTGTCAAACTTCATCAGGTTGAAGATCTACAGACAAAATGGGGAAAGAAAAGGGACTGGTGTTACAAAGGGTCACAATCAGTTATGACATGTGTTATGACATATGTGGTAATAGCTATGATTAAGTCATGTTTGTAACAACATTGGACAGATCTACACTGACGTTGTACAGGCCTGTGAGTTTGTGGGGGGGGGTGTGCCAGTTTGTGTTTGACCTTGGTAAAGCACAATAGCCATTTTGGAAACAGGCAGATGACACTGAATAATAAAAATTGTTCCAGCAGTGCTGCCCCGGCAGTTGACACTGTGCTGCTCCCAGCCTTATGTGTGTGTGTATAAGGGAGGGTTGACAATAAAGTATATTATTATTTATTCAACAACATAACATAGAGTAGTAGGTAGTTGGTCCTCTCACTTGTAACTGCTGAGCCTTGAACATGTTTGGACATGGGGAGGTGAGGACGTCGTCGGCCAGTTGGGCCTGACTGTCGATGTTGACCGGCGTGGTGGCTTTACTGGACAGGAAGCTGTTGTAGATCTCCCCTGCCCTCTGGGATAGCTGGAGAGGAGAGGAATATTTTTTTAAAACACACACACAACTATGACATAACCTAGTCCATTGTTAAGAAGGGGACTGATTCTGGTGTTTTACACACAGATCCTCACTCAGCCACACAAGGTGCTGCACAACCAGCACTTCTAAAGGCACCAAGGAATTGTCTGTCGAGACACACAGACATGTCCAGTATATTGAGGGCTCTTTTTTAATCAATCCATGACATCCAAAGCCTATGGACTAGATAGGAAAGTATGGTTTGGTCTTGGTGATGTGTACAAGGAAGAACCTTACCTGCTTTTTGTCCGTTACAGGTATATGACTGAAGTATTCGCAGCCCTGCCAGAACAAGATATTCTCCTCACTGAATTCCTTCTTGAGGAATTCCTGTGGAGACACAAACAACAGCTTTATCATACCTGCAGTAAGCCTGGAGTGTCCGGGTCCAATGTTGATTGGCTATTGATGGATTCTGGTTTCTAACGCCTAAACTTGAAATATGGTTAATTATCAGGTATCCTATTGAAATATTGAGTGCTATGGTTTAGATGGTCTACACCAGAAGTTGATGGTTATCTGTAGGAGGAAGGTATATGGTGGGTGCAATTAAGCTTGGAATGTACTGAGTGTAGGGAAAACGATCATATGTGGCAGGCATTGATCAGGTGAGAGAGTCCTGGATTAGTGATGAAGGGGGTTTAGGTCAGGTCAGGTCACGTTAAGGGAGAAGGAAAAGTTTATTGCCTGTATCACTTAGTTTCCTGCCTAGCAATAAAGATGCAATGTTTAGCGAGAAGGAAGAGACTCCATCCAAAGTGGGGTACATATACCACCACTATTGTAAACATGTTTTGTCGGTTCAGCTGTTCGATCCTTTGGGAAGAATAAACTTAGTTTAAGCTTTCATAGTGCCCGTCGAGTTCTTACTCTGATAATTAGAACCTAACACTATATAGTTAACTATTGCTTCTATTCCATAAGAAGAGAATGGTGTAACGCCTTCAAACTCAACTCTGGACCTCGAAGTCAGTTCCACTGCGCTTTTTCATTGTTGCCCTCTAATCAGGAACCGATTTAGACCTGGGACACCAGGTGGTGGAAATGAATTATCAGGTAGAACAAAAAACCAGCAGGCACCGGACCTCGTAGGGTAAGAGTTGAATACCCCTGTATGTCTGAGGTACCTTCACATTGATTTCATCCAACAGAATGGAGAATGAGAGAGAACTGTAACATCACGTAACATGCAAACTAAAACAGAATTTTGGACGTCTGAGGAAGACGAGTATAGATTTCATCTAACAGAATAGAGAATGAGGAAGATAATGGACTGTTGAGTTTGTTGGGTTTCAGATCACATAACTAAACTAACAGTGAACTAAAATAAAACTCAATTTCCCAGAGTTCTTTACAGTACATACTGAGAAGTAGCGGACGCCAATGGGGTCCTGGAGCAGGCGCTCGAAGCAGGCGGCCCAGCTGGCCACCCGGCGCTCTGACAGCCTCCTGTGGCTGCCGGCGCCGGGCAGACTGCCATTGCTGTTCAGACTGCTCTGGCTGCAGCAGCCCTGGAGCTGCACACCACCACCATGGTCTGGAGAGAGAGGAAAATGGTAGGGAAAGTGGTTAGGGGACAACGGGGGTAGGGACCAGAACTGTTCTGACAGTGACTGTTCTGACAACAACAGCCTTAATGCTGCACCATAGTCTACAGCAAAGAAAAGTTCATTCAGGGACTCAATTCTAAGCTAGTTCAAAGAGAGGGAAGAAAATGCTATTGGTCCAAAACCACTCAAAAGAAGGGAATAGCTTGGGAACTGTGGAATCTAGAGAAAGAGGACTATTTTAACAAGTACTTCCAATGACTCAGTTAGTGCCTGCTATCATGGCGGCAGATGCCCATTTCAAAGTCCCACCAACCAGAAAGCAAAAAATCAAAAACACAAAAAGGAAGACAGTAAGGTCTGTTACCAAATTGCTCTTGAATGGTCAATGTCAGGCAAGAGAAGTGTTCACGATCTGCCAATGCTTACGGAATTGAGGAATTTTAAGCCTCTGTTTGGAGCTTTCTGAAAACACTACACAGATTAAAACATAGCCTCCAGCACCAGGGTATCTGATCACTGATAAGCATGCACAAGCACAGGACAAATAATAATTACATGTAGCCTCTAAATGCTATTGCAAATATTACATGACAACTTGGACACTGAATCATGACTGTTCGTGACTGACTACTTTACAATGTTGTGAGTAATGCCTCGGGATACAGTCTAACTATAGAAGCTCATGCTTTTGTTAGCCAACTCGCCCAGCTGAATCAGTAGGTGTCAGCAGAGTTGTAAAGGCATAAAACAAGCTGGTTTTTACAAGCCCTCACATCTCCCATTAAAAGACGCAAGAGATGTATTCCATTTTCTATTACACAAATCAATTTGTCCCAGACATTTGTTTATATTTTCATTTCAAAACTCTGCCAATTGACCTCAGTGACGTGATATTTGGTTTGGAGTTGACACAATATTTGGTATTTGGTTTGGAATCTTGAGTTTGCCAGCAGAGAGCAAATATGGGGCCTGTGTTGCTTTATAATGGGATGGTTTTCAGGATAAACAGCATAGAGTTTCTTCGCCACATGCTCATTGAAAGAGCTAAGCAGCTCCTCCAAAACCACAGCGCCATCGAACATGGCGTTCAGCAAACATTATTAAACGTCTGTGAAAGGGTAAACCAACAGCAAACACACAATCCCAAACCCTATCCTAAAACAGTGTTTCCCAACTCCAGTCCTCCAGTGTCCCGAACTTCACACATTTTTTGTTGCAGCCCCAGACAAGCCCACCTGATTCAACTAATCATTGAGCCCTCAATAAGTGGAATCAGGTGAGTTTGTCTGGGGCCACAACAAAAACGTGTGCTGGTTGGAATACTCGAGGAGTTGGGAAACCCTGCCGTAAAACCCCTGCACAAGAGCCTTTTGTTGAGGTCGTAAATAAATAGGTTGACATCATATTCTGTGAGCCTGTTTAATTCAATAACCTCAGAGTTGCATGTTGTGGAGAGCTTAATAAACACACAATAAAAAGCAAACATACAGGAAACGGAGAAAGACGCTTTCAAGAAAAAGGCACACAAAAAGTGACTTTTATTGTTCAACAAAAAGGTCCATGGAGGGACAAAACTCGCCATTTGGCCCATGCTTGTTTTGGAACACTTTTGTTGAACTCAACTTAAAGCTTATTACTTAGCCTAGTACATACAGGTGCAGGAAGCAAAAATATGTGCTGTGTTCTGTCATCACAGATAAAGTGAATGTAAGAACAAGTGTAATGAAAAGAGAAATGTACTCACCACCTTCTGAGGAAGCAGCCGACTGAAAGACAACAAAGAGAGACATGAGTGAGAAGATGTCGTCATGACCTCCTCCTGCTCCGAGGCAAGGAACCACTGGAGCCTGAGCACAGAATGTCTCTCCAGGCATCCCACCAGTGTGTGTGTGTGTGTGTGTGTGTGTGTGTGTGTGTGTGTGTGTGGCTACTAATGTGGGATGTGGGTGGATCCAGCCCAGGGCCTCTGCACACACACACACACACACACACACACACACACACACACACACACACACACACACACACACACACACACACACACAGATGTTCACACCTCAAGAATGGGTCCCACTTCTCACCACACACACACTCACTACCTATGACTCACATGCTTTGGACACACAAAAACACACTCGGGGCACATGAGCATATTCGGAGATGCACACTCTCACACACACTCTCTCTCACACACACACACACATGCACACGCACTCACACGCGCGCACACACGCACACACACACGCACACACGCACACACACACGCACACACAGACAAAAAAAAGTGGCATGTTCCCTCTCACTGGTGTCTGGTCAGACTAGAAGTCATCATGAGAAGCCACTTGCTTGCACTAATAGGCCACTTTTCACATGCTAATTCAGGGGCTGAGTGGGCAATGAAAGTCTATACAAGACTATAGGCCATAGAGTGATCAGCAATTCTGACAAGCATCTTTGGAAAGAGAAAAAAATAATAATCACAAAGCCCGGGTGTAACCATTATGCCGATTCTGTTGCAAAACGTTTTGTCTGTTTACTCCAAACGGAAAATGCAAGCAAGAGTTTCTATTGGACAAATTCAAGTAGGTCCTTCCCTGTTTGTTTCCGTCTGGTTCTTAAACAGTAAACGGTTTCCGTAATGAATACACTCTCCTGGAATTTCATTGCTGGCATATTTATTAGCGAAATGGTCTCTTCTCTTCACAAGAATAGGTTGATTTTATGCAGCAGCTACAAATGTTTACTTAGCAAACCATTTGAAGACATTGCTGGTGAGAGAATGGCAGAAAACCAGGGATATCTGTTAAGATTGGTTTAGTAAGGCTAAAATAAAGGTTTACAGCTGAAAGGCAAATATTTTCAAATGCAGCAGAAGAAATTAGTAGAGCATCGTTCAGCTTTGTCCAAGAACACACTATTAATCATTGTGTTGGAGGATTCATTTAGAAAGAGAGACTGATTCCCTACGAGGTTATGAGAAGCCACTTCAGTGTGAACATGCTGGTAGATACAGTCACCTCCAAAATTATTGGCACCCTTGGTAAAGATGAGCAAAAAATACTCTATATAATAAATTATACAAATACTGAGCTGTATTGTACGCTCAAAACAATTGAGAAATTCAATATTTCATAATAATTCAATTGCTCAGTGAAAGAGATTTTGTTTAACAAGTCATTTCAAAATATCTCTAAAAGGGATAACGATGCAGCCTTTTTCTAAAATGTAAACACATTGGGAGGGATCTTTGACCATTCCTCCATACAGAATCTTTCCAGGTCCTTGATATCCTTTGTTTGCTCTTATGGACTGCCCTCTTCAATTCAAATCACTCTGGTTTAAGTCCAGAGACTTAACAAGGCCCCCAGGCCATTGCAAAATGTTGTACTTGGGGTTATTGTTTTGCTGGCCAAGTTTCAGCCTCATGCCAGAGGCAACCAAGTTTTTGGCTAAATTGTCCTGTTACTTGGTAAAGTTCATGATGCCGTTGACCTCTAACAAGGGCCCCAGGACCAGTGGAAGCAAATAGCCCCATAACATCAAAGATCCACCACCATATTTTACCATAGGTACGAGGTACTTTTCTGTCCACTGGATATGTCTAGACAAGGCACTTCCAACCAGGCTAATGCTTGAGATAAATCATATAGATGGCACCGGAAGAAATGTCAGCCGTCTTATGGGCGCCTAACCAATTGTGCTATTATGTGTTTTTTTGTCACGTTATTTGTAACTTATTTTGTACATAATGTTTCTGCAACCGTATCTTACAGCAAAAAAGAGATTCTGGACATCAGGACAGTGATCACTCACCTCGGATTAGACAAAGATTTTTTCTTCAACAAGCAGGACGCACAGGCTGTACTTCAGACACCCGACAAGGCCGAAATCCCCGTCATTGGCAAGCGAAAGAGACGCAGGTATAGAGGACACAGGCGGGTGCCTCGTAAGGATCCGTTGACGGCGAGTGGGAAATCTGTCCTTAACATCAATATTACTTGCCAACGTACAATATTTGGCCAATAAATTAGACGAGGTACGATCACGAATACCCTATCAACGGGTCATCAAAAACTGTAATATCTTGTGTTTCACCGAATCGTGGCTGAATGACGACATGAAAAACATTCAGCTGGCGGGACATACGCAGCACCGTCTAGATAGAACAGCAAGACGAGGGGGGGCGGTCTGTGTATATTTTGAAACAACAGCTTGTGCACGAAATCTATGGAAGTCTCTAGATTTTTCTTGCGTATCTCATGATAAGCTGTAGACCACACTATTTGCCAAGAGAGTTTTCATACATTTTTTGTGGATGTTGATTTACCACCACAGATGGATGCTGGCACTAAGTCCGCACTCAGTCAGCTGTATAAGGAAATAAGCAAACAGGAAACCACACACCCAGTTGCGGCGCTCCTAGTGGCCGGGGACTTTGATGCAGGGAAACTTAAATCAGTTTTACCTAATTTATATTAGCATGTTAAATGCGCAACCAAAGGGAAAAAAATCTAGATCACCTTTACTCCACACACAGAGACACGTACAAAGCTCTCCCTCACCCTCTATTTGGAAAATCTTATCATAATTCTATCCTGATATCCTCTCCTGATTCCTGCATACAAGCAAAAAAAATAAAGCAGGAAGCACCAATGACTCGGTCTATAAAAAAAAAGTGGTCAGATGAAGCAGATGCTAAACTACAGGACTGTTTTGCTAGCAAAGACTGGAAAATGTTCCGGGATTCTTCCGATGGCATTGAGGAGTACACCACATCAGTCACTGGCTTTAACAATAAGCGCATTGAGGATGTCATCCCCACAGTAACTGTACGTACATACCAAAACCAGAAGCCATGGAATACAGGCAACATTTGCACTGAGCTAAAGGGTAGAGCTGCCACTTTCATGGTGCGGGACTCTAACCCGGAAGCTTATAAGAAATCCTGCTATGCCCTCCGACGAACCATCAAACAGGCAACCCGCCAGTACAGGACTAAGATTGAATAGTACTACACAGGCTCAGACGCACATTGGATGTGGCAGAGCCTGCAAACTATTACAGACTACAAAGGAAAGCACAGCTGCGAGCTGCCCAGTGACACGAGCCTACCAGACGAGCTAAATCACTCCTATGCTCGCTTTGAAGCAAGCAACACTGAGGCTTGCATGAGAGCATCAGCTGTTCCGAACTACTGTGTGATCACGCTCTCCGTAGCCAACGTGAGTAAGACCTTTAAACAGGTCAACATTCACAAGGTCGCTAGGATGTGTGATCAAAGCATGTGCTGACCAACTGGCAGGTGTCTTCACTGACACGTCCCTGATTTGAGTCTGTAATACCAACATGCTTCAAGCAGACCACCATAGTCCCTGTGCCCAAGAAGCCTAAGGTAACCTGCCTAAATGACTACAGACCCGTAGCACTCACGTCCGTAGCCATGAAGTGCTTTGAAAGGCTGGTTATGGCTCACATTAACATCATTATCCGGGAATCCCTAGACCCACTCTAATTTGCATACCGCTCAAACAGATCCACAGATGATGCAATCTCTATTGCACTCCACACTGCCATTTCCCACTTGGACAAAAGGAACACCACGTGAAAATGCTATTCATTGACGATAGCTTAGTGTTCAACACCATAGTGCCCTCAAAGCTCATCACTAAGCTAAGGATCCTGGGACTAAACTAAACTATGCCCCTCAGGGGTGCATGCTCAGTCCCCACCTGTACTCCCTGTTCACCCACGACTGCATGGCCAGGCATGACTCCAACACCATCATTAAATTTGCAGACGACACAACAGTGGTAGGCCTGATCACCGACAATGACGAGACAGCCTATAGGGAGGAGTTCAGAGACGTGCCAGAAAAACAACCTATCCCTCAACATAATCAAGACAAAGGAGATGATTGTGGACGACAGGAAAAGGAGGACCAAGCACACCCCCATTCTCATCGACAGGGCTGTAGTGGAGCAAGTTGAGAGCTTCAAGTTCCTTGGTGTCCACATCACCAACAAACTATCAACTGACCAGTACCCCCACACATTGACTCTGTACCGGTACCACCTGTATATAGCCTCGCTACTGTTATTTTCACTGTCATTTTTCAGTTTCAAAAATATATATATTTACTTATCTATTGTTTACCTAATACGTATTTTTTACTTAAAAAATGCACTGTTGGTTAGGGCTTGTAAGTAAGTAAAGCATTTCACTGTAAGGTCTACTACACCTGTTGTATTCGGCGCACGTGACAAATAAACTTAGATTTGATTTGATCATTTCGGGGACAGAAAAGTATTGCTATGCAAAATTAGCAAAGCTTAATGACAAAAGATTGCATAACAAGAGATAATTTAAATATCTTTGTGGACCTACTATTGGTCACAACTGGGAGAAGCAATTTATGCATCTAAAATAACATCCTTCATTGATCAATGACTTGAGGAATATGACCAGACACATTTTGTACCCGCCCACTGACTGACTCAGTCTCAGAGTCAGTCAGTGGTAAATAATGTTGGACCATCTGAGGGTTAGGGATCACGGTCATGTGCACCCACTGTGGTCCATTCCATTTTGGGAGTGACGGTGACCATATTTAAACCTTGCAGGGTTTTCCCTCTCTCACAGAGGTCGAAACAAAGGGCAGTCCCAAGAACCACAACATCCAGTCTTCACTCAACAACCACAAGGCTGCTGAACCAACCTTATACAGATGGGTCCTAAAAGCCACCTCTTGTGTGGTGGCTAGAACACATACAGCCAGGAGTCAAAGGGAGAGAAGATGAAGGGGTCAATAGAAAACAGAGAGGAGGGTGGGGGGTGGAGAGAGCACCCACTCAACTGTTGCTTCAGTAGATCTGTCAGTTAAAAGTACTAAAAGCACCACCTTTAAATACAGAGTAGTCACCAGTAACCACATTTTATTCTAAACTACAGACAGCCATCATCTATGATATGACACACGTCTTGGTTAGTTTATAACTCATAAAAAGTCCCTACTGAAACCATGCAATTGGGTCATTCTACGAAAGTGGTTGCTTTCCAGTCCGCTGCATTAACCACGAGGAAAAACACATTAAAAACGTCAGATAATAACACAAAATATATGCTTTTGTTTTAATTGAAGTGTTTTTGTGTTAATAAAACATATGTAAGTCAGTTCTATTGCAAAAAAAATGCTTTATATATCATAGCTTGTCTCGGGTCAGGAGTCGTGGTTAAGTGACATTTAGAGTTGAAAATACATATTTTTTTACACACTTTAAATGTCATAATACAAAGGAAAGTATTATAGTTATTTATAATGGATTACTTAAACTAAAATATAAACTAAATATTATAAATAATTTACAGGGAATACCTCTCAATTTCATGTCCCTCATGATACCCCATTATAAAAACCACCATAAAAAAAACATGCAACATGCTTGCCAGCCTCTTACTGGGTCAAAGGTTCTTCGGAGGTGGGGCTGTTTTGAAAAGCACATGGTGAGTCTGCAATCTCTCTTCTATTAACAGTTTGATGATTAATTTGGTAATTTCATGTGAAGCCTTAAGATGTGTCAACAGTGTTCCACAGTTTACAGTAAAGGGAAAAGGAAATTTGATAAAAAATAATTGTGGTTTGAGCTACTATGGCCGCCATTTTTTCATTATCATGAAACTTTTCTGTCTTTGATTATATATTCAAATTAAATAGTCAAATTATATTCTGGAAAGCCTGAATTTTCATCCAAATATGTGTAATACCAGTGGTAAAAAGGCTACAGGGATTTTTTTTATGTTGTAAAATAGCTAAATACATTAAGCAGGCATGTTGTTAATTAACATTTTTAAGGGGTTGACTATTATCTGACTAAGTATTATAACTTTTTTAAACATAAAAATAAAATAGCTGGTCAAAATGCCACAATTGTCATAGAACGACCCAGTTATACAGGTGAGTGGTGGGAAGCCTAGCGGTTAAGCGCATTGGGCCAGTAACTGAAAAGTTGCTGGTTCGAATCCCCAAGCCGACTAGGTAAAAAATATGCCATTGTGCCCTTGAGCAAGGCACTTAACCCTCATTGTTCCTGTAAGTCGCTCTGGATAAGTGTCTGCTAAATGACTCAAATATCAACACAAAATCAGTCGCTAGAGTAGAATGACATTTCAAGGCCTTGTGTTGTGTTACATTGATGGGAAAAACAGTTGAGATGTCAGCCATATCCTGTTCTCTAGGATGATGGACTTACCAACCAATCTTTCATTCATGTTGCCTCATAGGAGAGCATAATACAGTACATCTCATCATGACACATCGCGGATCATAGCCAACCAAGTACCTTCCCTCATAAATCACTATGTGTCATATGAGAAGCGTTTCTGATGAATGATAATTATACATGTCAGATCATGTCATGTCAGGTTGCCTTTCACATATGTAGGCTACACTTTACGACACATTATCCATAAAAAAATAGCAATTTCAACACTCCTTTGATTTATCTCGCCACACCTACGAAAGTTGTCACACTGTTGATTCACGAAACAGAGTGTGTGCGTGCCTGTGTCTCTGTGTGTGTGTGTGTGTGTGTGTGTGTGTGTGTGTGTGTGTGTGTGTGGTGACTGCCCACAGTGGTTGCTGGAACTACACACACACCTCTGTGTGTTTTCCAGCTCATTATTTCTTCCACAGCAGTACACCCCTGTGAAGAGATCCAGTGATGGCTGCCCACCTCTGTTGTCTCAACTGCTCTGCTCTCATCCTCTGTTCACACCTCCAGCGACTGGCTCTATCCATGGGTGGCACTAGGCAGCAGGGCCGTAGCTACATATGAGGACTCTGATAAATAAATAATTAGGAACTCAGTCTGAGTCTCAACTTACTGTTGAGGGTTAAAATAAAAGGTGCAATTTTGAAACTCTGTTGTTCATCAGCAGTTTCCATTATGTTGTGTGTATGTCACTCAATTAATTAGCCCATGTCAGTAAAAAAAATGTTAGACTGGTAAATTTGTCTAGTTAGTCTAGACATCTAATCATGGCCCTTACCTCCAGGGGGGCCCACATTGATTTTGTTAGTCATCTCACTCAGATATCAAATTAACATGGCATACATCATGGCAAAATGTGTCAAATTACAGGAAACTATATTTTAAAACTGCAGAAATGTCTCCCCACCCCATGGCAAAATGTGTATAACTGCAGGAATGTAGCTATAAAACTGCAAAAACAGAAAAAGTTCTGTAAAGCAAATTTATTTGTTAACTTTTATTTAATAAAATGCTTTTTCTGCTAACAGATCCCTCTGTACATATAAAATTATAGTTTTTAATCCCGGTGTTGAGTTCATGTGTTGTGGCTAATTGTATAGCTAATATGTAAATTGATTGAGATGAATGAACCAAAAGCATCCAATCTGATAATGGCTTGGGTACCTTTTTGATGTTCTCCAAATAGCATTTTTGAGTTTTTAAATTGCATAGAAATGTAGTAAAACAGTTGACTAAAGTCCTGATGTTTTCATACAGCCCAGGTGCTGGTAGAGAACTTAAGTGGGGAACACAGAATATACACTGATTCCTAAGAAGTAATGTAGGCTACAGTCAGGTCCAACATTATTTGTACCTTTGATAAAGATGAGAAAAAAAATACTGATTTCATTGTATAAAAAAAATATCTAAAAAATATGTCAAAAATGATTTGCACCCCTAAAGATTCTTATAAATAAAATTAAAACAAAATGCCATCTGCAGTAACATTCTACTTTAACATAATGTTCATCTCAGTTAAATTGTGGCCTTTACATGGATCCTGTTTCATTGGGGTATATAAATGAGGTAACACACATTTGGATACAAAATGTGTACAACAAATTGCACAAAATGAAATACCACTTACCACTATTAGGGCAACAAATAATGTGTTTAAAACCACTGAAACTGTGGTAAACTAGCCTGGTATTGGAAGCAAGTGTATCTTGTCCCCACGCACAGTGAGGAAGATGGTTCGGGAGGCAAAGAAAAGCATGGTCTCATCTTTGGGTCACCAAGTCTCCAAATTTACAATTAGATGTCACCATGCCAATAGGCTCTTTGGAAGGGTTGCCAAAAACAAGCTTTTATTGAGAGCAACCAACAAATGTAAACGCCTGGAGCTAAACAGCATTGGCACTTGGATTGGAACCGGTGCTATGGGCAGATGACACGAAAATTGGTCTCTTTGGCGTCAAAAGAAGGATGCAGAATATGGAAAACAAGGGTGCCAAAACAAGGGCGCCAATAATTGACCTAGCTTTTTTAGATGTATTTGTATAACTTAAACAAAATTGCTTTCTCTGAGCAATTGTATTAGTATAAAATAAAATAATTTTGCATAACATATATTGCAGTATTGGTATTATGCATTTTATACAGTCTTTATTGCTCATCTTTATCAAGCGTGCCAATAATTATGGACATGGCTGTACATCTGATAGTGGCATCCAAATCAAATCAAGACAAGCGTATGACAGCCATGTGTAATGAACATACAGTTGAAGTCAGAAGTTTACATACACTTAGGTTGGAGTCATTAAAACTCGTTTTTCAACCACTCCACAAATTTCTTGTTAACAAACTATAGTTTTGGCAAGTCGGTTAGGACATCTACTTTGTGCATGACACAAGTCATTTTTTCAACAATTGTTTGCAGACAGATTATTTCACTTATAATTCACTGTATCACAATTCCAGTGGGTCAGAAGTTTACATACACTAAGTTGATTGTGCCTTTAAACAACTTGGAAAATTCCAGAAAATTATGTCATGGCTTTAGAAGCTTCTGATAAGTTAATTGACATCATTTGAGTCAACTGGAGGTGTACCTGTGGATCTATTTCTAGGCTTATCTTCATACTCAGTGCCACTTTGCTTGACATCATGGGAAAATAAAAATAAATCAGCCAAGACCTCAGAATTGGAGACCTCCACAAGTTTGATTCATCCTTGGGAGCCATTTCCAAACGCCTGAAGGTACCGCGTTCATCTGTACAAACAATAGTAGGCAAGTATAAACACCATGGGACCACGCAGCCGTCATCAGGAAGGAGACACGTTCTGTCTCCTAGAGATTAACGTACCTTGGTGCGAAAAGTGTAAATAAATCCCAGAACAACAGCAAAGGACCTTGTGAAGATGCTGGAGGAAACAGTACAAAAGTATCTATATCCACAGTAAAACAAGTCCTATATCAACATAACCTGAAAGGCCGCTCAGCAAGGAAGAAGCCACTGCTCCAAAACCGCCATAAAAAAGCCAGACTACGGTTTTCAACTGCACATGGGGACAAAGATCGTACTTTTTGGAGAAATGTCCTCTGGTCTGATGAAACAAAAATAGAACTGTTTGGTCATAATGACCATCGTTAATCATGGGGGTGGCAGCATCATGTTTTGGGGGTGCTTTGCTGCAGAAGGGACTGGTGCACTTCACAAAATAGATGGCCTCATGAGGATGGAAAATTATGTGGATATATTGAAGCAGCATCTCAACACATCAGTCAGGAAGTTAAAGCTTGGTCGCAAATGGGTCTTCCAAATGGACAATGACCCCAAAATGGCTTAAGGACAACAAAGTCAAGGTATTGGAGTGGCCATCACAAAGCCCTGACCTCAAGCCTATAGAAAATTTGGGGGCAGAACTGAAAAAGCGTGTGCGAGCAAGGAATGCCTATAAACCTGACTCAGTTACACCAGCTCTGTCAGGAGGAATGGGCCAAAATTCACCCAACTTATTGTGGGAAGCTTGTGGAAGGCTACCCGAAACGTTTGACACAAGTTAAACAATTTAAAGGCAATGCTACCAAATACTAATTGAGTGTATGTAAACTTTTGACCCACTGGGAATTTGATAAAATAAATAAAAGCTGAAATAAATAATTCTCTCTACTATTATTCTGACATTTCACATTCTTAAAATAAAATGGTGATCCTAACTGACCTAAGACAGGGAATTTTTACTAGGATTAAATGTCAGGAAATGTGAAAAACTGAGTTTAAATGTATTTGGCTAAGGTGTATGTAAACTTCCGACTTCAACTGTATCCAGTGAGACAATGTACAATCACAATGATGTTAACACTCAACTTTTCCAATGTAAGCATTAACATATGGCAGCCACAGGCTATGCATACATTTCCAACACAAATGCAGGTTTGTCCTAAACCCTGCAGGTTTGTCTGAAACACCACACATTCAACACGGACCCAGGTACCAAACTGTTGCACAGCTGAGATGTAGCTCAGATCACAGACCACTGCCACCCAACTGTAACTCAGTTGGTAGAGCACGGTGCTTGTAACTCCAGCGTGGTGGGTTCGATTCCCAGGACCACCTGAATGTAAAAATGTATGAACACATGACTGTAAATCACTTCGGATAAAAGCGTCTGCTAAATGGCGTATATTAGATGATGCCTGGCTATTCTTTAAAAGTGCCTTCCTCACCATCTTAAATAAGCATGCCCCATTCAAAAAATGTAGAACTAGGAATAGATATAGTCCTTGGTTCACTCCAGACTTGACCAGCACAAAAACATCCTGTGGCGTTCTGCATTAGCATCGAATAGCCCCCATGATATGCAACTTTTCAGGGAAGTTAGGAACAAATATACACAGGCAGTTAGGAAAGCTAAGGCTAGATTTTTCAAACAGAAATTTGCATCCTGTAGTACTAACTCAAAAAAGTTCTGGGACACTGTAAAGTCCATGGAGAATAAGAGCACCTCCTCCCAGCTGCCCACTGCTCTGAGGCTAGGAAACACTGTCACCGTCGATAAATCCACTATAATTGAGAATTTCAATAAGCATTTCTCTACGGCTGGCCATGCTTTCCACCTGGCTACCCCTACCCCGGGCAACTGCCCGGCACCCTCCACAGCATCCCGCCAAAGCCCCCACCATTTCTCCTTTACACAAATCCAGATAGCTGATGTTCTGAAAGAGCTGAAAAAGCTGGACCCCTACAAATCAGCCGGGCTAGACAATCTGGACCCTCTCCTAAAATTATCTGCCAAAATTGTTGCAACCCCTATTACTAGCCTGATAACTGGCTACAGGTTATCTACAAGTCTCTGCTAGGTAAAGCCCCGCCTTATCTCAGCTCACTGGTCACCATAGCAGCACCCACTCGTAGCACGCGCTCCAGCAGGTATATCTCACTGGTCACCCCCAAAGCCAATTCCTCCTTTGGTCGTCTTTCCTTCCAGTTCTCTGCTGCCAATGACTGGAATGAACTGCAAAAATCTCTGAAGCTGGAGACTCATATCTCCCTCACTAGCTTTAAGCACCAGCTGTCAGAGCAGCTCACAGATCACTGCACCTGTACATAGCCCATCTGTAAACAGCCCATCTATCTACCTACCTCATCCCCATACAGTATTTATTCATTTATCTTGCCCCTTTGCACCCCAGTATCTCTACTTGCACATTCATCTTCTGCACATCTACCATTCCAGTGTATAAATTGCTATATTGTAATTACTTTGCCACCATGGCCTATTTATTGCCTTAAAACTACCTTATCTTACCTCATTTGCACTCACTGTATATAGACTTTTTGTTTTCTTTTGTTCCGCCTTATTATTGACTATGTTTTGTTTAGTCCATGTGTAACTCTGTGTTGTTGTATGTGTTGAATTGCTATGCTTTATCTTGGCCAGGTCGCAGTTGTAAATGATAACTTTTTCTCAACTAGCTTACCTGGTTAAATAACGGTGAAATAAATACAACTACATTTAAAAAATATTATTTTAAAGACCAGAGTTGTAGAAGAAGTTAAAACTATGGCAGATCACATCCCACTTCTTCACTTGTTTAGAAGGGTTTGGGTTAAGAGATATTCTCTTTCTTGATCACACAGAGAGAAATGCATTTTCAACCTTCATACAAGTTGAAGCAGTTCCTCTGTCCCAACTGTGAAAACAAACGTTACCACAATGAATATGATTCCCCACTCCAGACTGATGTTAGTGAGAGAGAACGCCCGACACAGCTGTTTTGAGTGGGAGGAGAGGATAGAGAAAGAGAGAGAGGAAAAGATAGAAAAAGAACGAGAGAGAGAGTAATTACTAAAGCAGATGCTTTAACAAAAACAGGAGTCCTTTACCACCACAAGACAAAAGAATGAAACTCTCCTATGAAGTTCTCAGAAGTTTACTTACGGTGTTGAAGTACCAGGCTTTCTTAAAGGAGAGTCTCTTTTTGAGACTCATTGTTCTCGGAGTCTGGTGTATGTTAACAGGCAGACAGATATGTGTCTGAGTGCATACCTGAACACTCCCCACCAGGGGCGGAGCTTCAATGCAGCCAATAAGGGGAGCCCCCAAGAATGTCTGTCATATCATTAAAGAAATGGTGACAAAAAAAATCAAATGATATGGTAACACTTTACCATGTCATAATGTCATAAAAATTTCATAAAAACCGACATAACCTGTCATAATATGGTCATAACACTGTCATGACCCATATATTTAGACTTGTTGTGACATATATTGTGTTATTTTATGGCTGGTTATGACACCTACATAAGCGTGTCAAAACCCACATTTATCCAAATGTTTCCTTTCATTTGAAAGATTGTTTCTAAAAATCCTTTGTTGTTGTAATGTATTCTTTACAGTCATGTTTTTTTCATCATATTTTAAACTTGTAGAAACACTGACACTGTCATGAAGCATTATGCCCATCCTGTTTCACTTTACTTGGACTAAGAAAATACACTTTATGAGACTGTCAAGCAGTATTATGACCATCATAATCATATAAGCCAGATAGGCCTATCACGTAAATGCCCTTATATCAAATCAAATCACATTTTATTTGTCACATGTGCCGAATACAACAGGTTACAGTGAAATGCTTACTTAGAGACCCCAGACCACGGCCACCCAACTGTAGCTCAGTTGGTAGAGTATGGCGCTTGTAACACCAACATGGTGGGTCAGTCATCAGTCAAAAAGAGGGTGTCTTGTCCTGCTCCTGAAATCTGCTCCTGCATGAATCCCAGATTACAGCATTGGGGTATGTGCACGTCTGACATCAATATGTGCGCAATTACAATGATAATTTAACATGGTAAAACATTTTTTTTTTTATAGATAACATAAACATACAGTTGACACGTAGGCTTTGGTGTATGGAACGTTTTGCCTTGTGTGGTGGGTTTTGTGGGTTTTGACACTCTTATGCAGGCGTCATTAACCAGCCATAAAATAACGCAATTTATGTCACAACAGATCTAAATATGTGTCATGACAGTATTTTATGACCTTATTATATAACAAGTTATGTCAACTGTTATGACATATTATTATGATTATATTATGATATGACCGTGTCATAACATGTTATGATGCTGGGTGTCCTGTAAAATGTTACCTTTTATATCTGCATTTATATAAGATATTACCTCGCATATCATTGGCACATTCGTCCGTTGTCATGGATTCGCATAATGCATTTTAGGATCCGGCAAATCTGTGACAGTCTGCTCATCTGCGTCAGATCTAGCCGGCTAGCTAGCTAAAAATCGGAGCTCTGGCTAGAATGGAACGTAGGTATAAACCTGGGTCTGAAATGCGAAGAGAAAAGGAAGGGAAAACCTGGTCACATGGGCCTTTAACACATTTATTTAGTCAAGTTGAGCAGCATGACAAGATTGAGACTAACAACAATGCCCCTGACACTGACAGTGAATCTGGTGACCATGTCAATGACAGGAGTAGCAGCTGCATGTCAGCATCAAGCGAGGAAAAAGTGCTCTGAGTCCGACAGCTAGCACCAAGGCCAGGTCAGGAGGAGGATGTTAAGCAGGGGAGGAATGACAGTGTCACCGGCGAGGACCTCATTGGTAGGAATAACAACGAGGGGGTCCCCATATGGGAGTGAAAGTTTCGCCGCTGGTCCCCACCCAAATGCTGCCACCGTGTCTGTACAAGTCGGAGAGAGCCGGAGGAATTTGAAGAGGTACCGGACCGGAGGACCTCAGTTCCCCTATACTCCTGCGCTCACTGTTGCCGTGGCAACCCACATGAGCAATACAGTACATTCAGCCTCCGCAACCACAGTGCGTGAGGGATTCGGATGAAATAAAACACAAACCCCTGCTCCCTCCTCCTCGAAAAATGTCAAACCACATTGGCCGCTTTCCTATTCTTTTGTTTTCAGACACAGTTTTCTATATGCATTGCCTTGAGAGGGCTTGAGTCACCGATACATTGAAACCAGATGAATTTTCAAATAAGATTTAGCATTTATCCTCATCAGGTTGCACCATTCAGCTATAATTTGATCCACCATAACTATCAACTCCAACTACAAAAGCAATCGACCATTTCTATAACCAAGAAAACAATGTATAATTTAATGAAAATAATCCTGTCAACTATTTGACTGGTTCTACTAGCAGTTTTTCCTTTCCACAAAAGAGAAGGAAAATACGTTTAGAAACCTTTGGCATTGGAGTCGGATTGAGTCGCAGTTCTGATGTTCTTTGGCAATCTCTGGGATCTGTGTGCAAATTGCTTTGGAACCCACTCTATTTTCCCAAACATGGGTGGCCCATTCCAAGGTTTTCTCATAGCTGATGGACAAGCCTTATTCCATTTCATTCCTCTCTTAACACAGAGTTCCCATCATTTCATCATGGCCTGGAAGTGCCGTGTAAGCCTGGTTTCACATGCAGTACTTCTTAACATGTTAAGATTTCACAGAGGATTGTTTTATGTCCTAGTGCATTTGAACATGGTATATTACGGTCTATTAATATTTATCATGTGAATGTCCTCTCAGTCATGGTCTGTGTCAAAAGAGAGAAAAAAAAGAGAGCGAGAGAGACTGACAGACAGACAAAGAGAGAAAAAGTGTGTGTGTGTGTGTGTGTGTGTGTGTGTGTGTGTGTGTGTGTGTGTGTGTGTGTGTGTGTGTGTGTGTGTGTGTGTGTGTGTGTGTGGTAAACGAAAATGAAAACAAAGACACTAAAATAACAAACAAAAAAC
The DNA here is from genome assembly GCF_045791955.1 of Oncorhynchus clarkii lewisi. Taxonomy (NCBI): domain Eukaryota; kingdom Metazoa; phylum Chordata; class Actinopteri; order Salmoniformes; family Salmonidae; genus Oncorhynchus; species Oncorhynchus clarkii. Next base: position 40,159,957 of record NC_092167.1, on the reverse strand, counting down.
ATAATGAATTATGTTAAGTTTGAGTTTTTTTTCCAAATTGTCAGCAAAAATGTTATGGGGTTTTCAAGCTTTTGTGGGCTTTAAGCCTCTGAATCTGCTACCAGGAGATGGCGATGTTTCAAATAGACCTTGCTTATGAATCACTATCACCACAAGAGACTGGACTCAATGTTGTAACTATGGGAATACATTTCTTAAAAGGGGGTAACATTCTAGCCAATGATAAGGCAGAAGTGAATAACAGGCACAACTCCGATAAAACATTGTTTTCTCAAAGTTGCCGGGATGCCACGTGCATCCGCTTATATCAGTACATTTGTAAAAACCTAAACATTACGAAACTTCTATTCGATCAAATAAGCTTTACGTATTCGACACTCTCTCATTGACCTCCATACAAAAAAAATCTCCTTTTGACGGGTTAATGCTTATTTTCGCACAGACAGATTTTGGAGCAAAGTCAGCCCTCTGGCTTCGCCTCTACCTCTCTGCTATCACTAGCTACAGTATTACTAGCTATCAGGGAAGAAATCCGCGGGATAACTAGCATAGCCAAAGGGCGAGAACGCCAGGATAGTGGGTTCAATTCCCAGGATAACCCATACATAAAATATATGCACGCTTTGGATAAAAGCGTCTGCTAAATGGCATATATACTATTAATATAGCATGTGTACAAATTTACTAAATAACCAATCCATTTGTTTTTATTTAATGTGCAGCATCTTTTTTAGATCAGTTCCTCATCCAATTGTCATGCTTACGACTCTTGCTTACTGACTAAGAGCTGAAAGAAGAAAGCCTAGCAGAATATTCCCACACTTTATGCTTAATGACATTTTCCAAAATGTCTAAGCCTGTTCCAACCATTGTCTATTGAGTCCCAGTGGTTCTAATACTCAAAATGAAGGCCTCCCATGATGAGACTCCATAAGATGGAATCCGCAGCAGGGGAGACAGCACCACTAACCACCCCACGGCCCTTCTTATTGTTTTGTTGACGAAGCGGAATAGAGGAGCGTCGCCCAAAGTGGTAAAAAAATGTGCAGTACATATTCTGCTGTTCCATCGCATGTGTAATGATGTCCGAAGAGGAAACACCTGTTTTTGTTGTTTGCAGTAACGTTTTTGTTGTTGTAATATCGAAAACGCATGTGACAGCTTTACCATTAATGATTCCAGCTTTAATCATCCCTGAGCCAACACTCCCACAACCAAATCAATTAGTCAGATATTTCCTTTCCTCCCTATAATCTATTCCTATGCGAACACTCCAATGTCAACAAGACCTCGGCAGCACTCGTCAGAAGTTCTAAACAAAGCAATCTCCAATTGAAGCAGACAACTAATCTCTGCCTGCTCTCTTATGGCAGACTAAAAACTATTCCTCTGAAAATAACATCAAGAGAGGGGTTTGGAAGCCGCTTCCTTTGACTGATAAGATGGAAAATGCATTTCTTCCCCAACAAAGAGAGGAGAAGAAGAGAGAGAATAGAGACTCCTCTGGCAATATGTGAGCAAGTGAAGATACGCCCCCAGACAGAGCGACAGCATTGTGTTGTGTGCTTCAAAATGTTTTCACTGGGAAATCTGTTTAGCCACAACGTCCCTGTAGGTCTGCTAGACACTGTGTAACATCAGCTCAGATCTGATGATGAGCTCATGAACGATGATTGGGTGACAGTGAGGGATAGTAAACAAATTGAACTCAATTAGAGTAGTCTCTCCCTAAATGTGCCATCTACTTCCTAAAGGCAAAGTGGGCATGTAAGACCAAGGCTAAAACTAAGAGGATTATTCCTAAGAATTTGACCATGGCTTGCATACAGTCAGTGTTGCATACAGTCAGTCTTCAATGGGTGATCATTCATTGCTGGTGTTTGGATGTAGCCTAAAGCACTTATCTGGGGATATTTGTTTGCAAATTCAATCAAATGTCCACTTGTTTTGAATAATTCTACTACAAAGATCTTCTCACAAGCATACACGATGTCGCAGCCTAAATATCTTTGCCTTGGAAGAGCAGCAAGGAAGGACCATGATCAGGTCAAACAAGGAACTGGAGTCCACTGGAACCAATTAGCTGTGCACAACCATTCAGCCTTTGGTGTAATCAATTCCAGAAACAAAGACCTTTAACTGTCATTTAAGGTCAGTCTGATATGCATGTGAACAACAACCATTGTCCCGCTGCGTTTCATCTCCTAATCTCCCTGATCTGTGCTAATCACAGTCATTCTTCTTTAAGAAGAATTGGCTCTCCAATTAGCCGTTACAGCCGCAGCAGATGGGGTCGGCTCCCGTCTGGACTTAAACTGGTATGTGTTAAACTGGTATGTTGTTGTAGACTACCTGAGCTGTGTGTGTGTGTGTGTGTGTGTGTGTGTGTGTGTGTGTGTGTGTGTGTGTGTGTGTGTGTGTGTGTGTGTGTGTGTGTGTGTGTGTGTACATGTATGCGAGCACGCCCGTGTGTACGCCCACACGTGTGTGTATGTGCAAGTGTGTGTCTATACACTACATATACTTAAGTATGTGGACACCTCTTCAAATTAGTGTATTCGGGTATTTCAGTCACACCCGTTGCTGACAGGTGTATAAAATCGAGCACCCATCCAATCTCCATAGACAAACATTAGCAGTAGAATGACCTTACTGGAGAGCTCAGTGACTTTCAAGATTCCACCTTTCCAGTTCAACAAATGTCAGTTTGACAAATGTCTGTCCTGCTAGAGCTACCCCAGTCAACTGTATGTGCTGTTATTGTGAAGTGGAAATGTCTGGGAGCAACTACAGCTCAGATGCGTTGAGATGCGATGCACTTCTGGTGTTGCCTACCAGAAGTGGTAGGCAACACAAGCTTACAGAAAGTGACCGCCGAGTGCTGAAATGCATAAAAACAGTCTGTCATCGGTTGCAACATTCACTACCAAGTTCCAAACTGCCTCTGAAAGCAACGTCAGCACAAGAACTGTTCATCAGGAGCTTCATGAAATGGGTTTCCATGGCAGAGCAGCCACACATGGCCGAGCAACATAAGATCACCATGAGCAATACCAGTAAAGCTTGCCGCCATTGGACTTTGGAGCAGTGGAAACGCGTTCTCTGGAGTGATGAATCACGCTTTACCATCTGGCAGTCTGACAGACGAATCTGGGTTTGGCAGATGCCAGTAGAACGCTACCTGCCCGAATGCATAGTGCCAACTGTAAAGTTTGGTGGAGGAGGAATAATAGTCTACGGTTGTTTTTCATGGTTCTGGCTAGGCCTCTTAGCTCCAGTGAAGGGAAATATTTACGCTACAGCATACAATGACATTCTAGACAATTCTGTGCTTCCAACTTTGTGGTAACAGTTTGGGGAAGGCCCTTTCCTGTTTCAGCAAGCCCCTGTGCAGAAAGCAAGGTCCATACAGAAATGGTTTGTCGAGATCGGTGTGGAAGAACTTGACTGACCTCAACCCCATCAAACAACTTTGGGATGAATTGGAATGCCGACTGTGAGCCAGGCCTAATCGCCCATCATCAGTGCCCGACCGCACTTATGCTCTTGTGGCTGAATGGAAGCAAGTCCCCGCAGCAATGTTCCAACATCTAGTGGAAAGCCTTCCCAGAAGAGTGGAGGCTGTTATAGCAGCAAAGGGGGGGACCAACTATATTAATGCCCATGATTTTGGAATGAGGTAATTTTGGTCATGCAGTGTATATATCTGTGTCACTGGTAGACAGGTCATACTAGGGCAGCCATGACACGTTAGGGAGTGTTACTGTGTTAGCATTCCTCTCACTGGAGATGTTTACCTTTCTCATTCCTGATGCTCTACATCTCTCAGGGTCAGACACACTAAACCCAGGCTATATAACAGTCAGAACTGAGTGTTTCTTCCTTGTTCCAGAGACGGGTAATATTAATTTAACCCCGCCTGACCCTTTGTACAGGTACAGTGACCTAATGTATTTCCGAGGCATGACATTCGCTCCATTAAGCAATTGCTAGTGTCGCTCTGAATGCAGATACGTCAGTGTGGCGGAAGCGTAAAAAATTGATAACTTAATTGAGAATAGATTGGATAACATCTGACATCTCAAACTTTCATAACAGGCTTACTGTACAGTGTGTGACGTTCAACGTTGAGCTGAAAACATCTTTGCAGTAAATCAGTTGAGGAACATTGAGGAAGATCGAACTGGTCCACTGAAGAAAAATATTCAGACATCACAGCCTTGTTGACTATGACGGAGGAGAGCCTTGAAGGCGTGCAGAGTTGGCCACATTAGACCCCAACACACCCTCGTCCTGCTTTCTCTCCCACAGCTACACAAGAAATGGGCTTTCCAAACTGAAACCTTGCACTTGTAATTAGCCCTAGATTCTTCCCCCTTAGTCTCCCAAAAATAGCCCCACTACAGAGAGAGAAAGCTTGAAGGGTTTCATGCAGTGTTAAAAAAAATCAAGGGTGATCTTATTATGGCATTAAGGGCCACGCCCCATTTGTCATTCGTCAAAAACAAAAAACTAGATTTATGTTTTCTCAACAAAATAAATATATATACAGTGCCTTGCGAAAGTATTCGGCCCCCTTTAACTTTGCGACCTTTTGCCACATTTCAGGCTTCAAACATAAAGATATAAAACTGTATTTTTTTGTGAAGAATCAACAACAAGTGGGACACAATCATGAAGTGGAACGACATTTATTGGATATTTCAAACTTTTTTAACAAATCAAAAACTAAAAAATTGGGCGTGCAAAATTATTCAGCCCCCTTAAGTTAATACTTTGTAGCGCCACCTTTTGCTGCGATTACAGCTGTAAGTCGCTTGGGGTATGTCTCTATCAGTTTTGCACATCGAGAGACTGACATTTTTTCCCATTCCTCCTTGCAAAACAGCTCGAGCTCAGTGAGGTTGGATGGAGAGCATTTGTGAACAGCAGTTTTCAGTTCTTTCCACAGATTCTCGATTGGATTCAGGTCTGGACTTTGACCTGGCCATTCTAACACCTGGATATGTTTATTTTTGAACCATTCCATTGTAGATTTTGCTTTATGTTTTGGATCATTGTCTTGTTGGAAGACAAATCTCCATCCCAGTCTCAGGTCTTTTGCAGACTCCATCAGGTTTTCTTCCAGAATGGTCCTGGATTTGGCTCCATCCATCTTCCCATCAATTTTAACCATCTTCCCTGTCCCTGCTGAAGAAAAGCAGGCCCAAACCATGATGCTGCCACCACCATGTTTGACAGTGGGGATGGTGTGTTCAGCTGTGTTGCTTTTACGCCAAACATAACGTTTTGCATTGTTGCCAAAAAGTTCAATTTTGTTTTCATCTGACCAGAGCACCTTCTTCCACATGTTTGGTGTGTCTCCCAGGTGGCTTGTGGCAAACTTTAAACAACACTTTTTATGGATATCTTTAAGAAATGGCTTTCTTCTTGCCACTCTTCCATAAAGGCCAGATTTGTGCAATATACGACTGATTGTTGTCCTATGGACAGAGTCTCCCACCTCAGCTGTAGATCTCTGCAGTTCATCCAGAGTGATCATGGGCCTCTTGGCTGCATCTCTGATCAGTCTTCTCCTTGTATGAGCTGAAAGTTTAGAGAGACGGCCAGGTCTTGGTAGATTTGCAGTGGTCTGATACTCCTTCCATTTCAATATTATCGCTTGACATCCTGGGGGCAATCAAATGTGCGTTCAGTCAGAACTCCATCCCAGTACGTCTCTCGCGCCAGACGCCTTACTTCCTCACGTGGCTTTCTGCTTCCCCCCATGTTGTTCGTCAGGTTCTACTATAGGTGAAAGGGCGACATGTGTGGACTAAAACAGCATAAAACCGTAACAGTAATTGTCAGACACATTGAGAAATAGTTTGGTAAATTTTTGGGGGGGGTCGAATTAACCAGTTATCTACCTTTGATAAGCAGCTATCTATAGGTAGCTGGTAGCTTGCTAGATATGCCAATATCATGCCAATATCAAGTCTTTCTAAACTCAGTTCTGATTAACTCGTAAATGTGAAGTTATTTCAGAATGAACTTTAACTGGCTAGCACATCATGCTTTGTGACATTATGTTAGCTAGCTATCCCCAGTTAGATAATGTTTTCACTTATTGCATCTGCATGCTTGTTGCGTTCTCCCTGGTGTACTCGTTCGTTTGTGAGCTGGCTGCTCATTTTAAATCTAATCTAGTCAAAACTGAGGCAGCATGTGCAGCAGTGGTCATTCGGTTTTGATGTGCAAAACTGAAATTGGTGTATTTACGCTGTGTTCAAATGCACAGATCACTTTATATACTGTATCTTCTCAAAGAAACTAATGGTAGTTCGAAAACTTGGCATCATATTTCTGTCATGCTGCTTTGCACCGAGTACTTAGCCAATCAGCGGCCGCCACCGGTGGTTTTGTTTTAGCCTATGATGATGAGAGGGCCTTGTGATTTGTAAGCTTGGAGTTTTTCAGTGTGTAACTAGACTAAGGGAGATGGACTGGGCCTTGACATTGAAATAGTACCATTCCCTGACTTTCTGCTGAGTGTAATGAGTGAGTGTAAAGGTCAATTCCGTGACCTTGTGATCCAGTGCCTTGTTGGTTCTTCTGGTCATACTGCAGTGGCTACACTATACGAAATACAATCACGTTACCAAATAATTGATTAAAACACACTGTTTTGCTATGAAGTTCTACAGTAGCCTCAACAGCACTCTGTAGGGTAGCACCATAGTGTAGCCATGGGACAGCTAGTTTCCGTCCTCTTCTGAGTACATTGACTTCAATACGAAAACTAGGAAGCTCACCCCCTTCCATAGACTTACACAGTAATTATAACAACTTCCGGAGGACGTCCTCCAACCAATCAGAGCTCTTGCAGCATGAACTGACATGTTGTCCACCGAGAATTTATCTAGTACTGAAAGCAGTACTGAAAGCTACAACTAGCTAGTACTGCAGTGCATAAAATGTGATGAGTAGTTGACTCAAAGAGAGAGAAAGACAATAGTTGAACAGTTTTGAACAAATTAATTTATTAAAAAATGAAGCAGGAGCAAGAAAGTATATGAACGGAGCAGAGTACAGAGATATCCTTGATGAAAACCTGCTCCAGAGTGCTCAGGACCTCAGACTGGAGCAAAGGTTCACCTGCCAACAGGACAACGACCCTAAGCACACAACCAAGACAACGCAGGAGTGACTTCGGGACAAGTCTCTGAATGTTCTTGAGTGGCCCAGCCAGAGCCCAGACTTGAACCCGATCAAACCTCTCTGGAGACTTGAAAATAGCTGTGCAGCAACACTCCCCATCCAACTTAAGAGGATTTGCAGAGAAGAATGGGAGAAACTCCCCAAATACTGGTGTGCCAAGCTTGTAAGAAGACTCGATTCTGTATACACTGCCAAAGGTGCTTCAACAAGCTCTCAAGTGGCGCAGCGGTCTAAGGCACTGCATCTCAGTGCAAGATGTGTCACTACAGTCCCTGGTTTGAATCCAGGCTGTATCACATCTGGCCGTGATTGGGAGTCCCATAGGGCAGCGCACAATTGGCCCAGCGTCGTCCGGGTTTGGCTGGGATAGGCCGTCATTGTAAATAAATAGAACTGACTTGCCTGGTTAAATAACTAAACAAAGTACTTACTAAAGGTTCTGAATACTTATGTGATATTATATATATATACATCTTTTTTTAATAAGCTTTTTTTTTATCAACTTTTTTTGCTTTGTCATTATGGGGTTTGTGTGTAGATTGATGAGGGAAAAAATGTATTTAATCAATTTTAGAATAAGGTTGTAACATAACAAAATGCGCAAAGCACTGTAATTAGCTAGAAAATGCAGCTAACTAGTTTAGCCTACTCAAACACCCGGCTCAAACAGAGAGGTATGCTATGTTAGCTAGCTGGCTATGACTATCCAACACTAGAACTCTTCCAATTCAAGGTAAGCTTTTGGTTTTATTAATTTACTGCCACCGAGGCATGCCTGTGTAACAGCTAAACTGCTTGCTGACTGTTCACTGTACTGCGGGTTTACTAACACGCTAGTTCTAATAGCTATGTTGACTAGCTATAACGCTAGCTAATATGGTGAAAACGATGAAGGCTGTGTGTAGAGGTTAACGGTTAAGATATGATATGAAGGTTTGGCTTGGAAAGTTTTTTCGCCTGGTCACAGATAGCTGATGTGTTGTGTACTGAAGTCACCAAGTGAAGGGAAAATGTGAGAGGAGGAGAGCTCGTAGATGTGAGAATGAAAACAATGAGCAAAGTGATCATGCTGTTTGTATGTGGCTGCTATGAAAGTGAACTGTGTTTGCACGTGATCAGGAGCATGTATATTCATTACGCTAATTCTTAAATAAAATGAAACAGGGATAAACATACCTGAATTTGTCCAATAGAAACTCTCGTTTGCAACTGTTGGACAAATGATTACACCCCAGATCAGCTAGATGCAGGCAAGCGTGTGCAAGGTGGGATTAAATCTGTCCCTGTCTGTCACCTTGATTATTCACATTTGTCTCTCGACCTGTGTACCTACACTATCGTTAAAAAGTTTGGGGTCACTTAGAAATGTACTTGCTTTTGAAAGAAAAGCTAATTTTTTGTCATTTAAAATAACATAAATTAATCAGAAATACAGTGTAGACATTGTTAATGTTGTAAATGACCATTGTACCTGGAAACGGCAGATTTTGTTTATGGAATATCTACATAGGCCCATTATCAGCAACCATCACTCCTGTGTTCCAATGGCACGTTGTGTTAGCTAATCCAAGTTTATCATTTTAAAAGACTAATTGATCATTAGAGAAACCTTTTGCAATTGTTAGCACAGCTGAAAACTGTTGTTCTGATTAAAGAAGCAATAAAACTGGCCTTCTTTAGACTAGTTGAGTATCTGAAGCATCAGCATTTGTGAGTTCGATAACAGGCTCAAAATGGCCAGAAACAAATAACTTTCTTCTGAAACTCGTCAGTCAATTCTTGTTCTGATAAATGAAGGCTATACCATGCAAGAAATTGCCAAGAAAAACTGAAGATCTCGTGCAACGCTGTGAACTACTCCCTTCACAGAACAGCGCAAACTGACTCTAACAAGAATAGAAAGAGGAGTGGGAGGCCACGGTGCACAACTGAGCAAGAAGACAAGTACATTAGAGTGTCTAGTTTGAGAAACAGACGCTTCACAAGTTGGTTAAATAGTACCAAAACACCAGTCTCAACGTCAACAGTGAAGAGGCGACTCCGAGATGCTAGCCTTCTAGGCAGAGTTGCAAAGAAAAAGCCATATCTCAGACTGGCCAATAAAAATGAAAGATTAAGCTGGACAGAGCAATTCTGCCTAGAAGGCCAACATCCCAGAGTCAGCTCTTTTCAGCTGTGCTAACATGATTGCCAAAGAGTTTTCTAATCATCAATTAGCCTTTTAAAATGATCCACTTGGATTAGCTAACACAACGTGCCATTGGAACACAGGAGTGATGGTTGCTGATAATGTCGCCTCTGTACGCATATGTACAGTTGAAGTCGGAAGTTTACATACACCTTAGCCCAATACATTTAAATTCAGTTTTTCACAATTCCTGACATTTAATCCTAGTAAAAATTCCCTGTCTTTGGTCACCACTTTATTTTAAGAATGTGAAATGTCAGAATAATAGTATAGGGAATTACTTATTTCAGCTTTTATTTATTTTATCACATTCCCAGTGGGTCAGAAGTTTACATACACTCAATTAGTATTTGGTAGCATTGCCTTTAAATTGTTTAACTTGTGTCAAACGTTTCGGGTAGCCTTCCACAAGCTTCCCACAATAAGGTGGGTGAATTTTGGCCCATTCCTCCTGACAGAGCTGGTGTAACAGAGCTGGTTTGTAGGCCTCCTTGCTTGCACATGCTTTTTCAGTTCTGCCCACAAATATTCTATAGGATTGAGGTCAGGGTCTTGTGATGGCCACTCCAATACCTTGACTTTGTTGTCCTTAAGCCATTTTGCCACAACTTTGGAAGTATGCTTGGGGTCATTGTCCATTTGGAAGACCAATTTGCGACCAAGCTTTAACTTCCTGACTGATGTCTTGAGATGTTGCTTCAATATATCCATATAATTTTCCATCCTCATGATGCCATCTATTTTGTGAAGTGCACCAGTCCCTCATGCAGCAAAGCACCCCCACAACACGATGCTGCCACCACGTGCTTCACGGTTGGGATGGTGTTCTTCGGCTTGCAAGCATCCCCCTTTTCCCTCCAAACATAACAATGGTCATTATGGCCAAACAGTTCTATTTTTGTTTCATCAGACCAGAGGACATTTCTCCAAAAAGTATGATCTTTGTCCCCATGTGCAGTTGAAAACTGTAGTCTGGCTTTTTTATGGCGGTTTTAAGGCAGTGGCTTCATCCTTACTGAGCGACCTTTCAGGTTATGTCGATATAGGACTAGTTTTACTGTGGATATAGATACTTTTGTACTGTTTCCTCCAGCATCTTCACAAGGTCCTTTGCTGTTGTTCAGGGATTGATTTCCACTTTTCGCACCAAAGCACATGTATCTCTAGGAGACAGAATGTGTCTCCTTCCTGAGCAGTATGACGGCTGCATGGTCCCATGGTGTTTATACTTGCATACTATTGTTTGTACAGATGAATGTGGTACCTTCAGGTGTTTGGAAATTGCTCCCAAGGATGAACCTGACTTGTGGAGGTCTATAATTTCTGAGGTCTTGGCTGATTTCTTTTGATTTTCCCATGATGTCAAGCAAAGAGGCACTGAGTTTGAAGGTAGGCCTTGAAATACATCCACAGGTACACCTCCAATGGGCTCAAATGATGTCAATTAGCCTATCAGAAACTTCTAAAGCCATGACGTCATTTTCTGGAATTTTACAAGCTGTTTAAAGGCACAGTCAGCTTAATGTATATAAACTTCTAACCCACTGGAATTGTGATACAGTGAATTATAAGTGAAATAATCTGTTTGTAAACAATTTTTAGAAAAATTACTTGTCATCCACAAAGTAGATGTCCTAACCAACTTGCCAAAACTATAGTTTGTTAAACAAGAAATGTGGGGAGTGGTTGAAAAACAAGTTTTAATGACTCCAACATAAGTGTATATAAACTTCTGATTTCAACTGTAGATATTCCATAAAAATCTGCATTTTCCAGCTACAATAGTCATTTACAACATTAAAATGTCTACACTGTATTTCTGATCAAACACATGTTATTTTAATGGACAAAAATGTAGCTTTTCTTTCAAAAACAAGGACATTTCTAAGTGACCCCAAACGTTTGAACTGGAGTGTACGTTGTAAACTTTAATTGATAGGCTAGGTTGTACCAACCTCATGATGGGTATAGGGAAAATTTGAGTATAATGTTAAGTAGCCTAAACCTATCGATGTTACTTTGAGCTGGGTGAAAAGAATATGAATATGAACAGTTATCCAATATCCTGTAATAAAAATAAGGCCATGCTCATAAAAAAATAATCGTCCTCCCTCATCTTAAAACGGCACCGACCACCACTGTCATACTGGGAACCTTAACTGGCTGGGGGAGTCTGGGAGAGAAAACGGGGATGGGGGTTTCGGTTAAGTCAGTCCCCATAGGGGAAAGGCAAACAGATGTCGTCGTCTAGTTAGTCCTCATGGGTATTTGGCATGGGGACAAGTTCGGGGCAGCTCTCAGAGGGGCAAAAATAGACGTTTCTGGAGGGAAACAGACAGAGACAGTGTGGATTGCTGTGTTTATGTACAAACTGTTACAGAGACTGAGTGGCTGAGAGTAGGGAGAGTTATATGTTCCGCTGTATAAAAATAAACTTGAAATATTATAACACACTGGTGTCATCTAATCCAATTTAGCTTCCAAAGGCCAATCTATTCATCCTTTGAAGCACCCACATCTTCCTACTAGAGAGTTGTTGCCCACAATGAAATAAATGCAATGAAATAAATCTGAAATACTTATGTTAAGTAATCCTAGTATTTATATCTATATGCTACTTTTACCCACCCACCCATGTGTGCTGCGCTTTTGGGGGGATTAGAATGTTACATCAGTGATGATATCAGGCAGGTCTCAGATCAATTTTCCTTTAATAACCTCCTACAGGGAACGGGGGAGGGTAAACTGAACCTAGATTTGTCATTTTAGGGGCAACATACACCTCAAGTGCCTCTGGAAATACCATGACCACATACCATGTAATGTACTTTATAGTACAAACCACAGGAGTTACTGTTTTGCTCAACAGAAAGCAACTAGGTCACACAATAGAATTCTGCATTAGTCCTGTGTGGCTCCGTTGGTAGAGTGCTTGCAACAGCAGGGTTGTAAATTTGATTCCCACTGCGGCAAGATATGAAAAAGTATGTATGCAGTACTGTAAGACGCTTGGATAAAAAGAGCCTGCTAAAAGGAATCATTATATAAACCTACATCCTAGATTTCAATCCATTGATATGTGTCGATAAGTTATTGAAATATCTCACGAGCGAGAAAAGCACAGCAAAGCCATAGCAAAGCTCTCACAATAGCGTAGGAGAGGAACTTGTCTCACAAAGATCTGTGTTTATTCTATCCATGGTGCTAAGGAGACAGGACCTTGGCACTGTTTCTCAACTTTCTCTGCCAACATATGGCCAAAGATACCAACAAACACGTTCATTCCCTGCATTATTGAAGAACCGCATTCTCTTAGCACGTTAGTTCTAACACGACACCACCTCTTACTCCAGTACGATACACGCCCGTACGAAGCAGACACAGGTTTGAGGTTAAAGACAAATAAAACCTTTTTTTTTTTAAACAAGTGTGTACTAGTTTCTCTCTCCGACATGTTCAAACCGTTTCCTTTCATGAGAAACGGTGTCCTAGTTCCATGGTTTTCCTTCATTGAGTTACTTCCACACCCTTGGCAGGAGATGTACTGCAAACAATGCAGTATGAAGAAATGGATGAAAAGTAGAAATAAATAAAAATAAATAGGAATGTAAATAGTGTGGGTGGGTAGATGGCCTTGAATCATACTGCTTTATTCCCAGAGCCTGCCTATATCTCAGATAGGAGGAGGCTATTCAACACAACCAGGTAAATGGGACAAAACAGCGCTGACTGTTGCCAACTAATTTAATACATCTCCTTTCCCACCAGGCAGTTGGCTAAATGTTGACAGAATGATGTCATGGTTTTGGTGTCACTGTGATGACATCATTCAGTTTTGAGCTGGGTGTACTATGCACAATAACCAACCAACCACATGGTCAGTGTGGGAGTACACAGTACTGTATTTCTGACCTCAGTTGGTCAGACACTGCTTTTCTTCTGTGGTCTCGAGGTGGTCAGCAACCGCTGTCGCATCTGTCTGTTTGGTCACAGAGTTTCCATCCTCTGAGTTCTGCAGCTAACTGAATCTGGAGTCCAATGCAGCTAGCCATTTTTCCAGTCTGTGGGCAGAGAGGCAGCTTATTTAACGCAATGAAACCTCTGCAGGAGGAAAAAAAGCGCACCGCTGTGAAGAGGCATTTAGGAAATGTCAGGCCACTTGCTCTTTACATCCCATAATGCTGTGCCCGAGGACACATTTCGTGAGAGCAACTGTCCACCCACACGTCGACGCTCTCATCCTGTGACGTCTGCGAGATAAAAGCGTGTCGTGATCTTCCCTCGACTGCTAATCCTCCCAAGAACACACCATTTCTGCACCGCCTTTCACAGCAGCAGCATCATAATGCTCCAAGCAGAATCCAGAGGTATACATACGGTGTATCTCTATATACGGCTCTGGCTGATCCCATACATTTAGATTAGACAAAAATAGACCAGAGACAGAACATATACCAAAAACAGATGTGCCACCACTAGTTCCTTTAAGACAAAAACATAACTGACTGTCTAACAGCAGGGGGTGAATCAGTGCACAGTAAACAGAGAGGGGCAGAGCAAAACCACATGCAACCACATCAAGTTCAACCTCGACTTAAGCTGCTATGGGCAACCCTAAAAATAACATTTTTCTCCATGTCGGTTGGGTCCTTAAGGTTGGGTCCTTTACACCAAAACTGTGCTGCACTCCTCCAAACAACACTAATTCATTTGAAATGGGTCACTAGCCAAGGGACTCCAAACACAGCGCCGCTCAGTCAACAGTTCATAAAGAACACTTGATGAGAGTCGACGATGAGAAAAATCACTCATCACTTCACAAAACCCTTTTAGTATGCCTGATTTAAATTCAGTTTGTGTCCCCGGTCCCAGTATTCAGGAAGCAGGACAGTATCTCTGTATAGAACTGCACAGTGTGTCACATAGCCACACACACATGCAAGCTCTGTTAGAGGCTGAGGCTGACCAAAACATTCCTCTGAAGGAACACACAAGCTAACCACTGTGAGGCACTTAAACAGTCAAATATGAGTTACAAAGAGCCCAAAGAAGGCAAGAAAACTGTCAGGGAGATGCAGGAAGACACCACAGCACAGAGATAAGCATGAACTATGAAAGCAAGAAGAAAGAGAGAGAGATGCTCAATGAGTTTGATGAGAATACTTACAGAGTTGAGAGTTAAAGTTTGCTCCATGTATGGCGCTGTGTGCAGCTTGTGTTTGGCTTGTCTTCAGTGCTGCTGCAGCTCCACACGCCTGATGTGTGGAAACAAGTCCATTCGTCAGCTCACTCCGCGGTGTGTGTGTTTGCAGCCAGGGAGCGCTAAACTCAGGCGGAGAGCGGCAGTCCAAGATCCTGACAGCTACTGAGAGTTCAAACACACTCCCCCTGCTGCTACTGTGCCTTGCTTCCTCTCTCCCTCCCTCTCTCACTCCCTACCTACCTCCCTCCCTCTCACTTTCCTCTACCCACTCTATCATCCTTCCCTTTCCATTTATTTTTCTCTCCCTCTGTCTTCATTCCTCCTCACAGTTCCTTCTACGCCCACAAAGTGGATCTCTTAGCCTCAGGCAGGCAAACCAAGCTTTGTTATCCAGCCTATGATGTGTGAGGGAACGCAAAACCTTAGACTCACGGATAAGTGAGGGCCATCAACTCTCAACTCTCACATAGGTACACACACACACACGCACACTTATCATTCAGTGTGCAAAGCATCTGACTTAAGTCAGAAATTAAAGCCTGAGATGAGGAAGGAATTGGCGTGCGAGGAGGGAGGGGGCCGGCGGGGCTTTGACAAGTGTGCTGAAAAATGAATAGAAGCGATACAAAGTTCACAGACAACAAAGCCCCAGCGTGCAGCGAGACGCTCCTATCACGTAATCTCCACAAACACACAAAATACATCAACCGCTGATCATCACAGCTCCTCTGCTGAGACCAAATGGCAACCAGGACAAGCGAAACAGACAGAAAACAGCAGATTAGACTAGCCGACAGGACAGTCTGGCGTAGCTACATGTCAGAGGCTCTGTGAGGTCAAATATAACAGTGTTTACTGATTCCTGACCCCTGTTGCCGCGGCTCTGACGCACACGGCTAACCACGGAAAAAGCAACAGAGCCGCCACATGTGCTTGCAGCTTCCGTAGCGTCAAACGGTGAGAGGTTATCCACAAGCAGGGGTCTCACCACAGCGCTGCTGGCAGGGTCTCCCAGGGGCCCACGTTGTCCGCTCATGTAGAGATGTGACCGGTGGCAGCTTATCACATTTTGGATTCTCACAGTGTGAAAAATGGGCTCAATAACATTCTAGGGAGTCAAGGACAGGACTGAGGAATCAGGAGGGTAGGAAAAGCTCTCAAAACAAAACACCTTCCAATCGCTGTATAATGGGATATTCCAACGTGATGCACACTAGTAATCTGGAGAGGCTGAGATACGAGGACACCTGTTATTTATATGGTGAGGAACATAGGGAATCTTACATTGTGGGTGTAAAACTCCTTTGATGTAGCTTGCACAACATGCACCAGTTTGTCATTCCATATATTGTCTTTAAAGGATGCCTGCCAAATGGAGGCTCTCACTTTCCTTATCAAGAAAGAGCAGATGATGTGTTTATGTTGCTCTACATTGACAAATTTAGCAGACATACAGTAGTGAGTGCATACATATTCATGTTTCCTTCCCGTACTGAGCCTTGCGGCGTGGCTCATTGATCTTTGACTGATGATCATGTGAAGCTGTTATAGCGTAGTTAAACTTGACTGAATGCCGTTCTCCGGTGAAACAATGGTGTCTGGTTTAGCAAGGATGGTGACGCTGAGCCCTTGGGGTGATGAGCCCTTGAAATGGAAACCAGGGGTGGGCGACAGCCATAGATGAGGATCTAATTGCCTTTGGCCACCATTAGAAGAAAACCTCAAACATAGTAATTACCTGGAATGTATACCATGACTTAAAGCAGCATGGGTAAATTGCACTCACTTTGTCATGGTTTCAGTGTGGCTGAAATGATGACTGCACAATGAAAAATGTGCAAATACGTCACTGTTAAGTTCTTATCAGACCACAGACGTGCTTACACAACAACTGTTTTGCAGCAACAAAAAACTCCCAGAGGACCAGCAATTCCTAAGAAACCCTTAAAAGGTCCAATGTAGCTGTTTTAATCTTAATATCAAATCATTTCTGGGAAACAATTATTACCTTGTGTGATTATTTGATTATTTTTTATTTAAATGGTCAAAAATAAACAAAAATAACTTCTTAGTAAATAGCAATTTCTCAAGCAAGAATTTTGCTAAGACTTTCTGGGAATGGTCTGTGTGGGAAGGGGAAAACTGAAAACTAGCAAAATGGTTTGGAACTCTTGCTTATTGGTTAACTAATGTCACAAGGCAGGCCAAAACTTCATCCCACCAAAACATTTCAGCCAGTTATTTCAAACAGCTCTTACACTAAAACAGTATTATCATAATTTTCACAATTTCACAGTCTTATTCTAACCTCATAGTGTGGAAATATATATAAAACACATGACAAATCATGTTTTTGACTTCACTGGGCCTTTAATTAGGAACTCCACCATTTCATAACTTGGAAAAGTACAGCTTGAGGAAAATGCTATACTTTAAAGGCGGGATTCCCTTACCGGACTATGTTAAAATTCCCTCTGCAGCCACCCACTGACCAAAATACTATTTAGCTGGTGGAATACACCCAAGTCTTAATGTTCCAGGAAACACTTGAGGAAATCCTACTACTCTTACTTGCTGTTCCCAATTTGAACGGGGATTCCCATTCAGTCTGTGGCAACCCAAATATAGCCTTTTGTTTTGCTAGCCAAAACTATTTCTGAGAGAATTACAGTTTGCGTCATAGAGAGGATCAAACAGTAGGATGAGCTACTACACTGAGAGCCCAATTATAAAAGAGACATCAAAATGAGTTATTATTTAATTCAATACGAGCTGACCTTAGTCCAATGTTCATTTTTCTCTCTATAATAGTCCTACATGTCAACTGAAATGCTTTTGATTACAAAGTATTCCTAGTATTGCAATATGTTTTGTATCTAGAAATTTAATTTATGTGAAGCCCAGGGTAACTTTCCTCGTCGTGTGGACAATAACATGTTGTATCCAATTTATTCTGTTGGATTAGAGCTATAAGTAGTTCATTACTAGGTAGCATGTTTTCTTTGTTTGTTTAGGCCTATAGCAGACCTTTTTGGGGGGGGATCCTATTATAGGTGCATAATTCAGTTGTTTACATCCAGCATGTGCAGTTAGCAGGCTCTGTAGACAGAGATCATAGCTAATGCTAACAAAGTATGAAAGCTTTAGCTCGTCTTATTGACTTCACAGACACTTGCAACACGTCAAATGCCCCGTCTCTCTCCATAACCGTCAACCAATGACATCGCTCTAGCGTTCGAAAATGGTGAAGTGGAGCAAATCTATATATATAGAGTTCCCGGTTCAGGGATCACACACTGACTGACAATACCATTATCTTATCTTCACTCCTCTGCAGTACCAGTGACTCAGAAATCCCTCAGACAAAAAGAGCAAAAACCGTTAAGTCATAACATCCTATTGCTGTGTAGTACTAATGAACAGCCATGTTGAGGTAAGAGTGATTCAGCCGCTGTGCTGACAGAAGGCTCTGAAGTTGAGTCTTCCGCCCACTCCTTCGATGACAAACGCAAAAGTGAGCAAAGCCAAATGTCAAAACCAATTAGGTCAGACATAAGAAATGTACTTTACATTGTGTGAAGCTGTTCTGTACAAATCAAATCAAATTTTATTGGTCACATACACATGGTTAGCAGATGTTAATGCGAGTGTAGCGAAATGCTTGTGCTTCCTGTTCCGACAGTGCAGTAATATCTAACAAGTAATCTAACAATTCCCCAACAACTACCTAATACACACAAATCTAAAGGGGTGAATGAGAATGTGTACATATAAGTATATGGATGAGCGATGGTCGAGCAGCATAGGCAAGGTGCAGTAGATGGTATAAAATACATTATATACATGTGATATGAGTAATGTAAGATATGTAATCATTTTTAAAGTGGCATTGTTTAAAGTGACTAGTGATCCATTTATTAAAGTGTCCAGTGATTGGGTCTCAATGTAGGCAGCAGCATCTCTGAGTTAGTGACTGCTGTTTAGCAGTCTAACGGCCTTGAGCTAGAAGCTGTTTTTCAATCTCTCAGTCCCAGTTTTGATGCACCTGTACTGACCTCGCCTTCTGGATTATAGTGGTGTGAACAGGCAGTGTTTTAGTTGTTGTCCATAATTATCTTTTTGGCCTCCCTGTGACATCGGGTGCTGTAGGTGTCATGGAGGACAGGTAGTTTGCCTACGGTGATGCTTTGTGTTTGGCCCTGTCCGGGGGTATCATCGGATGGGGCCACAGTGTCTCCTGACCCCTCCTGTCTCAGCCTCCAGTATTTATGCTGCAGTAGTTTATGTGTCGGGGGGCTAGGGTCAGTTTGTTATATCTGGAGTACTTCTCCTGTCTTATCCGGTGTCCTGTGTGATTTTAAGTATGCTCTCTCTAATTCTCTCTTTCTCTCTTTCTTTCTCTCTCTCGGAGGACCTGAGCCCTAGGACCATGCCTCAGGACTACCTGGCATGATGAATCCTTGCTGTCCCCAGTCCACCTGGCCGTGCTGCTGCTCCAGTTTCAACTGTTCTGCCTGTGATTATTATTATTTGACCATGCTGGTCATTTATGAACATTTGAACATCTTGGCCATGTTCTGTTATAATCTACACCCGGCACAGCCAGAAGAGGACTGGCCACCCTTCATAGCCTGGTTCCTCTCTAGGTTTCTTCCTAGGTTTTGGCCTTTCTAGGGAGTTTTTCCTAGCCACCGTGCTTCTACACCTGCATTGCTTGCTGTTTGGGGTTTTAGGCTGGGTTTCTATACAGCACTTTGAGATATCAGCTGATGTACGAAGGGCTATATAAATAAATTTGATTTGATTTGTGCAGACCGCACCACCCTCTGGAGAGCCTTGCGGTTGAGGGAGGTGCAGTTGCCGCACCAGGCAGTAATACAGCACGACAGGATGCCCTCGATTGTGCATCTGTAAAAGTTTGTCAGCAGCCTGAAGAAGGCTGTTGCGCCTTCTTCATCACACTGTCTGTGTGGGTGGACTCTTTCAGTTTGTCTGTGATGTGTATGCCCAAGAACTTAAAACTTTCCACCTTCTACACTGCTGTCCCTTCGATGTGGATAGGGGGGTGCTCCCTCTGCTGTTTCCTGAAGTCCACGATCATCTCCTTTGTTTTGTTGACGTTGATGAAAGGTTGTTTTCCTGACACCACACTCCGAGTGCCCTCACCTCCTGCCTGTAGGCTGTCTTGTCATTGTTGGTGATCAGGCCCACTACTGTTGTGTCGTCTGCAAACTTGATGATTGAGTTGGAGGCGTGCATGGCCACGCAGTCATGGGTAAACAGGGAGTACAGGAGAGGGCTGAGCACACACCCTTGTGGGGCCCCAGTGTTGAGGGTCAGCGAAGTGGAGATGTTGTTTCCTACCTCCAACACCCGGGGGCGGCGTGTCAAAAAGTCCAGGACCCAGTTGCACAGGACGGGGTTGAGACCCAGGGCCTCCAGCTTGATGGTGAGCTTGGAGGGTACTATGGTGTTGAATGCTGAGCTGTAGTAAATTAACAGCATTCTTACATAGGTATTATTTTTGTCCAGATGGGATAAGGCAGTGTGCAGTGTGATGGCGATTGCGTCATCTGTGGACCTGTTGGGGCGGTGTGCAAACTGAAGTGGGTCTAGGGTGGCCGGTAAGGTGGCGGTGATATGATCCTTGACTAGCTTCTTAAAGCACTTCATGATGACATAAGTGAGTACTACGGGGCGGTAGTCATTTAGTTCAGTTATCTTTTCCTTCTTGGGTACAAGAACAATGGTGGCCATCTTGAAGCATGTGGGGACAACAGACTGGAATAGGGAGCGATGTCCGTAAATACACCAGCCAGCTGGTCTGCGCATGCTCTGAGGACACAGCTAGGGATGCCATCTGGGCCAGCAGCCTTGCGAGGGTTAACAAGTTGAAATGTTTTACTACGTCAGCCACAGAGAATGAGAGAGGGGAGAAGCAGTCTTTGTTAGCGAGCCGTGACGGTGGCACTGTATTATCCTCAAAGCGGACAAAGAAGGTGTTTAGTTTGTCTGGAAGCGTGACTTAAGATTTCCTGGGGTAACAATGTAAGAAATAATACATTAAAAAAAAATACTGCATAGTTTCCTAAGAACGCGAAGCGAGGCGACCATCTCTGTCGGCGCCATTTTATATAAGATACAGGTTTATGTTCCAAAGAGACTTGTTGAAAACCCTATTGAACTTAAACAGAACCAGATGCCTCAAGTTTTTGACACTACTGTTTAGGGTGTGTGTGTGTGTGTGTGTGTGTGTGTGTGTGTGTGTGTGTGTGTGTGTGTGTGTGTGTGATAGCGAGGGGCTGTAGAATCCCTGAGCAATGCTAATAGGGGAGAAATGTGGGAACGTCATTTAGTAGCACTGCTCGTTAGCAAGGCCATACCAACAGGGCCCATGCCTCAGGCTGCTCGTTAACAAGGCCAAACCAACAGGGCCCATGCCTCGAGCCCACACAAAGACCACTTTGTGAGCCACCCTCGCCGCAAGTGTGGCACCAAATATGAGAGTTGAAGGCAAACAGAAATGAAAGGTTCAAAAAGAATGGAAACTGGAGCAGAACGGGGGAGGGAGGTTCGGCTGAATGTCCAAATTAGTCAAGCTGACCAACTCCTCCGCATATAAGCGAGCCGCAAGCCCTCAAAATGCAGTTCCCAATAAAGATGGGTACACAACGTTACAGGGCCATTTTACAATGTTACAATAAGCCAGAACAGAGTTTTATTGAATTAAGTTGATTGAACACCAGATATTTTACTCTAATTCAAAAAACTAAAATTCTAGAAAAACAAATGGGGTTAATACCAGGCAAACCGAGTAGGATGGTGCTAGGTTTTAAACGATATGACAACAGTTATAAATACTGCACTGGACATAGGGCCTACCTCCAGGTCGTCCAGTGATCGTGCCAGGCTGAGCCTCTTGGAGTGTCCAAAGGAGCGACGGCCAGAGGAGCGTCCGGCGCCAATGCCCCAGAACTTGGAGCCCTGTCATGGGGAGAAGAGAGAACACTAACCTTTTACTGCAGTGGGCTAAATCAGGGTCACACTGAGTATTTCTTAGTAGTCTTAAACAAATCTACTTTGAAACAAAAGTACACACCTCACACACATGGTTATGGGCTTTAAAAAAAATAAGACACCTGTACCATGCAGATATAGAGTTGAAATGAATTCCATTTTGATACTTCATATACATCACAGAACACTGAAATATAACAAAACTGTTCGAAATATAAAAAAATAAATGTTGATTAATTATGAAAACTATTAATAACATTCCACTCATGAGGCCACAAGGTCATTTGACTGCAGGAAAGGGATAATGACTGTGCCAAAACATCACACTACTACATGGACCAATGATCCTATCATGGTTTCTGTCATACTTAGCTATGGGTCATGAGCCTACATAACACCATCATAAACATGACATAACACCTTTAACATGATGTAAGCATTAGGGATTAGTAAAGTAAACTTGTCAATGGTGATCATCCCTTTGTCTGGAATACATTTCCATACAAAATAGGCATATCCCTATACACTGTACAAGCTTGAAGTTTTGGAGAGATTTGCGAGTGATAAGGGACTATCTCACTGGGCAATTAAACCAAGATGATGTAAACCAACCAAGATGATGACAGATGTTCTTCCTGCCATGACCTTCAGGCCATATGGCGTGTCCTTAAATAAACAGGGGTCCTGACACGCAACTCCCTTCCTGCCCGACAACATAACTGTGATTGGCCAACAGATTGTACAAAAATAACGGACTGGCTACACACACACACACGGCCCATTAGTCTCAGTTCTGCACAATGTTGACGATTTCACAGACACCAGTTGAGCTGAGGTAGTGAAAAAATAGATGTTCACCTACTTTACCTCAAAAGCCTCCATCAAACTCAACTCCTCCCCTTTCATCTGCACCTTAATCTCACCGTTTCACTGCTACACCAAAGGAGCATGAGACACACATTTCGCCAGCAGCCCTGCTATTATAATGATGGGTGAAAGCCCAGCCTAATGTCTGAGCTGGAATAAAAAACTGCCGGTAATTACCATGGTATCACATGGGCTCTATCCTGTAATTTGCCTTAGCTTCCTGTGCAAAACTTATTTTCAGAACAGAGGACATTTCAGACAGACACATTATTCATCCGGTGTATGCACACAGGATAATAACTTTTGCTTGGATAAACAGCGAGACAAACACAACGATAACAGCGAGACAAACACATGCTCACCAGAATGTCATAAAACAATAGAATGAATGCTTAAATCTAGTCGACATCGGTAAAGTTTGTTTTCGCTTTCATCTCAGCTTCTCTCAAGCAGCAAAGACTTTTAGGGACCGCAGAGAACATGCACTAACGAAACATTTTGTGCAAAATTTCCAAATGACATCAGTTTGACCGGTTTTGAGGAAAATTAGAAGCTGTTAAAACGACCCAACATGTTTTTGATAAGATTTCAGTTTGGCTTGAATGCATATTTTATGTGGTTGAAATACAATCAGCTTTTATGATGCTGATAAAGACAACACTTTGAACGCGCCGTTAGGGACCGTCTGTAATTCTGTCATGATGCGAAAATAAATAATATTTCTACACTTCTGTTCCCGAGTCACTGCGAGCAATGCTTAATTCGGCAGGGGTTAACACTATCTTAAGCTATGTGAGAGGTTATAGACCTACAGTCAGTGTCCAGAGTTCAGATAGGTTAGAATTCCATTTAACCCATCTGAACAGTACAGTTCCCTTGATGTGACATTCTGAAGTCCCCATCTTGCGACTGTCGAATTTCTATAGCGCCTCACAATCATCACACATAGCACTGCTATCATCCTCTTTCACCTAATCTTTCCCAAGCATTAGACTACTGTTCTGGCCCTCCCTTCTATTTATTTTCAACTCTCTATGGTACGCAAAAATCAGCAAGACAAAGGAGCTGATCGTGGACTACAGGAAACGGAGGGCTGAATGCCCTCATTCACATTGACGGGGCTGTAGTGGAGCAGGTCGAGAGCTTCAAGTTGCTCTGTGTCCACATCACTAAGGATCTATCATGGTCCACACACACCAACACAGTCATAAAGAGGGCATGGCAACACCTCCCCCCCCCCCCAGGAGGCTTTGAAAAGATTTGGCATGGGCACTCAGATCCCCAAAAAGTTTTACAGTTGCACCATTGGGAGGATCTTGATTGGCTGCATCACCGCTTGTTATGGCAACTGCTTGGCATCCGACCGCAAGGCGCTACAGAGGGTAGTGCGTACGACCCAGTACATCACTGGGGCCGAGCTCTCTGCCATCCAGGACCTCTATACCAGGCGGTGTCAGAGGAAGACCCTAAAAATTGTCAAAGACTCCAGCCACCCTAGTCATAGACGGTTCTCTCTGCTAACGAATGGCAAGCGGTACCGATGCACCAAATCTGGAACCAACAGGACATTGAACAGCTTCTACCCCCCCAGCCATAAGACTGCAAAATAGTTAGTTAAATAGTTAGCCGAATAGGTACCCGGACTGTCTGCATTGACACTTTTTGCGCAAACTTTTTTTGACATACACTGCTGCTACTGTTTATTATCCATCCTGTTGCCTAGTCACTTTATTCCTAGTTATACTGTATGTACATAGTGCCTTAAGGAAGTATTTATACCATTTTACTTTTTCCACATTTTGTTGTGTTATAGCCTGAATTGAAAATGAATTAAACAGAGATCTTTTTGGGGTCACACAATACCCCATATAATATCAAAGTGTAATTATGTTTCTCAATTTTTGTTTTACAAATTAATAAAAAAATGAAAAGCTGAAATGTCTTGAGTCAATAAGTATTCAATCCCTTTGTTATGGCAAGCCTAAATTTTTGTTATGGCAAGCCTAAAAATTTGCAATAATAGTGTTTAACGTGATTTTTAAATGACTACTCCATCTCTGTACCCCACACATACAATTATCAGTCAAGCAGTGAATTTCAAACACAGATTCAACCACAAAGACCTGGGAGGTTTGCCAATGCCTCACAAAGAAAAGCACCTAATGGTAGATGGGTAAGAAGAAGAAAAAAGCAGACATTGAATAACCCTTTGAGCATTGTGAAGTTATTAATTATTTTTTGGGCCATACACCCAGTCACTACAAAGCCACAGGTGTGCTTCCTAACTCAGTTGCCGGAGAGGAAGGAAATGAATGAATTTATGAATTACATCATGAGGCCAATGGTGACTTTAAAACAGTTACAGAGTTTAATAGCTGTGATAGAAGTAATGTCAAGGCTGTGGGTAACTGGTGAAAGGAGTCAGGCGCAGGAGAGCTGAGATGCGTGGACAAGGTATTTAATACAAGATAACACCAGTATAAACACATAGTACAGTAGTATAACATAGTATAAATACTATGGTGCGGGAAAAATACCGGTACCACGAAATAAACAGGCGTAATAACAAAACCCGGGACGAAATACCAGCCGTCAATAACAGCCTGAACAATAAAACAAACATGCACACAAACATGGGACTAAACCAGAGGGTTAAATAATGAACATGTAATGGGGGAATTGAAACCAGGTGTGTAGAAAACACAAAACAAACACAAAACACAAAACAAATGGAAAATTAAAAGTGGATCGGCGATGGCTAGAAGGCCGGTGTCGTCGACCGCCGAGCGCCGCTCGAACAAGGAGAGGGACCGACTCCGGGGGAAGTCGTGACAGTACCCACCCCTTGACACGCAGCTCCAGCAGTGCGCCGACACCGGCCTCTGGGACGACCCGGAGGGCGAGGTGCAGGGCGATCCGGATGGAGACGGTGGAACTCCCGCAGCATCGAGGGTCCAATACGTCCTCCACCGGCACCCAGCAGCTCTCCTCCGGACCGTACCCCTCCCACTCCACGAGGTACTGAACGCCCCTTGCCCGACGCCTCGAGTCCTGTATGGATCGGACTGCATACTCCGGGGCCCCCTCGATGTCCAGAGGGAGCGGAGGGACCTCCCGCACCTCAGACTCCTGGACTGGACCAGCTACCACCAACCTGAGGAGAGACACATGGAACGAGGAGTTTATACGGTAATCTGGGGGAAGCTGTAAACTGTTACAAACCTCGTTCACTCTCCTCAGGACATTGAACGGCCCCACAAACCACGGGCCCAACTTCAAGGCAGGGCAGGTGGAGGGTCGAGAGCCAGACCCAGTCCCCCGGTACGAACACTGGGGCCTCACTGGGGTGGCGGTCTGCGCTGGCTTTCTGATGCCTCACGGCCCGCTGAAGGTGCACATGAGCGGCGTCCCATGTCTCCCCTGAGTGCCTAAACCAGTCCTCCACCGCAGGAGCCTCGATCTAGCTCTGATGCCACAGCGCCAGAACCGGCTGGTACCACAGTACGCACTGGAAGGGGGAGAGGTTGGTAGAGGAGTGGCGTAGCGAGTTCTGGACCATCCCTGCCCAGGGTATGAACGCCGCCCACTCCCCCGGCCGGTATTGGCAATAAGACAGCAGAAACCTACCCACATCCTGGTTTACTCTCTCCACCTGCCCGTTACTCTCGGGGTGAAAACCTGAGGTAAGGCTGACCGAGACCCCTAGACGTTCCATGAACGCCCTCCAGACCCTTGACGTGAACTGGGGACCTCGATCAGATACTATGTCCTCAGGCACCCCGTAGTGCAGGAAGATGTGTGTGAACAGGGCCTCCACAGTCTGTAGGGCCGTAGGGAGACCAGGCAAATATAGGAGAAGGCAGGACTTAGAAAACCGATCCACAACGACCAGGATCATGGTGTTACCCTGTGTGGGAGGAAGATCCGCCAGGAAGTCCACCGACAGGTGCTACCGCGGCCGTTGTGGAATGTGTAAGGGTTGTAACTTCCCTCTGGGCAGGTGCCTAGGGGCCTTGCCTTGCACTGGGCGCACACCGAGCAGGAGGAAACATAAACCCTCACGTCCTTAGCCAAGGTGGACCACCAGTACTTCCCTCTAAGACAGCGCACTGTCCGACTGATGCCAGGATAACCAGAGGAGGGTGACGTGTAGGCCCAATTGATCAAACGGTCAAGAACAGCAAACGGAACATACAGACACCCAGCTGTAAACCTCCGGTAGTAGTTGGCAAACCCTAAAAACCACTGCACTTCCTTTACCGTGGTGGGAGTTGGCCAATTACGCACGGCTGAAATGCGGTCACTCTCCATCTCCACCCCTGAAGTGGAAATGCGGTCACTCTCCATCTCCACCCCTGAAGTGGAAATGCGGTACCCTAGAAAGGAGACGGGCTGTTTAAAGAACAGGCAATTTTCAGCCTTAACGTACAGGTCATGCTCCAACAGTGACCAAGAACCCTACGCACCAGGGACACGTGCTCGGCACGCGTCGCAGATTATATCAGAATGTTGTCGATATACACCACTACACCCTGCCTGTGCAGGTCCCGGAAAATCTTGTCTACCAAGGCCTGGAAGACTGATGGAGCATTCATCAATCCGTACGACATGACGAGGTACTCATAGTGCCCTGAGGTGGTACTAAATGCCGTCTTCCACTCGTCCCCCTCCCGGATACACACCAGGTTGTAAGCGCTCCTGCTTCCTGAGAAGCGCGCCCCGTGCATTGACTCGATCACACTGGCGATGAGAGGTAGCGGGTAACTGTACCTCACAGTGTTTTGGTTGATGCCTCGACAGTCAATACATGGGTGCAGACCTCCATCCTTCTTCTTCACAAAAAATAAACTCGAGGAGGCAGGTGAAGTGGAGGGCCAAATGTACCCCTGCCCCAGAGATTCTGAGACATATGTTTCCATAGCCGCCGTCTCCTCTTGCGACAGGGGATACACGTGACTCCTGGGAAGTGCTGCGTCTACCAGGATATTTATCGCACAATCCCCCCGTCAATGGGGTGGTAATTGAGTCGCCTTCTTTTTACAGAAGGCAAGAGACAAATCGGCATATTCAGAGGGGATGAGCACGGTGGAGACCTGATCTGGAATTTCCACCGTAGTAGCACTGACAGAAACCACTAAACACCTCCCTGAGCACTTTCGTGACCACCCCGAGAGAGCCCTCTGTTGCCACGAAATAGTGGGGTCATGACAGGCCAACCAGGGTAGGCCCAGCACCACGGGAAACGAAGGAGAATCAATAAGGAAGAGACTGACTCTCTCCTTGAAACCCTCCTGCGTAACCATGCCCAGTGGAGCGGTGTCCTCCCTAATTAGCCCTGACCCTAATGGTGAACTATCTAGGGAGTGCACAGGGAAGGGCATATCCACAGGAACAATGGGGATCCCTAAACTATGGGCAAATGATATGTCAATAAAATTCCCAGCTGCGCCTGAATCTACGAGTACCTTATGCTGGGAATGCGGGGAAAACTCAGGAAAATTAATAAACAAAAACATGTGAGCAACAGGGGGCTCTGGTTGAGCCTGGTGCCGACTCACCTGGGGTGACAAGAGAGTGCCCTGCCTGCTGCCTCGACTCCCAGAGGAACCTCCCCAGCACCTACCGGCAGTGTGCCCTCTGCAGCCACAGATGGTGCATGGAATGGCCCCTCCTCCGGTCGCCCTAAGTGCAGCACCTCCCAGCTCCATGGGCGTCAGAGCGGTGGCGTTGGAATTCCGGACCCTGGCCGCCGGTGTGGGATGGAACCGACAGACCCCGATCTGGACGTCCGCGGGTAGCCAGCAGGTTATCCAGCCGGACGTCCTCACGCAGACTGCACCGGTAGTGATCAATCAGGGCTCTGTCGTTCCATCCCGCACCGGCGGCCAGGGTCCGGAATTCCAACGCAAACTCCTGTGCACTCCTCGTCCCCTGCCTCCGGTGGATGAGACGTTCACCCGCAGCTCTACCCTCAGGCGGGTGGTCAAAGACTGCCCGGAAGCGGTGGGGGAAATCCTCGAAGTGGTCCAACACCGCTTCTTCTTCTCCCCATACGGCGTTGGCCCACTCCAGAGCTTTCCCTGAGAGGCAGGAGACGAGGGCGGCCACGCTCTCACGGCCCGAGGGAGCCGGGTGGACGGTTGCCAGGTAGAGCTCTAGCTGGAGCAAGAACCCCTGACAACCCACCGCCGTTCCATCATACTCCCTCTGGAGGGCGAGCCGAATCCCACTGGGCCCGGGTGAAGGAGGGGTGAGTGATGGTGAGACTGGTGGTGCTGGTGGAGACGCTGGAGGGACTCCTCTTCTCTCCCAGCACTCCATGGTTTGTAGAACACGAGCCATGGCGCTGCCGAGATGCTGTAGCATGGCAGCGTGCTGCTGGACTCGCTCCTCAACCCCTGCTGCAGGGGCACCTGCTCCTGCTGACTCCATTCCGAGTGGGTGTGTGTTTCTGTCAAGGCTGTGGGTAACTGGTGAAAGGAGTCAGGCACAAGAGAGCTGAGATGCGTGGACAAGGTGTTTAATACAAGATAACACCAGTATAAACACAATACTATGGTGCGGGAAAAATACCAGCACCACGAAATAAACGGGCGTAATAACAAAGCAACAAAATACCAGTCGTCAGTAACAGCCTGAGCAATAAAACAAACACGCACACAAACATGGGGGAAACCAGAGGGTTAAATAATGAATATGTAATGGGGGAATTGAAACCAGGTGTGTAGAAAATAAAGACAAAACAAATGGATAATGAAAAGTGGATTGGCGATGGCTAGTATGCCGGTGACGTCAACCGCCGCGCGCCGCTCGAACAAGGAGAGGGACCGACTCCGGCGGAAGTCGTGACAAGAAAACTGTGTATGGATCAACAACCTCTTAGTTACTACACAATACTAACCTAACTGACAGAATGAGAAGAAGGAAGCCTGCACAGAATAAAAATATTCCAAAACATGCATCCTGTTTGCAACAAGGCACTAAAGTAATACTGCAAAAAAATGTGGCAAAGCAATTAAGCCACTTTTTGTCCTGAATACAAAGTGGGGCAAATCCAATAAAACACATTACTGATTACCACTCTTTTCACTCAAGCATAGTGATGGCTGCATCATGTTATGGGTATGTTTGTAATCGTTAAGGACTGGGAAGTTCTTCCAGGATAAAAAATGAAACAGAATGGAGCTAAGCACAGGCAAAATCCTAGAAGAAAACCTGGTTCAATCTGCTTTCCATCACACTGGGAGATGAATTCACCTTTCAGCAGGACAATAACCTAAAACACAAGGCAAAATCTACACTAGAGTTGCTTACCAAGAAGACAACATCAATCAAATCAAATTGTATTGGTCACAAACACATATTTAGCAGATGTTATTGCGGGTAAAGCGAAATGCTTGTTCCTGAATGGCCGAATTAAAGTTTGGACTTAAATCTGCTTGAAAATCTATGGAAAATCAGACCTTGACAGAGCTTGGAGAATTTCGAAAAGAATAATGGGCAAATGTTGCACAATCCAGGTGTGGAAAGCTCTTATAGACTTACCCAGAAAGACAGCGGTAATCACTGCCAAAGATGCTTCTACAAAGAATTGACTCAGGTGTGAATACTTATGAAAACAAGATATTTCTGTATTTCATTTTCAATAACTTTTCTATAAAAAAAAATCTAAAAACATATATTTTCACTTTGTCATTATGGGGTATTGTGTGTAAATGGGTGAGAAACAAAGTCTGTAACACAACTAAATGTGGAATAAGTCATGAATACTTTATGAAGGCACTCTATCTACCTCAATTACCTCATACCCCTGCACATCAACTTGGTACTGGTACCCCATATAGCCAAGCAGTGGAGGCTGCTGAGGGGAGGACTGCTCATAATAATGGCTGGAACGGAGCACATGGAATGGCATTAAACACATGGAAAGCATGTGTTTGATGTATTTGATACCATTACACTAATTCCGCTCCAGCCATTACCAAGAGCCCGTCCTCCCCAATTAAGGTGCCACCAATCTCCTGTGTAGCCAAGTTATCGTTACTCATTGTTTATTTATTATTACTTTGCTATTTTCTTTCACCTGCATTGCTGGAAAGGGCCCGTAAGTAAGCATTTCAATGTTAGTCTACACCTGTTGTTAACGAAGAACGTGACGAATATAATTTTATTTACTGTGATAATGGCCAAAATAATGGCCTGCCCAACATATTTATACATGACTCTAAGCATGATGGAATGTTAATTTCTTAATTAACTCAGGAACCACACCTGTGTGGAAGCACCTGCTTTCAATAAACTTTGTATCCCACATTTACTCAAGTGTTTCCATTATTTTTGCAGTTACCTGTAAGTAGCCATTTAAGTACTTCTTCCATGGGGAAACTCACTCCCATCACAGTTAAATTGTGAAACAGGGACATCTTGTGGACAATGAGGAGAAGAACAGAAAAGGCTGTTTGGAACTGAACTTTCTCAGGATGTGGATTTATGACAATGACATCATTGAGGTATACACTAACAGGTGGCTTTTTCAAACTCAATTCACAGCAGTGAAATGGCTGTTGTGTCAGAGTGAATGGTCTGTCCAACCTCTCAGTGCCTGGCAACTCAACTCCTGCAACTGTTTTATCACTTCCTGTAGAATGTAGTTGAACATAAAGCAAACAGAAACACACAACCAGATGCTAAACAGAAGGGAGCATGCAAATGTATTTTTGTTGCGTTGCACAAAGCAAATATAGGAGCTATTTTAACTTTGGGTTAGGGTTACACCCTGGAAAATTTTACTCTGGGCTCCTGGGTGGTGCAGTGGTCTAAGACACGGCACCTCAGTGTTAGAAGAGTCACTACAGACCCTGGTTTAATTCCAGGCTGTATGACAACTGGCTGTTATTGAGAGTCCCATAGTGTGGTGCATAATTGGCCCAGTGTTGTTAGGGTTTGGCTGGGGTGGGCTGTTGTTGTACATAAGAATTCGTTCTTAACTGACTTGCCTAGTTAGATAAAGGATAAATACATTCAGTAAACACATACAAGCATTGACACATCATGCAACACAACAGCATTCCCTCTTCTTATCTCACCTTGGTATTGGCATCTTTCCTGGGATTTCCATTCAGCAGCTCTCCAGATTCTACTCTCCAGAGTCGTTTGGCCCACTCCTCCCTCTGGGGCAGCATCATGGTCTCTGCTGCCAGGTACCTGTCTGGTGGGATCTGGCTCATGGGGGGTGGCAGAGCGTTGGTGCTACTCACCGTGGCTGGTCCTGACCAGCTGTTAGTGGCCGGTGTTGCCTGGGACTCGGGCTCTCCACATCGGCCCTTAGGCCACCTCTGCTTAACACTCATAGAGAACCAGCGCTGACTGCTTCTGAAGGAGCCTCCTCCTGTTAGGTTCTGTTTCTGGTTCTTAGCCAGAGGGTACGGTGGTGGCGGGGGCTTGAACTGAAACTCCAACCTGGGAGGAGGACCACCACATAGGCCGGTTAATGACGCCGGGCCAGGTAGAGATTCGGAAAGGGAATTTGTACTGCCTGGATTAGGATTGCCGTTTAGTTTTAGCCAGCCATTTTGATGAGCTACTATTTGGGTGAGGTCTCCTTCAGCCTGGGGGTAATCCTCCCATGGACAGCTGGGGAGCTGGCCCCCAGGGTCGTTTCCGCGGGCGATGGGGAAATCCCTGTCCGCTCTTTCCTCAGGGGGGGAGGTGTTTCCGATCCCGCTGTCTCCGTTGCTGCTGGCGCTGCCATTCTTACCGGTGCTGCTGCGATTCTGCTGCGTGTGGAGGTGGTGGGCTGAGTCTCTGTCCAGCCTGGTTCTAAGCCTCTCCACTGCCTCCCCCATTTCACAGTATAAGACAGATACAAACTGGAGAACGGAGGGGGGAGTGAGGGGGAACTCCAGGCAGCCCTGGGTGTCTGGGTCGGGGGTGCAGTCGATGCCGAAGCGCCCTGTGATGCCCAGGTGGTCACTGTGGTGGCACAGCTCAGGGTCGATGAAGAAGACGTGGCATGAGGTACTCAGGGGACCGTTCTGGCCAACGTGGCCGCCAGAGATGTGTGCAGTGGTGACCAGACAAAAAAAGCGCCTGTCCTCGGAACACACCACGCCCAGGACAAGGTTCTCGGCAGGGAAGGCGGCCAGGACGGCTCCTGT
Source organism: Oncorhynchus clarkii lewisi (assembly GCF_045791955.1). Lineage (NCBI taxonomy): Eukaryota > Metazoa > Chordata > Actinopteri > Salmoniformes > Salmonidae > Oncorhynchus > Oncorhynchus clarkii. Next base: position 40,127,325 of record NC_092167.1, on the reverse strand, counting down.
GTCATCACAGAGGCGGACGCAGTCGAACATGATCTTCATCATCACCAGCGTGTGGGTCTCCTGCTCTGTGCCCATATGTCTGATACACCCGCGGATCACCTGTAGGCAGTCGTCCTCTGAGCCGTGTCTGGACAAGGCCAAGATCAGTTCAGTAGAGCCCAGGTAGCCCACCACCATGGCTGTGTTCAGAATACTCCAGTCTCGATTCACATCATCCTCCTGCTCGTTGAAAACAGAGTCGCCGTCTGCCACTCGGGCGGTTTCCTCCGCAGAAAGGAAGACAGGCTGAGTTTTGGAGTTCGAAGGCTGGATCCAGTGGGACATGTCAGGTTCTGACACAGGTCTTGGATTAGCTGGGTTGGCATTTACGGAGTTAGATGACGAGTTGCCAGAATGGGCCGAAACAGTGCGAAAAACTCCCCCCTTCTGAAAAAGCTCCTTTCCCTCTATTCTAGAAATCCTTAACTCCTCGTCGCTGGAGGATAGGTCCACCAAGGGCCCACTCCCGACAAGCACCACCAACAGTAAGGGGCCTTTACAGGTGCCAATCAACTGCACCACAGCCTCATGGGATGCCTTTGCCACATCAGTTCCGTTGACGCTCACTATACGATCCCCCTGCTTCAGTCCCACATGGTCTGCAGGGCTGCCCTCCAATATTCCACTCAAGAGGCACGGGCCTTGTCCCGATAAGGTAAACCCGTATCCTACACGTCCTCGAACAACCTCAACCCGTCTGACTTCATGAGGAGAGGTCAAATCCAGACGCCTCCGCGCCCCTTCAGCCTGTCCCGGCATCCTCATCCTGAATGTGGCCGTTTTTTCAGATGCAGAGCGTTGGAACCGAATGTCACTATGGAGTGGTATCTTTTTAGTGCCAACACTGAAGTGTAAAACACTAAAAGTAGACAAGAGAGAGAGATTTAAGCTGAGTGAGATACAGTGTATTAAATAATGATTAGGCATAGGCCTACTGTAACATTATTTTTAACAAACTGAAACTGTAACACTTATCATGTGATATCATTATGGTACACAACATATTGTTTGTTATACAATAAATAAATACACTAAATAATAATGGTGTGATACAATGTATTGTGCACAAAAGCCATAAAATATATTTCCCCATTATTTTAGAAACATTCACTGTAAAGAAAATACTGTAAGATTTCATTCTACAACAATAATGCTGCACACTATAACAATCTCCAATTTTTTTAAACGAAAATATATACATGAGTTGTTATAGTTTAAGCAGACAAGTGTGGGTTGAAGAGACCATTTAGCCTCGTTCCATGTCAGCGTGCAAATGAACCATCTCCTTGCCAAAGAGTAGACAGCGCCAGCTGGCCCCCTTCTCGAGAACCGTTCAATCAATGCACGAGCATTCAAGCGAGACGTTTGTTAAAGAAACATGCTCGAGCGCCTTGATTTGGTTTCGTTTGACATCGTTTCTCTACCGCTCTTGGTTAAATGTTTACAAAACAGCAGACTAGTTCGGCATTGTCCATCAAAATACAACAAAACAAAATATAGCCTTGCTAAAATATTTCCTAGTATTAAATGTAAAGTAGTCTCCCACACTCTCGACGTAGATATAATGTTGCCAGTGCTGAGACTGAAATTACCGTTTAAAAGCTTCATGAAGTCAGTTTAAAGGTTGCATACTCCCAACAGTCCAAACGAGTTAGAAATCCACACGTGCGTAGTTTCCGTAACATAACTTATATTTTCCAAAGTTTCCCTCCAGTATTATGCTATTCCATATACCACGGATGACAAACTCCACCCGCCTCCATTCATTGTTGGGGAATACTTTCATAGTAACCATGACATCGTTTTCAGAGCACGTGATTTCTTACGCCAATCCCCCTGTCTGAGAGCTCAATATTCAAATATTTGCGGTGATCCTATTGGTTCTGATCATCTGAAATTGATAGCCTAAATGAAAACATTGTTGATGTTGTTCAGGTCACATTTCAAACACATATCATTACCAACATGCGCTAATTTACACTTTACTAAGCATGACAAATAACTATGCAGATGTAGCCTAAATGGCTATTAACTGCAACCACCACAAAATTAATAATGTATATATAACAAGCTAATTAACATGACAGGAGGAATTACACCTCTTAAGAGGTGATCATTTGTTGCATCCTGCCACGAAAGAAAAACAACAACAAAAAAACAGTGAATTATGGTCAAAATGCTGCAAGGTCGCAATAGGAGTGAGTCACATGGTCCTATTGCACACCACAGTCAAATAGACACAGTGAGTCAGTCAATGGAAACAGTGAAAGCCGAGAAGTTTTATGCATGTTTAGGCCTACTAAAACCCTGGACAAAAACCTTAGGCCTTGTAAGATAGTGAAGTGATAGATAGTCATTTGAATCGAATAAGCAGGCTTTTGATATTTTTTTTTCTGTATATTATTTAGCTGTTTTCACAAATGTAAAATGCAAAGCCTATATGTGGCGAAACTACATTCAACTCCCTTCTATTTAATCCCATGGTTTCACATAAGAGAGCACTTCAAGACAATGCAGTTTTAAGTGAGTTAATGGAACTATCATCTCAAATTATCCACAACACTAACCATTTCCTAGATTTGTCTAATTACGATGTCTTGCACTTTCAATCGCTCAATGTGATCCAAAAAAATGGTTTTAACAACATATATTGTATATCCCTTCCCTCTGAATGAGGACTTTTTCAGTCAAGGCACTAGCTGTCATATCAGAAATATCACATTCAGATACACTACCGTTGAAAAGTTTGGAGTCACTTAGAAATGTCCTTGTTTTTGAGAGAAAAGCACATTTTTTGTCCATTTAAAATAACATAAATTGATCAGAAATACAGTGTAGACATTGTTAGTGTTGTAAATGACTATTGTAGCTGGAAACGGCTGATAATTCATGGAACATCTACATAGGCGTACAGAGTCCCATTATCCGCAACCATCACTCCTGTGTTCCAATGGCACGTTGTGTTAGCTAATCCAAGTTTATCATTTTAAAAGGCTAATTGATCATTAGAAAACCATTTTGTAATTATGTTAGCACAGTTGAAAACTGTGGTGCTGATTAAAGAATCAATAAAACTGGCCTTCTTAGACTAGTATCTGGAGCATCAGCCTTTGTGGGTTCGATTACAGGCTCAAAATGGCCAGAAACAAAGGTCTTTCTTTTGAAACTCGTCAGTCTATTCTTGTTCTGAGAAATGAAGGCTATTCCATGCGAGAAATTGCCAAAAACCTGCAGATCTCGTGCAATGCTGTGTACTACTCCCTTCACAGAACAGAGCAAACTGGATATAACCAGAATAAAGAGGACATGTACACTAGATTGTCTAGTTTGAGAAACAGACAAGTCCTCAACTGGGAGCTTGGTTAAATAGTACCCACAAAACACCAGTCTCAACGTCAACAGTGCAGAGGTGACTCCGGGATTCTGGCCTTCTAGGCAGAGTTGCAAAGAAAAAGCCATATCTCAGACTGGCCAATAAAAAGAAAAGATTAAGATTAGCAAAATAACACAGACACTGGACAGAGGAAGATTGGGAAAAAAGTGTTATGGACAGACTAATCTAAGTTCGAGGTGTTCGGATCACAAAGAAGAACAATCGTGAGACACATACAAAATAAAAAGATGCTGAAGGAGTGCTTGACGCCATCTGTCAAGCATGGTGAAGGTAATGTGATGGTCTGGGGGTGCTTTGGTGGTGGTAAAGTGGGAGACTTGTACAGGGTAAAAGGGATCTGGAAGAAGGAAGGCTATCACTCCTTTTTTCAACACCATGCCATACCCTGAGGACAGCTCTTAATTGGAGCCAATTTCCTCCTACAACAGGACAATGACCCAAAGCCCAGCTCCAAACAATGCAATAACTATTTAGGGAAGAAGCAGTCGGCTGGTATTCTGTCTATAATGGAGTGGCCAGTGCAACCGGATCTCAACCCTATTGAGCTGTTGTGGGAGCAGCTTGACCGTATGATATGTAACAAGTGCCAATCAAGACAATCCAACTTGTGGGTGGTGCTTCAGGAAGCATGGGGGGAAATCTCTTCAGATTACATCAACAAATTGACAACTAGAATGCCAAAGGTCTGCGAGGCTGTAATTGCTGCAAATGGAAGATTCTTTGACGAAAGCAAAGTTTAAAGGACACAATTATTATTTCAATTAAAAATAATTATGTACTACCTTGTCAACGTCTTGACTATATTTCCTATTCATTTTGCAACTCATTTCATGCATGTTTTCATGGAAAACAAAGACATTTCTACGTGACCCCGAACTTTTGAACAGTAGTGTAGATGTAGGATCTTAATTTGAGCCAGTTTGATACAGCAGGAAAATAATCCAGCAGCAACAGAAAATGTGAATGGTGTGGATTATATTTCATGCACTTTTATTTTAAGGGTTGATACATTTTTCATAAGGGAAAATCAAGTCTGCCATTTGAAAGTGGAAATTCAGAAGCCTTTTAAAACCTCAAATACACTGCAAGTTAAACATGTCTGTCACGTCCTGACTTTAGTTCCTTTGTTATGTTTCTTGTTTAGGTTGGTCAGGGCGTGAGTTGGGGTGGGCATTCTATGTGTTGTTCTAGTTTTGGTTGTCTATGTGTTTGGCCTGGTATGGTTCTCAATCAGAGGCAGCTGTCAATCGTTGTCTCTGATTGAGAACCATACTTAGGTAGCCTGTTTTTCAAGTGGGTAGTTGTTTTCTGTTTTGTGTATTTGCACCTTACAGGACTGTTTCGTTCACTCTCTTTGTTGTTTTGTTATTCAGTGTTCAGTTGATTTATTAAATATTAACATGGACACATACCACGCTGCGCATTGGTCCGATCTTGACTACTCTTCCTCAGATGACGAGGAGAATCGTTACAATGTCCTGCATCGCAAAGAAGTTCTCAGGATGATCAAATTAAGATCCTACATCTGTAGTATGTTTTGTTACACATTATACAGTACCCGTCAAAAGTTTAGACACATCTTCTTCTTACAAGGTTTTTCTTTATTTTTACTATTTTCTATGTTGTAGAATAGTGATAGACACTAATAGTGAAGACATCAAAGCTATGAAATAACACATTGAATCATGTAGTAACCAAAAAAGTGTCAAAAAATCTAAATACATTTTATATCGGAGATTCTTCAAAGTAGCTACCCTTTGACTTGATGACAGCTTTGCACACTCTTGGCATTCTCTCAAGCCTACTTCACGGGGTAGTCACTTGGAATGCATTTCAATTAACAGGTGTGCCTTGTTAAAAGTTCATTTGTGAAATGTATTTACTTCTTAATGCATTTGAGCCAATCAGTTGTGACAAGGTAGTGGTGGTATACAGAAGATAGTCCTATTTGGTAAAAGACCAAGTCCATATTATGGCAAGAACCGCTCAAATAAGCAAAGAGAAACGACAGTCCATCATTACTTTAAAACATGAAGGTCAGTCAACCCGGTCAGTCAATTTTTCAGTCGCAAAAACTATCAAGCGCTATGATGAAACTGGCTCTCATGAGGACCGCCACAGCAAAGGAAGACCCTGAGTTACCTCTACTGCAGAGGATAAGTTCATTAAAGTTACCAGCCTCAGAAATTGCATCCCAAATAAATGCTTCACAGAGTTCAAGTAACAGAAACATGTCAACATCTACTCCAAATTTGCGATTTTTGGTTCCAACAGCCATGTCTTTGTGAGACGCAGAGTAGGTTACCATGCTGTGTTTTCATGTGTTGCTGCCATGCTATGTTGTTGACCTTAGTTCTCTCTTTATGTAGTGTTGTGGTGTCTCTCTTGTCAAGATGTGTTTTGTCCCCGCAGGAGGCCTTTGCCGTCATTGTAAATAAGAATTTGTTCTTAACTCACTTGCCTAGTTAAATAAAGATTAAATAAAATTAAAATTAAAATCTCTGCATGTGTGGTTCCCACCGGGAAGCATGGAGAAGGAGGTGTGATGGTGTGGGGGTGCTTTACTGGTGACACTGTTTGTGATTTATTTAGATTTCAAGGCACACTTAACCAGCATGGCTACCACAGCATTCTGCAGCGATACGCCATCCCATCTGGTTTACGTTTAGTGGGACTGTCATTTATTTTTCATCAGGACAATGACTCATCACACCTCCAGAATGTTACTGTCAGACCGGGTGTTGTATGTGGAGGATGAGGGCTACAGTAGATATCTCAGATAGGGGGGAGTGAGGCCTAAGAGGGTTTTATAAATAAGCATCAACCAGCGGGTCTTGCGACGGGTATACAGAGCTGACCAGTTTACAGAAGAGTATATATAGAGTGCAGTAATGTGCCCTATAAGGAGCATTGATTGCAAATCTAATGGCCGAATGGTAAAGAATATCTAGCCACTCGAGAGCACCCTTACCTGCCAATCTATAAATTATGTCTCCGTAATCTAGCATGGGTAGGATGATCATCTGAATCAGGGTTAGTTTGGCGGCTGGGGTTAAAGAGCAGCGATTACAATAGAGGAAACCAAGTCTAGATTTAACTTTAACCTGCAGCTTTGTGCTGAGAGAAGGACAGTGTATCGACTAGCCATACTCCCAAGCAATTGTATGAGGTGACTACCTCAAGCTCTAAACCCTCAGAGGTAGTAATCACACCTGTGGGGAAAGGGGCATTGTTTTGGAGGTGTTCAGAACAAGGTTAAGGGCAGAGAAAGCTTGTTGGACACTAAGAAAGCTTTTTTGTAGAGCGTTTAACATAAAATCCGGGGAGGGGCCAGCTGAGCTATGCTGTTTATGTAAATTGAGAAAAGTGTGGGGCCTAGGATCGAGCCTTGGGGTACACCCTTGGTGACAGGCAGTGGCTGAGACAGCAGATGCTCTGACTTTATCAAGGCAAAGGGTGGCTACTTGGAAGAATCTAAAATATATTTTGATTTGTTTAACACTTTTTTGGTAGGAAATAGGAAAAATAAAGAAAAACCCTTGAATGAGCAGGTGTGTGCAGACTTTTGACTGGTACTGTATGTTATCATTTAATATGATGTGTTATTGTTTGGAGATCATATTACATTACAGTACACACAGTGTGAATGCTGACTTTATGTCGGCTACATTATGACAATATTTAGGATGAAAGGGAGACAATATTGTATCAGGAATAGTTGAAAGAGACAGAAAATGACAACAGAACATATGTTTTTATTTCAGTCATACATTTCAAACAAGTAGGCTATGCTAGTTGGAAGATGCATACACCATAACAGGACACACATTAGAAAATAAGTGATACAACACCAAATGCCCATGCCTTTTGTCATTAAAATATAGAATTTGTGGACAAACGTTGTCTTTTGTTAATGTGAATAAGCACAGTATTTTCCTAGCTTGTAGATATCGCTCAAAACGATCAATGAATGGTGGAACTTGTCTTAAAGCAGCCTCAGCCATACACCTCTGAACCCTCACCCCTGACCTCTCACTCTCTCACAGCAACCACTAGATAGCCATGCTAGAAAGGACAAAACCGGCCTCAGCACTGATGAGCAAGTTGCTTTTTCCTCTCTCTGCCATTGACCATTCAGGTCAGGGGTAAGGTTAGGGTGAGATCGACATTATTTACTCTCAATCAGTTGTTAAAAAGTGAAGCATAGCCATATTATAGCATATAACACATAGCCATGTAGCATATAACACATAGCCATGTAGCATATAACATTTATTTTCTAGCATAGCCATATAGTGAGCACCACCGGGACGCAATTTCGATACAGCTATGACTTTTCGTAGCAGGTTAGGAGAACTTACGCAGCAGGTTAGGATAATTAATGTAGCAGGTTAGGAGAATTAGGTTAAGGTTAGGGAAAGGGTTAGGTTTTAGGGTCAGCAGAAATGCTCACCTAACCTGCTACGAAAAGTCACTTGTATCGAAGTGGCGTGTTTTTAGGGAGTCCTGACCACCACCACCCTCCTTGACCCCTCACTGGACCCTTCATCCCTGGCCTGGCTCTTTGACCCCAGGCTGGGCAGCAGCACCCCAGGCTGGCGTGGGGGCCGTCAGTGGCTGGATCATCTTCTCCAGCAGGTTCATCATGCGCTCCTGGAGCTGCAGGCTCTGCACCTGGAGGAAGTTCTGCTGGTGCATGACGCGGCGCACCTCGCGGCACGTCTCCTCCACCGCCCGGCTCACCTTCCGCTGCTCCTGCAGCATGGCCTCCATCACCTTCAGCTTCCGCCGCTTCAGAGACAGGTGCTGGTGCACTTTCTTCCTCTTGGCCGGCGCCGGGTGGGAACTGGACAGAAAGGGGTTTTGTTAGTTAAAGCAATGGTAATGACATAATTTATAGAGAGTTATACAAGCATTCAAGAGTTCTGTATGTAGGGCCATTTTCGATAAAACTTGGTAAAGCGGTTTCACTACAAGATAATGTGAAATTAGGCAGTTTAGCTCAATACCTCAGCTTGATACCCCTCCCTCCCCCCCCCTCTCTCTCTCTCTCTCTCTCTCTCTCTCTCTCTCTCTCAGGAGGTGTCCTCTTTTTCTTTCTCTCTCTCTGTTTCCTCATTTGAAGCCCAATATGTAAACATGGCCTTACTCGGGACAGGGAAGTCCAGAGTGCAGGCTGCCAGAGCTCTCCCATCCAATCAGGTCCTTCCTCATCTCCATCTCGTCCGAGGAGCCTGTGTACTCCGGAAGGAAGCCCGTGGGGAGGCCCTCTGCATGGGACATCGAGGCCTCTGTGGAGGTGGAGGGGCCAGGAGACTGGAGCTCAAACGAGTTCATAGTCCCATTGTCGTCAGTCTTGGTGAGGAGCTTCTCTATTGCTTTGTAGTACGGCCAGTCGGGTGTCCCACCGCTCCCATTGGTTGTGCACTTCATTTTCCTGTCAAATAAGGAGTTAAGGATGGTATATATTGGTTTGGGTAAAGTAGGTGACATAAGAAGTCTGGGTTTCTAAGTATCATAGCAGCCTGTATTGATTTCTAGTTATGCAGGATGCTCTGACACCTGTGGAGTTACATTCCAACGTAGCCTACTTCAGTTCTTTCTGGATATTAAAGTGCATTCATATAATACAAGATTTTTGTAGATTTATGTTGCCACCTTTTTCAACCCCCACCCCCCAAAATAAATAGAAGGTATTTCTTACACTTGCCTGTACTGGAAAGACATGTTGGTGATTTTCATCTTTATCTCCTCCCGGTGGCGTTGTTCTCCAGTGAGCTCAAAGAACCTCTGGGCCATCTTCTCGTAGATCTTGGCGTTCCTCTTACATTTCTTCAGCTCGGCGACATTCTGTTCCCATACATACAGAAGCCCCTTCATCTCTGCATCGGTCCAGTTTCGGGCCCTTCTGTGCTTCTCACTGTGGCCCGGAATGAGGTAACTAAAACTCTCCTCTGCAGCCATTTTGAAAGCCCTCTCAAAAGCACTCTCTTCCTGTTTTGGTTCTGTAAACAAAAATAGGCCCCAAAAACGGTTTAGTTTGAAGCCCTTCTCTGCTGTCTAGCATTATGTCAGTGGAATGTGGTTGCAAACAGTCACACACCGCTCTGCCTGTGCTGTGCCCTTCCCCCGAGCTTAGCTGAAAGAGGACTCAAAATGGGCCCTAGGGCAGGAGAGGGATCCGGTTAAAAGCTTTTAAATGGAGGAAATCGTCACTGTGATGTCAAGTTGCCCTAGCAACTAGGAGGAGGCCCCTCTTTCTCCCTCCCTCCCCCTCTCTTAACCACTCCCTCTCTTTCACTTCCTCTCTCTCGCTCTCTTGCTCCAATGCCACAACAAAAAGCTTTTAGCTGAAAGGCAATGAGGTATACCAGAGATTACAGGAAAAACAGATTTGAAATATGAGCCTTGGGGGAGGGAGTAGAGCAAGACAGCAGGTGTCATTTGTTTCCTTGGCAACAGGCCTTTGGACTGGGCAGGCTGCCAAGATGTTAAAGCATTTAAATGCTTTTGATAACAGACAGGGACTGGCTTTTTGCAGTCAAAGTGGTGCAAACAGGAGTACATTACTCTTCACCTGAGGAAAAGACACCTACATTTTTATCAAAAGCAGCATACTTTGGCAGTGTGTGGATACTATTCTCAATGCACAATTAAATGATATGCAAATGATATGAAAGTGCAGGGGGAACAATTGTATTGAAATGGGTATGTATTGGTAGTTGTAGAGTACGTTCAGGGGGGGAGTCAGTGTATTCTAATTATCCAAGACAATGGGAGTCCTGTCGGTAGGTCAGCTTATGTGTGGACAATTGAACACCCTCCCCCACCCACACCACAATATGGACCTTGGCCTGCAAGGGTGAGCTCAGCATGTTATTTCTCTCTCAATTCAATTCAATGGACTTTATTGGCATGGGAAACATGTTTACATTGCCAAAGCAATTGAAATAAATAATAAACGTAAGTGAAATAAACAATTAGAAATTAACAGTAAGCATTACACTCAAAAAAGTTTCAAAAGAATAGAGACATTTCCAATGTTCTAGTATGGCTATGTACAGTGTTATAACAATGTGCAAAAGGGCAAATAAATCAACAAAAATATAGTTTGTATTTACAGTGGTGTTTGTGCTTCACTGGTTCACCCTTTTTGTGATGACAGGTCACACATTTTTTTATTTTTTATTTCACCTTTATTTAACCAGGTAGGCTAGTTGAGAACAAGTTCTCATTTGCAACTGCGACCTGGCCAAGATAAGGCATAGCAGTGTGAACAGACAACACAGAGTTACACATGGAGTAAACAATTAACAAGTCAATAACACAGTAGAAAAAAGGGGAGTCTATATATACATTGTGTGCAAAAGGCATGAGAAGGTAGGCAAATAATTACAATTATGCAGATTAACACTGGAGTGATAAATGATCAGATGGTTATGTAAAGGTAGAGATATTGGTGTGCAAAAGAGCAGAAAAATAAATAAATAAAAACAGTATGGGGATGAGGTAGGTGCAAATGGGTGGGCTATTTACCAATAGACTATGTACAGCTGCAGCGATCGGTTAGCTGCTCAGATAGCAGATGTTTGAAGTTGGTGAGGGAGATAAAAGTCTCCAACTTCAGCGATTTTTGCAATTCGTTCCAATCACAGGCAGCAGAGAACTGGAACGAAAGGCGGCCAAATGAGGTGTTGGCTTTAGGGATGATCAGTGAGATACACCTGCTGGAGCGCGTGCTACGGATGGGTGTTGCCATCGTAACCAGTGAACTGAGATAAGGCGGAGCTTTACCTAGCATGGACTTGTAGATGAGCTGGAGCCAGTGGGTCTGGCGACGAATATGTAGCGAGGGCCAGCCGATTAGAGCATACAAGTCGCAGTGGTGGGTGGTATAAGGTGCTTTAGTGACAAAACGGATGGCACTGTGATAAACTGCATCCAGTTTGCTGAGTAGAGTGTTGGAAGCAATTTTGTAGATGACATCGCCGAAGTCGAGGATCGGTAGGATAGTCAGTTTTACTAGGGTAAGTTTGGCGGCGTGAGTGAAGGAGGCTTTGTTGCGGAATAGAAAGCCGACTCTTGATTTGATTTTCGATTGGAGATGTTTGATATGGGTCTGGAAGGAGAGTTTAGAGTCTAGCCAGACACCTAGGTACTTATAGATGTCCACATATTCAAGGTCGGAACCATCCAGGGTGGTGATGCTGGTCAGGCGTGCGGGTGCAGGCAGCGAACGGTTGAAAAGCATGCATTTGGTTTTACTAGCGTTTAAGAGCAGTTGGAGGCCACGGAAGGAGTGCTGTATGGCATTGAAGCTCGTTTGGAGGTTAGATAGCACAGTGTCCAAGGACGGGCCGGAAGTATATAGAATGGTGTCGTCTGCGTAGAGGTGGATCAGGGAATCGCCCGCAGCATGAGAAACATCATTGATATATACAGAGAAAAGAGTCGGCCCGAGAATTGAACCCTGTGGCACCCCCATAGAGACTGCCAGAGGACCGGACAGCATGCCCTCCGATTTGACACACTGAACTCTCTGTCTGCAAAGTAATTGGTGAACCAGGCAAGGCAGTCATCCGAAAAACCGAGGCTACTGAGTCTGCCAATAAGAATACGGTGATTGACAGAGTCGAAAGCCTTGGCAAGGTCTATGAAGACGGCTGCACAGTACTGTCTTTTATCGATGGCGGTTATGATATCGTTTAGTACCTTGAGCGTGGCTGAGGTACACCCGTGACCAGCTCGGAAACCAGATTGCACAGCGGAGAAGGTACGGTGGGATTCAAGATGGTCAGTGATCTGTTTGTTGACTTGGCTTTCGAAGACCTTAGATAGGCAGGGCAGGATGGATATTGGTCTGTAACAGTTTGGGTCCAGGGTGTCGCCCCCTTTGAAGAGGGGGATGACTGCGGCAGCTTTCCAATCCTTGGGGATCTCAGACGATATGAAAGAGAGGTTGAACAGGCTGGTAATAGGGGTTGCGACAATGGCGGCGGATAGTTTCAGGAATAGAGGGTCCAGATTGTCAAGCCCAGCTGATTTGTACGGGTCCAGGTTTTGCAGCTCTTTCAGAACATCTGCTATCTGGATTTGGGTAAAGGAGAACCTGGAGAGGCTTGGGCGAGTAGCTGCGGGGGGGGGGAGCTGTTGGACGAGGTTGGAGTAGCCAGGCGGAAGGCATGGCCAGCCGTTGAGAAATGCTTGTTGAAGTTTTCGATAATCATGGATTTATCGGTGGTGACCGTGTTACCTAGCCTCAGTGCAGTGGGCAGCTGGGAGGAGGTGCTCTTGTTCTCCATGGACTTCACAGTGTCCCAGAACTTTTTGGAGTTGGAGCTACAGGATGCAAACTTCTGCCTGAAGAAGTTGGCTTTAGCTTTCCTGACTGACTGTGTGTATTGGTTCCTGACTTCCCTGAACAGTTGCATATCGCGGGGACTGTTCGATGTTAGTGCAGTCCGCCACAGGATGTTTTTGTGCTGGTCGAGGGCAGTCAGGTCTGGAGTGAACCAGGGGCTATATCTGTTCTTAGTTCTGCATTTTTTGAACGGAGCATGCTTATCTAAAATGGTGAGGAAGTTACTTTTAAAGAAAGACCAGGCATCCTCAACTGACGGGATGAGGTCAATGTCCTTCCAGGATACCCGGGCCAGGTCGATTAGAAAGGCCTGCTCACAGAAGTGTTTTAGGGAGCGTTTGACAGTGATGAGGGGTGGTCGTTTGACTGCGGCTCCGTAGCGGATACAGGCAATGAGGCAGTGATCGCTGAGATCCTGGTTGAAGACAGCGGAGGTGTATTTGGAGGGCCAGTTGGTCAGGATGACGTCAATGAGGGTGCCCTTGTTTACAGAGTTAGGGTTGTACCTGGTGGGTTCCTTGATGATTTGAGTGAGATTGAGGGCATCTAGCTTAGATTGTAGGACTGCCGGGGTGTTAAGCATATCCCAGTTTAGGTCACCTAACAGAACAAACTCTGAAGCTAGATGGGGGGCGATCAATTCACAAATGGTGTCCAGGGCACAGCT